>NC_138226.1:27924301-28595551 GCF_964197995.2 Scardinius erythrophthalmus | reverse complement strand
CTGCCAGTAGAAACGTTGCCCGCGGGACAAAAACGCATTCAATTCATGGAAATTCTGCTGACATTTTGTTTTCAAAGAAGAAAATGCAAACAACATGGTTGTACCAAAATGTCCTTTCTTAATCTCTTCTCACTTAACGGGATGTCTGCTGCCTAGGTAACGTAGGGGAACTCCCACTGCCAACGCCCCAAGTTTAGTCAGGCAAATTAAGAAAGATCACAGCTTTAGTCAACATGTAGGCCTATTTTAAAATAAACTAATATTTAGATTGTGTAGAAATTTAAAATGTTGTGTTTTTTGTTTTTTCCTTGTACATGTTAGTTAAAAATAAAACAAAAATAATCTGTAATACCATACAGTAGCCACTAGATGTCTGTATAGCCCTTTACATAAATATTCAGGGCTTTGTGTTCCCAAGTTGTGGAAATGAGACATGATTGCTTAGTTTTAATAGGTTTTTAGCTACAACATAATTACTTACAGCTATATGACATTTTCTTAAATAGTTTATATTTTGCAAATATTTTACACCGGACCAAATTCTTAATAAATAAAAGGTTTTCAAAAAAATATATATTTCTTCTTGCTTGACTTTATTTATATATGTGACCTTGAAGTAACCCAAAAGTAATCAGATTACATTACTTTCATATTGTGGTACTTGGATTACGTTACTGAATACTTTTTTCATGAAGTAATTTGTAACTGTAACGGAATACATTTTTAAAGTAACCCTCCCAAGCCTGTATATATATATATATATATATATATATATATATATATATATATATATATATATATATATATATATATATATTAAATTAAAGCATTTGTTTGTGTACCAATGTAAAATTAAGGTAATATGTATTTAATTTTTGTATATATTTAAAGGAATAATTACTACAAAAGAGACAGTTTCGCATGTAAATGCATACCCAAAATAACTAAAGAAAATAAAAGATATTAATTTTAGTGCTGGGCAATGATTAATCACATCCAAAATAAAAGTTTGTGTTTACATAATATGTGTGTGTGTACTGTAGAGAATTATTTTGTACATGTATATGTATATGTATATGTATATGTATATGTATATGTATATGTATGTATATGTATATGTACAAATATAAATACACACGCATGTGTGTGTATTTATATATACAAAATTATACACAATACACACACATGTATATGATGTAAACACAAGCTTTTATTTTGGATGCGATTAATCGTAATTAATCATTGCCCAGCACTAAATTGCAATACAAATGAATAAACAAATGTATAAAACTAATTCTAAACATAAATTTGTTTTCGGTAACACTTTATTTTACAGTGTCCTTGTTACATGTTACATGAACTTACCATAGTAATAACAGTAAATTATGCATAATTACATGCAACTAATCCTCAACCAAACCCTAATGTTAATTTTGATTATTATTGATTATCCCATTTAGTTGTAGTCATATTTTAGTCATCAGAATTGTTTTAGTCGAGTTTTAGTCGATTAAATACAACAAGATTTTAGTCGACTAAATCTACAGTACATTTAGTCAACTAAAATCGAATGGGTTTAGTTAAATTGTAATGCATTCATTTAGAATTTCTCTAAAATTGCCAAACCCATTATATACAATACACTATATACCATATATACTATATAGAAAACATCTATTACCCTGTTAATATGAATGATTTTAATGTTGGAACATGCAATACAGACACAGATTTAACTGTTGTGACATAAAAAATAAATAAAAAAAATCTTAAAATTAAATAAAAAACACTTATTAAAGACACAGTCTTTTCAATGAATGTGCATTCTTTATAACAACTTGCATACATCATTCTTAATTTTTTTCAAGC
Organism: Scardinius erythrophthalmus; assembly: GCF_964197995.2. Taxonomy (NCBI): domain Eukaryota; kingdom Metazoa; phylum Chordata; class Actinopteri; order Cypriniformes; family Leuciscidae; genus Scardinius; species Scardinius erythrophthalmus. Next base: position 28,593,682 of record NC_138226.1, on the reverse strand, counting down.
AGACATATTTATTTGAATAAATTAAATATAATTAATCATTATTAAAGAGCAGTGAATGGTTTTCTCTTGTTTTGTTTATTAATATTAAGTGCACAGACAGCATTAGGTTTATTACGTACTGTCATTTTATATATTATATTAATTTTTAGTGCTATCCAAATGAATAAACAAAAGACTAAATTAAATGTTAAAAATAAATAAATAATTTATTTATTTGTTTTTCACTAAGGCAATATATTTTTGTATGTAAATATTTAATTAAAGAAATAATTACAGCAGGAGACAGTTTGGCATGTAAATAAAAAAGAAAATAAGCATTATATTAATTTGTAGCAATATAATAATAAACAATTGTAAAAATAGAATAAATTAAAAAAGTAAAGTAAAATAAAATAAAAACGAATTACTGCAAGAGATAGTTTGGCATGTAGATACATTCCTAAAATAAATAAAAATAAATAAACAAGCCCTTGCAAAGCCGTGGTTTAGGCTTTTTGATTGCACAATGTGACTTCAATAAATGAATGTCCATAAGAAAATGAGTGACATGTTATGATACGTACCTGCCCATATTTGGCAGCCAGATGTAAGGGTGTCCAGTAGCTGTTGTCAAACACCTGGACATCTGCACCGTTCTCTAGCAGCACTGACACCACCTCCTTATAACCACTGGCACAGGCGATGTGTAGCTGTAAACACAACATACAAACACAAGCATTTAACAGGTCATGTTTCATTTGGCCAAAAGCCTTCCCATTCAAAATCACCATCTGTACACATTACGTTTAGAGATCAGTGAACCGTTACATATTTTGGGATTCATGCATTTTCTCACCAGCGTGACCCCGTCATCATTTTGTTGATTGACGCTGCCCCCGCTGCTGACCAGCTGCCTCACATCAGACATCATGGTGGATGAGCGCTGGGTCTTCATCTGGTGCATAGAGCTTGTGTCCACTCCTAACATACACACAGACATGTGTCAAACTGAGAAGGACATCAGGACAGATGTCATATGACAGAGCTCTTATTCAGCAGTGTATGGGATCAGACAGAATGGGATATATCTCTGCATCCTCATGTGTCAACTGGAGGATATATTCTGTGGTAACAAATAATCTTCACTTGCAAATGGTGCTCTATGGCCACGTTCACACAGCAACAGAATACGGTTGTCTGTTCTGTATCTAAAGAATAAGCACTAGTACCTAAAGAATGAGAACTAGTGCCTAAAGAGTAAGCATTAGAACCTAAATAATAAGCACTAGTACCTAAATAATTAGCACTAGTACCTAAAAAATAAGAACTAGTGCCTAAGGAGTAAGCATTAGAACCTAAATAATAAGCACTAGTACCTAAATAATTAGCACAAGTACCTAAAGAATAAGAACTAGTACCTAAATGATAAGCACTAATACCTAAAGAATAAGCACCAGTACCTAAAGAATAAGTACTAGTACCTAAAGAGTAAGGAGAAATAAACATCAGAGATGCTTTGCCACAAGCTGCAACTGTAGGAACTACACTATGGTGATGCATATCTTCTTCCGATATGGTGTTTCTTGGAGCATCCACATTGTTGGAACCCTTCCGCATCGTCAGCAGGGATCTCAGGGTCTCAGGTGTTTTGCCCCTTAACATGGACACCTCGCCTGAGTGGGGCAGCGAAGACTGACTAGCCTTCACCTGTAGAAGGGTTCCAACTGTGGGCTCTCTTCAGCCACAGCCAACTTGAGCTGGACTCAGCTGCTGTAGCTATGTCCCTGGTGGCTTTCTTCAGCTGTTTAGACTCCAGGCCCACCCTCTGGAGGAAGTAGCACACCGATTTTGCTGGGAACCCGCGGCAGCCGACTTCAATGGGGTGGCTGGTTGCATGCCACCCCTTTAAAACAGCTTTGTCAACCAGGTCTTGGTACTTTTTTCAGTAGGTGAGACGTGGCTAGCCTCTCTTCCCAGGACATCGTGAGCTCAGCAACTATGATGATTTTCGTGCTCCTTGGATAGCAGGACCATATCTGGTCGGAGAGAGGTCACTGCCACGTCCTGTGGGAAGACAAGCTTCCTCTTCAGGTCCACTCTCAATTCCCAGTCGGAGGCTCATTGCAAGATATAGGGTGGGTTCTTGGCCTCTGTGTCGGTCTTATGAGCCTCGTCTCCTTCCCTCACAAAGGTTATGGCTTCGGGTGGATGGGCCTGCTTATTGGTGGCTTTGACTCGCTGCTGTTCCACCCACTTGGTAATTTCCGTGAGGACCTTGTCGTGCTCCATCTGTACCGCCCTTCTGCCAATGCCTTTGGACAACCGGTCAGGATGTGGTTCAGTGTACAGGAGGCTGCTCCACATTGGTTGCAAGATGGGTCTTCCTCTCTGCCCCAGATCTTTATATTTCTTGGTGTTGGCAGCAGGTCAGTCACCGAGCGCAGGAGAAAGCTCAACTTCCCTTGGTCGGTCTGCCACAGTTCCTTCCACGACAGTAGTCGCTCCTGTGCCTGGTCCCACTGCGTCCATCGACCCTAAGAGGCAAGTCCGATCGCTTTCACCTGGTACCTAAATAATAAACAGTAGTACCTAAAGAGTAAGCACTAGTACCTAAAGAATAAGCACTAGTACCTAAAGAATAAGCACTAGTACCTAAAGAATAAGCACTATTACCCAAAGAATAAGCACTAGTACCCAACGAATAAGGACTAGTACCTAAAGAGTAAGCAATAGTACCTAAAGAATAAGCACTAGTACCTAAAGAATAAGCACTAGTACCTAAAGAATAAGCACTAGTACCCAAAGAATAAGCACTAGTACCCAACGAATAAGGACTAGTACCTAAAGAGTAAGCACTAGTACCTAAAGAATAAGCACTAGTACCTAAAGAATAAGCACTAGCACCTAAAGAATAAGCACTAGTACCCAAAGAATAAGCAGTAGTACCCAACGAATAAGGACTAGTACCTAAAGAGTAAGCACTAGTACCTAAAGAATAAGCACTAGCACCTAAAGAATAAGTACTAGTACCCAAAGAATAAACACTAGTACCCAACGAATAAGCACTAGTAGCTAATGAATAAGTACTAGTACCTAATGGAATATATAATAGTATCTAAAAACTGCATACTAGTAGCATGAAAATAGATATTAGTATGTTAAGGATTAAATGTTAAAAAGGCTTGCCATAGTCTGTCACGTCATACAGCGCCAGAGCTGTACTCATCAAACCAGTCACTGTTCTCCACCAGACATGCTGAGTTTTGAGTTCTACTCTCGAGTCAAATGCTCTGCTCACCGCCCAGATATAAAAGCTGCTGTCAGTTAATAAAAACTTGACGGATGAACTCGTGGCCCGATTGAACTCATGTCATGTCAAAAGTGAAATGACTTTTCAGTTTTATGGACGTCAGCATCTTTGATATTACTTTGCTCACTGTCGCTATGATTACTGGTAGAGAATACAGGCTTGACTTCCATTGCACGTTCATAGCAAAACGCTACTGTAAGTTGCTGTTTGAACCGGACATTACGAGACTCACACCTGTATGTAAAATGCAGTTGTCAAAAATGTGGTTGTCCCAAAATATGACAGTGCGAAGTAGCCTATTAGACAAAGTATAAGATCAGCAGTAACTGAAGATGAGAGTTGTCTGTAGAAGGCCATACTGAGAGTCTTGACTGATAAATTTAATCTCTGACAGCAGCCCAGAAACGTGTCTGTTTCTCTGGCTCTCACGGAATGATTTGCAAGATGAAGTAACTCTAACCACACCCACTGTGTGAGCTGACAGAATAGATGACTGTTAACTTACAACATGGCTGAGCCGTATGACGGTATATATGATTGAAAAACACTGTATTAAAATATCTGTATCCTATAATATAACCAATGCATGCATAAAGGAGAGAAGGAAAAGAAAGACCAAACAATTTAATCTCTAAATGAATCATTTATTGTTGTTTTCTACAACTAGTCCACAGTTACATCAGGAATATTCTGAATTCACTATTTTTTATTAATTTAATTTCAATCTAATTTAAAATTTCTTAAAAGAGAAAACAGATGAAAAATGATGTACACAAAGGGTCAGGATTATTTATTTATTTTTTTTGTTAAATAAATGAATGTTTATTCAGCAAGAATACATTAAACTGATCAAAAGTGACAGTAAAGACTTTTATAATGTTACAAAATATTTACATTTTAAATAAATTATTTCTTTTGAACTTTTTATGCATCAAAGAATCCTTAGAAAAAAGTATTGTAGCAGCACAACTGTTTTCAATATTGATACTAATAATAAATGTATTTTGTGCATCAAATCATCCTATTAGAATGATTTTTGAAGGATCATGAGACACTAAACTGACTGGAGTAATGATGCTGAAAATTCAGCAATGGAATAAATAACTGTTTTCAGAATATTACTGTCTTTACTTTATTTTTGATCAAATATGTTAACCAAGGCTGCATTTAAGAGACTTATTTTAAAAACATCTTACCGGCCCCAAACGTTTGAACGCTAGTCTGCATTTATGTTCATACATGTTCACCAATCACTAACTCCTAGTTACGCATGTATCTAGTCATATAAAACTGATAAATTAGGAACTAAATGAATAAATGACCCTACCATTCTCCTCCAGGTGTCTGATGAGGATGTAGCTGGTTTCCGTCCCCTCAGTGGCGTAGTCAAGTGGAATGTTCCCGTTCACATCCTGCAGGAGCACGTTGACTCCAGTCTTCAGAAGAGGTGTGATGGAGAAGGGGAGGGGGAGGGGGAGATGGCAGTCAGATAAAGCAAAACAAGACATAAACAAATTGAGTCCCTCTCGCCCCATTCATCAGTCTGCAATCGATGATAAACTACGGCCAATTATCACACTTTCCCAGCATTCCCCAGGCACCCGAGCTCAGGGATGAGCTACATTAACAGAAAATAGAGCGTTAACTAACTCATTAAGATAGGGGCAGGTTAATAGGGTCTACGGTGCGGTGTTGAGTGTCTGGGTGGCAGGGGGTGATGTGATTTATGAGGGTCTGCTCTCTAGAGACTCCAGACAGCGATAAGACTCTTTACGAGCTGAAAGCATGACGCAGGGTTAAGGCTTTCGAGCATGTGGAATTTCTATGGATACTGTAATGGTCTGAAAATGATGCAGACGTCATCATAAACAAACAAACGAGAGCTGGGGGAAAAAGGGGGCTTCACTGTCATGAAACAAAGCTATCTAATATAAAATATTGGTGTGGCTGTTTTTATATGTTCATATATCCAAGTTTTGGTCCAGTCTGTAGTTGTCCAAAGTGTAGTCCAACAACCAAGAAAGAAACTTAAGGCTGTTGGTTAATATGTCTAATCCATATTTCTCGTTTCGAATGAGGGATAATGTACATTCAGCCGGTTATCTCAGAATAAACCCTGACAGGGTGATCAGGATCATGGTCTTGCATCAGCCTGAATGGGTTTATTCTGAGATAACATCCAGCTGGCTATACATTATCCCACTTATTACATGGCTACTTGCCACATAAGTAAATAATTAGACATGAAATATTGATCGGAGTTTAACTATTTTATTAGCTATTTAAACACAAAGCTTCTGAAGAGAAAGCAGTTACTAGAAAGCTACAAGTTCAAACTAGATAAACATAAGGAATCCAGCACATACCGGTTCATACCACTTATTAGACGGCATTTCACCACGTAAATATTTATGGGGATAAGAGATATTGATTTGAGATGAAACCGTTTTAAAATCGTACCTGTTTGTTATCTTATAATCCAACAGTGTACAAAACAATAGTCTCAAAATGGCAGCAGCGTTTGTATGAAACAAGATAGAGGGAGTCTGTGATACCGGATGACATAGGCCTAATTAAATAACTGTACACAAAATATTGATTTGACTGAGTTTTAATATTTTATTAGCTCACCAAACGCAAAGCTTCCACGAGGAAAAAACGTTCCTAGCAACCCTATAGCGCCAACTTCAGTGACAGATACCCGGATGAGCCTGTGTTGTTAGTTTTTAGCGGTTGTTTTCGGGGAATAACATACCACTGGACGGCCCAATAGACCAATCAGAATCAAGTATTCCACAGAGCCGCGTAATAATAAGAAATAAGTCAACACAGAAAAAAAACATGCTTGTCAAGCTGTTTGATGGAGTCTTTAACTGTAGGTCTGTTAAATGACTTGAACATATAAATTTAAGTGCGAGAGAGAGAGAGAGAGAGAGAGAGAGAGAGAGAGAGAGAGAGAGAGAGAGAGAGAGAGAGAGAGAGAGAGAGAGAGAGAGAGAGAGAGAGAGAGAGAGAGAGAGAGAGAGAGAGAGAGAGAGAGAGAGAGAGAGAGAGAGAGAGAGAGAGAGAGAGAGAGAGAGAGAGAGAGAGAGGATGGCATGACATTTAAAATACAAAACTAAACTTCAGTAGATTTACAACTCTCTCTCATAATGGCCTGTGTGTAATTAAAGCTGCAAATGGCACGTCTCCATCTGACTGGCTGGAGCATAAAGGCGTTGTGACAAAGATGCAGCTCATTGTCTCTTATCCCAGCATGCCTTTCAAATCCAGCCATCAGCACATTTAGACTGGGGAGGTTGTGTCAATCACGCACTGAGGTTAGCACTAGGTTAATGAATGTATTAATTAACATTAACTATCAGCAGCTCCTTTGTCTGCATTTATGAGCTATGGCTTTTAGGATACGCACACACACACATATGTTTTCATGTTTTATGGGGACTTTCCATAGACATGATTTTATCCCAATAATTAGTAACCACTAAACCACCCATCACAGAAAACATTCTGCATTGTTACATAAAAAAAGAAAAAGTAGTTTGATTTATAAGCTGTTTTCCTCTTGGGGACCAAAACATTTCCCCACATGGACAAGGATTTCAGATATTGCCATCTTTGCGGGGACATATTGTCTTAATTAATGTTGGGTTTACCAGACCACCCACCCAGCCACACACACACACACACACACACAGCTCCCGAGAGCACTGACGGATCTGACATTGTGTCACAGGATTGTGTCATGACCTCTTCACTGAGATCTCACACACACTACACCACAGTCCTCCAACTCACTGGGGACGCATGAGGACATGGTGTGTGTGTGTGTGTGTGTGTGTGTGTGTGTGTGTGTGTGTGTGTGTGTGTGTGTGTGTGTGTGTGTGTGTGTGTGTGTGTGTGTGTGTGTGTGTGTGTGTGTGTGTGTAAGTGTAAGTGTAAGTGTAAGTGTAAGTGTTTAAGGGTTTGTATTGGTGGCGATTCATCGATCCATCTGGCGTGGAACTGTTATTGAACATTTTGTGAATGGTTAAAGCAGGAGCATGTGTGAATTGATTAGGTGGGGTCAATGTGAAGTGTCGTTGGTAGTGATGAGAATGTGTGTGTGTGTGCACTGCCCTTCACACAGAGAAGAGGTGATGAAGCCGTCAACATTGTGTCCTCTGATCGACAAAATGCACCGAGTCCTCTGTGGCAAAAAACACCTAATCATGTGACAACTAAACTGTTTATAAATATGTTTTATTAAAAGGCAGTAGTGCATGAGAATAGAATAGAATAGAATAGAATAGAATAGAATAGAATAGAATAGAATAGAATAGAATAGAATAGAATAGAATAGAATAGAATAGAATAGAATAGAATAGAATAGAATAGAATAGAATTTTCAGCATCATCACTCTAGTCTTCAGAGTCACATAATCCTACAGAAATCATTTTAATATGTTGATTTGGTGCACATGACACATTTCTTATTCTTATAGTTGTTCAAAACAGTTGTGCTGCTTAATATTTTAGTGGAAACTGTTCAATGCATCTTTACTGAATGAAATAAACAAACAAACAAATTAATTAATTAATTAATTATGATACTGACCAAAACTTTAGAATGGTACATTATATTAGGCTATATTACATCATATTATGCTATATACAATTATATTATATTACATTACATAATACAATGCATTTTTATATTTTAATTTTTATATTGTTTTATTAATATTTATGCATTAATGCAAAACTCCTGGTGCAACCATAAGAAAACCATAGTGTACTAAATGAGGAGGACACAAACTGACCTGGTCCTACAGGACTGTGTTGAACACTGTTGTGTCTAGCAGCGGGATTTAATAGATTACTACTGATCCACAGCGATCATCACGGGTAAGACAGCAGGTCATAAAAAGTGAAGTGTCATACCTCTGCAGAACACGCACTTGAGGGGTTAACAAGCTGACCTCTGGGACTCCTTCAAAATCTATTTTTCGCTATGATGGATAAAATAGTAATTCATTTACCCCAATGGAAATGCTTTCAAATTGTTTGCTCCGTTTCATGAAATAAGCGTTAATATGCAACCCCTCTCCACATAATTTCCTCCCATTCACACTCATTTAGAGATATTTTGATGTAAGCAAGGTCACAAGGAGGAACTGAGGGATCTGATCCCACACACACACACGTTAGGTTTTCATGTTGTATGGGGACATTCTTTAGACATAATGGTTTTTATATTGTACAAACTGTATATTCTATCCCCTACACTAACCCTACCCATAAACCTACCCATCACAGAAAAAAAAAAAAGAAAGAAAGAAAAAAAACTTAATATGATTTATACTGTAAGCTTTTTTCCTCATGGAGACCAAATATTATTATTTTTTTATTTTTTTTGTCATTTTGTCCCCATATCGTATACCTGAACCACACACACACACACACACACACACACACGTTCAGCTCAGGTGTGCTTCAGAGGCCACAGTAACTGAACCTGACAGTTCAGAGGACTGCAGAGAGATGAACTACAAATCATGTCAACAAAGGAGAAAGAGATGAAACATCCTCCGCAGGGAAAGTGAAAGAAAAAAAAAAACTGTAGACACTTTCCTCTGACTGCACCAGGAAACAAGGACAATCACGTAACGTAATTACATCTAATCTGCATGATGATGGCTGCCTGTGTCTCATTACAGGGCTTTGAGCACAGGCTTAATTGCCTTTGTTCAATTTAATCTGTTATGATAATAGGCTAATAGCAATGAAAGTGAATGAGAACGCAGTTAACTTTCGAGCAAACTTGGAAAACTTCAGAACACCTGCATGGTTCACTGGTGTGAATTCGACATCTTTTACCTTGAAACCTTTCTTCTTGCACCACAAACAGGTGTAATTATGACCAGTCCACCTCTCACTGACCATTACAAGCAAAAAGAGCCCATTATAATTAGTGGTACTGTCTACACTGGGTGTGATGTGGCATAACGCATACGGTCGACAACAATAAACTGATGCCTTGTTCTATTATTGACATATTCATGTTTGCACTACTTCCAGCAACCATACTGACAGTTCGCTTTGACGTAACCAGTGTAGACAGCCTCAAGATATTGACAACAGATATGCCGACGAAGACAGTGTTAGAATCAACAACCTACTTTTTGCTACTGTAGCTTTAAGAAAATCTATATGCAAGTTAACTCCATTATGATTACAAACAAACTACATTAGTAGCCACATGTTAAATGTGACATTTACTATTGTTCGCAGGCGATCTGGAATTTCGCGTGAGGGCGAAAGATTTTCCCACGCAGATTTCGCAACTGCGAATTGGGAAACAGTTATACTGTTCCATTAGCGCTACCTATTGACATACACTAGATTTACATAATTAATCAATCTGTCTGATGTTTGTTCAGAACAACGTGAAAGTCGCATTAAGAGCACACGGCTCCTGAGGTGGATCATTCAGAAAATGGACTAAATCTATATCAAACATATCTGAAAAGGAAACTGACGGAATAGGACCCATAACTGAAGCTATTTTAGACTATGCATTATAAAGCCATGTCTGTTTAGTTGGAAAAGCAGCAAGGAAATTCATTTTTTCCCCTATGACGTCAATTGAATGTAGGTTTGTTTCTTAAGAGAGTAATCCTCATAGAAATGACTAAGCAGTGAAAGCTAATGAACCCTTACCTAATGCAGTTCTTACCTAAATGAAATAACAGATGAGACTGAGATTGGCAGCCTAACAGGGCCTCCCAAATCCTGACTCTGACTAATCCCAAAAAATAGGTTGTCATGGTCTAGTTTTGGAAGCAGGATGCAGTAATATGGAGGAAGGAACGCGAGAGATGCAGAGGCAGAGGGAGAAGGAGAGAGCTAGCCTGAAGTGAGAGTGTGTGTGGGAGACCTAAAGCATTGCATATTGCACAGCAGAGATAAGAGCATTAACAGACATAACATGAGAGAAAAAACACAACATTCGAAATATACAACATTTGCATTATAAAAAAAAAAAAAAAAAAACGCATATTAGTCAAGGAAATGTGGTTTCAAGTTTCGGGGTGAATCAATCAAACAAACAAACAAACACACTCTCTCAAAAACAGAGTGTTTCTCTCTCTCTCTCTCTCTCTCTCTCTCTCTCAAACAAACAAACACACTCTCATAAACACACACATTCTGCTAAACAAACATACACACACACACACAATCTCTCTCGTAAACGCGCTCTCATAAACACAAAAACTCATACACAGACAGACATACACTCTCATAAACACAAACACACACATACTCTCTCATAAATGCAAACACAGATACTCTCTCATAAACACACTCTCATAAACACAAACACACACACACACACATAAATAAATAAGAATTAATTAGAATGAAAACAAACCATATTTTAGGGCCATTAATATTTATTGCACTGTGAAATTGTTTTTAGAGGAGTGCATACGCAATTTAGGAGTGCTAAATTGTAAACCATTCCTACTTGGTGGCATTTTTATTTTTGTAGTTATTTATGCCGATTTATACATAAATACATAAACAAACAAACAAACAAACAAACAAACAAACAAACGTTACATAAGTGTTGAATAAGTCAACTTTAACTGTAAACAAACTGATTGTGTTAAGTGCTCTAAGTAAATAAATACAAACTAGAAAACAAACTTGCAGTGTGTGTTAAAAGTCTGTAAATATTTTTGTGTAATTGTACAACAGTTTTACGCATGCGCATTATGCATCATGAACAAAATAAAAAAAAATTATTATTCTAGGTTAATGATCATTTATACTATTTTTGGTGTCAATTCAAGTTAGTTCATAATACATTATCAAATTTATGAATTTAAATAACTTCATATATTATTATAGGGATATTTCAAATTGCTACTGAATCAAATATAAATTAAATAAATATACATTTTATTGTTAAAAATCTAATAAAAAACACTTAAAAATATTAAATAAAATGATCACGATGCAACAAATATTAATGTTCCTAATGACAGGTTTAATATTCTATTTTCTTTGATCTTCCAAATATTATTATTATTATTATTATTATTATTATTATTATTATTAATAATAATAATAATAATAATAATATAGATTTTAGGGTAATAGTCACAAGATTCAACCGTAGAAAACTCGGCAGATGAAAACTGGAAATATATTTAGAGAGCCTCGCTAACTAAATGACTAGATGGTGGAAGACAAGGCTGCATACGTCCTGCCATTGACGCGAAATGGAGAAAAAACAGAAAGGCCGCTGAAAAGTAATACGGAGAAGATGGAAAAGGTGTATCCATGGCAACGGAGACAACCCTTTCTACACAAGGGTGACTCACCTGCAGTTAGAGGCAGACAAAAAAGGTTAAAGGGGCTTGCTTGAGGAGAATCCATGTTTTTTTTGTTTTTTTTTTCAATACCATTCAAGAGCCAAACAAAGCTGAATTAATTCACAGTCATTTTGTGTAAGCCTCTGACGAACAGCTAATCAAACAATGACATGTCAGTCAGGCTTAAGGTGTCAATCAAACTGTCCTGGATACAGAAAGGAGGTGTCCTATTCAAAGCCTCCTGTGTCTTAGTGCATTAGTGTTCTAGCATGTGTTTACTGAAAACTACAGCAATTCATTTATTAATGAATCAGTAATGAATGAGTCATGAATTTGATGTTTGAGATGGCAATCACTGATGCTTCTTCTCCATTTGCCATTGTCAAACTGTAAATGTCAAGAACAGATATGGACTAAACTCAATACATTTCAACACTTGTCATAACTGAAAAAGGACGGTCAAAATGCCTACATTATTCTGTGCACTGCACATTTAGGCAAAACTAGTATTTTCACACTGCTTACTGCAGTACAAATACTGCAGAAAAAAATCCCTGTACATGATCTTGTGCTTTTTTTTTGTGCAAAGATAAAGACTGTGTGCTTTCTTGGTGCATCAGACAGCAAAAGAGGTTTTAGTACAATGTGTGTGTGTGAAAGGTTTGTTTTAAAAAGAGGCAAGGCCATGTCCACCATTAAGGAACCTTCAGAGTCACAAATGGAAAAAGTGTGTGTGTGTGTGTGTGTGTGTGTGTGTGTGTGTGTGTGTGTGTGTGTGTGTGTGTGTGTGTGTGTGTGTGTGTGTGTGTGTGTGTGTGTGTGTGTGTGTGTGTGTGTGTGTAAGAAAGGATCACGTCTTCATGCAGTTAATTAAGTCTTCACGTTATCTCTGCTGTACGAGAGTTCTGCACAAACTGACTTGCATACTTTTATGCAAATGAGGCCTACTTTCAGAAATATTCATTCATACAGCGCCGAGGAGTTGTTCACACACACGCGCCAAATCTGTTGTGAGTACTATCAAAGAGAATGCTTCAAAGCGCAACGGCACAGTTCACATGCAGATGCTCAAACACACTTTCTCCCACAAACACACACAAAGAGGGAGATGATGAAGCTGGTTTACATTCAGAAATATTGACCTCAATTTTGCTAAATATCACACATTCCTTATCTGTCAATTTATGACGCACTGTATTGAATACAAAGACAAATGGTTAAAAAATGAAGGGGCCAATCACAGAATGCATTTTGCATTCCACTGCGCTGCTTTTACATTGTTTTTCTATGTAATATAGTTGTATAGTCATATAGTTGGATATGTGTGAGTGTTGCACTCGCTGCTCACATCTTTGCAGCATCATGCGCGAGATGCGTAGTTACAATTAAAAAAGTTACTCACATTAACGGGCGTAATTTCCTATGGGGACAGGGGGGACATGTCCCCCCCACTTTTCAAAATCCTGTTTTGTGTCCCCCCCACTTCTCAAACCAAAGTTACACCCTTGCTCACATTACTGTAAATTTATTGTAGATTTCAGTCGACTAAAATCTTCTGATGTTTAGTCGACTACAACTAGACTAAAACAATTCAGATGACTAAAATATGACAAACTAAAAGGCATTTTCGTCAAAAACTAAATAAAATGTGCAGTCAAAATGAACACTGCTGGTGATTTGAAGGGACGTGGGGTTTGAGCCTACATCAACAGAATGAAAAAGGTTCAGGTGGGATTGAAGTGCCAACTAGTCTCTCCCTATGGAGGATCCCTTTACCACTCTACAGATAAAGCGTTGTCGGGAAACTCAATTTGCATACCTACCCCGAATTGATAAAATAAAATAAAATTCTTTATCAAAAATGATAAGGAAACGCCAGTACTTTGTTTAGGCTTGGTTTGTAGGGAATTCCAAACCTGCGTACATATATTCAAACGCACATAACTATAGAACCAATTCTTAATGCGCATGTGAACGCCATCAGCGTTTCTCACAGGTTCGCGTTTAAAGTCTATGTAGAGAGAATGGTGTCGTCTTGCCGGCCCCTAATTTAATAACAAATGATTGTTGCGACGGAAGCGAATAAATCAAAACTAACTTTAGCTGTAAAATAACTTTATTAAAGAACCGCTATAAAGCCAAAACAATCTCTGTTACCATAAATTATACGTTTATCTCTGTTAAGCTGCTTTGAAACAATCTACATTGTTAAAAGCGCTATATAAATGAAGATGACTTGACTTGACTTGACTTAGCTCCCCCATATTAAACTGCAGATAAAGAAAAGGCTAAACATTATATTATAGATAATATTTCAGTTGTGATACAGACTGTATTATATATATCTCTGTGTCCAATCTGGATGTTATGATTTAATGTAGCTAACAAAACTGAATGCAGGTGTTGTGTAAAAAACATATCTGTAGTAGTAGTAGTAGTAGTAGTAGTAGTAGTAGTAGTAGTAGTAGTAGTAGTAGTAGTAGTAGTAGTAGTAGTAGTAGTAGTAGTAGTAGTAAAGTGTATTTTTGTCCAGTATTCCTAAAGGAGGTCTGAGATTGAAGTGAGCTGGCAGACGCACATGGATTGTTGCTTCACGCTCCAATGAAAATCAGGTCGAAAGTGGTCTGGAGTCTCACACACACACACACACACACTGAAAAGTAGAGCAGGCATAGCTGGTGTCTCCGCAGCACACATTCAGAATAACAATAACCAGATGATAGTTTTCTTAGAGAACTCGCTGTGTATTTTCCACAGATACATGAAGATCGTGATCTGTATTTTCACCTGAGGTATAAATGCAGGAAATATGGCTTCATGTGTGATGCGTGAGCTGGCACAGTTTCCATTCTCTCTTGATAATAATGAAATGATTCAGTCATTAATTTGAAGGATGAAGAAGCTCACTGGGTGAGAAACAGCTCGTGTAGGAATCTTTATAAATGGGTTTGGATTGAAGGGGGCGAATATCTTCCCCTGGCACGTTCCTTTTTAGATTTTTTTCAGAGATAAACTCTGATTCATACTCTGTTTACACCCCAAGGCTCCTAATTTGCGGAGGATATGCTGTTCAATGACAAATTAATGGTATAAAGGTCCCTTTTCCTACTAGAAGTCAATTTTAGATTATATTAGGACTGCAGTGCATCACAGCCAACTCTCACGACAAAATCCAACAAATCATTGCTGGCAGTAAATCTCATTCAAACTTTTTCCTCACAAATGCAAAGTAACAAATCTCAAACGTTATTTATAGTGATTTTAACTTGCAGTACCGTACGCTTCACAGAGGGCATTTGGTGGCAAATTTGTGCCAGAAAGTTTGAGAGAAATGTCTCTCTCATCCATTCTTGATCAGTGAGATTCAAAGACATCTGACAAAAGACGGTGAGATTTCCGCCAAAACACTCAGTTGGTGTAACATCCACCGCAGAGCTGTGTCGAATCGGCCACTTATGCAAATTAAAAACGTTTTATGCAAATAAATAAACCGCACATTTGAGAAATATGACCCAATCATTCGTGGCCTATCGGTGCCCATAGCAAACAGGCTACAGTGCATCTGCATGCTGTGCTGTACTGGAGGCAATAAGCAGAAAATCTTGAGCTTCTTCTCTCCACTCTAACATTTGGAGAAGAAATTCTCCTTAGGAAAGACGCTCTTTGAAGTCACAGCGCTAAAAATAACCCAGATATCCCTGTTACTTTGAGCTTTCCCTGACACGCACACAGAGCGAGCTTTCACTGACTGGCACAACAGTGAAAAGAACAACAGTGACACACTTGTGTCTTAACTGTCTGTGAATCCAAGCGGGAGTCAATATTAGTGTTCTGGTTAGGGTAGCACAATATAACAAAAAAAAACAAAATCACAATATGGCTTGGTGTGATTATCAAATCGCAAATTTGGCGCCACACAATCTCTGCATTTTTCTTATAACATGCAACGCAATGTGTGCCAACCATTTGACCAGATTTGTAGTGGGAAGCGTTTATTAACGTTGTTCCCAACAAAAAAAGGGCTCACTGCAGTTTCCCACCAGAATAAAAGCATGATGGATATAACATTTGAAATAAAGATGCAATTAAGAAATTAAGACACCAATATTAGTATTGTAATTTTACTAAATGTTTGCCAAGTATAAATAATT
Organism: Scardinius erythrophthalmus; assembly: GCF_964197995.2. NCBI lineage: Eukaryota > Metazoa > Chordata > Actinopteri > Cypriniformes > Leuciscidae > Scardinius > Scardinius erythrophthalmus. The sequence goes on along the minus strand of NC_138226.1, from coordinate 28,577,879 downwards.
TATTAAATACTTTGATCGTTGTTGTTTTTTACAACAGTATTACTACAATAGTAATACATATCATGTTTTATTATTTTTATTTAAAAATTAATATATATAAAAAAAAACAGTGGTCTTTGAAACCTCAAGTTAAAAAATACTTTATGGTTACTGAAATAGGTTTGAGTTGGTTCTTATAGCATAACCAAGTGTGAACACATAAATTTGTCAAGTTTTTCCCAAACCGTTCAGCCCAAAAGGGATGGTCTTCAGAGAATTTTTTTTTTTTTTTTTTTTTTTTTTCAAAAAAAAAAAAAATTCACTCCAATCATTAGAGAATTATTAATTATTTCTTAAAATAGCCATTTAATTTATCTGTATTTAAAAACCATATTGAGAAACAAATCAAAATGTGTTTTTTTTTCCTCAATAGCAACTCTTGTTCTGGCGTATGAAGTATCGGGCTCTAAATAATTGATATTAAAATTTAAAAGTGTTCATTTTCACAATCCAATCAATTCACGATTATGTCGCATTTCAAAAGTAAAAAGGGTTGCAAACAGTAAAAACAGCCTCGAAATATAAAAAATAAGCAATAAAACAATTTTAAAAATCCTGTTCCAGAAACACTGAAGACATTCTTGTCAGTGTAAGTTAAAATCACCTGTGTTTGTTTGTGGTAAAGTCAGTGGTCTGATATGATTGCGTGCTGGCTGAACACAGCCTGTCTAAAGACGGAGGGAAATCCTGATCCTGCCTGGATCTGTCAGCACTGTGGAGGATTACACTCATCTGATCCGGCATGTCCAACATATGATAGAACTTTGCTTGCTAGTTGGAAGCTTAGTTGGATTTCCTCCTTCAGGAGAGACGTGTATGTGCCTCTAATTTTATTTTTTTGCATCCGACTGCAACTTGATACATGTTTGACTTTAAAAGTAGTTCTGTCACCATTTACTATTATGTCATTTTTTCCTATGGAAACACAAAAATACACATAAAATATCCTTTCCGCTCTATACCGCATAATGATATCTGAAGCTCCAAAATGCTCCACCTGTGCTCGCCAATTACATCTAGGCTATAAGTTACTAAAACACACACACACACACACACATCTATCAAGGCTGGTCAGGGGTGTGGTGTGTCAAGAAGCTCATTAAATTCTCAACACCCTTGGTGAGAGAGCAGAGAGGTAGGCCGTCATGTTTTTCATCTCTTCCATCTCATTTTTTACTTTCATCCTTCAGTACACAAACCTCTTAATCGTATTAAAGAGAGGTGTCACAGATAAGAGAAATAAGAATTCTCTTTAAAACCCCATTAAAACACTTGACAAGTACGGTTTTCTTTTCTGTGTTGGCCCTGTAATCCCTGAAGAAAGCGATCTGTTAACTAAAGCTTATTTTGGATTTTGTATATGCCCCTGAATGCAAGATAAATCATTAAGATTTTAACTCACTTTTTCCAGAACAGAAACAATTGTCGTTATGTGTTTATCTGTTATACTTTAAAGTGAAATGTAAAGTACACTAGCATATCTCAAAGCTAATAAATATGGGCTAAAAGATTTGATTTGATGGTGTCTGTGTGCGGTGTATTCGTATTGTAACACTGAAACAAGCATTTTCTGTAAAGCTGCTTTGAAACAGTATTGTGAAAAGCGCAAAGTACATTTGAATTGAATAGACTTGAATTGTATTCCTCACCAGCAGTAGCAGCAGCACCATATCTGCGTGATCGCAGGCGCAGGCCACATGCAGGGCGGTCCAGAGGTCCTCATCCTGCAGGTTGACATTCAGTCCCTTCTCTATCAAAATCTCTGCTGCGAACACATTGTCATGGCGGGCACACTGCAGAGACAAAAGAAAGAGAGTCCCAGTCACAGTGGCGCAATCTAACAGAAATCTCAGTATCCCAAAATATTTGACCAATAATGGTTTTCACAAATATATCAAAAAGAAATGCACTACATTTAGTACATGCACTTACTGCATTCATTAAAAACCTAAGAAAATATTAGATTTAGGGATATGTTTGGAGTTAGTACCTAGTTATTACCAAGTTATTGTACATAGTATGTACATGCAGAACAGGACTGTAAAATAAAGCATTTCCGCAATGTTTCTTGAGCATCAAACGAATTATCATGAGAACCTGTTAAAAGTCATTGCAAAAATGGCTCTGAAAAACATTAAGTACACATGCTTTGTTTTGACTTGCATGTCCAAATACTTTCTGCACCCACTGTAATTTTAGGAACATTTGATTGAATAACTTCCTCAACTAAACTTAAACCATTCTGCCAAAAAACAAACTTTCCGAGAGCTTTAGCGAATAAGTGCTAAACTCCATTCAGATAATATTTAGCTATTCTACTATGCATTTAAATGAGACATTTAAATGGACTAAAAAGATGTAGCCCTTTTCACATTAGATAATGACATTAATTGCACAAAGGCGGAGGTTGATTTCAGTTAGAGGTGCAATAATCAAAATTGTAATTAAAAAGTTAATTACATATATTGCATTGGGTATGAATGGCTGATTTCATACGTTGCACCATAAAAATGTATTGTTTTCTGTTTGAGCATCTCTGACTCCTAGAGAGTGCCAAGACTTAATTAAGCTATATCCAATTACCACTGAGATTGGATTTGTTTCTGTTTAGCTGTACTATACCCTGGCGAACCCTTTACATTTATTTAAGTCTCCTATGGTCACAAAATTAACTAACAAAAATTGAGTCATCCATCTTGTTTGAGTGTAGTGCTCAAACACTGGACCGGGTCTATTAAAGTCAGTGTCACCGAATGGTGTCAAATATTTCCCAGAGTTGCAATGAACCAACTTAAGGGAATGTAATGGATGCCTACCATTTAGTTGACAAGCAGGCATTGAACAGAACATGTAGGTGCCATATATAACCAGTAATTGTCCAATAAAGGAAAATGAATTAAGATCTTCAATAAAAAAAAGGATAAAATATTGGCTGTTGGCGGTCATATTTGACTGGGAAAAGTAAGAGTGTTTTTTTTTTGTTTTGTTTTTTAGGCTGATAGTATATAGATCTTATTCAATAACTTTAGATATAAAAAGTTGCTTTTCCATTCATTTCCAATGGTTTATCAATTTTGGCCACAAACAGCCAAGGTGTGCAATTTTGTGCAATTTTTTTCTATATCTACACCTTGAACCAGTCAGATTGAGTAAACCGTTTTTATATTTAAAATAAACAAATTAAATTAAATTGGTCAAACATGCCTGACTATCTGTAAAGGTTTAATATGGAATGTGCATTCCAGGTGTGGCTTCAAACATGCCTTGTCCATTCTTAATTTAAAGTCAGAACATTTTATACAATTATTTTAAGTCTTTGTAATACTTTGTAGAGGACCTCAGAGGTAAAAGGAACTGAGTATTGGGGCACTGCTTTAAAAAAGGGACAGGTAGAATTCCTGCAGAGGACATCACAGTCAGCTGAATGACAGCTCGAGAGGCAATGCACATGTATCTGAATTTGTCAGAGCTTGTCCTTATGTTCTCACCAGATGGAGCAGAGATCCTCCTGAGGATATCACTGTGTTCAGGTCAGCCCCCTCCTTCAGCAGCCTCAGCACTGGAACAAAAAAAAATCAAAGACAGATGAATATACTGTATCTGAAAAAAGAACACTTCATAAAATCTTAGGGACCCATTCTACACATAGTGAGGAAATATGATGAATTGTTAGGATCTCTAAAGACACTGGAGTACCTGGAGTAGACTGGAGTCTATTGCCTACATAGGCTCCAGCCTCTTAAGGCAGCATCCTGACTGAAATGGAATCTCGCAAGTAACTTCGAACACCGCACGTAGATGTAAACAAAGAGTAGATGAACAATAGTTTGTTGTTAGCATGTTGCTAAGCACACTAACACTGTAATAACTATAATAACGATAACGTCACAGAGGAACAATATAGCTGGAATCACTTTCACAGTGATTTTTCCTAACGAATGAATGATAAAAAATACTGAGTGCCAACCAAAATTCTCCGGACTTCAATAAGCTGAAGCATTTAAAGATGACAAAACTATAATAAACAGAATGTTAACGTTTGTTGTGGACGCTAATATTGGTATCGTTATTGTTATCTTCATAGGTATTGTTATTGTAGTGAACGGGCCTTTACAACCTTGATCTGTTTTGACCTTAACCATCAGACTCTGTTGACAGCCACTAACTGAATCTCTGTGGCAGTGTCTAGTGCATATTGGCAGCTTCATCCTGTATTTCCCTCCGGCCTAAATTTAAGTGCACTACATGACACAAGGCTAAGCCCCACTGAATTTAATTACTGAAGTACCTATCAGACTCTTTATAATGATTCCCACCAAAATGCATCAAAAAGAGTGTTCCTTACATGGCACCTACTGTAAATGAGCACAGTACAGAAGGGAAGGGACTCTGTGTTGATCCCGAAAATGATGATAGAATATAAATGATAACTTGTGCATACAGACACTCATACAAATGCTGGTATATTCCTGAGGATTTTTTCAGCTCCATAACGTGACAACATGCTAGTCTGGAATTGTATCTCAAACATGCTCAGTGGGGAACAAATCTGCTTACACAGAGAAATGACAGAGGCTCATATCATCTCAGCCAAGGTTTAAATCACTAAAGAGTGAAGAAAAGACAGATGTGCACACAAAAACAAAAACGTTAGCATCAGCAGGTTAGCCTACTGAGGCTATCTGGCATGCACTCAGGCATATCGAAACGAATATCTATTCAACAGATCATTATGCCAGAAAGGAAGGCATTTTTAACAAACACACAAGGAGAAGAAGACAAAAACGTACTGTAAGAACGATAACCAAGAACAATGTGAATAACAATGATAACTATATTAGCATCCACACCAAACCTAAGGATCATTCTGTTTATTATGACTGTTTGCTGCAGTTATGTCAAGCTTGATTCTTTAAAGTCGGGTGGATTATGATTGGCTATCTATGTTTGTATCGTTCATCAGTTGGGAAAAAAAAAAAAGAAAAAATAGTTCAGTGTTTTTGGTAACACCTTAGTTTGGGGACCAATTTTCACTATTAACTATTTGCTTATTAGCTTGCATATTACTAGCATATTGGCTGATTATTAGTAGCCTACTTATAAAGCACATATTGATGCCTTATTATGATGGGGAGTAAATGCAATTTGGTTCAACTTTATTTGAAGGTGTCCTTGGTACAGTGTAATTACACAATTACATACTGTGTAGTATCCATTAACAACATGGTTTAGTTTTAGTTGCGAGCAATTGTGTGTAATTTACTGTTATTACAATAGTAAATACATGTAACAGTCAAGGACACTGTTCTCCATTTCCTTGACAGCCTTGACTATGGTAAAAGTATATTGGCTGTGGCAAGTGTGTTCTTAAACGTTAGTGTGATGGATGGCTCAGAGGCTGAGTGGGTGAATCTCAGAGATCACTCAGCAATCCCTATCAGGAAATTGAACACCGCTTTGGATTATACAGAGCTGCCAACACAGGAAAATAAAAATGAATGAAGATCCCAGAGAGGAAATGAGGCAGGGTGTAAGGCTTGTAAAGGACACTGTCTGATGTACACCAAAGCAATTAAGGGCTATTCAGTCATAAAAGAGTTGCTATGCAGTGTGTCAGATTAGCTTGATGTAGCTAAGAAGCAAATTTTGTGAAGCACTGTAACACAATGATGGCCGTGCATCTTAAATCACATGAACCTTCGCCACTGCAAAACATGCAATCAATGCTAATCACACAAGCCTGCCAGGCTCAAGTCTTGCCAGCTTCATTGACAGATCAAGTCTTAAACTAATAAATCTGTACCTGAGTGATTTCTGCATGACACACATGTGCTCGATTCACTACTTGCAGGACAGAGTGAAGGTTAATTACAATGCAACTATGAAATTATCGTTCTGGTTATACACCCCTACCCAAGCTTCAATATTATGACCCACACAGGAGTAGTTACTGATTCAAACAGATGTGCTTGTGGATGACCCCTGATGATGAGTGTTTGGCCGGTTTATTCAGACTACCTATTTATGCATGAGAACATGCCCACTATGAGTAGTGGTGGTGAAGTAGAGCAATTGCTAATAATACAGTCTGCACTCGTTCATATTTATGAGGTGTTGTTATGGCAATCTGACTCAGCGATATGCGTTGCTGGCTTGTTTGTTAAACCCAATAACGCTGAATGCTGCAAAATCATCTATGTGACCTCCATTATGCTTTGCGCAATAAGAAGCCAACAAAAAAAAACATCAGCTTTAAGCAAGGTGTACTACCCTCACGCCATTACTCAAACAATGCCCAGGAGAACAAAGTTAAACAATTACGAAAAAACAAATACACTTACAACTACAATGAGCGAATACAATTACAGCTGAAATGGCTATTGATGGAATCATGTAGTGTGCGAAAATTGATTTGCTTTTAATACAGAAACATAAGTCCAATCAACTTCAATCAATGCTATTCACATAAAATCCAAGTTAGACACTCAGACCCATTATTAATCAACTTGGTCAATCTGCAGTCATTAGCAGTCAGGGAGCTTAATTCATTTTCCAAGTCTCTTTGCTCTAATGAGCACCAGGAAAGTCTCTCATCCCTAGGGCAAATTCTTCATCATGCTTCCATTACTCTTGGGTAGACGTTTTCACTTTCCCTTTTTGTTCACCATTTCCCGGTTTTAGCTGCTAAAGGGATGGAAGAAGCCCCCCTTTGAAAAAAACGCAATCAACATATTAATTCAACAATATTTATTATGGCCTCAGATTCGGGAAAATTACACCTACTTTTTGAAAAATTTGATGGTGTTCTGGTATTAAAGGGGACAGTTCACCCAAACATTCTGTCCTAATACATTTGGGATGTACTAGGAAAAAAATAAAAATCCCCACAATTTGATATCTGATGTATTTTATACTGTTATGGATATGGTAATTCACAAGCTGCATATGCAATACAGAGCTGCTTCATTATACTATAAGGTTATGGTTTTGTTTAGTTGCTAATAATTATGCATAATTTACTGTTATTACTATAGGAAGTAGACATAACAGTTAACAAAGACACTGTTCTCCCTTACCTTGGCAGCTGTGGCAGCATATGCAATAAAATAACTTATTCATCGCTGACATGATAGAAGACATTGCAAAAGTTGTTTCCTACAATGGATTGTGAGAAAATATTCACCTCATTCAACGTTCTTCTTTATCCCGTTACTACTACGTGTGAGAAACCGCTGCAAAGAATTCAGTGCATGATTGAACTCTCTGGATGAATCAAGTTGAATTATAAACTTTTTCATTTGACCAGTTAAGTCAATATATTCTCGAATCTGGCCTCGGTAAGGTTAAGGATACAAATGTAGCTTTATTAGGGTAATCCAAAATCGTAATCCAAATAAGTAATCCAAATATCAGGGCAGACAGAGAGCTCAGGAACAACCTCCGTGGTCGTATCTAGACAGACAGTGAGTTCATGAGCAGAAGCCACCACCTCGTGCAAAAGTAGATCACGTGCCGCTGCCTCGGAAGAAGTGTACACAGCCCAGACACATAGAATGGCCATTGCCGGACTCAGATGCACTGGACACTAGGGTGATGTTAGGACCACTAAGATTTCAGCCGCATGCATTGAGATAAGTGGTGGGTCCGCCAAACTGGAAGCTAGTCTCAAACGCCTTAGTAGCTTCAGGTGCAGTGTCCATGATGGCTGAAGACTCTGGCGTGGCGTCCATGACGACTGGAGATTCTGGCATGGTGGCAATGATGGCTGAAGGCTCCGGCATGGCGGCCATGATGTGAAGATGCTCTGGCGTGGCAGCCATGTCATGAAGAGGCACTGGACTTGGGACCACTGGACTGTAAAGCGCTGGGAGCACTGGACTAGTGATCACCAGACTTGGAAGCGCTGGATTCCTTTATGGGCCAAGCTCTGTGGCCATCAAAACTCTTGTCACAAACCGCTCTGACACGGAGATTGAGGATCCAAATGCAGCTTTATTAGGGTAATCCAAAATCAATCCAAATAACAGACTAGAGATCAAAATCAAAGGGCAAACAATACTAACCACAACTGAGTCCAAATCACAAGAACACAGGGAAATCCAGGAAACCAGACAGAAGATCAAAACCATAAAGATAGAGCTCAGAATTGCAGTGTGACACTAAACAAGACTTTGCAAAGAAAGAATAAAAGCACAGGGCTTATATAGGCAAACAAATGGCAGCTGAACCTAATCAAAAGATTATGAATTCAGGCAATGGGATCTGGGAATGGAAGTTCATGAGTTAGTCGGGAGGAGTGCCCTCTGGTGGATATTGCAGGCACTCCAGCTGGTGGATGTAACAACCAAAATGTCAGAGCTGAATGAAAGTGCTATTAAGCTCCAAAATGGGCTGTTAGTCCAAAATATGACTAAGAATCTCATAAAAGCATCATAACTTGATGTGAAGGCCAAGTATGGTAACCCATACTCAGAATTTTTCCTCTGCATTTAACCCATCTAAGTTATTGCACACACATTAAGAGCGGTGAGTAGTGAACACACACACTGCAAACCATGGACACACACATCCAAGTAGTGGGCAGCCATTTGCTGTAGTGCCCAGGGAGCGATTGGGAGTTAGGTGCCTTGCTCAGTCGTGGGTATTGAAGGTGGAAGACAGCACTGTTCATTCACTCCCCCACCTACATTTCGGGTTACAAGCCTGACTCTCTAACTATGGCCACAACTGCCCCTAATAACATTGGCCCATACAACATGTGTGCTACATTCCAAGTCCTCGGAAGTAATACAGTTGCTTTCTGTGAGGAACAGGCCAAAATTTTAAACAATCACTGTATATCTTGCTTGATAGCCATGGCCACCATTCAGAAAAGAATAGCTCTAAATAATTAATTTGGTGTTCTATAGAATAAATAACGGTCATACTGGCTTCAGATGTGTGTGAGTAAATGATGAGAATTTTCATTTGGGGGTGAACTGTCCCTTTAAGAATCTGTTTAGCAATTGACATGAATGATACATTTAGCAATGATAGTGCTTAATGTTTGCATGAGCACAAGACTATAATTTACAAAATAGTCCACTTAACCATGGAGAAAATGAGTTAACTCTATGTGGTCTTTAGAGGACAGAAATTCTGCTGACTGCAAAGAGAGAAAACAACCTGTGCATGTTAACATGGCACTATGGAGCCTGATGAGGTCCGGCTGCAAGCATTAGAGGAAACACCAGAGACCACCCGCCTAGAGGCTGTGTCAGGCCTCTTTACTGACCGTGACCAAACAGAGGTCAGCAGACACAGTTAGCCCATAATGTGTCTTTGCACACTGGTTGGAAGCATGTTGTGCTACTGTACCTGATCAAGTCAGGGTGCATTATTACTGGTGGAACAAATTTTTACTCATTTGGGTCAAATCCACCATAAAGTCTAACATGCTGTTATCATTAATGGACGTATACAGGACTCAAATGGACCAGACACAGATGGTCTAATATTCACATCAGCAATTCTGGAATGAAACTGGACCTCCTTGGAATTATCCGAACATTTCAGCACTCCGGTTTATTTGGAATGTGCTCTGTTGGCACTTGCCTGATAAGGCTAATATGTGTTTTCCTCCGCTGGCTAATAATCTGCTGTATTTCCTATGACTTGATGCTGGGCGCAAGAGTGGGCGAAATTCAACCTGTCACGGGAAAATGGGAAAACAGCTGTTGGAACCATATGTGGCGTTTCCATGGAAACCAGGCATGGGGAAAGGAGAGGACGGGAGAGAAAAAGGCAAGATAGCAGGAGATGAGAAATTAAAAGATAAGGAATATGGATAACTGTTTTCTATTTGAATTTACTTACTGGTAAAGTTGAATTTTCAGCAGCCATTACTTCAGTCTTCAATGTCACATGATCCTTAAGAAATCATTATAATATGCTGATTTGCTGCTCAAACATTTAGTCTTAATATAAATGGTAAAAATCGGTTGTGCTGCTTAATATTTTTGTGGAAACCATTTTTTTTTTTTTCAGGATTTGATGAATAGATAGTAGAAATTAATAGAACAACTTCAACTACCAAATCAACCACTGCACCAAAACACGGGATTTAAACTTTGCTGGATAGGTGTGGTTTTAAAATAAATCAGAAAAGCACATACATATACATGCATCTTTAGCATGGCCAATCAGCATGCAAGCTTGTGAAGACCCACCCATTGAAATTCTACCAGACACTGTGAATCTGCCTCACATGACCATTTGTGATCAGATCATCTGAGATGGAGGCCAAAGAGAGAAAAGGGCAGTGAATAAGGGACTGGTTTACAGTCCTATTTGCCTCAGTGCATGTGGGGGTTGTTGGTCTGTGTATGGGTGCGATTTTGAGAAATGGAGGACTTTGTCGCCAAGGATCTTTTGCCAGATAAATAAACCAACCCTTTAGAAAATTGCTTCTATTGTTCCTTGAACTTGAGTTAAATAATATCCAATGCTGAACTGTAATGAAGTGTATGAGTGTATATTGCATTACACACTACAGTGCATTATGTTCTGCAGCAGGATACAGGTGTCATCCATTAGCCATAATATAATAGGCAAGGGGAGCCAGCCGTCTAGGCAGTGTGGACGAGCCTAGACCATGTTAATGTATAACGCTAATAATAAGAAGTGCACACAACAAATTGATGTCTCTAGAGGTCTGAATTCAATCAGTGGCACCACAAACAGACATATTGAATCATTCAGATAATGTATACAACCATTTGAAACACATTAGCTCAGCGCCAAAACCTAGTGAGCTGCATTGCTGTCTACAGTCTAGATAGGCAGCTGTCTTCTGAGACAGCAAACTGAAATTAAACCCAATAAGTAACATTCTACATTGCCGTTCTGCTGTAGGCAGACACTTAACTCACAATTCATTTCAATTGAGTCTGGTGTTAGCATGTTGCTAAGCTAACAGCTCAGTACTCTTAGCATGCAAATATGTCACACAAATAGCACTTTTTCCATACTTAGGCCTGTCGCGATAGTCGATAATTCGATTAATCGCACGATAAAAAAAATGAGCTCGATAATTTTTCCGGCCGCGATAATTCCATTTGCATGCTTGTTTGTTTTCCTCGGCTCTCTCTCTCTCTACCAAAGAGACTGGATGACCACTCTCGCTCGGTTCTTTAGCGTATAGGAGGAGTGAACCCTCTTTGTTGTCAGTTGCATGGTCTTTGTGTGGGGAGGCGGCGCCGCGGCGCTTGTCAGTCACATGGTCTTTGTATGGGAAAGCGCCGGCGGGACTGTTTGCGGCTACTGCCGGGAGAGAGAGAAGACGCTAGTTGTGAGTTGCGACAGCGAGCCCGATCACATGAAAATGCGTATCTATACCACGAATGTTATTTCTCGTGCCATTTATACGCCAAAAATAGTTTTTGCATGCATATGATACGCTCTTTATGGCGTGTAATAAGCACGCACTCCTCACCCCTAATCCTAACCAAGTATTTTCAGTGCGTAGCATACACGCAATAAAGTGCGTCTCCGTCTTCCCGACAGTACACAATCACTTGACAAAGTAACAGGAGGACAAAGTAACAGGAGTAACAGTGCAAAATTGTGTGATATGGCTTGTTGAGGCTTTTTTTTTATTTGTTTACAAAGGTCCTAACTGTCAGTTTTGCCTGTTATGGAATGTATCACTATTTAAGCCTAATGTCTAAAGCCTAATGTTTCATATTTTTTGAAGTGCAATTTTGTTTACATCCATTTTATTTATTAACAGACATTTATTTTGTTAACAGACACTAAAGCGGGTCGCACACCGGACGCGCAGCGCCACGTCTTTTAAATTCGAACACATTATTCTCTATGAGAGTAGGCCTACACACACCGGCGGCGCCTTTCGGCGTCTGTCCGCGGCGCCCAACAACGGCTCAGGACCGTGTTCAAAATCCTGCCGCGCCACAGAGCGCCATTTACATAGTTTTATATAAAATTTACATTTATGTGTCTCAAATCGTAGTTAATGTATATATGGACTTAATCCTGTGCTGCAATATACATTTAGTTTTATATTTATTTACAGAAATCAGAAAATTGCTGATGTTATTGGATTTTCAGGTGACAGTTGTCCTAGACGTGGCGCGGCGCAGCGCTGAGCTGCGCGTCCGGTGTGCGACCCGCTTAAGAGTCCATTGCTTTCATTGTTTTTGGTTGTTTTGTTCATTTTTTTGGATATTTAAAATGTTTTCCGTTTTCAATGTTTAATATTCTTTAGAAATAAAAGTTTATAGATCGTTGAAAAGGTGTACCTGCATTATTATGCCATTATAATTATATTAAATGAAAATGGTCTCAGAACGACAATATTATCGTTTATCGCGATAATTTCTTGGACAATTTATCGTCCAGCAAAATTTGTTATCGTGACAGGCCTATCCATACTCTTTAATATAGTATATATAGAATAACTTCATCTTCCTTTTTTTTTCTTTTTTTTCTTTTTTTCTTTCACTGAAATGGTCTCAGACATGCTCTTTAAATGGATTCTCTTTCAAGGTCACACCTATTCCATATCCATCTCTCGGTCCTTTCCTCATTTGTACCCCCACATTCCTCCATGTTCCACCATCAATGACAAGAGACTTCAGCCTTTCATCTCTTAAATTAATTGTCTTCTCCTCCAGAAAACAGCAAAGTAGGTTTCTCTTTATCTCTAAACCTGACAGAATTCCGTTGGGAGTTCCAGTCAAGCATAGATGCTTCATGTTTTTGAAATGGGCTTTGGAGGCCTGGGTATGTTTTTCTGATCAGGGGAGAGTTTAGTCCTCGACAATAAGAGGAGGAGGATTTGGAGGCAATGTAAAGGTTAAAATGAGCTCACTGGGGTGGAAAAAAAAAGCATTCCAGCTACTGTACTTAAAGGAGCTGAAAAAAAAACAAAAAAAAGCCATTGTATCCCATCTTGTCCTGTGCTAGGCAAAATGGACTGTGCCTTGGATCAGCAGACACAGGCCAGTTTTGTACACACCAGTGGTGGACAAAGTACACAAATCAAGTGATAAAGTAAAAGGACAGATATACTTATAAAATATTATTCCAGTAAAAATGTGAGTACTTATTTTTAATTGTATTTGAATAAAAGTACAAAAGTACTTACTACTTATAGTTTATAGGCCTGGTTTCACAGAAAGGGCTTAGATTAAGCCAGGATTAGATCTTAGTTCATTTAGGACATTTAGTAGCTTTGATAAACCTGCCTTTGAAAAAAAAAAAAAAAAAAAAAAACCTGTGCATCTTGAGAAAAAAAACAATGGCAGTGTCAAGTCAGGTCAAGTCAAGTCACCTTCATTTATATAGCACTTCTAACAATGTAGATTGTTTCAAAGCAGTTTTACAGAGATAATAGGAAATGAAAGTAGCAGAGATTGTTTTGGCTTTACAGCAGCTCTAGAATAAAGTTATTGTCCAGCTTAAAGCTGCAGTCCGTAACTTTTTTGGGGAAAAAAAAAATTCCAAAATAAATTTAGTAAGTACATAACCAGCCAGTGTTCAACACTCTCTGCTTGCCTTAGCACGATTCAAAACGGTAAGCTTGTAATAATGTTTTTAATTCCAGTGGTACTGGTGGATTTCCGTGGGAAATTCGAGCATGTCTTTGCGTCATTACGTCACATGTGTACACATAAAAAAGATGTCCTGGCTACTAGGTTATATTGCGTGTGAGGATGTTGGAGGTGGAGATTTATAGCCTTTTCTCACAGCACTTGATATAATTAAACTTTTCAATTTGATGGAGGATGCAGATGGAGGATGCAGAAAGGTTCAAACGACAATCACCAGTGACAACTGGAGATTCACCCGTTGTAAAATGCAAAGGACTTCGAAATGGCTTCAGAAAAAAAGAGACTGCAACCGGGCCCATGTGAAAACAAGGATAAATATCGGAAGGGCTTTTGAAAGGTAAAAATTTGATTATATTACAGTTTTAAATATGCATCTGATTACAGATACATGTGTTTGTATTTCAAAGAGAACCAGTTCTGAGGAACATTAATTTGTTGATATGACAATTAGAAATTAGACTGCACAGAAATGGAAACTGAACTACAGGAAGCCCTAATACACATTAAATGTAGTCACGCAATGATGATGTTGTTAACATTAACAATTTGAGAAAGTATAATTTGAACGGTTTGACGTGATATGATAAGCGATCGTTAGATTTAATCAGCACAATTTACTGCAATGCTTTTTTCCCTTAGTTGGTCAGAACAAAAGTGGATGTTACTTAATGTTCAGATGACATTTTCCGGTGAAAATTCTTATGTTGATCATACTTCAAAAAAGTAGAATCTGTGATTCCGAATGACAGTATCCACACCGGCGCGGCGACTGACAGCCACATTCTCCTCAAAACATTGGATTCATCCGTGCTGTGCCGTGCCGAAGTACAACCCACGTAAAGTTGATAATTCCGCGAATAACTGCAATTGCAGATTTCGAACAGAGAGGGCGGCAAAGAGGAAAAACTACAGACTGCAGCTTTAAGTTAGTTTTGACTGATTCACTTCCGTCGCAACGATCATTAGTTATTTACTAAGGGGCCGCAAACATAACACCGTTCTAACAGAAACCGAATATATATGTGTGCAGGCGTGAAGTGTTTCTTTACAAATTTACCTCAACAAATGACTTGTCTGGCCTTCATTTATAATACAGAATTTTTTATCGCTTCAGCATAGCCATGTGAACTGGACTTATTTTGACAACGTTTTATCTGTGCAGAGGTAAAGGGAAGGGAAGGTACCAGTGCCATTTTAAGAAATGTCAGTGCAAGTTGCTTTCAGTTAAAACGGCTCAAACATGAATTTTAGTCTGGGACTAGGCTACTAAGAAAGATTACTGCAGACATTTAATATGCACTGATCTCCAAATAAGCAATCTTTTTTATTCTAAAACTTAGTATACACCACAAAAACACTGAACTTCAATATATTAAAATATGAGTTTAAGTTACTGATATTTAATTGTGCAAACAAGTGAAATAATATGCCATGAAGTATTTTGAAAATTAAGGGGGGGGGGGGGGATATAATGAATAAAACTCAAAGGTTGAGTCGCTTTTAGCTTGCATTTGAAAAAGCAACACGAGTCAAATATCTTTCCAAACATGAGAAGCATGTTGTAAATGTCCAACAAAAGACAACAAACTCACTTCATAACGACAGTTGAGCATCCTTCTGTGAGATGATCTGGCTTCTTACACAGAATAAGGCAGTCGTGTGTTTATAATAAGTCATGTTTAATCAAAGTGTTTCAATCTTCGGTTTATTCAGCTACAGCAATGATGCCCATATGGATTTCCTGGAATGATGTGCATTATTGTACTTCTGCGGCGGGGGATATTTGGTGTGTCTGCGTGAGAGCGCCCTCTGGCTTTCAGATGAAGCAGCATTTACTACTGATCAGCCGTGCTGCACTGACAAGCTGCGCATTAAATAATTGCAACCTTTGCCAAATGGCATGCGGTTTCATTGCGATTAATTGTGCAGCCATAAACCTGACAGCAAGGCTAAAGTTTATAGGTCCCTTTAAATAAGGTCTTGATCATTTAATACTGACCTTAAAGGGATACTTCACCTCTGGGAAGATGAATGTGTATTTAAAATAGGTCATTTAAGTAGAAGAAACGTGAAGACATTTTTGAATTTGGAGCTTTCTAGACTGAGAAAAGCCAGAAAATGTATTTTTGGCTTATGTGGATGAAAGACAACAACTCCCAGAATGCACTTGCTTCGCTGCCTTAGGAGGCCACGCCTACCGGGTAAGAGTGCGCAGTTGTAAACAACAAAGCTAGCCTACGTGATGAGTTTGCGAGGGATTTAGAGATCGTCCAAAATGTCCGGGATTCGGCTTTTGCGTTCTACAGTCGCCATTCATCATGTTTACTGTGGCGAGCAGGACGAGGCTGACGGCCGCGGGAGAACAGCGCGAGGCCGGTGGTGTCATTACTGTGACGCGCCGTGTCTCGCATCTCTCACGGAGGAGCGGGAATTTTTCTTAGCAATGGTAAAACGCACATCAACCGATCACTTATTTAGCGTTCATGTAAACACTACATTCAGATTCACCAATCGGAATGAATTCAGTTAGATTGAAAGGTCTGCATGTAAACAATGAATGGCGACCGCAGAAAGCAAAAGCTGAATCCCGGACATTTTGAACGATCTCGCCCTCCGGACAAGTCCGGGAAAAGGAGGATGGTTACTTACTCAGCTTTCTCCTATTATTCAGCTTTCTCCACAGAACAAGAGCCTGCTAGCTTAGCTTCCAAAGAAAGACGGCTGACACTGTGTGTACATTCTGAGTGAGATCCCACCCTCTATGGGCGGGCTGAAAACATGCGGAACAACCCCATCTACTGGCTGTAGTCTTTAGCCTCTGGCCAGAAAATCCTCCGATGACGCAAAATGACGATTTTTGCGTCATCGGAGGATTTTTTCCAGACAAAAAATACATAAATCTCTTGTCTCAGGGGGATATGAGGGTGGAAAGCATGGTAATTCGAAAATACTACAGGTTTTCTACTTATACAAAGCTTAATGCTAAATCCTGAAGTAACCCTTTAACAGTTTGAGTGGCACATTTCAGCTCTGATAGTTTTGTAAATCTGTATTCAAATATGCTTTATTTATTTATTTAACTATATTGGACTTGACAGAAAAAATAAAAAAATTTACCAACATCCTTCAGTAAAAATGGACATTGGTTTGATTGATTTTAATGGGCATACTGTATGTATCTGCAATGACAGTTACAATTGTCAATCCTCAAAGGAAATATGTAAAAATAAATTTAAGAAGTAAAAATTCACCTAGTTACAAACAAACTTAAAACGTGTTTTTTTTGTAAGAGCTTGCATAGCTCGTTCACCCTGCTAGAGATTCATTCCTCAGCATGGACAAAATCAGACATCGAATTAAACACTAGTGGGTCTGAAAAAGAAGAGACATCAAATTGTACTCTCTCAGTACTGAAGTTGAACTTTCTATCTTCATCTGTGTTATTTCTTGCTAATTTCCGTCCCGTCACACAAAGCAAATGGCGCATTGCAGGAATGCCATTAGCACTGCATCACATGGGCTGTGAGGGGCTTGTAAACACTCATTCGCTCACTCCCAGATCTCTGTCATTATTCCATTATCCTGACAGCCATTTTATGTTTCCTCTGCAAACCACCTGCCAAAATACATGATCGTGATACGTTACATCATTCCACCAAATTCCAAGGGCTTTCAAAAGTAGGACGCAGCACTTCAATCCTAATCCTTGTGTAAAATGACTTCATAGTCTCTTGAGGCTCAGGGAATCATTACCATGGGACATTTCTGATGAGATGTTTCTGACCTCTTGGTCTTTCAGAATAATGAGCACTGTAGTTTGTGGTCATTTTTAACTTGCATTGTAGAGATGAAACGATGATTTAGTGGCATTTACTGGGACCCTGAGGCACAGTGTGGTGAAAGGAATGATGCCCGCCCATACGGTCTTTAAAAGAACTGCTGGCCATTTTTTTATGGATAAAGATGTCCTTGTGACGGACTGATAATTACATCTCAGCTGTGCACCATATATTTTGAAGGACATTCCTAGAGATTTTTAAAAATCTCATTTCTTGTGAGACCTTGAGCACAAATAAGATTTGGTGAAGTTCGTAGTAGACTTAGGGTAAATATGGGTAAATTGTAACTACACTCAAATCAATGGGGTTCTATAGAACAATTGGATTCTTGACTCAATTTTAAAGAACACTTTATGCCAAAAAGTTTTTTTTTTTTTTTTTTTTTTTCTAAGAGAGTATTATAGTGGGATATTTAAACCTAAATAATCTTTATCATTATGTGTACATTTCTCCACTACTAATGAAAATCAGCAATTACTGCATCCTAAACTAGTATGGGATGAAACAAAAGAGCTTCTTGACTTCTGACATCTTTTCATGCCACATTTGGACTGCAATGATAAGAAACACTCTGGTAAGTCAGAAGGCAAAACCTTATAAAACAACCCATATTAAGGTTATAAAAATAAAACCTGATAGTTAGTAATTGTGATATAATTAAATAGGAGATACCATAGTGAAATGCAATGTCCATCAGTGATGTACAATATTATTGATGTAGATTCATACCGGGGTGAATCTACATCAATAATAATTGCAATAGGCTACAAACAGTCACTACTGCTTATATTAAGGAGGCAACACAAAGTATTATTATTACTGTAAAAAAAGTTTTTTTTAATATGTATAAAACATTTATTGTGTGTGTGTGTGCAACAGTGTAAATTATTCGCTTTCTAATATAACTTATTAGCACCGATCTTTGGTTTTTAAAACAAAATGCATTTTTTCAGTATCTTATGAGATTTACAAGTTAATAAAATTATATGTGTGGCTGTTTTTAAATGCAGACACGAAAGACAAGTTGCTGATTTAGCAGGTTCAGATTGAGAGGAATCCAGCAAAATTTACTGCAGGTGAGTAAGCAGAGGTGCTGTGCACTGCACTGAAACACCCAGTAATCTACCATAGCTATTGCACAGAATAAGAGAGGTACAGAATAACAATGGATGGAAAAACTACATTTAAAGTCGTTATTAGGTTCCTAAACACAAGGTACCAAAAATGTCTGTGCGTCCAAGTAGCAGTGCAGATTCACTGTAATATACATTTTTTGGGCATAAGACAAAGAAAACAAAAACAAAGATGACGATGATGACGACAACAAAGATGAAGACATTGATGAAGACAAAGAAGAAAGTCAGTACAGACACAATAGGGTTCCAGCACCTTTGGTGCTTGGACCCCTAAAAGGAGATACAAAACAACCTGTAGTAGCTTTGGCTTTTCTGAGGTGTAAAAATGTATTCATGTTTGTGAATCTCATAAGATTTATCAAACTGACACTGAGAATACCAGTAACATTCAGTACCAGCCCAATAACAGGCCAGGTCATTCATATATATATATATATATATATATATATACTGTATATATATACAGTACAGAATACAGTTTCCATCAGCATTCAGAAACTGCACATAAACCAATCCAGCTGGAATTGATTTCATTGTTCTATATTCCGAGAGACCATATGCTGTTCCCACTCTCATACAGGGCTGATCACGTTAAGACAATGAACCTGGAGGACCTCTAATAAGAAACAGACATCCACAGGTGCATGCACACAATATAAAAGATCATATTTAGAATCCAAACTGATATTGGAACCACCTAGTAGAACCCAAATGTTTATTTATGCCTTTTATTATGCATAGAGATATGTTCTGGGTGTTTGCTTACTAATCCAAATAAAAAAAAAGCCCACCATGAAGTCTCGAAGATATTCTGATCACTAGATATGAAGTCTTCTTCCAGGTTTTTGGTCAGAAGTTGAGTAAAAACAAGTTCGAAGTCAGAAGTAAAAACCATGAACACACTGGAGACCTGCTTTACAATAGAAATAGCCACAATATGTTATGTGTCTAATGCTTAAAGTTTAAGTAAGGGATTTGAACAAGCCCCTAACCAAAGAATTAAAAGTGAGCAAGTGTTCCTAGCTAATCCTTGACTGGAGGAAGAAACAACATTAACAAGTGTTAATGGCATAAACTAACACACACCCACATGCTAAAAGAGTAAAGACTGAGGATCTGCATTTCTATCAGAGATTCATTAACGGCTAACCCTGAGCTGGTCACAACAATGTGATGCTTCAGTTCACTGTTGAGAAGCCATGTGAACGGCATGGGTAATAGTGGATGAGAGGCAGAGTGTGTAATCTAATTGTGTCTCGGTATTCACGGGTGTGTGATCCCCATATCGCTCACGCTTCAGTGCTTGTCGCCGCATAAATGCAGAGTATCACATCTGCAACTGAGGAGGAGCCGCTCAAGAGCTCAATGACATATGCATATTTGTGTGTGCATGATCTCAGTTTCAGTCAGTCTCCAGGGCTCAGATCTGACAGAGTAAAATGTTAGAACACAGACCATCAACCCTCATTTGTGTGCAATGCTAAGATTCAATTCATGCAGGAAAAATCAATTACATTACTCTATGAAAGCATCTCCAGTAGAAATTCACATAGGAAAAAAAAATTAATACTAATGAAATCCCCTCACAAGCCAAATATGTTTGTAACATGCAAAATATTTCCCTTTATCACAGGGGTATAACACCCACCAGTGATATATTGCTTCAAAATGTGCCCCTTTTCCATTCTGACCTCTGGAACATCCCTACACTACGGATTATGTGGTATTTACACATTTTGACCGACTTTTAAAATGATTAAAGTTGGGGGCGATGAGGAACATTGCTGATAGTGTTCCCAGGGTTCCTCTGGGATATCTTCAGCCTGAGGCTAACACATTCCCTGCATATAAATCCAGCATACTAAAACTCCCATCAGCATTATCACAAATACAAGGTGTGCATTCCTGTTAAACATACATCCAAAATTGGGCCAATGGAAAGCATCTGCACATGTATGCTATACGTGTTGAGTGACGCTTACTGGCAGTTCTCATCAAGTTACTGTGACCATGATAGGGGTGTAGATTATGTGGTTAAACATCTGGGTCAGTAACTAAAAAAGTCCCACAAGAGGCAAATCAATAGATCATCACCAATGAGTCACCACCATTTAGCTTCCAACAAATCTTTCAGTCTTTACATAAAATCTGCAAATTGTAAAGTCTGAGTTAGAATAGATTTGCAAGAGCAAGAGTATAAGCACAACGAGACAGTAATAGCGACTACACTCGAGATGGGGGAGGAGAGAGAGTGAGCAAGAGGGGGATTTGAAGAAAGACTGTAAAAAGAGAGATGGCTGAGAGACATTACAAAAGAGAAAAGTTCAGAGGAATATCACAGAGGCGGGAAGGTCTAAAAATGAAAGCCAAGGTTGCGTCGTTTCTGCTCCGCATGGGAGTAACGTTGGTTTTGAGTGTGTACTGCTGGTAACTAACAACAAACTTTAGCTTGTATATACAGAGAGGAAAATAAGTATTTGAACACCCTGCTATTTTGCAAGTTCTCCCACTTGGAAATCATGGAGGGGTCTGAAATTGTCATCGTAGGTGCATGTCCACTGTGAGAGACATAATCAAAAAAAAAAAAATCCAGAAATCACAATGTATGATTTTTTAACTATTTATTTGTATGATACAGCTGCAAATAAGTATTTGAACACCTGAGAAAATCAATGTTAATATTTGGTACAGTAGCCTTTGTTTGCAATTACAGAGGTCAAACGTTTCCTGTAGTTTTTCACCAGGTTTGCACACACTGCAGGAGGGATTTTGGCCCACTCCTCCACACAGATCTTCTCTAGATCAGTCAGGTTTCTGGGCTGTCGCTGAGAAACACGGAGTTTGAGCTCCCTCCAAAGATTTTCTATTGGGTTTAGGTCTGGAGACTGGCTAGGCCACGCCAGAACCTTGATATGCTTCTTACAGAGCCACTCCTTGGTTATCCTGGCTGTGTGCTTCGGGTCATTGTCATGTTGGAAGACCCAGCCTCGACCCATCTTCAATGCTCTAACTGAGGGAAGGAGGTTGTTCCCCAAAATCTCGCAATACATGGCCCCGGTCATCCTCTCCTTAATACAGTGCAGTCGCCCTGTCCCATGTGCAGAAAAACACCCCCAAAGCATGATGCTACCACCCCCATGCTTCACAGTAGGGATGGTGTTCTTGGGATGGTACTCATCATTCTTCTTCCTCCAAACACGTTTAGTGGAATTATGACCAAAAAGTTCTATTTTGGTCTCATCTGACCACATGACTTTCTCCCATGACTCCTCTGGATCATCCAAATGGTCATTGGCAAACTTAAGACGGGCCTTGACATGTGCTGGTTTAAGCAGGGGAACCTTCCGTGCCATGCATGATTTCAAACCATGACGTCTTACCGTTTTACCAACAGTAACCTTGGAAACGGTGGTCCCAGCTCTTTTCAGGTCATTGGCCAGCTCCTCCCGTGTAGTTCTGGGCTGATTTCTCACCTTTCTTAGGATCATTGAGACCCCACGAGGTGAGATCTTGCATGGAGCCCCAGTCCGAGGGAGATTGACAGTCATGTTTAGCTTCTTCCATTTTCTAATGATTGCTCCAACAGTGGACCTTTTTTCACCAAGCTGCTTGGCAATTTTCCCGTAGCCCTTTCCAGCCTTGTGGAGGTGTACAATTTTGTCTCTAGTGTCTTTGGACAGCTCTTTGGTCTTGGCCGTGTTAGTAGTTGGATTCTTACTGATTGTATGGGGTGGACAGGTGTCTTTATGCAGCTAACGACCTCAAACAGGTGCATCTAATTTAGGATAATAAATGGAGTGGAGGTGGACATTTTAAAGGCAGACTAACAGGTCTTTGAGGGTCAGAATTCTAGCTGATAGACAGGTGTTCAAATACTTATTTGCAGCTGTATCATACAAATAAATAGTTACAAAATCATATATTGTGATTTCTGGATTTTTTTTTTTTTAGATTATGTCTCTCACAGTGGACATGCACCTATGATGACAATTTCAGACCCCTCCATGATTTCTAAGTGGGAGAACTTGCAAAATAGCAGGGTGTTCAAATACTTATTTTCCTCACTGTACGTGTGTACTCTATTCATTTTTTGTTCTTCCTCGTTGTTCATTTGTAATCTTTACTCTATTTTTTTCCCATAGCTTTATTTTGCAGTGATTCTCAGAAATCTCTTACTGCACCTTTAAGTTTTTTTGAATAAAAAAAAAAGTATACTAATCTATTTTTATGGTATCAACGATTCAGTTTACCCTGCCATCACATAACAAAATAACTAGATGTCACTTGACGTGGCTGTCAGATGGTCATGTAACAATGTAACGTGCAATGTGGACTTCATGTCGATCAATGTTCAAAATAAAGGTTCTTTACTGGTATATGATTCCATGAAGAACCTTTAACATCCATGGAACCCTTCAGTTGCACAAAAGGTTTATGTACAGTGGGGAAAGTTTTAGATTATTAAAATGTTCTTTACACTATGGGAAAAAAATGGATCACTGATACCTCTTTTCCACCAGAATGTTTCATGTTCCGGAGCGAGAGCCTTTTTCACACTGCTGTGTGTTTCCACAGACTTGACCACGTGTTTCCACAGATTTGAGGAACGAAACATGATTTAAAGCTGCTACATGTTGTTTATCTGACTATAACCAATCTAAAAATCAAACAGTGGGCGTCACATTACCTGGAGTGATACTAGCATACCGGGAGCTCGCATAATTTCCCAGTACACTCCTGTCGTTTTTGGAATTTTTTTGAAAATGAAACCATTGATTCACTCGATCTCTCGCATGCTGGGTCTCTCGTGTGCACAGTTTTACATATTTAGATAAAAAAATAAAAATAAAAAAAAACGCACTAAAGTGCAATGTTATTATATTTCTCAACGAAACTGCCATGTTCATGTTGAAGGATTTTAGAAGTGCATTTGTCTGTGCACAGGCATTATCTTGATTCACTGAATGAACCAGACAGTCTCTGTCAACCGCTCTCATTGTACGCAGAAGCCAAGTAACACTGACGCCTTTAACCAAAACACAGGCACAGAGCCATGAGAAATCAATATTCTAAGTCACTGACTGGTCAAAAGGTGTTTGCACAGGACGCTGATCACGTTTGGATGAGTGATCAGAACAAAAGCTAAAGTCACTGCCAATTTGGTAATTAGTGTTTAGTAGGTGGGCTAACGTTGCCATTCATCTTCAGCCAAAGGTGCCATGTTTCCAACAGGCGTTGCCACAGGAACACCAGCTGGTGCCGTGGACCAGCTGAACCAGGCTGACAGCCAATAAGGCAGATGCACACGGTGACCTGCAAAGGCTGCTGGGATATCTGACACAGATTTACCAAGACAGCTGGGAAAATGGTTGGCAGGGACTGACAGAAGGAACGATATGAAGACGGAAAGCTGCACAGAGGAAGACAAAGGAACAGATGGATGGAGTTTCAGGAGGTAGTAAAACATCACCACATACCGGCACCAGACTTCATAAGCACCAATCAAAACTGACCACCCTTTGCTAACCACTTACAAATAATCCCTATAAAATTAGGGTGTCCAATCCTGCTCCTAGAGGACCAACGTCCTACAGAGTTTAGCTCTGACCTGCACCTACAAACAAACCTGAAAGTTTCTGATGATCCTGAAGAACTTGATTAGCTGGTTCAGGTGTCTTAAAGGAGTAGTCCACTTTAAAATGAAAATTAGCCCATGGGCCACCCTGGGTGTTTATGGCTTTCTTCTTCAGACGAATACAATCAGAGTTATATTAATAAACACCCTGACGCTTTATAAATGGCAGTGAATTGCAACCAACAGATTTAAGCTAAAAAAAAAAGTCAATCTATCCATCCTAAAAGTGCTCCACATGGCTCCGGAGGGGTAATAAAGGCCTTCTGAAGCAAAGCGATGAGTTTGTGTAAGAAGATTATTCATATTTAACACGTTACAAAGTAAAATTCTAGCTTCCGAAGCGGCCATTCGCAGTCTACTTGCGTCTAAAGCGCAACTTGTGAAGTCGGAAATTGCGATTCTCAATTTAGCCTGAATCGTGCAACTCTGCTGACTGGTTGTTCTTATGACACATGAATTGAGTAATATCTGGATTATAGTTATCAAAAAGATTTTAAATATGTCATCAAAGGCCAATTAAGGGGAGACACGGCAGGCAAAAACATAGGTTTTTTTTTTTTCTTTCACTGGTCAATTTTGAGATTTTGGGCTATTTGTCTTCAATAACATGTCTTCTTTCAGACTTGTGGTGAAAAAAAGTCCAAAATACACATTTAGGTCTTTATTTTACTACACTTCCACATCCACCACATCTAATTCAGCACTCTTGGATCTTAAACTAAAAATCTATTTGCGTCTGTAGATTTCTCCTAAATTCAACAAAAGTTGGCGTTCTAAATCAACATGCTGCTCCGCGATCGCTGTCTGCACCCTGTCATCACATATACCGTTGGAAAGCTCTCTCTCTCTCTCTCCTGTAAAATGTTGTCGGATCCAAATATGGTAATTTCCTTTTTTATCAGCAACCAATTGTGAAAGTACAATGGGGCATTTAACCCTAAAAGCGAAATCTCATTGGCTGATGTCAATTTCACAGGCCGTTTTCTCAAAATAGTTTTTTTCTCATACACTTTGAGCCAGAAATCTCCACTTCAGTAACACTTTCATACACCAAACTTTCCAGTTGTATATATCTATCTATATCTTATCTATATCCATCTATATTCTTAAGGTTTTTACAGAGGGGTTTGTTCATATATCATTCAGATTCTGATTTATACAACATTTTATACCTAAAAACGGGGCGAAAATTCTGATTAATGGAGTGATAAAAAGAGATATCCAAAAATCCCCTATGTAAAAGCCTTTGACTCTAATATGTCAACAAAATGAAACAAGAATTTTGATTCTGGCTTTATCCAATGTTCAGATTTCTCTTCTGAAAATATATGCAAATTAGTGCATATTTAATGAGATAATCCCTAATTTGCATATTTAAACATAAATATTCTAAAAACTTGTAATACAAAAGATATTCGTCTTAAATGTCTGTAATCAACTGGGGAAGTTTCATGCTGATATCTATTAGCTAATCTTTTTTCCTATTCACCTGGGGTGTCTCCCCTTAAAATCCAACAAACTATGTGATGGAGAACCAAAGAAAATGTGCATGGAACAAACAGTGTGGAGCAGATGTAATAGATCAAACAGTAGGTATTTTTAATAATTCATATGGTTTTGTTGAAATGTTCATGACTGTTCCCCCCTAATCTGTATCATCTGGGAAATGAGTTTGACTTTAAAATGCAGTACCTTCAGCTCTCCCTCATGATAAAGTTTTATGTTGCCTTGAGATGGATGGCACTACATTAAAAACGAGAGGCCTCGCTCACCTTTATCGTGCATAAGCAAAATGAGAACAGCTCTGCCACTCCCTACCGCAAAGTCACAGACAGAAATAGCTGACTTGGGTTGAATTCATTTAGCTTCCACCATCACTCATGATGCAGAAGGTGGCCGCTCTGTGATTGTCACCCTGTCTCACACAAGCTCCTTTCCTCCCGCAAGCTCTTGATTAGATTACTTTTGCCTGTCCCAGGAGTGGCGCGCCACACTCTGAATATTAGCTTTTTGACTGGCCCATAATCAGCTTGAGGAATGATCTAATACTCTGCAGCTAATGGCAACTTCTGTGACGGCTCGCCTTTCTGGAAATTAATTTGGCCTTTTTCAACAACTTGTCCGCTGACTAAGCCACTCCTCCCTCCCTCCATGCAATACAAACACACTCAAACTCACTCATACACAGACAACACATTCTTTTTCAATTCTCTACTTTTAGTGTCACTATTTAGAGACAATCGCATTTTAGAATTGTTTGGGGTTGATTTCCCGGGGTGTTCTTTTCCCCACCCATGTACACTGCCATTCAAAAGTTTGGGAAGAAACTGCAGGAAAAATAAAGTGTAACAAGTGTGTACATTGATGCATTGGAGTAAATGCACAGGTAAATACGCCATATGTTCAATTCTGTTGTGCTCTGTATGTTTTGGTATCACTTTACAATCAGGTTCCTTTTGTTGACATTAGTTAATTACATTAGTTAACATAAACAGATGAAAAATATTTCTAGAGAAAGTAATAACCTTAGTAACACTTTTGTTTAGGGTCCAGTTCTCACTATGAACTAGTTGCTTATTAGCATGCATATTACTAATGACTTAATGCCTTATTCTGCATGACCATACTCTACATCCCTTAATCCTAATACCTAAATTTAACAACTACCTTACGAACCATTAATAGGCAGTAATTGTGAGTTTATTGAGGCAAAATCATAGTTAATAGTTAGATAATAGTGAGAATTTAACATTTACCAATACATTATTAAAACCAAATGTTGTATCTGTTAATATTTAATGGACCTGAGCTAACATCAATTAACAAATGACCTAGGGTTTTGTTTATTTGCCGGCAACCCATCAAAATAAAATCTTGATGTATACCGTTTGAAAATGAAGAAATTAAGGTGTAAATATTAGGATTACAATTAAATTAATACTACTGTAAAATGAAGAGAAATGAACATTGAGTAATAAAATGATAGTGTACAAAATATTTCTTAATGTGTAATGCATTTAATACTAATTACAAACACATAACAATCATTATTTTATAGCCATATTGAAAGTGTAAATGTGGCCTATTCAAAGTCGAGAGAGTTTACTTATGGCTTGAGTTGGTTCTAGTAAAGATTAAACCCAAGTATGAACAAACAAATCTTTCAAGTTTTTCCTAAACCATTTAGCCCTAAAAGGATTTGCACTTAAAGAAAGTCTTCAGAGTAAAAGTACTTTTTTTAGCTATTTTTTCCGCAACGCAGATGCACTTCCCAACAAAATCACCCCAATTATTTCTAAATAGAGCTTTTCATGTCATCTGGTGAAACCTCCTGCGTTTAAAATATTGCAATATGACGAGTTTTTTTTTTTTTTTTTTTTTTTCCTCTCAATAGGGTACAGCCCTACAATCAACAGTCTTATTTTTATTAAAGTCCCCCTGTGGTGAAAATCAAGGTTTTAATGTTGTTTACATGTCTATGTGGTGTTTTTAATATGCTTTAAAGATTAATTCACAAGTCAACACCATTGCTGAGTATTTTCTCCTTAAAACTGCAGTGACCCAAAGATGTGTTTTGAAGCGTGTTTCTGGCATCATAAACTACCTTGTAACCAATCACGTCAACGTGTGATCATCCAACGAGTGGATCTCTGAGCTGGTGTGAATGAGTGAAGGCTGGGATAAATTTGCATATTCATAGAACCGCGTATACTAAATGAGGCAAGGGTGCAGAGTTACATTTAAGCTTTTTGAAAAGTTTGATTGATTCACCAGAATGATTGACAATTAGGAGGACCAATAGTATAGGTGATCCACCCGGAAGTAAAAAATCCTCCGCTATACCTTTCAATGTGTCAATTTGGCGATCAAAGAGGAGTTTTAAGGGATAAAATGATTGACTACAGGGGGACTTTAACTAATGCTAACAAAGATTAATAAATACTGTAACAAATATAATGGTCATTGTTAATGCAAAGTTAACTAAGGAATAATTATTGTAAAGTGTTACTGACTGCTCAAGAATGTCCTGTGTCAATTACCACTTAGATAGCATATATGCAGCATTTTTGAGTGACTTATTGGTATTTGATCAGCATTGTAATTTGCTAGTGAGAAATTAATAAATTTACAACATGAAAGCAAGATAACAGATAAAGAAACAAAAGTTTCTTACCCTCTTTGTCATCGTGTCGTATGATGGCATCCTGGATGACGTCTGAAACGGTAAAGCTGATCCTTTGTTTTTTGCGGTTGGTGGGCCGGGGCTTGGGGAAGCTCTGTTTCTGTTGTGTCCGTTCTCGTTCGTAGTAGACCCGCAGCTGCTCGCAACGCATGCGTCTGACCAGCCTCTGACGCTGGCCCAACGGCAGAGACTCCAGCAGACACTGGTCTATCTCCATGTTCTGCCTGAACACGTTACATAGCTGAAAACAACCTGGACAGAGAGACAAAAGAGAGAAAGTGGGCTTGTAAGTGGTAGTTGCTTAGGATGTCAATGGAAGGACAGAAAGCTCTCAGGTTTCACAAAAATGATCTTCATTTGTGTTCCGAAGATGAACGAATATCTTGCGGTTTTGGAACGAAATAAGGTTGAGTAATTGATGACAGAATTTTCATTGTAGGGTGAACTACCCATATAAATAAATGCTGTTCTTTTGAATTTTCTATTCAAAGAATCCTGAAAAAACACACACACCATATTTTCCACAAAAATAGTAAGCAGCACCGTTTTTTTTTTTTAAGTTGTGTTCTAAAACCAATTATTTTTAATCAATATCAGCATGATATAATCATTTCTGAAGGATAGTGTGACTGAAGACTGGAGTAATGATGCTGAACATTCAGCTTTGCCATCACAGGAATAAATTACATTATAAAATATATTCAAATAGATAACAGTTGTTTTAAATTGTAATATTTCTCAATTATTGTATTTGATTATATAAAGTCTAAGAAATGTTACTTTAAGCTTAAAAGTATAAATTTGAATCAATGTTTTTGTCATTTCCTTGCATTACAAACATTTGATCTACATTTGTACACTTCTGCTTCAAAAATTGTGCATCGTCGCACCTTTGGCATACCATTTTTAATCATACTAAGTTCAGGATTCTCTAATTCTGGTCTTGCATTCTATATAGAACAGATAATATGTAAATTAGCATGCAGTCTTTATCTCTTATGCTTAGACACTAAAGCCAGGACAAAACTGATGCCAGACAGATAGGTCTGTGTATTCCTCAAAGCTCAAGTCTATTTAAACATTATCTGGCACACACTGCTGAGTAGCGTGTCTGTTTAACCTTGAATCTCTCCACGCATGGCAGCAGAGAGACTGAATTATCATGACTCGGCATTTCTCCTGCAGTAGAACGACGGGACAAAGCTACAAACCCAGTACCCTCCCTGTACACATTAATGTAAAGAACTGCCGAACGCTCTGGGACTGCAGGGGGCTGTAAATAAAGGAGAAAATGGCACCCACTGTGAGAGACATATACAATACTGTAGGTTATGGTAGGGCTGGGAATTTATTAAACAATTTATCCAAGAGAATGCAATTAAATGATTCAGTAAATTATGGAAAAGGGGAATAACAAACACTGCGGGACTAATAAACTTTACCCCTTATTAACTTGCGAGCCTTAGTGCTCAATTCCGATTTGCTACTCAGATCAGATTTTTTTTTTTTTTTTTGTATAGCTGTTCACATTATTGTTGTAAATGTGGCCAATGTCAGACTCCAGAGTGAACACATCATGGTCCTGGACCAACCCACATGTGCAAAAGAACGGTGAAAAGACACCACGCAGCACGCTATCTTACCGAGGTAAAAACGGAGGACATTAAAGTTTGCGATTACTTTATTGTGTGATCTGCCGTGGAAGGCAATATAAGACAAAGACGAGGATGTGAAAAAGCGAGGAGAGTTTTTAAACATTTATGATACGAGGCCTAATGTTTCGCTTGTGAGCTGTCACTGTAATACTTATGAGTTATGACACATCAACATACCTCAACTGACTACCTTTCAAAACTCACTTGATAAATTTGGGTTTGTAAAATCTGACTGCCATGAGTACAGAATTGCGATGAATGTTGATCGAGAGTGACATGAAAGTCGCATGAATTCCAATTTGACTGTTCAGACTGTGGTCGCATTAAAAAAACATCTGAACTGTATCGGATTTAGGACCACATATGGAAGTGGCCCAAATCGGAATTGAAAAGATCAGATTTCATTTGGTTTGTGCTGTTCACACTGTCATGAGAAAAACAGATCTGAGTCACATTTGAGCAAAACAATTGGATTTGGGGCAAATTTACCAGCAGTCTGAATGTGGCCTTAGTTGTGTCCATCTATCCATTTTTTAAATGGTAAAAAGTAAGCAGAAGTAGCAAATTATCATCATCTAAATATCAAAATGAACTCATTTATAGTAGTGATCGACCAATATATCAGAGTCCGTCATCTATCAGCTAATTTGCCTTTTTTATTTTTATTATAGCCATTGATGGATAAGATTTCCTGTTTTGCTGAGAGTCGAAAGCAGGATTTTTATTAGTTTACTGTCTTTGTTTTGTCTAAATGTTTAGACAGAAACGTTAAATAAAAAAGTTAACTATATATTAAATGTTTAATATCATTTGTCTTTCTATTAGTAATACTTTTTTTAATAACTTTTTAAAATTTCTTTATTTGTGAAAAAAAAAAAATACTATAATAGGATTACAGAATCATGAAATAATGTACAAGTCTGATTATTTTACAGGATTTGTCCCCCATTAAGTTATTTTTTATTATTATTTTGATTAATTTTCAAATTAGTTTGAAAATATTTCTAGTTTAGTAATACGATGTAAAATAAATATAAATTTAATTGCAGCATGTATTGTTTACTATCTTTATCTGCTATTTTTAGTTACCCTGCTCTCTAAGCCATTAAAAAAAAAAATCCAATTGGTCCACCACTAATTTATATACTACATGGCATATTTTTGCTTGATTTAAAAAAATAAATATATATAGTATATAGTATAGTATATAGTAAAAGTAAAAAAGTATATATTCTATATAGTATGAATGCGCGTAGTATGAATGAAATTCGGACGTACTACTGTACATTTGTAATGTTGTCTTTGTCATGTGACATCAGGGTACTTTTCGCCTACTGTTTTTTGAATACTATACGGACATACTACTTCACTCACATACTGTTTTTCGCATACTATATAGAATGGAAGTAGGCATATTCGGACACAACGCATGATGTGCTACTTTAAGATGTGCTGGACATTCCCATTTCACTCACAGCCACACGTGGATGTATCACCATTTACATTTAAAAGGACATTTTTACGCTGATAAATAATTGAAGTTTTGAAACTTCAGATTGGCTGCTCTTCTCAAGGATCATTTGCTGCTCATTCTCTCACACATCTCATCCTCAGCCTGAAGCTGAGCCGGATGCACACATCATGCATTATGAAGTCATTCACCACCCATCTAACCCAGAGAGAGATGAATAAGAAATATCCACAGATGAGCTCACGTTAGAAGAGAGGCGTGTGAGTGAGTGAGTCCAAATGAGAGCTAAAATTTTTTTAGATGAATTACAAAGAAGTGCCCACATCAACAAGGTCAAGTAAGCTCCATCAAAGCAATCAAGAGAACATCAATCCCTTCCTCAAGGCTGTGTTTTAGGGAACCAAAGCGAGAAGGACGACTTCTCTTTTAGCCTATCAGACACGCTGTTGTGCAAATCTGTAATTACTCAGATAATTCAGGTCACCAGAAGCCCTTCAGCCAGGGAAATAAAAGTTTGAAAGTCTGCCTTTGTAGACAAATTAAAGAGGGAGCACTTTCTGCTCTCTATCTTCCATTAACACACACACTCTCAGTCTCTTAGGGTTCTAACACGCATGTTAAACTGAGCCAAAAACCCCATTGACAATACTGCCCCTTTCTCAGAGTCACACGGACATCAATCATATTAGTCATCAGAACTAATCATGACAGAAACGATTATGTTCTGTTCTATTCTATGAACAGCATTTGAGGACAGAAGAATATATTCTGTTCCGTTACGCCTAGTTCAAAAGTTGGAAAATGTTTTTGAAAGAAGCATCTTATGATACAGTAAAAAATTTTTTTATAAATAAATAATATTGTGAAACAGCATAATATAAAATAACTGTTCTCTGTGATGGCAAAGCTAAATTGTTAACCTTATTAGTCCAGTCTTCAGTGTCACATGATCCTTTGTATGTGCTGATTTGCGGCTTAAGAAACATTTCAAATTATCATCAATTTTGAAAACAGTTGTGCTGCTTAATGTTATTGTGGAAACCATGATACATTTTTCTGGATTATTTGATAAATAGAAACTTTGGTCCCCATCTAGCAACTAACTACTTAGTAACTTGTACTTCTTGTGTTGATGTTGTATTGCAAAACACGTTTGCAGCTAATGAGGTGGGATACATGTAAGTTTAGAGACAGGATTGGTGATATGGGAAGGTTTAAGGGTGGGTTAAGTGGTAATTGAAGGGTCAACAGTGTAATTATAGATGTAAAATAAACATTTTGTAAGATTGGGAAACACTGCCATAGAATCCAAATCTCTTTCCTATCCTATATATTCTAAAGACAGATTGGACATGGAAGGTGATGCTAACAAAAGGAAATTATAATTCTGTTAGACAAAATGTCCATTCCACAACCTGTTCATATGGTCCATCTACACCACAGATCTCCTCTAACCCTCACAGTCCTAGTCTCTAAGGACATAAGAGGTCAGACACATAACATTTAAAAAGGCAATTTGAAGTAATAGACTATGGGGACCTTTTATAGCTGTGAGTGAAAGTAGTGATTCAGTAATCTAATTTGACTTCTAAACCATAAAATTGGAACACCGCTGCTGAGCTTTATTGGATCTCCAGGTCAATTGGTGAAGAAAATGCATTAACATTATTTAAACTTCAAAGACAACGACTGTAATCTTTTACGGAAACCCAAAAGCACAAAACGACAGACAACTACAGCAAAACCCTTTTTGAATATTACCTTTAATGCACTGTTTAATAGGCATTTCTGAATGTAAAAGGTCTGCAAAGTTTTAAACGTCAAAGTGGTCGACAATTAAAGTTATTGTCTCCTAAAAGAAAGAATCAATTCTGAACTGCCAAAACGAGTCGTCGGCAATTGCAGTCTCACTTCCTGTTATGCACCCAAGTAACAATCTAGCAAATTTGCATAATGCTATATGGTCTTCATTTACTGCCAACGAACAACATCTACTTTGACCCGCCCTCAAACACTGTGGTTGTACCTGAGACCTGGAAGAGTTTGATTCGTGTTGTCGACACGATCCACTTTGCATGCAGTTAAAAAGGATGAGGACTCGTGCTAGAATTGAAAAAAAAAAAAAAAGCCACCATAATACTGTTCGTATTACTATGTGCACAAGTGCTGAGGAGGCCACAGTAATGGGCGTCAAGGCCTGTTCACACCAAGAACAATAACTATAAAGATAACTAAAACGATAACTATATTTGCGTCCACACCAACAAATGATATAGGTCTGTTTATTCTAAGCTGTTTTTGCTGTTCTTGTTGCATTTACAAGGCTTTAACCAGCAGATGTCCTCAGCATGCTATGTTTCGAGTCAATCTAGCTAGTGTAATCGACAGTGAATTTAGCTGAAGTAGTCAATATAGAGGAATAGAAATAACACCTAGTCTTTTTCACAGCAACTTCAAAGGAAGTAAGACAATGTTGTCAAAACTAGCGCTGGATACCTGAGGTAATTTTATGGCCTTTGCTAGCCTGGCCTAATGATCTCATCTCCGTTAAAGGGTAACTCTCGCCAAATTGCAACCTAGGCAATTTTTGTTAATCTACCCGAGTCAAACATTCGTGTAAAAGCATAATTAGAATGGATAGTGTTTCTGGTGGCTGGAATTTTGTCAATCTCTGAATGCAACGTAACATGAGGAGAATAAAGATGGAAAGCTCAGTTCATTACGTTGCATTCGGAGATCGACTACTTTTGACTGACAAAATTCCAGCCACCGGAAACACTAAACAATGTTGTCAATGCTCGAGTTCATGTGTAGAGCCCCTGGTGATACTTCAAGCACAGTTTCATGTTGTATCGAGCATCCTTAGTGTTTTAAAAATAGCATTTTAATATTTGTTTTAATATTTTGATGCCATCACTGTAGTGCCCCTAGCACTCCCATTCAAAAGGCATTTTGACCGAAAACGAAAATACGGTCAATCTTAAAAAGTGGCATTTCCATTCTAATTATGCTTTTACGCGAATGTTTGACTCGGGTAGATTAACAAAAATAGCCTAGGTTGCAATTTGGCGAGAGTTACCTTTTAATACTTCTCACTATTTATTTTGAGGGTATGACCGATTGTTTTCCATAGATCCATTTTCTTTAAAGTATCCTTGAAAAGGAGGATTGACTTGTCCAACAGTGGTGGATTTTTCTGGACCTCTGCAATGAACTTCTCCGCAAAGTCATCTGCCATTTTAAATGCACAAGCTCTTAAATTCAAACGGATTCTGATTGGCTGTCCGCGTTTTATCGTTCAACAGCAAAAAAAAAAAAAAAAAAAAAAAAAAAAAAAAACGTTCTGAATGTGATTCCTACGATATCATTCCTCTATATCGTTATCGTTACAGTTGCAGCTGTGGGGTGGACTCTGCAATTCTTTTATATTATAAAGATTTTTAGAACTATAACTTAATCGTTATCTTTAGTTATCATTCTTGGTGTGAACGGGCCTTTAGACCAATCACAACAGACATGCCCATATGACCAATCAGAGCAGAGAAGGTTTACTCAAGGAATTTAAAGAGAGACTGAATCTTTAAACAAACCGTTTCAGAATCTCTGAGAAATGAGGTGATGTGCATTGTGCAACGTATTTTTATGAGAAACTTAAAGTGCTTTTGACTATTAATGCATGTATTTCTATTGCAGGAGACCTCCAAAACAAAATTATGAACCTTTAAATGCATAATAGAGGCACTTTTTAAGTCAAATAGTACATGTTTACAATCAGATGCCAGAAGACCTTGAGATAAAAACAACCATTTGAAACTAGGCAGTACTGGCTAGCTGAGCTGGTTATTAAGAACTGGATATGGCAAAAGTAAAAACGCATTTAATCAGTATATCTGTCCTTTTTTTAGTACAAATCATAAATGTTTAGAAAAAGAAAAAAAAGATAACATAAATAGTTGTTTTTTGTGAAGAACATTGTGTCTTTCTCTGAGTTGAGAGGAGCTGTACTCTGAGCAGTGATGATAATCAGACACCAGCGGAGGAGAGAGAGAGCATGACTGATGCTTTCAATCTGCTCTGGGAGAGATAACTATCTGCTTACAGCATTACACCTGTTACAAACGGACACTGAAGAACACATATGCCATACTTCATTGAGGCGATTTGCATATTGTACGGTTTACTCTGTATTACACTGTGGGGCACATGCGAGGGGAGGGGTGAGATGTTAAACAAAGTGGCATATGGAATGCGTGAACTTGGGAAGAGCAGTTTTAAGTCTAAACACAGCCTCAGGACAAAGACAAAAACAGAGAATGTGAGAGAAAGACATGAACTGTTGATCCCAAACTACAACTGACTTAAGGGCAAACTAGACTAAACAAGTCTAGAATAATATATTACTGTTTAATTGTTAAATGTATACTATTGCACACCTAATCATATTTTCTATATTTTCTATTAATATATAATAATGTCACAAAACCGAACACCTATATATTTATTTATTTTTATTGTTTGGGGGAAACTGTGATTTTCAGGATTCTTTGACAAATAGAAAGATCAAAAGAACCGCATTTTTTAAATAGAAAGCTTTTGTAACATTTCACATGTATTTACTGTCACTTTTCATTTAAAGCACCCAAGATTCATTTCTACATTAAAAATCATGCCATCAGTTCCTGGTGACTTTGCCAGAAGAACAAATATTTTATATTCTACTTCCTTCCCCATTTCAACATCTCTCGCCAAGATCTGTAACAGAATGGGATGCAAAAAATAGAATTATTCATCCTTCCAGTCTTGTTTCTTTCTTCATTCTGAACTTCATAGAGGAAAGCAGCAGCCAGGCTCCCTCTTCTCTGCTGACTCAGTCTCTACTCTGATAAGACTGTGAAGATTAAAGACATTTTAAAAGAAGCTCCGGTACTGCAGTTAAATAAGCCTTTGGTTGTAAAAGGATCCAATTACCCTAAAATCAGTTCCATAGCTTCACTTCTTTTGTCTCTCCCCAGGAACGCTACGACACAAACCCCGGAGGAACCAGATAACATCTTCACACTCCTGGTCTCTCACCCAACATGTGAAAACCATCATTAAATGTGCATTTAAACCCAACACCACAAGGGAGGCTAAAGTTCTGTAATTCTCAATGTAAAGCATCAAGAGGATTGAGAAAACCCTTTTTGCCACCTTCATCTTCTAACCTACACATAAATACACACCTTAACACATTCAAAACTGATAGCTCCTCAAATAAGTGCTATCATTCCTGCACTTTCTAAGCCTTCAGATTTGAATGCAGTACCATGAACATTTGCCCTTCAAATGCACGGCAATGTCAGACAGACTTAGAGCAGTAGGGATTCCCACAGCACCATTCAACATGGATGTGAAAGACATTCTCCTCGTTTAAAGCCTTGAACCTCCCTCCCAACACACACGCAGAGGAAGCATGAACGCAATTCCATTAACAAAGGGAATTAGCTGCTAGCTTTCATCTCGCCATCAGCCTGCTATCAGTGAGCCACAGATATGTGGGACAGTAGCACATACAGTATAATCACAGGACTGTATGGCACAGGCTTGGAACTCTATATTTCGGAGAGACTCCCATTTCTTAGTCACGGAATCAAACGAGCATGATCCAAACTCAGCCAAGAGTGAAGATCATGTGGATTAAAGCCGCGCAGAGGAATACTGACCCACTACATTCTGCCTGGCAATGGTAATGGCTTGCAGTTCCATTTAGAGAAATTATAAAGGGAGATTAGAAGCCAGTGGTTCTCTTGCAAAGTAGAAGAGCAAGAATTGAGAAATGAATTGCAACGTCTGGATTGAACACATCTGGCAACAAAGAAGCAAGAATTTTAATGTAGGTCAAGACATAGAAGGCATTAGGAATCAATTGCGAGTGGCTGTGATAGAAGCACATTGACATGTTTACAGAGTACACTGAAAAAGGTGTCTGGTTTTACAAGGCTAAAGGCAGAGATAAAGAAACAATTCACCCAAACATGACAATTTTTTATAGCCTGGTAATACCAACCTCTGCTACTTCGCTTTGCTTCGTAGACAGAGTCTGGCATGGCATAATTGAAAAGCGTTTTCTTTCTCGCGGGGGGGCGTTTGTCTGAAGTTTAAAATCATTGGTTACCCGTAAGCCAATCACATAACGTTTGGTTATGGCGTGTGTTATGCGCATGCTCAGCCGCATCGAACTTCCACTGTAAACACATGTATGATGCGAAAACAAAACCATCGAGCGAAATACCGGAGTGAACATGGCTGTGAACGACTTTTGCAGATTATGTGAAGTAAATCTACGCATCCACGGTACAATCAGCATCTACGTCACGGCTCTCAGCCCGCCCTCTGTTCGTTGATTGGCCCGGCTGTTTTCAGGCCGGAGGAAAACGGAAAGCTATTACGCTGTCTCAGACTGAGTACAGAAGCGAAATGAAATTGAGCGGAAGTACGAAGTCTGACGAAGTCAGGCTAAATTTTTTAAACATCTATTATGTTTGCATGTTTAGTTGTCACATGTAGTTAAAACTAGCTGGCTAACATAAATTAGGTTGTTTTAACTGCAAAAATTAATTGAGATAGTTTTGGTAGCATCAACAAAAATAGGACTTATACAAACCAATCATGTGTTGCCATGTGCGCCATCATTTTCCAACTAATATGTTTATGGATGCATTGTTATCTGAGAGTTTTTTGTATAATAACTGTCCAATTTACAGGTAAAAATAAAATAAAAAAAATACACATTTACCAGTATATAAAATATATGATCGATGTCATCTGTTGATGAACTATTTCAATAAAATTATGTTAAAGGGGCTCTAAGTGATGTTGGGTGACGTCACTTCTTGTTGACGTTGGAGGCTAGCTAGACCCTCCCTCCTCCTCATCCGCGCACAAACCCCCCAAACCCCACCCCCAAATCCTTCTGGTCGTTTTTTGGCTGGAACAGTTTGTTATGTTTCGTGGTGCGGGTTAGCCCAGTTTGTTTTTCTTGCCGTTTGTGGAGCCTGGGGTGTCTACAAAGAGTGGACAATATGGCCAAAAAAAAATCATACATTTTTAATCATACAATATACTGTATATCTCGGTAATTTCTATGTTTTTCTATTTGGATAAAGAAAATCAGTATTTATTTAAAAATATAAATATTTCACATCCTGCCCAATGATATCCTACAAACAATGTTGATATTGAAGGATATGGAAACAAATAATGAATGTTATGCAATATATTATGTGCAATATATTATGTACAAAAATAATGCTTTTGTTTTTAAATTGACTAAAGGCTAAACTAAAAAAATGAAAATAAAAACAAAAGCACAAACTAATTAGCCTATATTAGCCTGTATTTTATTGCCCAATTATAAATGGTCACTTTCATAAAATACTTGTGCATTTACAATTCTACATATGGCACATTTATTGTCCCCAACGACAAATATTTTAGATATGTATATTTTAGTCAGAATTATTGTGCTACTATTCTATTGTGCTCCGTCTTTTTGGCGCGCATGCGCGCGACGGCGCTCATTCACGGGAACTTGAATTTTAGCGGGGATTCACTTGAAGAAAGCTCGTCCTCTCCTGACAGTGAAATGGACATATTTGTTTGACTCTCTAACATTTACAGATGGAGAATATACCTGTGAAATGTAAGTTAAGCACTGAGGAAAGCACCACATCTCAAATGCATTAACAGCGCAAGTATTTATCTGTCAGTCAGCAACAATTGCCTATCTGTCAGAGCATCTGACTGGGCAAGCTGCTTTAAACTTGTTAACTATCTTACCAGTTATTTTGAATCTCTTAATATAAACTTGTGTCATGTATAGGACAAATTGTACTATTGAAATTGAATCGAAAGTACTTTCACTGCGGCAGCTCACACTGCGTCCTCGGCTATTTTCAGATGTGCTCGTATCAAACTACTGTATAGATATAAACGGAATTGCCTCATTCCATATCGTTTAAAAAAACTCGATATACCGCCCAGCCCTATTAAATAGTATAACATAGTTACAAAAGTGGTGCAAACCAAGGCAACATTACTGTATGACTGTGTACCTGCAAAATTAGTTCAATACATTCCCAGTGGTGAGGAACAGAAAGCAGCGTTGGACATTAGTAGAACAGCAGCATAAGCCAAAAAGCACAAATGGGATGCTGCTGTATTGCCGGTCCCAGCATGAGACTAATGAACCAGGAATGAACTCCTGCATCTCTCAATCCAGTCTCGGTTTCATCTCTTTCTTTAGCTGTGCTTCATTGCAGTTTCTCTTTTAAACTTCCTCTCTGTCTAACAAAGCCATCAGCTGTCTTTCTTTTCCTTTTTACAGCCACCTTAAAATTACATTCACCCCTGTTTTTTATTCAACCATTCAATCACCAACATTTTCAGCTCTGTTTCTTCTTGACCTCATTCACTGCTGTCTTCTTCTTACTGGCTTCTTTATGGCCTACGCTGACACAGTCCATAACTGTTTTATAGAGGACTGCATTAAGTCAAACACAGCCATCACCCACACACACCCACACACAGAAATTTGTTACAGACGCAGCCCTCTGCTGAAAGATATTTTGTATCTATAATGAAGCAGACATGACTAAGCGCTCACACAAAAACTCAGCTGTAAAAAGGTGCTCTTGTTTTTTTGGTCTAATTAATCACATAAGAAAATTCTAAATACAAAGGTCAATGGAATATTCTATTTGGGTGGGAGATTAAATGTAAACAGAGATAGGATAAGAGGAGCGTCTTAATTGAGGGTACAGATGTGGTAGAAATATGCATCCCCCTAATGTTTTGCTGCCAAAACATTTCTGATGCGTCAAGGCATTAGGGCTTGGACAATAAATCAAAAGCACTGCGATTTGTGGATCGATTCTGAGATTTTCAGAATGCATCGCGAATTTCTCTTGAATCGATTCTGAGCTTAGTTTTTAACAGCAGATGGCGCTCAAGGCTAGTTTTTGACCGCACGCTCAAATGCTCACGAAGAAGAGCGCGCGTACGTTGAGTCTGAGAATGTACTCGCACCTCAGAATGCTTTTATGACGTGAGATTAATGTAAACAGCCCACTGCAAATACCCTTCTAATTCGCTTCAACCATCGATTTATTGTCACAGCCCTACAAGGCATGGACTCGACAAGACCTCTGAATGTGTCCTGTAGTATCTGGCACCAAGACATTAGCAGCAGATCCTTTAAGTCCTACAATTTGCAAGGTGGGGTCTCCATGGATCGGCTTTGTTGGTCCAGCAAATCCTGAAGATCAGGGATGGGCAACTTTGGTCCTGGAGGGCCACTGTCCTGCAGAGTTTAGCTCCAACCCTACTCAAACACACCTGAACAAGCTAATCAGCGTCTTAGGATTATTAGAAAACTACAGGCAGGTGAGTTTTATCAGGGTTGGAGCTAAACCCTGCAGGACAGTGGCCCTCCAAGACTGAAGTTGCCCATCCCTGCCATAGATGCTCAATCAGATCGAGATCTGGGGAATATGGATGCCAAGGCAGCACCTTGAAATCTTTGTCATGTTTCTTAAACGATTATTACTGAACATTTTTTGCAGTGTGCATTATCTTGCTGAAAGAGGCCACTGCCATCAGGGAACACCATTGTCTGGTCTACAACAAACTTTAGCTAGGTAGTACGAGTTAAAGTAACAAAGTTACAAAGTTTCCCAAAAGAACATTCATTGCCCAGAGCGCTTCCAAAGGCCTGCCTTCTTCCCATACTGCATCCTGCTCTCATCTCTTCCCCAGGTAAATGACATACACACCCAGCCATCCACATGATATCAAATAAAACATGATTCATCAGATCAGACAACCTTCTTCAACTGCTCAGTGGTCCAGTTCTGGTGCCACATGCTCCTTGTAGGCACTTTCAGCAGTGGACAGGGGTCATCATGGACACTCTGACCAGCCTGCGGCTACACAGCACTGACTGTGGCACCTTTCTATCATGGGCAGCATTAAGTTTTTCAGAAATTTACAGTAGCTCTTCTGTGTGATCTGACCAGATGGGGCTAGCCTTCACTTCCCACGTGCATCACTGAACCTTGGGTGCCCATGACCCTAACACCTGTTCACCACTGTCCTTCCTAGCACTACTTGTGGTAGGTACTAAGGAACACCAGGAACACCCCACAAGACTTGCCGTTCCAGAGATGCTCTGCCATTACTATTTAGCCCTTGTCAAATTCAGGCCTTTCACATGGAATGTTTTTTTTTTAATGCAAGGTACAAGGTCAGAAGACATATTTTTGAAAAGTTTAATTTGAGAATGCAGTGTCATGAACGAGACGCTAAACAAGACGCATGTGTGCAACAGTTACACATGCACGTCTACGTGGAAAATCAGTGGAAAAGCAGCACGATGGAATGCAAAAACATAAGTGTGAACTGCCTCCCCCAAGTCATTTTAAACTGTTGATTTTATACAGTATACACAAAACTTGTGGCATAAACTTATTTACTACTGCTGTCAAATGTAGCCTATTTTGTACAGTACTGATATTCAAACACAAGCAGTGCATCATGGGTGCTGGCTGAGTTGGTGACACCTTTGACAGATTGCAATATATGTCACTCATGTGATTGAAAGAGTCATGGGGAGGCAATGAATGACAGGAATGGTGGTATAAAGAGGGAGATGTGTGAGGTTTCCTCCTTATTCTGGGTAGCTTCTGTGTCTCTGCTTCTAGGCTGTCAGGTATTGATTTACACTGGAATATCTTATGAGCTTCTGTTAATATAAGAGGCATGGGAATAAGAAAGCATAAATTAGGCAGAGTGCACTCTCTCTTTGCCTTTCTAACATAAACATGCTCAGTTTCTTGAACACAGAGGATGCACTGTAGAGATGAAATGCTAGGAAATTTTCATTTCACAGTTATAGTGACCAAAATCATTATGATTATCAATATTATTGTTAAAATGCACTGGAATAGTTTCACATATGTCGAAAACCAGCAAACAACATAAAATTAGCAGCACTATGCACATTTTCTTTGCATAAACATAATAATATTAAATAATAGTGGTGCAACAGATCACAAAACTCACGGTCTGGATCATATTACGTTTTTTTCAGTCACAGATTGGATCAGACCAGCAAAATAAAAAAAAAACATCATATAACATAACATATAACATAACACATTTACCATTATGAATTATGATACCGCTTGGTCTGTTGATTCGTTAGTCCATTGGGTCGAGTTGCTTTCTCACGTCAACCGAACCGCTCCAGAGTTCGTTTTCAATCGGGCCGAGACCACCTCGTTCAGGCGATCTCGGAGCGATTGTTTTGGTGCAGATCTGAGCGTGACTGCTGTGTTCACATATGCCTAAACCAACCGAACTAAGGGAGACAAAAGGCACTAGGTTCCAAAACAAACGCTCCAAACGAGTCAGGTGTGAAAACGCCCTAAGAGCTGAAAGAATCTTTACAAGAATTAAAATATGGAAGGGTAATACTAACTGCCTGGAATTTATTGTGGTTTATCGTTAAATTGGTAACGGTTTCCTCCCTAAAGCACGGACTCTAAAAATCCCTTCCTTTTCCCCCCTCAAAAGACAGATGGAATCAGACAAACCTGAATATGAAAGACTTCAGTAAGCATGCACTTGTCTCCTCTACTACATATCAAACCTTGAGGGGGCTCTGAGAAGAGCACTAATGGCACGCATAAACACAATCACACTCTACAGGTACACACATGCACACACACACGCACAATGTTCTGCTGGCTTTGCACCGGTGTGCGACCTTGCGCATTCTCTCACGGTTTGCCTCTGGCACTGGCCATCTCTGCTCAAACACACAGGGAGAAAGAGTAAAGGTGAGGGGAAGAAAGGGAGGTGTAAGTGATAGCACAAGGTACTTCCCATGCATACAGCACACTTTAAGTTGTTTATCAAATTTGGGTAGTTGAACTTGGTATGCTGTTCAGGGTGTCGTGTTCACAGCTGATAAACCAGACGAAGTAAAGTTCTTCGGCAATGAGGTTTTTTTTTTTTTTTTTGGTTGCTAAAATTTCATTGCATCACTTGTCTGATCAACCGATACCTAGCTATAAAAATGAACATGAAAAGTATCTAGTTCAAAGACGTCAAATGTCTGTACCCCCACCACTCACCTTAAAGTCCCCATCAAGTCAAAATTGAAGTTTTTTGGCCTTAGTATGAATGTTACTCTTCCTGTTATCTATAAGGTAGTTGCTCCAAACCAATAACAAAACTTACATTTAGAATGCTTAATCATTCAAAACTTACAATCTGTCAGTCTCACTTCCGCCAATATGCATCAATGATGCTCTCTAGAATCTGAAGCATCCCGCCCCCTATATTTATAAACAGACGCTGAAGCTGCGGCCAAAATTGGTCAATTGTTCACACATTTAATATTTTCTACATGGTAATTGGCACGTATTGCACTATAGGCTATAGAGGATATGGAATGATTCAGACAGTGTATACTTTCCATTGGGGCGAATGAAGTCTGGTTTTATGTTAGTGTCGCACAAACTGCCGCAGCGATAGCACATCCTGCTCCGGTCCATAAACACAAGTTGGCACAGACCACAAAATGTATTAAATCCATTTGAATTCTGCAGAAAATGCTATATATTTTAAAGCGATATGGAGGAGAAACCGAAACTGCGACTTTAAAAACCTCAACGGCTCTGGCTGAGCTGTGATATAAATGAAATGCTATTTGCCATTTAAAAAAAAGGGGAGGAGCTGTTCAATATGTCCCACCTTGTCTTTCTGTTTCAGTGGAAATTACATCAACACATTGAATAGTGTTGCGTGTTTCAAGGCACTTCAGTGGGTCTTTAAATTAAAATTTTTAACTGTCCCACCTTCTTAACGGTATCCAACAAAAGACAATTTGACAATACATTAACTAATAATCAGGTCACTGTAGCAAATAACTAATTTAACTATTAACTCGGGTATTGTTTATCGTTTTGTGCTAAACCGGGTTATCGCACGATTCCCCTCCCATTACAAGATAATAAAAACAATTCTTAAATTAACATAAGTAACATAGATCATTTGGATCTTTTGTACAGCATGACAATTACATTGTCTCATTCGATGTCCCATTTGTACACAAATTTTAGTGTTGCCAATTCATCCAGCTCAACCATTCAACCTTGTTACCCAATTTAAGAAAAAAAAAATACATATCAAACAAACATTTGTCTTTAATTTATGGGAAATATCACTTTACCA
Organism: Scardinius erythrophthalmus; assembly: GCF_964197995.2. Taxonomy (NCBI): domain Eukaryota; kingdom Metazoa; phylum Chordata; class Actinopteri; order Cypriniformes; family Leuciscidae; genus Scardinius; species Scardinius erythrophthalmus. Next base: position 28,533,030 of record NC_138226.1, on the reverse strand, counting down.
AAAACTGCAATATTTGATTCAAGCAAGCAGCCACCGCTCAGTTTTGGATAGATCTACCAGTTAGACTTAGAGTAGGCTTTATTGTTAAAGGAGAACTCTGGTCAATTTTAACATTGAGCTCATTTTTTTGTAAATTTGGAGTGCTGTCAGTACAGAGAACAACGACAAAAATCGGTGTTGCCTACTAGTGTTGCACGGTGTACCGATACTTCAGAAGAATCGCGATACTCGGAAATTAAAAACGTCACGATACCTAAATTTATCAGTATCGATACTTAAAAAAAAAATTAAAAAAAAAAACGCCTCCCAATGGACGTGTTTTTTTTTTCTCTTTGACGCACCTCGCAAAGAAGCTGCCGCTGTCAGTGTCATGTGACAAAACACTACAGCGAGATGGCTGCGTGCGAGCACTAGTGGTCCACGACTCGTAGAAAAAGATGACGCGAGGAGTGACATATGGAAGTACTTTGCCTACCTTGCTCTGTTGCACAGAATGACCGCGTTCCAGATTTGAGACCGGGCTGCGTGGCGTGTCCGTTTTTATTTCGGCTCCCATGTTAACTGCCTGCGTGACTCAGGCGCAGCTCGAGCGCGCGCAGAAAACGCGTGCATTCTAGAAATAGAACTGACGCCTATTTTTCACGCGACACACGCGTGTTGGAAGCGTTTCCAGGCAAAATAGAAGAGGAAAAGATGTTTCTATGTCATTTTGACACGAATACATATTAATAAATGACATTTTGATGTTTGAAAGTCTCTAGGTTTTGACATAAATACAATATAAATGTGATTTAAAAAATATTATCGATTTTCCAATATTGCACCTCTCAATACAGAAAGAAATATATATATATATTTTTTTTTTACTTTATTTAACCAGGGAAATATCACATTGAGATAAATATCTCATTTACAAGTGTAGTAGCCATATTCTGTTGCCTATTTTGCCGTCAACACTGCCTAAGTTGTCTTTGCTGCTATATATTATGTTTAACATGAAGTATAGGCTTTCCACAACTCTCTCGCCTTATATGTCAATATATCACCAATGAGGCTTATCATATGTTACCAATATTAAACATTGTTTAATATAATCGCTGTTCATATTTTTATTCAAAGTTCAGAATCAAGATAAAGTTATTACTGGTAACTCTTATTTTTCTAATGATAAATGAGATAATGCTGCTAAATTTATTTATTTTTTTACCTTGAATGTCATTGCTCTAATTTATTTTTTATATTTTGATATTTCATATTTTGTTCAAATGTTTAATATATATGCTGTTCATATGTTCATTTATTAGTGTGTTATATGATTAGAATGTTGTCCCGGTTTTAAAATAAAGCACAGCAATCATATTTGAGAGTGTTTCTCCCTTTTCAGGAGAAGTATCGAAAAAGTATCGAAATCGCAATACTTGACATGGTATCGGTATCGAAACAATAATTTTGGTATCGTGACAACACTATTGCCTACACCGTGTTATCCTCTTTTTAAAATTTGCACCCTGTTGACTTCAATGGGGCAAGTTTTAAACCTGCTTTTAGCCTCTTAACATCCTTGATGTGTCATTACAAGTGCACAGTAGATGTGAAAGATATGAATAAAAATGATGTTATTTCAGCCAGCGCACATACGTGTATTTACATCCTGTTTTCGGTCGAAGTCCATAGTAATCGATTGTCGAGTTCACCCACATAGGTTTAGTTACCTAGGATCACGCGCGTGAATTCGACAATCGATTACTATGGACTTCGACCGAAAACAGGATGTAAATACAGGTATGTGCGCTGGCTGAAATAACATCATTTTTATTAATATCTTTCACATCTACTGCAGTCAGATTCACCCGTGATCACTCTGAAGGAATCACTCACATTGTTTAAAACTCGCCCCATTGAAGCCGATTGTTGTCGTTGTTCTCTGTATTTATTGACAGCACTCCAAATTTACAAAAAAAAAGAGCTCAATGTTAAAATTGACCGGAGTTCTCCTTTAATATTGGTAACAGGGTTGCAAATGTCATATGAAATGAGCTGAAAATAAAAATCGCTCATAAATATTAGTTTGACTTTGACCTCCTGAGGTTGACAAACAACATTATATGCAGTTTATGCAACATCTTTTTTTTTTTTTCTGTACTCAAACAAAAAAATATATATAATTAAACAGAGCAAGAGCACAAAATAATCCACTAAAAGCAACAGAGGTGGTGTGTGGGTGTGTGTTCAAATGAGCAAAACATACAGAGGGGAAAACAAGCAATGGAGATGAAGGAGAATTAGACTATCTGAATAAAGATGAAAAGAGAGGGGTGGCAAAGGGACGAGTTTAACAACTGCCTTTCATCTGCAGCTGGCAACACAAACGCTTCCTGATTACCACCTTCTCCCACATCAGCATCTCCATCCTCCCAGCCACCACTGCAACATCCGTTTGGGTCTAAAACATCCCTTCCCTCACTCCCTTATCCTACCTGACACTCTAATGTTCACAACCACACACACCACCACAAATACAAAGATACACACGAGAGAGGGATCCTGCAGAGGCTGTCAGACTGTCACCCACCAGCTGTCTGTCTGAAAGCAGGCAGACTCCCGTAGGAGGTCCCTACACACACCGGTCAACTTTTACATTGCTGCAGCATCCTCCCGCAACTTCACACATACACACATGCACAAAAAGTAACCAAAGCCAACCCATCATCATGACGACATCTCATCATCCAGCCTCACTGCACAGGATGGATGGATGGATGGATGCATGCATGCATGCATGTGGTGTGTTAAACACATGCATTAAGCACCCATGAATTTGACCTGCATCAGATACACACCCTAAATCACACACAATTCCTCCTGCCTCTCAATCACTCTAGCAAACGCACACAATGACATCATTGACAAATGACATCATTGATGAAATTACATCATTGGCATATGCATGCAAGGAAAGACGCCTCTCTCGCGGCTCGTTACTTACAGCATTTGATGAAATGATAGTGTGACATTTTTCTCCGCAGATCACACAGCTACAGGTTCGTGCTCTCCGGTGCGGTGCTGTAGTAACCGGCGCTATACATCATTCAGAGCCCGGTCTCTGAAATTCGCTTTACCTCCCCGTGCATTATTAAAGGGCGATCGGGTTGCAGAGGCGTTAGTGGTTGTAGTGAAGGAGGAGCGGTGGATAAGGTGACGGCAACCGTTCGCTCTCTCTCCTGCAGTCGCGTCGACTCAACCGAGCCGCTCTATGACCATGACCGCCACACGTGCTATTGTAGCGCCGCTGATTGACGCGTCCTTAACCCCGCCCACCGCTGCACACACACCCCTCGCACACAGAAACGCGCGCGCTCTCGCTTCAGACTCAGAGAGAGGGGTAAAGAGACGGATGGTGAGGAATGGAAGAGAGAGTGATGAGAGGAGGTAGGAGGATTGGGGAAGGAGAGAGGGGAGGGGAGCAGGATAAAATTTGGGTTCAGACTGAGGGAGAGAGAGGCTGAGGTAAGTTACTGCAGTGCGGCTATCAGTGTGTGCTGGGAGCGACAGATACGACGCGGCAAAATAGAACCAAACATATTTCAATAAAGCATGTTTAAGACCAGCTCTTATGTTACCATATAAAGTAAAAAGTTAATATAATGAAGAATAGGCTACAAACACCATTTTTTGTCTTTTTGTCAACTTACATCTGTTACAAGTTCCTCTCATCTCAATAGCCACTTTCACACGGCAATCCCGATAAATTACCATAAAATTGCCAGAATTACTTTACTGGTAAGTAAATACACATGCTGTTCACACAAGCAACAGCGTTCCGGTGACAGACCATTTACATCAGCTCCAAAATATTGGTAAATTCTGTAATGTCAGTCATGGAAAGTGATCTTCATCTGCCCACATAAGGAGAAGCGCTTAAGTTTAACTATCTGTTCAATTTGACAAAATGTTTTGCTGTCTGAGTGATGGGGGATGAGCAAACAGAATGCGTTTTTGCTCTTAAAAACACAAGACGCAGATAATAGTATCCAACTGCAGAGCCGCAAAACTGATGAATGGAAAAGAAGGCTGGGTCCCGATCTCGACACATTGAAAAAGCTGCGAGATGTTGCGCAACGGTCAAAGATCATCTTGCGCATATTTGCTATTAAACTATCAAAAAGCTTAGGCTACTATAAACAGCGCTGAGTAATCACGTCATCTCCATAAGAACTTTATGATTGGCCAAAAGCAGACTTCGGGCCCTATCTTACACCTGGCGCAATGCAGCGCCAAGCGCGATGCATGTGTTTTTTGCTGGTTTCAGTCCGACGCAGTTATCATTTTCATGTCCTGCCACGCTGTTTAAAAAGCAAATGCATTTGCGCCCATTTGTGCGCCCATGGGCGTGCTGGTCTGAAAACGAGGTGTGTTCTAGCGCATTTTTGGCACATTGCTATTTTAAGGCAACAGAAATAGACTGCGCCATTGACCAATTGAAACCTGGTCTAAAGTCAGTGCTGCAATATTATTTTTTTGTTATTTAAAAGACAGCGTTAGTAATGTGCGCCTATAGGCGGGTCCACAACGCGCGTACACTGCTTATTAAACACACAGGGATGCACAGCAGCACACAAACATTTATATATAAACAAATATTTCAAATAAAAGGATTATAATGTAAAAGATTATTATTGTGTAAAGATATGGTGGAATCCGGCTTGACCCGTAGATGATCTGCTTGCGCACTTTTACCTCGCACACGAGCAGATTCCGTTTGCACTCTGGAGACGGCTTCGGTCTTTCCCCTATCAAATTTCGTCATGTAAATAGCGAATCTGCATGACGCAAGCGAAACTGGCATTTAAAGGGAATAGGAGATGAGACTCTGATTGGTTTAACACACGTAAATCCCAAAACACACCCATTACTCATTACGAGAATAGGGACAACCCTTTTAGACCATTTTTCCCATCGTTAAACTGTTCACATACATGATCTCTTACCGGTAATTTACCAGTAAAGACAGTATGTGTGAAAGTGGCTAATGACAATATGCTGTGGAAGTATTAGGCTACGTTGAGACTGCAGCTAAATGTGACCCAAATATTTATTTATTTTTTTTAAGGCTGTTTTCAACTTTTTCAATTCAGATACAACAGAGATTGATCTAATTTGACACAGAAAAGGAAGACTGATTACCACTATCTAACTGCTGGTTGGTCATACTAGTACTTAAGACACAGTCTTAACGTAATGGCTATGATGTAGCATTGCAAAACATTTGACTTGTTTCGCAAAAGTTGCATGTTGCATGGTCCCTGATCTTTTCAATTCCAATTTTTGCCACCTCCATACTGTGTGTGGTACTAAATCCGATACAAGTCAAATCTTTTGTAATGCGATGCGACCACAGTCTGAACAGTATTATAATGACTGCATTATAAGCAAAACACAAGGGCTCGTATCAGAAATGTTTAAAAACTCTTTTTTTTGCATCTTCGTCTTTGTTTTTTATATTACCTGTGCATAAATTTGCTGGCTTCCACGGCAGATCATCACTATAAATAAATGCGTAATCACTTACTTTAATGTTTTTCGTGTTTACTTCCGTATGACCATGATCTGTTTGCACTGGAATCTGACATTGGCCACAAATAAAACAACAATGTGAATGCAGATACAAAAAAAAAAAAAAGTTCTCGGATTTTAGCAATAATTCGGAATTGAGCACTAAGGCCGTGTGTCCACCAAAGCGTTTTTACTCGCGGCTGGCGTGTTTTTTCAATTGTTTTCAATGGGAGCGCCGCGTTTTTAAAACGCCATGAGCGTAACGAGGCGATTAGCAATTAGCAACTGATTAGCGCTGCATCCGAAATTGCATACTGAATAATAGTTACATTTGATTTAAAACTTACTTCATGACCGTTCAAAAAAGTATGTTATATATCATTGGTATAAATGTGTCACTGTCATGTGGCCAGTTCCGTAGCTTCACTGCCATTCACAAATCCTCTCCCATGTCCTTATGGGATATTAAAGTGTCCATTGGATGCACACTTCAGAATCTCATCGGAAATAATAGGTCATCCGGGTATTTTTCACATACTGTTTTATGAATACTATGAATTCAGACATACAACTTGACTCACATATGTTTTTCCCCTACTATATGTGACTTCTGTCTGAAACATATATTGCGCATAAACTGACAATTTAAATAAACAGCACAGACAGAATGAAGGAACAAAACCCCCTAGAATGCAGTGTCATTTATGATAAAGGGCATATTTTGTTGTATCTCATTGCTTGCTCTCAGTGTTGACGGGTGCGAGTCCTGACAGCTTAACTGCTCAGCAATAGTGTTTAACTGGCGACAAATTACCTCGGACAAGCTTCCTCTCCCTTCTGCTCTGGGTTAACACCTTCATGCATGCACAGGGCCAGGAAATTACATACATGCAAAGTCTGCAAATTTCATGTGACGTGTGAACGTGAGGTTGTGTAAAGTGCATCAGACTGATTACATTGCATTTCCATCACCGTTTTGACTAGTGAATCTGGTTCACTGTGTGTTGGAGTGTATGTGGGTATGACTGAACATGAATGTATGCATATCTTTGTCTTCCTGCCAAACACCTCCACACAAACCCACACATAAACTCCACTTTAGAGGAAAAAAACAACCGTGAAAGCAAAAGAAATAAAGACCAAAATAAAGCCTGTCATGTGTATCCAGGTCAGAGATTTAACCCTCTTCTTCCTGCATCTGCTCGGTTTCCCGGGATTCATGTGCAGTAAAATGGGATATTATAGCCATAGATGGATATTGTAACAATGTTCTATCTGGAGGAGTTTTAAATGATTCCAATGATCATAAACCCGAATCACATTAATTCACAAGACTCTAATCCACATTTACAGAGATATTTAACTCATTCTCATGGACCATAAACATACTGTATGCTCTAAAATAACTTGTCAGAGTCATGGTTGTTTGTGTGGAAGCAGTTCTATCACTATGACCACATCACTAAATAAAAAACGTAATAATTACTTTGGTGAGAGGGACTTATTTGAAAGGATGCGTCTTTCTCGCTGCTATCATTCGCAGCAGATGCGCAACCCAGCGCCCTTGAGCAGAAGGAATGGAAAAGAAGCGGTATGGGGGAAAGACAGATGGAAGGGTGGATGACAGATAGAGATATGAAGGCAAAAAAGATGAACGAGTGGGCCGAGGAATGGACTGGAGGAATATTTAATGCAGCTTTTTATTTTGATATATTCACTTTGTGACTAGAGACACAGGCGACAGAGATGACTTTGACAGAAACATGAAACGTGTGAGAGACTTAAAAGGAGTGGAAAGTGTTAATGTCCAAAAATTGTAATAAAATCATGTTTTTTTTGTTTGTTTGTTTTTTAATTCAATGCGATACTTTTTGCTTTTCTACAAAATAGTGAGTTGCTTTGCTGACTGTTATAGTATCCTAACTGAAATGGAACCTCATTGACTGATTTGGAATGCTCTATACATAGGGAGCAACACTTTCTGTCATACAAATAACACTCCTTAAAGAAAGTGTGATTAGAATTTTATACAAATAAAATGTATAGAATTAGTAGAATTTAAGCATTTTGCTAAGCTAATGCGGATGATATGCATTAAAAATACAAATATTGGGTAAAAAGTATTTTTTATTAAAATATTTGTATTGATACTTTTTGGCATTTTTATTTATTCTAAAACTATTTAGGCTATTCCTCTCTTTTTTTTTTTTTGCCATGGATTGGGTGGTTTTTGAGGATGGATGGATGGATGGATGGATGGATGGAAGTCTGAGCAAACAATAGAGAGTTACTAAAAAGGAAGAAGAACATAAGATTGAAAATGACTGAAAAACGAAGAGTGGTATATTCCCATTGGATGTGATCTCCGAGAAGGTCACATTTCATGGATGAGCAATAGAGATTATACATCACTTGAGGGGACAAAAGACCCTTCACCCCATCCTCTTCCACCAGCCAGAATTCACCCAGCAGTTTGAGAGCAGTGAATTTTGAGAAGGGCCCACACAACCCCACAAGACAAAATAACTTAATTCAAACATTTTCCCACTTACTTACTAACTCAAGCAACAATGACTGTAGTTTTTAATTATTGTTGTGTATGATTCCTTTTGAACAGGATAATTTTTGTAAAATTATCTCTCTTATAAAAAAAAAACTATTTGAAACGTCCCACAGATTTTCAAAGGAGTATGAACACCTATGAAAAAAGATGGGTAAGTAAATTCATGAGCTTTGCTATATGCATTGTTACAATGTTTCCTTTTATTTTTTCACAAAAAAACAATGTAATTCACAGATGACAAAAGATGCACAAGGAATCCCGACATGTCTCTGCCAGTCAGTGCACTTGAGTTCACCTTGGTCAAAGGTCACAGAAGAGAACTGTCTATGCCAGTGAGTCACAACGGAGAAATGAGATGTGATGTTTTCCTCCATCTGTGTGTTATGAGAAATGTCAGACCTTCAAGTTGCAGATGAGAGAAAGGGAGGGAAGACCGGTCTCCTCTGTCAGACCAATAAAGGATTGGAGAGAAGAGTGTCATTTGAGGTAAATGTCAAGACAGAGAGGGAGGAACAGAGATAGAGAAAGAAAGAATATGAGAGAGAGAAATTACCCTATTTCCAGAAGATGATATGAGGTATGAGTCTCAGCGTAGGTATTGAGCTGTCAGGACTAAGATGGAAAAATACGTCTTATCAACAGCTGTCAGTTTCTGGGTAAAGAAGCCACTACAGTAATAAACCAAACACTGATCATGAGTATGAGGGACATGCCACCACAACATCAAAACCTTTGAGAGCGCAGCTGTGTACTGCAAGTCACTATATACCTAACTTCAACACTGAGCAAAAGGGCAAAGTCTAAACTGATTTTAGTTTTACAGTTATAGGAATCCTTTACCCCAAAAAATTACATTTTAATAAGTTGTTCCAAACCAGTTATTTTATTTATATTTTTGTATATTCTTTTTATTGATCTAATTTAAAATTTTGGGTTAGTTTCAACTAATTGTGCATACACACTTACAGTCTACGATCAGGCAGATAAGGTAATTTGCTGTGCAACATTATCAATGTGAATGTGAATGTCAGAATCACACCTGACTTTTCTCCAGGTATCACGTCGGAAATGCAGCTCAAAGCTCAATAAATGTATTTGGATCAACTATAGCAATACATATCTGGATGGCAGTACATATTAATCATGTGTCTGTTTCTTGGTGAACAGATGAGTAACATTTCCACTCCAATAAGCTTCTTCAGCACACTAACACAAATACTATTCTTCTAAAAGCATATCATAGCGTTGTATGAAGAAGACACCAAAAATAATTATTGACTGAATATGTTGTGTGGCAAGTGTGCTTGCATCATGATTTGAACAAGTTAAAGGCAAGGTAATCGAGTAAGAACAATATGTATTCAGAAGACTTGGAATATAGAGCACAACTAATATATATTGTCTAATATATTGTCTAAATTAGTTAAAAGAACAAAAAAAAATAGCAAAGAGCATCTTGGATAATCTGCATTCTGATATAGTTTTTCACAATGAAGAAAAAAAAAAGTCTACAAGTTTGTAGTGTTTTGAATTGTGTTCCAAGCTCACATGAAAGATCAGATGATTGTAAAGTTCCATTTAAATTTGACTAAATATTAACTTATATTGTTAGATATGTGAGAAAAAAACAAAACAATTTGTGCTTAAATGTGTTGTCAATCAACCTTTACTTACATTATTCAATTAAAGGCAGGGTAGGTGATTTGTTCCAGAAACATTTTTTGTTATGCTAGCTGAAAGTCTCTTCACATCCTGTCACTAAGTTCACTAGTTAAGTGGTCCAGATGTATTTATATGAACATATCGTCTGTGGATGGCATAGGACCATAAAATGTTAATCCGAATTCGGTCCGGATGCAATGATACAATGTCCTACCTGCCTGTCAACGTATGTATTTCCATACTAGGGCTGAACGATATATCGTTATCGTATCTATATCGAGATATGAACTTTCAAGATATTACTATCGAAAAAAGCAACGATATAGACAATATAGATTTTCCCTCTCCGCACTCGCCCTGCATACAACCTCCGCGCACCTGCTCGCACAGACATCACACATCATCAGCGTGTTTTACGCTATGCAGAGTTAGACAGTCACAGACGTCAGTCGCCGAGCAACACAACCGAAACAGCAGCCATCTTTTACAGTTCCTCCTGAACCAAAACAACAAGCTTATGCTGCGTAACTACTGTTATTTGGAAGAGATGGAAACCCATGACGTTATACTTGGGGCAGTTCGTGACCCGAATTTATGTGTTTCAATGTCAACACTATCAATGTCAAAATGAATCTGCAGCAGTCAGGTGGTACAGGTCAGCGCTCTTTAAGTTTTTTTTGTTTTGTTTGTTAATTAAATTGTATTGTTTTGTGCTTTGAGACATGAGGTAATTTAACACCATCTCTCATCTTATGATGCTTTGGGCGTTCATGTGTTTTGAAGTAGGCGTGGCTTTGGAGACTTTTAGTTTTGGTTTGGAGGGTGGGATCTTATGCTTTCAAAGCTAGCTTGCTATTGCTTGCCTCTCCGAAAATTGCCTACCCAATCTTTAAGCCTCTGCATCCTGTAATAAAAACACACCATGATAAATTGTATCAAGCATCTGTCACAAGGAGGCAGTAGTATTCCTATAAATAATTTAACATGTTTTGTGTGTGTGTGTGTGTGTGTGTGTGTGTGTGTGTGTGTGTGTGTGTGTGTGTGTGTGTGACAATAAACACAGGGCTTTACTTTACTGGTCTGGGTTTTTGAGAGCTCAGGCAAAACCTTTGTAACACCTGTCAAGTGTTCAGTGTGGCATTTCCAAGCAATATTTCATAGTGCCTATTAATAATCGCATGTGTATCTTACCTCACTATCTTGCTTTTATATTCACACACCACAGCTGTAAAAGCTGTTGATGAGACCCTGAGGAAGCTCTTTTCACTAATTAAAACAGCTTGTGACAAGGATCTCACAAACACTAATGAATCAGTTCAGCCATATTGAACCAGCACTTTCAATTACGGCAGCATTCATGGCCTGGGGAGGGAAAGCGCCTTTGGAAGGGCCAGGGTTTAAGGAATGAATTAAACATGTGATGCAATCTCTACATGGCATTAATTATTCAGCCCCTGTGTTGTATTTACACTACTAAATATTTCTTTTCCCCCAAATTTCACTGCTGAATTCTATTAGCATAATTTAAGGGTTAATTTTCCCAACCAGTAAACTGGCAAATGAAAATCTCCTAAAATGTTACCCTCAGTAAACTGTGTAGTGAAATGCACAGTTTATCTGTCAAGCGCAACACTTAATTCGCATGCGAAGATGATTAAAAAAATAGTATATGAAATCTTTAAAGACGTTTTATTAGAGATCGTAGAGCTACAGGTCACACAAACAGTGCAGTAGACTTATAATCTAGTGGTCCATTAAGCTGTGGATTAATGCCCTTATCTCTTCCTTTTATCGCTCTATCTCCTTAAGCCCTCTATCTGTCTTTCTGTCTTCTTACTTGCTCCTTCGTCCTTGAATATGTGGTTTGCTCTCAATTTTCATTGTTATCTCTACTGTGATGTCTTAACACCACTGATGTATTTGGATACAGTTTAATGTCCACACATAGGCACATTTACTTATGGTTTTAACATTTATCTCAGGTGACACGATCATAAGGGATTTAAAACTTTTGTGTTGGATCACATGAAATGTGACCATCATCCTAGGGCTAAAACAAGGGTTTAAAACAAGAAAAAACTATTTGGGAAAATGCATATACCGTATACATGCACAAGACTTTACTCAACATCTTGGGGGAGACTCTTTTTCCAGTTTGAACCCCCAGATTTCAAAATCCATTCATTTAATTCTTCATCACCCGCCCAGAGCAGGTCAAATCTTCTGTGCATTAAGGCAAGTGTTAAGAGTCAGGAATGAATGTTGTGCTAATGTGAACCATGACTGTTTACTCTGTCCCACTTTAATGATCCAACTCACTCTTATTGAATTAAACGGCTGAGTCTTCAAATGAGCTTGACTGGTTCAATGCCCATTTTGAGAAATGTGATGAAGCAATGTCGCGACTCAGACTGAGAGTCAATAGAGGTCAGTCTGATGCAGTGTATCAGATGTTTGTGATTGGAGAGATGAAATAAAGAGAGTAAAGAGAAAGTGAGATACAATAGTGAAAAACAAGGTCAGTGAGCTTTTAGTCTAACACAAAATGCCATTTGATTTATGGCATAAAATCTGATCCAATGACCAAGAACCACCCATACTGTCAATGACCAATCTTAGTACCATTTTTGGGTGGGGTGACGATTCAACATAGAACACACAAAAAAAGAGAACGATTACAGTTACACTTTATTTCGATGGTCCACTTTAGACATTCTACTGACTATACGTAACTTTGCAACATGTTAACTAAAACTCATTAGAGTTTTAGACTGTTTTGTTAGGGTTAGGTATTAGGGTAAGTAAAATAAGTTGACATGTAGTTGCAAAGTTACTTATAGTCAGTAAAATGTCTGTTGGGGAACATCAAAATAAAGTAGATATTAAGCAGACTACTAATACTCTAGAGTTAGTTGACATGTAGTTGCAAATTTACTTAGTAGAATGTCTAATGTGGACCATCGAAATAAAGTGTTCCCATAATTACTTTGTGATCGGAATTTCTGTCTATCCAAAATCAATAAGAACTGAATAGTTCACAGATACACAGTAACCATCTGAAATTTTCTTCTAGAATGATCATTTTTACCAAGCTTGTATATTTAAGTTCAGTAATTTCACTTAAATGGCAATGAAAATTACCTATTAATTGTCATTTAAGTGAAATTACTGAACTTAAATATACGAGCTTGATAAAAATGATCATTCTAGAAGAAAATTTCAGATGGCACTTAGAGGCTTTTGCATCTGAACTCTTCATATATAGTCACGCTTGTCTAATTGCTACAAAGTGCTACAACTTTGAATATCTATCAAAGATCTGAAACTATCAAAGATCTAACCTGACAAATCCAGAAAATGATTTCACCCTTATAACCCAGAATACAGATTTCAGCCAGGTTAATCCTCTCACACACACACACACACACACACACACACACACACACACAAACACACACACACACACACACACACACACACACACACACACACACACAAACACACACACACACACACACAAACACACACACACACACACACTAATACCTGAAATCTGGTGCCTTCCCTCGCAATACCCCTATATCTATTCTAATCTCAGTATCAAGCAGTATTAAATGTTGTTTTTTCCTTAATCCCTCAAAAAAGCAGCTCAATATTCAGCAGCACCAAGTGGAGTCAGTCACTGTCACTTTGACTTTGAGTAATTAGCCTCTACTTAACACTGTTAATCTTAACACTGTTATCTCAACTAAACTAAGACACACCATCACATTCATATAAGTAGAGAAGCCAAAAACTTATTCTAAAGGCAATGTCCCAAGAGGATCATCTGTGGTACCAATTAAGACGACTTTGTATTCCATGCAGTGAAGGCAGCAAGCCTGGAGTCAGTACGGCTAGAGCTGCCTCTGAATGTTTAATTGAGCAGTACTCACACTGTCACTGCACCCAAAGAGCAGAATCTGAACCGCCCTTCTGTCACATCTACAACCACAGTCAGCTGTTCTTTGGAAAGACAGGGGCAATTCCTGACAGAACAGCAATGGAGCTACAGATTGAGAAAGAAACTGACAGTAACAGAGTGAAAAGTGATAAAGGATTAAGAGATAAAAGATAGATTGAGTATGACTGTCTGCAAGTTAAAAGGACTAATCATTTCAGTTATACATTCCCCATCATGGCTAAATATAGTGGATACAATATCCAACTCAATTTGTTTAGGGAGAATTAAACCATTCCACTATGAGCATGTAAAACACCAATACGCTTATGACTCCCAAACATCAGCTTTTTGAAATAACATGTAATCCCGGTTTAAAGGCAAACTAATAACTCTGCAATGCAAGTAAACCACATTTACAAGACTTTATTAATAAATCAGGTTATTTCCTAATAGTGAGGTCAAAATGTGATAATTTGTGTATCTGACTCCAAGTATTCCATATGTTATGTCGGTTGTGATTAAAAAGCGAAGAGTATTCCAAATGTATGCATTTACATTTGGACTGAACCACTTTTACTTCGGCTGCACGAGATGAGAACACATTTTTATAAGTTATTGGGTCAAGAAAGAGTTGGAGTTTGGATATGTTTCCTCGGAATGCTTGCTCTGTCTGGATGAGCTTAAATCTGCAGTAAGGATGCTTTCCTGTCCCATAGGTCTATCATATGCGCACTTCAATAAGTTGGCAGAACACAGGCCAATGTGTTAACATAGTGGGAGAATTGATCAATTCATACATTTTATGGATGTTATATTAGTATTTTGTAATCTAAAGATGCAGTCACATTAGAGAAATGTATTCATTGTCGATAGTGTAGTAATGCATGAAGCACCTCTCACACTTAGGTCACTTTTAAACCTTGCAGCTTTCTGTTGGTCAGCGCGCCGAATTCATGTGACCAAATTGAACCAAATGTGAAATCTGAGTGGAACATTTCCTTCCTCACGCGAAACTCCCAATCGCACTGATTCCTATTGAAATGATTGGATTTCCCCATACAATTTCGCCAAGCAATGGCAAATTATGCTGCATATTAAAAGATCTGGACATCATTCTCATGGAAGTGAAATGGAGACATGGAAAACATTGTAGTTATTCAAAGAACCAGTTATTTATTTACCATTGCATTGCAAACAAGCAGAGACGGTCCAAACTGCATGTAGCACTTCACTCACAATAGAGGTGAGGTGGAGTTATTTATACCGATTAATACCGACAGTTTGAGGATATTTTTCATTGGTTAGATATATATGAAAAACCCACAGACAGACATAAAGGGTGATCAATAGTAATAATTTAAGAAAAAAAGGTCAAAAAATGATGATACAAGGTTTTCGCCCGACAGCCACGGTTTACAGTTTTTTTTCTGCAGTGTTACATTATTTGTTGTAAAACAAATTTGTGTCCTCCCTAGTTGTAGTCAGTATAATCGTGCATATTTATTTTCTCTCTCTCTCTCTCCATCTCTCTCACTCACAAACACAAGCTGCAGGGAGACAAGCCTTGAAAGATCCATGATTAATTTGGCCCATTAACTGCCACTGCCAAGGGAAAGATGGAGAGATAGAGAGAGAGAGAGAGAGAGCGCTAAAAACGTATACCCTCAATGCTCATTTAAAAAGAAAGAAAGAAGGTCAAAGGTATAGTCCCATGTCCTCATCTTACCCTCCCCATCATCTGTCAGTCGTACTGTAAGCATCACACTGGCTGACCTAGCCTCTCTCACCGTTTCTCTTTTCTTCTTTCTTCTGTTCTTTCCTCGCGCAGGGTCCCTTCTACTCTGTTGAGACTACTCCAGTTATGCTATGAAGCCGGTTTGACAGCTGCTCCCTTTCTGAAGTCATTCAACATTCTCAAACTTCCACCTGTCCCTCAAGCCACAACTGTTTGACAACAGAGCCTAACGGAAAACTAGAGCACGACAAGGATGAGGGGAGGAGTCTGACCCTGACTGGATGGGATTCTAAATGACTAATACCAGGACTCGTGCCAGGATGTCCAACGTGCTGTCCAGACCTACATTAGAGCTTAAAGCTGGAGCAGCACCCAAATGCAGTGCTGTTTTTTCCTTCCCATGAGGCAGTAGGTCACTTGTGCACACACTCTTTGCATTTTCCAGCTCGGGGAAAAACAGATGGGAATAGACGAATCTCTCAGAAGACACTCTTGTGGTGGAGGGGAATATCTTCCCAGAGACGGGAACAGAGCGAGGCAAGAGGGATATGACCACAGCCTTGCGCACCAGATGATCCACAGACACACAAACATTAATTCGCTTGCTCACTCTAATGGTGTTGTAAACAAAATCATCATGTTGCTAAGCAACAAACTGTCTTGGTACAGCAGCATGGCATTATATTGTAGTATAAGTGTGAAAGCAAGCACTGGTACTGGGACATAGTTAATTTAAGATCAAAGGCATCATTTCAAAGGGTGACATCATTTCGAAATCAAACCAAAGCGGAATTCCTTTGGAGTTCGTTTTGGGAGTTTGAAACAACTTTTCAAAGCGCACATTCCGGAAAAGTTTACTCTAGTTGGTAAATGTCTTCAAACTCCCTGGTCCATGGTGATTATAGGTAGGTTTGGCTCTGTGGCTCCGCCTTCTTGGACATGGAACTTTCCATTTCATTTCTTTTGTTCAGTCAGTCGAGGTCAGACACAAGCAAAAACGTGTTACGTGCATTCTGTCACTGTAAACTGGCCTATCAATCATCTCATCATTAACGTCCTCAAACGAACTCTACACATTTCAGTTCGTTTAATTTATGCTACAATTATTCCTACCAAATTGGATTGGTGAGACAAGATCACGTACATTGATCTGTCAGTTGTGGGTCTTTTATGTTGAAAACTCTTCTCATGTTTTTGCATAATGATGCATTTAAAAGTTAATGGCCAAATGTATCTTAAAAGTTTACAATGTTGTTACAGCTGAATTGAATATTTTCCATCAGGTTAGAAACTGATTATTAATCACTCAAACCCCTTTATCTAAACCTGAAACTGAACCGTTGGTCTCACACATCCACCATGTTTCTAGTTTATTAACAACTGTCTGTCTGTGTCTGTGTGTGTGTGTGTGTGTGTGTGTGTGTGTGTGTGTGTGTGTGTGTGTGTGTGTGTGTGTAGTTGTAGTTAAAATGAATTCTCCTTACAAAAAGCAAATGGTTTGTGGTGAATATTATAAATTAGAGTCTGCATGGATCTGCACTTTTAAGTTTGATTACTATTTAGGATGAATGGTACAGTATGTGAATTGGGATGCAGCAAATGATATAAAAGGTCACCTACACTATTCTACACAATTTTATAACAAAGTAGAAAATACTGGAGTCTTTATACACTCAACAGTCACAGATGGACCCTACATAGCGGATGGGGAGGGGCTAATAGACCACAATAGTGCCAAATAAAAAGACTTGGCTATGAAAACTTTGTTGGAAAAGATAGTACAAAAGTGAGCTGAATGCTTATATGTAAAAAATAGTAAACATTCATTGTAAACATGGACATGTACCTAACTGACTAAAACTAGCAGGAAGTTAACATTCCTCAAGCTCTTTCAGGATTAAAACGGAAAAACTGTGTACTGTGTAGTAACAAAATAAACAGAACAATTTAATTTGAGATTACCCTTCAAATATTCATAAACAACTAAATTCATACACAAATGAATGCTCAACTTTTGTCTGTGGAACACAAAAGACATTTTTATCTTGCAAATTTTGCAATCAATTCAGGATTTGGTCTTCTTATGCTCTACAACACAAACTAATAGATTAGCGCATCTCTAGAATTACTGTCCACATGAGCAAAGATAACAGAATCAAATCATATACTTCTGGGAGTCTTGCAGTTGAGCAAGTGCCATAGAGATGAATGGGAATGCTAACATACAGCTTTCTCTTTAGGTATTATATACTGTATACTTCCTTAATGAAAACAGTCAAAGAGCAACACTTCACTTCCACTCATAGCCTGAAAGTGGCAGTGTTCACACATAATCCAACATAGACCCACATTTGTACAGTTTAGGCTATTGAGAATGTGTCCTCATGATAAAGTCACTTACTCAGTCCTGTCACCAGTTCCACACACTTTGGCCATCCACACTGTTAATAAATATCTAATCTACCATAATCTGACATAAAAAAAGGCCACCAAAGAAAACAAAAAACCTGCAGGCACACATTTACTGCACTATGTTAGTGATCTTAAGCATTTTCAGGATAAAACAATATATAAAATATTTGGTTAAAAAAAATCTCTAACAAAGCCTCTCCCAGAACTGCATATTTCCTGCTCCGCTGTCTTCAGAGAGTTGCTGTAAAGATTCAAATGAAGCTGCTAAATGAACCCACATGCATAATGAGCAGCATGAATAATTGAAAAGCTGAACCGAAAACGCTGATCATACCATAGCACCGATGAACAAATGCAGCAGAGCATTTGCCAAACTCTGACATTATGAGTAATAATACATACATTTGCACAAACAGGGCTTCGTTCGTGAAACATGAGTATAACAAATGTGTGTGAAATGTTAAAATAAAACACTCAATTTACACATGAATGGTTTCCCGAACAGTTTACACAGAAATTCGTTCTGCTCGTGTTACTGACGCCTATAGTGTCTGATGCATACTTAAGTAACCAAAGCATCACACTTTTGTTCATAAAGTGTTGATCAAAAACAATTGATCAGGAGACTGGCTAGATCAGGCATCTTGATTGTCTTAGCCATGACCTTTAACCCCTGCTGATTGGAGCTCCTGCTATGGTCATAGAGGTCGATGCTTGTCATCAATCAGTCGCGAATAGCACATTATAATGGCTGTGAGAGTGTCTTTTCCCGCGACGTACTAACGTGTAACGGAGAAGCGTAGAAAGGAGAAAGCAGACATAATAAACATACATCACACACCTCCCACAGCTCCACATGACATTGACAGACCTTTTATATGCTGGCAAAGGAGAACGTGTGGGAAAATGGTGGCTCGCACAATGTGCACATGGTGTTTACATGCTCAAATACACCAGCTTACATGCATCTACAGATGCATATAATAAGCTCTTACAATCAGTGTCCTGGAGTACCTCAGATGCAAGTTATAAAAGAATAAACATTCATACACTAATAAATCTCCACTATTATTCATGACCTTGGAGCAATTAGATGACGATATGACATCAACACAGTCCAATGGCATTTTTGGGGTCTAAAGTCCCCACAGTGATCTCATCCTCACACACACAGGCCACCCCTCACGTTACACATGGTATATTTAGAGCTGAACCAACTGCACTTCAAATCAGTCCTCTAACACTGCCTGACCCGCCGGCTTGATCTCACCACGTTGATTCTCTTGCACTCAATCACCCCTCTTTCCTCATGCACCCATTTACTCTTCAACCGTCAATGTCTCCAGGATGTAAAAAAGGCTGAAGAGTTTAGAGCAACACATGAACAGACATACAAAACAGTGAAGTAAACAGTGAAGAACGCGTCCTACCGGCAATCCCGTCCAGCACGAGAGGAAAGGGTGAACAGAAGAGAAAAGGTAGGGAGAAGGAGAAAAACGTGCCAGCCCGTGTACGCCTCCGCTTTGCTCCACCAAATCAATTTCACACTCTCTCACCTCCCAGTCACCATGATATCATTCATTCATCAGTTTGGCGTTGCCATGGAAACACTGGCCGGCGTGGTTTTGGTTTGGCAGTTCCGTGACACTGTTTTCTTGCTTGTGAGCGTATCCTTGAACGTATCCGACCCTCCCTCTCCTTAAGGTGTAGTGTAGTCGCCCCCCAATCCTCTGTCAGCACGTGGGTTGTGTATGTTGTGGGGCGTGTGGGGGGTATTCTCATTCAAAAGTCGGACTCTTTAAGGGGTAAAACCCCTGAGGCACTCAAAGACAGAGTGTTTTATCCAGCCACTAATCAGCACCCCCTACACTCCTCATGCAGGGTCTTATCGTATCATCGCACACATCAAAAACTCATACACACAAAAATAGACTCGCCATTCTGACCCCACCTTTTTGATTAGTCCAGTCTTTTCAGTCACACACAAATAGACCACAACGCCCCTCTGCAGCAATGTCTGGGTGCTCAGGTTAAGCTCCTGCATTCTCCACCAAGTCTCCAGCAATGAATAGTTAATGGGACTGCCCCCCTTTATTACGGTGCGCTCTCTGATTGTCTCGAATCTGACCTTGGGGGGTCTCAGTCTTAATACAGACCCTGTACCTCCTCACATTAATCATAATCTGTAAAAAAAGATAAGAGACTCACCAGGAACCACCTATCCACCCCCTTTTTTACTGTCTGGACTAGAGTAGTCGCTATCGCTCTCAACTGGAATATCATCAGACTCATTAATTCTTAGCAGCAGACTGAATTACATGTTCTTGTGAAATAAAGGAAATTGATTCTGTAACCGTGAGGTCACATTCCCCCACTGGTCCTACATTAGGGTGATATAATGTGGATTGAAGTGACCTTGCTTAAAATCAAACTGGATGCCGTTTTTTTCTATTTCTTGTCTAAACAGACCTGGTTGTGGACAGTAAAGGCTTATTCATATTCACTTTTTTCAAAGTATTCAAGAATTCTAAATTCACTTTTTACTCTTATTTGGCCCTTATCTTTTAAACCACAGCAACCGGTCCTACTTGACATGCTTCAAGTGGGATTCAAACTGGCGTTTCCGGCTAACATGGACGCTAAAGACCGCAGTCTCTAGTGCACCCTTTGAGGCCACGGGAGTTTACCCACACAGCTCTTACTAGCTAGCCTGGTAATACCAAACTCTGCTACTTCGCTTTGCTTCGTAGACAGAGTCTGGAATGGCATAATAGAGAAGTGTTTTCTCTCTCGTGGGGGGTCGCTTGTCTCAATTATGAATCATTGGTTACCCGTAAGCTAATCACATAACGTTTGGTTATGGCGTGTGTTATGCGCATGCTCAGCCGCATCTAACTTCCACTGTAAACACATGTATGATGCGAAAACAAAAACCATCGAGCAAAATACCGGAGTGAGCATGACTGTGAACGACTTTTGCAGATTATGTGAAGTAAATCTACGCATCCACGGTACAATCAGCGTCTACGTCACGGCTCTCAGCCTGCCCTCTGTTCTGTTGATTGGCCCGGCTGTTTTCAGGCCGGAGGAAAACGAAAAGCTATGACGCTTTCTCAGACTGAGTACAGAAGCGAAATGAAATTGAGCGGAAGTACGAAGTCTGACGTAGTCAGTCTACTTACTAGCTGCTAGGGCTGCAACAAACGATTATTTCGATAATCGATTAATCTAACGATTGTTAGAACGATTAATCGACTATTCGTCGATTATTTCGCCGACTAATCAGTACGTTTCGAACGATTATTCAGCCTTTTCAATTAGTTAAAACACTGAGTTATACATATTCTAACTATAATATAAAAAAAGAAAATCACTTCAGCTTTTGAAATGGTTGTTTTAATGAACTTTGAGCAACTAAACAGGTCATTCTCTTTAAGTTTTCAGATTTCTGTCCAACTCAAATCACACACAAATGCTCTCTAAGCATTGGTTAAATATTCTGTTCTCTTTCTATATAGAAAAAATAAACAAAATTAATGGTTAAATTAAAATTATCAGCTGCATTACAGACACACTTAAACTGCAAACAATTATTATAAGAATTGTTTTTTTTTAAATTGATATGACAATTGAGCTGAGCTGACAGAGACATTCTCATTCACCTTTTAATTTACAGTATAAAAAAATTAACTGACATGATATTCTTCATAACATCTCCTTTTGTAAGTCTTCATGAATATGTAACAAAATACAGGCAAGGATAATACTGTAATAACGTTATCTAATAGAGCTAACGTTACAATAATAAAAACAGCCCTGACTCTTAAGCTCGATCAAGCTTTATTCTATGCAAAAATAAATCATCACATTACTGTAATTATATTATTATTGTTGTTAATATTATTGCTATTATTGGTAGTATTGCATTCTCTAAAAATAGATTTACTGCTAGTTATTTAGCTTCAGCTGGAGAATATTCACCTCTCACCGACTCGTCTTGTGCCGGGTTTTTCCTCTTTAAGTGTTTTAACATGCATGTTGTGCTCCCGTGAAAAAGCAAGTTCCGCCTTGCATGTATTGCATATGACAGCATTCTTGGTTTGCAGTTTTGTGAAACTTTACACACCTTGCTAGTTCGGATTCGTTTGCACTCCGTCATAATTCGCGCTGTGTTTTCTTCTACCGCAATAGCATTATAACGGCTGCATAATGCATTACACTCTAGCGCTACAGCGCCGTAGCGGTCAAATCACGATATTGCAGGCCCTTACATTAGGTCACGTGGGATCAAACGACTACTCGACAACAAAGATATTTGTCGACAATGTCGACTAATCGTTTCAGCCCTACTAGCTGCCCTACGTTACAATCACCCCTCATCCGGGTCATGGCACCAATGTAACCGGTCCTACTAGAGCCGTTCCGAGCGGGATTCGAGGCGGGTGTGCTAACAAGGACGCTAACATAATTTGCTTGTGCGCCTCTTGAGGTCAGAGGAGTGAGGTTTACCCACACAGCTTTTAGGCCGCATGTCCACCAAAGCATTTTTAGCCAGCTGAAAATGACTAGTTGTGGGCGCTTAAGAGCGCTTCGGTAGTGCAGTTATTTATTTTTTATTTTTTAGTTGAGACGCTTTGGTTGCTCTGATACGGAATATCCATGGAAGTGTTACTAGTATCTAGTAGTTACTAGTTCAACGATAGTTTGTTTTTCTGTATTGTTTCTATATCGATACAATGTAAAGTATTTGCTCTGGCTCTTGTTTTAAGTTATATTGTTCCATTATTATGCTTGTTGTTGTCATCTGTTGATGCTGTACAAGCAGAATGTGACAGTTGGTCGGTGTGGTATTTTTTTCTTTGAAGAATTAGAGCAATTTGGCATAAATACTCACAACACAACGAAATATAGAAACACGCGGCAAAAGTTTACAACACAAACAAATTCAGAAACGAGCTGCAAATAGCACAGAACACAACGAAAATGTTTTCAGTCTGTGTACAGCCGATGTATGATCAACGGCTGTCCGAATTCACTCACTCGTTTTCATTCACTCCTTCATGTGAACTATATTAGTGTATACAAAAAGTTTTTATAATATGCTTTATTTATCTGTGTGTGAGTGTCTAAAAATGGCTGTCTCATCTTTGGACCCTACATTACTTAAGATTTCATACCTATGAAACTTATTTAAACATAACATTACAAAAAGTTGTACAATTTTACTCATGTATATATAGATGAATATCTTACCCTCACGTTCTTTTTCTCTATCTTTTTTTCTATTTTATTTTTGTTAACTCTAATACATTTTGTATATTGTATAC
Organism: Scardinius erythrophthalmus; assembly: GCF_964197995.2. Lineage (NCBI taxonomy): Eukaryota > Metazoa > Chordata > Actinopteri > Cypriniformes > Leuciscidae > Scardinius > Scardinius erythrophthalmus. Next base: position 28,509,835 of record NC_138226.1, on the reverse strand, counting down.
CAAGTTGTACTGTATGTCATAAACATGTCATCTCTGTATGTTTTGCAAAAAAAAAAAAAGAAGACTGAGCAATAAGCATGTCTCATCCGGGATAGTCACTTATTGGGGTCCCCTGGAAACATTTCCATTGTGGACTGCAATTTGCAGCGCGTTTCTGTATTTGGTTGTGAGGTGAACTTTTGCAGCGCGTTTCTGTATTTGATTGTGTTGTGAGTATTTGGAGCACACATGTGTTGTGAAACTGATGAAGATGTTTTCTTAATTTGCGGGTGCTTTTCTATTTGCATGTGTTTTCTTCAGTTCCAGCACATTGAGCTCTCTCAGCCACCGTACAAGCCTTATTAACTTCTTTTTAAAGCTTAAAGGTCCCGTTCTATGCCCCTTTTCACAAGATGTAAAATAAGTCTCTGATGTCCCCAGAGTGTGTATGTGAAGTTTGAGCTCAAAATACCCAACAGATCATTTTTTACAGCATGTTTAAATTGACATTTTTTGGGGCTCAGAAAAACGAGCCGTTTCAGTGTGTCCCCTTTAAATGCAAATGAGGTGCTGGGGGCGGAGCTTCATGAGCTCGTGCTCAGTCTGTCAGGAAAAATTCATCTCACGGAATGATGATAATATCAGAAACTCTCAGTAACGGCGTTCATTTCGAGTCGGACAATAATGCCTACAGAGTCAGATTGCTGTATAGAGATGAAACAGGTATAGTTTAGTAGTTTAATTACGGTTATTATAACGTATTTGTCATCTGCTTGTAGGCTATGTATCCATTATTTATTAATAGCCTACAAGTCTGCTGTCTGAATGATGATCAAACATGTACTGATGAGTTTAATAAAGTTTATTGTACATCACACAAAAGATGAAGCGTCAGTTTTACTTCAGAAAATCACCGTAAGAGCTGAGTAAACACAGTAGGCTAAGTTATAAGAAGTGCGCAAGTAGCCAGTAGAGTTGAGGGAGCATTCCTGTGGGCGGAGGTTAGTCAAGAAACGGTTCTGGTGATGTCACCAATGCAGGATGTAGAGGGGTGTAGTCCAATCGAGCCGTTTTTTGTAGTCAACTTCTGTTAAATAAAATATCTCGCTTGGCATTGAACTTTGAGCTTTATAATTTTACAGATATTATTTATGCTCTAACAGCAACATTACACACTAACTAAAGTTTGAAACATGGAATCGCATGCAACGGGACCTTTAAATAGATTATTTTTTCACTGTGAAAACGTTAATACATTCTGCTTTCTGGCTACCTAGCAACCTCTGAGATGCTATCTGTATGATGCTGACCAAAATTCACCTCTGACCTCAGCTGTCTGACAGTGAAAAGTATCTACAGCATCAAAGTTTCAGAGTGATATCTTACTGTGCCATCAACACTTACAGTCTGCTTTATTACACTCACAGACAAGAAATCAATCACAGCTCTTTGTCCTGCTGTCATCAGACCTGAATATAGTGCAAGCAAGCAATGTTTGGAAGAAAGAAGATGTGATGACAAATTGTGTGAGGAAGACAGATGAAAAAAAATTCTAACTGAGAAGCATTACGTTTTTATTTTCCTTTTTCATAAATGATCCAATGTTCAGTGGTCAGTCTGACTCCATCAGCCCTCAACTGGATTTCTCAGTAAATAATCAATCTGTCGACAAATGATTTATGTGTATTTCGTAGCCTACGATTGATCATATAAGGGTACGTTTACACAATAATGATGTACTGAAAACGAAAAATTGTTCACATTGTCAAAACAATCCCTGTTTCACACGGTTGCGCAAAAACGACTAAAAACGCTGTATTATGCATGCCAGGCCAGTAGTTGGCGATGTCACTTTGTAAAGAATCTCTACGTTCCTATAGACTGAACACATAATACGCATGCACATGACGTCACCGTTTTCACAAATTCGGGTTTTGTAGTTTACATGGGGATGATAACGATAACGATAACGGTCTCCTTTTCAAAAACTTGCACTTTGAAACCATAAAAAGTTTTCAGTTATCAGTTGAAATTGGTGTTGTGTAAATGGGGCTAATTTGTCACGAATCAGTTCTCACATTTGTGCAGGAGTTTGTATGAGAAACCTATTTCAAAAATGATCTTGTAACCTGACACACAGAGCCTGTGATAAATTGTGTAAAGTGCACACAGACATGACATATAAAAAAAAAAAAAAAAAACAGAGTCTGTGCGCAGGGCGACAAGCTTTAGTCTTGTAGACTATACTTGGCATAAAGAAATAGATGTCTCTACATCAAGTGTATGAACATGTTCTCTATTTTAGAGACAAGTAGAACTCAAACTTTGCCTTTGTTCAAAGTGTGATATGGGAACAAAGCTCTCTGAAGTATTTTTGGGTTTTACTTTACCTAAGAATAAGTAACTGAATCAGTTTTTAACACACTATAATTGAAATCCCTGTCAAGTATATATTTTCAACGTCTAGCAGCTATTTCCGGCATGCAAGACTGCTGGGGAATGGGCAAATACTGAAAATCCAAAAACTGGCCAAACAAACCACCAACAAATTGTGTTGTTTCTAATGCTCGAATAGTGTTAAAAGCTATATTTAAGGTTGCTTAAGGTTAAAATCCAATGCACATGTGCAGTCCCAAGTGCACATCTCAGGACACTGATTGTTTCTATGGGAACCGCTTCTTACTCCAGCTGTAATGACGCATTGACTTTACCAATAGGTGATTGGCTCTTTTATTAGAATGCAGGAATTATTTCACCATATTGTGCATTGCACTTTCTCCCATTCATTGTAATTTTTGTGAATTGTCTTGGCATATTATCTTTTCTATAAATACTCACTAAAATGGCATTTATATGTAAGACAATAGATTTATCGATGACCTTGAATGACAGTAATGCAATGTATGCTCGTCACAAGTATGTCTGTCACAAACGTGTACAAATTACCTTCAGTGAGGATTCCCTCCCTGGTTTCTCCTCTCACAGACTGAATTGGCAAGGAAACTGCAAGACGATCCCAGCTAGCAGTGGAAAAACTTGATGGGGTGTTCAGTATCTCACACACGACATGTAAACAAAATTCATTTGTCCATCAATTCTCATTTAGAGTATCAGTGCAACGCCTCTGAAACTAATAATACAACAGCTTCTTTCTTTCAGTAGTGCATGAATGAATAGTTATATAATAAATTGGCTGGCTAAATTAGATTCAGTATTCTTCATACTGAGATAATGTCCTCCCAGGACAGTGTTTATGAAACTGATGACCATAAATTTGAACCTGGATGGGAATGGAACAGTGTTTTATATGAATGTTACAGTCAAAGCACAGCTTGGGGGGAAAACACTACAAAATGGCGAGGAAAGATATAAGGAAACAAAAGTAGGTCAGAAACAGATCTCAACCAACCCACAGCAGAGCAAAAAGACATCAAATAACAACGGATCGTAGGAAAGCAGGAGCTGAAGCTCAAAGATGTGAATGATTTATGAATTGATGCTGATCAGTTGCTTTGAGCTTCACATTCTCCCAGCTAAACAAGAGGTAGTCGTGTCTCCTGTGCAGATATTTCACTGGATTCCAAATTCCCAAGGGTTCACATTCCTGTGACTGTCGTTCATAAGCACTTGTTGGGTTGAGGAGAATGCAACCCTGTTGGGTTCACCTGTTGTAGCAGAATTTCTGTTTAGTGTTTTGATGGTGGCTGTTTCTACTGCTAGGATTTGCAACAGTTTGGGAAGTTGAAGAGGTGGTGAAACTGCAATGTGAATATTCCATATCTAGAGTATAAAACTTGAGGAATAGACGCATAGGGGGAGCATGTGTTAGGCTTACTGACTTGAGACTAGCATGGAATTTTCGTACTCAATTTACCACTGACTGCTTCTGTTTGCTTTTAGAGGAAAAATCTGCCCATAACTGCTGGTCAAGGATCAGTTTTCTTTGTAATAATAGCATATTGGCGAAACAGATTTGGTGTTTGTGCTATTGAGAGCATCAATGGTTTCTATTTACAATGTGTTTTGCAGCATTGAGAAATGTAGCCAATCACAAACACATCAGTTGATTTCTTGACTATGGCTAATGGCTAATCAGACATGTTTAAGTTAGAATCCACTCATCGCTCAAAACCCAGGGCCGAGTTCTGCACACTCGAAAATCCTCTCATTATAACTCAACTCATAACAAAAAAAGTGTAGAAATTATCTAGGCTAAATAAAAGATTCATTGTGCAGTCAGCTTAATGGATTATAGCGGAACTTTGTGCCATTGTGATGAATTGAGTGTGACAGCTTTTTAGTTATTGTAAAGGGAGTGCTCTCTCACTTTTTAGGTGATATGATCCACTCAGAATTTTAATAAAACTTTTGTTTTGCTGTATTAGGAAAGGAAATAGTTATTGATTATTAACTGATTATCATTCTAAATCCTGTGTATGCTTGTGTTTCTGTTCAAATTACTGTGGTTTGCGAATGTAGCCGTTTTAATAAATCATTTATCGGGAGCATTTATGCTGGGATGTGTAGATTTTTTTGTTAGAAGACATGTAACTTGAAACTATTTCATGACTTTCTATTTAAATTTTTTAAGGAGGAAGTGCATCTAGCCTTACCATGGAGTTGGTTCACCCTATGTATAGATGGATATATATATCATAATTTGCATAACTAACATCAACATAAGATGGAACATAACTTGCTGTGAGCATGTAGGATTTGCTGCTGCATTAATAAATACCGTAGCAGATTTAGGCAGGTGGAGCTGGGGGAGGTGGAGACTCTCAGAGGAACTTTGATAGTGCAATTTGCCTCGAACTAGAACAGTGACTTCAGGGTCTCGTCACCAAGTTGACGATGCTGACTCGCCATCTCCGCAGTATAGTGGATGCACCTTTAGATAGAAATGCACATTTCATACGGATTACATAGGCAAAGAGTTTTATTTGTTTAAAAGTAGACATTTCAAGCCTTCTATAGATATGTTTCTCATGTCTGTAAGGCAAGCATACGCTGAGTTTCGGTTCATTTTTGTGATGTGCTCCAGTTCATGGAGACTGAGACGGCAGAAAGCGCATCCTCTATGTTTTCTTTATTTTACAAAGGCACAATTATTATTATTTTTTTATTGTAAGTTAACTCCGGACAAACACTTGGATATGCGCCTAATAATAGCACACGTTTACCTGGGTTAGGGCTGGGCGATAAATCGATTTTATCGATTAACTTGAATGCGTAGTTTACGTCGACTTGTTTGAATGAAAATGATTTTTTCTCTTTAACATCCGCCTGACGCTCCCCTCTGGGCTCCCGTAGTTCCGAACGGGCTCAGCGTTTGCCATAGAGATACACAAACAACATGGCAAATGAACAAGACCGCACAAGCACACCCGCCAAAAACATTTACAAACTGAATCCGCAGGGCTGCCAACTCTTACGAATTCACTGTGAGACTCACGCATTTGTCACTTTTTACACGCTCTCACGCCACACATCCATTTTCTCACGCAGAGAAAAATCGCGAAGCAAAGAAGACACTGACGCCGACAGACAAGACAGAGAAGGTTAGTAATGATATGAAACAAATTCTCAGCTCTAAGATTCTGTCAATTTAATTACGAAATTCAAACAGTAAACACCGTTTTGGAGCTTGTAAATGTGACGTGACAGATCCCTGACAAATCTCAGTTCAAGCGGCAAGTGAACCGATCATCTGATACTTTTTACTACTAGTTAGTAATGAGTAAATAAATAGCAGTTTAGTAAATAAACACGAATCATCAATAGATAATTTGAAAGATACAGTTCAACTTACCGAAATGTAATAAAATCGATCGATCAATGTTTTTCAACCGCGGAAAGAGGTCCATAAAACAGCTGGAGAACAATGTCACATGATGTTACATTTACCTCAGGAAAGCCATTTAATGACCATAGCACGTTAGTTGGACTTAAAAAATTGCTATAGAAAGGAGAATTTTGCTAAGTATGATAACTATATTACATATTTATTATATCTTTACCTATATCATTTAAATATTATAACGTTGTTATTCTAAAAAACGCATTCTTTTTAATTTGAGATGTTATTTTTATATAACCAATCGATTTAAATCGAAAAACTGATTTTTTTGAGAAAAAATCTGGGATTTTTTTTTACGGCCATATCGCCCAGCCCTAATCTGGGTTAACGTTAGAGTGAGTGGCCAAGTAAAGTTGCTACTACTTAGGCTACATTTCAAATGATAAGCTGTATTTGAGGTAGATGGATGAAAAGCAAACGTTTGGATTTCCTGCCCAACATACTATAATTACCGATAACAATCTGTCCCTCATGGACTGCTCGACTTCACCACAAGGTTTTTTTTTTGTTCTTTCTGCGACTAACCGTCTAATACAATTTTAGTTGTCTAAGCCTCTTCTAGTCGACTAATGATTTGTCGATTATTAGGGGGCAGCCCTATCTCATTAGCCTAGCATTTAGCCAAACTGTAAGCTCATAACTGATATCTAAACTACAATCAAGCTACCCAGGAATTAGCTATACTGCAAGTTACTAAACAAAACCATTTAACTGAAGATATTTAATGAGCAGTTTAAATCAGATTAAAATTTTAAATGAACTGTGGGATGTGAATCCACTGTAGTGTTTTGTCATGCTACACTACTTAGCTGCTTGTTAGCTGAGCTGCTATTATTTACTCCTTAAAAATGTCGCTATAGTTAGTAGATCTCAATCTCTCTCCTTTAAAAGTAGCTGAGCTAAAGTATCAAATAAACTTCAAACAACATTTTTAATGATTTTCAAATCCCTTGTTTGTTTAAGCAGGTATTCCACAGTCAAGAATCAATGAATATTTGATGATTAATATATAGCCTACACATTTTGTAGATAGGTATTTTAGCAATTAATGGCCAAATAGAAACTCCCTGTTCACTCATTCATTACAAAGAGATATTCTGCAGCAAGCTGTTTTTCCGCAGCAAAACGCACAGCATCGCCTATCAAAAACCCATTTCTGTCATTAAACACCAGAACGCTGATATATGACTAGGGCAACATTGGCTTGCTGTCAGAGTGTTAATGAGAAGATGAAGCTTTAAAGGCTCTATGATTGGACAAGCTCTAGGTTTGGAATGAAATCAAATATTTCTGGCTGTCTCAGTTCAGGTTGGTGTCATGTGATATGCCAGGGTATTGTCATATCAACTCTGTAAAATCTAATCAACAAATTCATCCCATAATTCCAAGTGGTGTCGCTTTCCTTGTCTGTGTCTGATGTGTGATTAGAGTCTGTGTTTTTATTTGTTGCAGTAACAAGCTCCCTCCCATGTGAAACGTATTGATCTCCGGCCCCCCTGTTATTTGACGGGAATGATTTCTCTGCTGTTTTTGGCGGCGTATGGGGCAGTGCTGGAAGAGGTGAGCATATATCTCTGTTATTGTTTCAAATCTAAAAGGATATTCCATCATATTATGACAGACTTTCTCCAAGCATGCTAATGCATTTTATATCACCAGGCAGTTCACTGACCATTGAGATTAAATGTCAACTACGTCCACTCCAGGCTGAGAGGACTTCATTTCACATCGTGAAGATTAGAAACTCAGCTTCAATGCATTTGAGAAAACAGCAAGACTGAAAGGGCAATCATGGACAAATTCACTATTTATCTATTTCTTTTCTCCCCCCTCTGAACTTATAAGAAGACAAAAGAAGATTGACAGAGCCACATTGAAACTTATTTTCTAAGGATAAGGCTGTTCTACCGGAAAAGGAAGTTTTGCTCATTTTCATATGGACCACAAATCAAAAAAAGCACCATAAAAGTAGTAAAATCATAAAAATAGTCCAGTCAACTCATGCGCTATTATTCCAAGTGTTTTGAAGTCAGACAATATATTTATGTGAGGAACAAACTGAAAATTATATTGTTATTCATTAAAAACTTTTGGCATTAATATGCTGACATGAAGGGCATGCAAATTGTATCATCATGAAATTATTTGTTGCGGTATAACTTTGTCATTATGCCATGATATTTTGGGTTATGAATCAATTTGAACAGCCAATATTATTTTAGTCACATTACACTATTATGTAGATATTTTCGAGTATATAATTGACCCCTAGCCCTAAACCTAGCCACATCTTAACAATATAAAACACGTAGCGTGAAGATAAAAGTAAAAAGTAACCCCCCCCCCCCCCGACAAAAAGTCACAAATTACAAATAAAAAACTATAAGTACCGTGCGCTCTTAAAACATGTTAACCAATTCATTACCTTGCCATACAGTAGATTTAGTTTTATATCCATGTAGATATATACATGAACATTATATCACTTAATCAAATATAGTAATAAGTGTAAAATAAGTGGTAAAATATAGGAATCCCATAATAACAAAAACATTATCATGGCATTTTTTAAAGTGAATTTTTGCAACCACAATTGCCAATTTACCATAAATGTTTACAGTTCTTTTGTGTCGTTCATTCATTCTTTCACTCATTCTTTCATTCATTCATTCATTAATTCATGAATTCATATTTTTATCTATATTTTATGTTATGTTTTATTTTTATATTACTTAGAAGTGTTTAAGTTTAAGGGTAGGGGTCAGTATAGGTGCTCAAAAACAACTCCTGTTTTTATAATATCATATAATTGTATCATTTAATTTCCAGATAAGAACAGCTGATAAAATGGAAATAATTAAACGTGTAACCAATAATAAATCATTCTTTTGAAATAAACACAAGCGTGTAAACATTTTAGCTAGTACAATTATCAATAAATTTTGAGAAACTAGCTTTATTATCAAAAAAATATATCTATATTCTGTACATTGCTGCTCTTGATGTCAGTCTATTGATGCCAAAGGTTTCTCACTGAAAGCATCAAAACACACTGTACTGAGGTGCTTTATTTGATGCCATGGGAATGAGAACATGTTGCCGCTAAAATGAAATAACAACATAGAGGTTTATAATAACATGAGGGTGAGTAAATAGTGACTTTCAATTCATTTGTGGGTGAATAACTCCTTTATTGCTTGATTGTCTGAGTATCATCTAATATGTCACTCACCTGGAGAGCATGAGACCGAGAGAGCAAGACTCTAGAAACAATATATGAATATGATTGTGCCTTTTGTGTGACTGTCTTCCCACTAACCATCTGTTCTTTCACATAGTTGAGTGGCTTGAGTGGAGCAGCACAAATCTGGCCAGACCACAACATGCAATGAACATGTATAGAAGACAGACGAACACCAAATCTCCTGATCTCTCGTTTATCCAGCTAAATATGGCTCTTCTGCTCTCTACCCATCTGTTTCAGGCATGCACACACACAAACATATTCCTCATGTCTTTGTTCTTCATATTTTCAATTCATCAACACTGCTGTGAGAGTTCTAAGAGCTGACGTGAGCCGTTCTCTTCATCTTCCTTCTCTTATTACATATTCCATCTTCAGCTCATTTCCACCGCTCTGCTATCCTCTCATTCTGCCATCATATGGCATTTTATATTTCTCTATCTCTTTGCTGTCCATTCCCATCGTTCCTCCAACCATCACTATACTCAAGAGAGACGCCACCAAGAGCTGGAATATGTATGTATCTTTTTATCTTGAAATAAATAAGATTTATTTCTTTTTAGCCTGAAATAAGTATCCAGAGAAAAGATTCAATGCTCAGAGGTTATTCTTGCATCACTCATGAGACGTTGTGGCATTCTCTGTTATGTTTAATTTAATGCTAAAGCAAGTTTATTTTTTACAATGTTAAAACACTTTATCATATCTCAGAGACAACTAATTAAAGTTGTTAGTTAAAGGGGTTACACTGTTAAAAAAAACCCGTGAAATTTACGGTAAAAAACCGGCAGCTGTGGTTGCCAGTATTTTACCGTAAAAAATAAGGTAGCAACCTTTTATGTTTTACGGGATTTAAATTTACGGGCAAAAAAACACAATGTAAAAAAACCCCTGTGAAATTTACGGTAAAAAACGTTAGCTTGGTTGCCAGTATTTTACCGTAAAAAATATGGTAGCAACCTTACTTTGAAAAAAAAAAAAAAAAAACCTTCAGCAGGATTTAAATGTGTGGTAAAAAAAAAAAACATCAGCTGTGGTTCCCAGTACTTTACCATAAAAAATACAGTAGGAACCTTTTAGTTTTCACGGGACAACCGTTATATTACATAAACCGATAAATGTTATCATTAAATTTCACTGAAGTATTACAGGCTACTTTATATCTTTGCAATATACTGAAAGCCATCATATTAACACAAATGGCAAAAGAGGAAAAAAAAAAACCCACGATGATTTAAGTATACCATTAGTTTTTCACAAACTGAGGTACATGGTAATATTGAGAAGGTGCACAGTGTCATACACACAAACACAAAACACCATCATGGTGACATACACACGTGACTCCAAATAATGCCATAAACATTCATTAAACAATATATGATGTAATATAAACCAAAAAAATATATTATAAACTGATAACAAAAACCAAGAAGAAACATAATTATTTAAATTAAATAGCATCAAATGTGAAGTGTCACACAGGGAATTCTGGGAATGTCCATTTAGAGAAACAACAGGAACAGAAAAAAGAGACGAGCAGAAACACAAGAACTACAACTGACTTCAGCCACAGCCTCAGATGAAATCAACTGAAGATAAAAAACATTAAATCTGTGAAGATCTCAGCAGAGGAGGATTAAACAACTCCACAAACAGCATTACCAGCTTCACTTATTACTAACCAGACTGACTTTATTTCTGACAGACGTCTACAGTTCTGGGGCTCGTTCTTCGTACGTTGCTTATTAGTAGGGAGGTTAAGCCCAAAAAATAGGCCTTTGACTTCAAGTCATGATGCAAAGGTCGTCTTTGGTATGGAAGTACCTTAGGGTCATACAAATAAATTTATCCTAAGACACAAGTGAGATCACACTTTGTATCAGAAATAAACAGGTTTTTTCAAAAATGGCCGCCAATGCGCCGAAAATACTCTAGAGCCCATATCTTTGCTTCTGTTATCACTATAATGACAAATTTGGTGTCAAAGTGTACATTTTTGGGGTCAAGGAATCCAATAAAATTGGTTTCAAGTTTAAAAAAACAAAAATTTTCCCCATACCATGACAATTGGGGGTAAATATGCACATTTCACATAAAAATTGTGTCATCAGAGTGACTTTACTTATCTTTTCCTTCAAAAACTTTAATTTTGTATTTAAGCAGTGCAGCTACTTCTGTACATTACATTTGTCCTAAGTAGCATGAGATTTCGACCAGTCAGGAGTAGCCTATAGCAAATCAGTTCCTGCAACAACACATCCCATATGCACCAGGAGCTGTGACAGCTGTTGAAGGTCAGAGGTGACAGGTTAACACTTTGAGTATGACTTCCTCATTAAATAGAAAAATGCTTTTAATGTTAGATAACTAGTAACTAGCTAGCTAGTAACTAGTTAGCTTCATTATAACTAGGTCGCTAGTAACTAGTTAGCTTCATCATAACTAGCTAGTGACTAGTTAGCGTCATTTTTATTGAAGCAAGCACATAGCCTACATGTTGCTAGCTAGTTAGTTAGCTTCATTATTTGATATTTTTTTACTTTTGCGAATGCTTGTTAATGCTCATATTATCTCTCTTATGATGTTAAAGCAACTTCATTTCTTTTTTCAGATTAGCCATAATGGAATGCCGTGACTGGAGGTTATGCTTCCTATGTCAGTCCGCCCTAAAGATTGAAAAACATTAGACCCCTCTTAAACCGAGGACCGTGACGTCGCACGGTATGGCGCAGCCAGGGCCCCACCCTGGAGCCAGGCCCGGGGTTGGGGCTCGTATGCGAGCGCCTGGTGGCCGGGCCTCCCCCCACGGGGTCCGGCCGGGCTCAACCCGAAGGAGCGACGTGGGGCCGCCTTCCCGTGGGCTCACCACCAGCAGGAGGGACCGTAAGGGGGTCAGTGCTGAGAGGATCGGGCGGCAGTCGAAGGCAGGGGCCTCGACAACCCGATCCCTGGACACGGAAGCTAGCTCTAGGGACGTGGAACGTCACCTCGCTGGCGGGGAAGGAGCCTGAGATTGTGCGTGAGGTTGAGAGGTTCCGACTAGAGATTGTCGGGATCACCTCTATGCACGGCTTGGGCTCTGGAACCACACTCCTCGAGAGAGGATGGACTCTTCACCACTCTGGAGTTGCCCATGGTGAGAGGTGGCGGGCTGGTGTGGGTTTGCTTATAGCCCCCCAGCTCAGCCGCCATGTGTTGGATTTCACCCCGGTGAACGAGAGGATCGTTTCCCTGCACCTTCGGGTCGGGGATAGGTCTCTCACTGTCGTGTGTGCCTACGGGCTAAAAGGCAGTGCAGAGTACCCGGCCTTCTTGGGGTCTCTGGGAGGGGTGCTGGAAAGTGCTCCAACTGGGGACTCCGTCGTTCTACTGGGGGACTTCAATGCCAACGTGGGCAGTGGCAGTGACACCTGGAGGGGCGTGATTGGGAGGAACGGCCCCCCTGATCTGAACCCGAGCGGTGTTCAGTTATTGGACTTCTGTGCTAGTTACAGTTTGTCCATAACGAACACCATGTTCAAGCATGTCCATCAGGGTGTCCATCAGTGCACATGGCACCAGGACACCCTAGGCCGTAGGTCGATGATCGACTTTGTGGTCGTTTCATCTGACCTGCGGCCGTATGTCTTGGACACTCGGGTAAAGAGAGGGGTGGAGCTGTCAACTGATAACCACCTGGTGGTGAGTTGGATCCGATGGCGGGGGAGGAAGCTGGACAGACTCGGCAGACCCAAGCGTACTGTGAGGGTCTGCTGGGAACGTTTGACCGAGTCTCCTGTCAGAGAGATCTTCAACTCCCACCTCCGGTGGAGCTTCGACCGGATCTCGAGGGAGGCTGGAGATATTGAGTCCGAGTGGACCATGTTCTCCACCTCCATTGTCGAAGCGGCCGCTCGGAGCTGTGGCCGTAAGGTCTCCGGTGCCTGTCGAAGCGGCAATCCCCGAACCCGGTGGTGGACACCGGAAGTAAGGGATGCCGTCAAGCTGAAGAAGGAGTCCTATTGGGCCTGGTTGGCTTGCGGGACTCCCGGGGCATGTTGGACTCCGGCAGGGCTGCCCTTTGTCGCCGGTTCTGTTCATAATTTTTATGGACAGAATTTCTAGGCGCAGCCAGGGGCCGGAGGGTGTCAGGTTTGGTGACAACACGATTTCGTCTCTGCTCTTTGCAGATGATGTTGTCGTGTTGGCCTCATCAAACAAGGACCTTCAGCATGCACTGGGACGGTTTGCAGCCGAGTGTGAAGCGGCTGGGATGAGAATCAACACCTCCAAATCCGAGGCCAGAAAAGGGTGGCTTGCCCACTTCAGGTTGGTGGAGAGTTCCTGCCTCAAGTGGAGGAGTTTAAGTATCTTGGAGTTTTGTTCACGAGTGAGGGAAGGATGGAACGGGAGATTGACAGACGGATCGGTGCAGCTTTTGCAGTAATGCGGTCGATGTACCGGTCTGTCATGGTGAAGAAAGAGCTGAGCCGCAAGGCGAAGCTCCCGATTCACCGGTCAATCTACGTTCCTATTCTCACCTATGGTCATGAGCTTTTTGGTCATGACCGAAAGGACAAGATCCCAGATACAGGCGGCTGAAATGAGCTTTCTCCGCAGGGTGGCTGGGCGATAGGGTGAGAAGCTCGGTCACTCGGGAGGAGCTCAGAGTAGAGCCGCTGCTCCTCCACATCGAGAGGGGTCAGCTGAGGTGGCTCGGGCATCTGTTCCGGATGCCTCCTGGACGCCTTCCCGGGAAGGTGTTCCGGGCGTGTTCCACTGGGAGGAGACCCCCGGGAAGACCTAGGACAGACTATAGAGACACTATGTCTCCCGGCTGGCCTGGGAATGCCTCGGTGTCCCCCCGGAAGAGCTGGAGGAAGTGTCTAGGGAGAGGGAAGTCTGGGCATCTCTGCTTAGACTGCTGCCCCCGCGACCCGGCCCCGGATAAGCGGAAGAAGATGGATGGATGGATGGATAGATCCCTCTTCATCATTCAAACTGAGAAACAATCCTGAAAGATTGCAATCATGTTGCAAAGAAGCTTTAGATAACATCCAGGAGCTGAAGGCATTAGGGGATCTGCCTGAGTTTATAGTGGACATTAGTGGTGGTAGTCAGGATGTAGTTCAGCTGATGATTCAAAATCCTATGGTGTGGCACAAAAGCTGCAGAAATGTGATTGATAAACAAAAAGTTGAGAGAGCAAGAAAAAGAAAAAAGAATGAAGAGTCTGTGAGTCCAGTAAAAACATGGCGCATGAGTGACAAGTCCACCACACTCGCTTTACCCAGACCCTCAACATCATCATGTGAACCATTTGATAAACTGTGTCTCTTCTGTGGTGAAGTGGGCAAAAAAAAGGAACTGAGGAGGGCTGCCACCCTTGGCTTGGATAGAAAAGTGAAAGAATGTGCTCAGGTGGTGGGTGACAGGCATCTATTGGCTGAACTAGCTGCTCGTGACATGGTTGCTATTAATGCTGTTTATCATCGTGCATGCCAAAAACTGTTGGATGTGACTCAACTGAAAGTAATGCAACTCAGGTCATCAGAGCACATGTCCTCAATGAGTTGCTCGAATACATCGAGGACTATCGTTGCTCAGGGGAATCACTGGCAATGTCTGACTTGACAGCCCTCTATGACGAACGCATTGCTGATCTTGGATTTCCAAACATCAAATGCAACACCACACGCCTTCGGAAGGATATTGAACGCCTGATTCCTGACATCAGATCAGTACAAATAAATCGTGTCTGGTCCGTTGTATTTGATGATGACCTGAGCAAAGCTGTTGCTAACATGAAAAACAACACTTTTACCGATGTCTCCATCATCTTCAAAGCAGCCAAAATCCTTCGGCAAGAGTATCTCCCCATGAAGCATGCTTTTACAGGTGCCTTCTCAACTTCCTGTGAAGCTGATTCTATCCCTCCCATGCTGAGATCGTTCTTACACATGCTTCTTGATGGATCAGGTATTGATCAGCCACCTCCTGGACCTGAGAAGTTCCAGGCTGCAACATCCATTGGGCAGCAAATAATTTTCAACTCTGTAAGATGCAGATCCAAGAAACATGGCAGTGTTCCTCGTCACATAAGAGAGAGGGAAACACCAGCTTCGCTATATCTGGCAATGAAACTACACCAGCAAAGTGGTAGTAGATATCTGGTGGAGGCCATGCATAAAAGAGGAATGTGTGTCATATGACCGCTTGAAAACATTTAGCATAGATATAGCGAATTCAGTGATCAGTCACTAGGAGCAGATTGATGTCGTGGTCCCACCTGAATAAAACGGCCGATTTTGTCAAATAGGGTGTCAAATTTCGTTCAACCTACCCTCCATTAGATGGCAGACATGTCATACTTCATCCGCGACTCAAAAAAACGTCATGCTTCTATACAAAATCTTCGAGCTAGAGTGCATTGAATCAGTGCGAACAAGTATTTGCATTAGATTATTCTATATCTATTATTATTATTATTATTATTATTATTATTATTATTATATCTAATGGCATCAATAAAGCTTACCCGCAATGAAGTGTTGGGTCTTCTATTCGTGGACCCTGATTATGAAGGGGAATATCTGCCTGATTCTGAAAGTGAAAGTATAGCCCTACACCAAGCACAAAAGGTGAATCCTTTGCCCAATTTAGATGGTCCTTTACCCAATGTCAGTGTTGGGAACAATGTTTCTCGGGGTCGGAGTGTTCATCGCGAAGTTAGCAGGCGTGTTAGTGTTGTGGGGAACGAGGCGGGAGATTTTTACCGTGTGTGCCTCTCCACAATCACGGCGACAGCATTGTGGTGGAGACTTTGTTTGTCTAATGCCACTGGGTATGTTAGACGAGGTCGAAGTATTCATAGGACAGTTAGGGGGCAACGTGGAGGCAGGGTGGGGAGTCGCAATGACAATGACAGTAGTCCGAGCTGTGCACACTCGGCGCGCGCGCGAGGCAGATCTGGCCGCGCTGCTCCCAGCAGGAGCAGAGACGGTGTGACACGGGGCAGAGGGGCTATTATGCATAGTCTATAGCAAGCTGATGGGAATGCCGGCTTTTGAGTACTTGGCCAATGAGGATGATTTACTATATGTAGTAAATAGAAAATCTCTACAGCAAAAGGCCAACCGCTACTTGCATTCGGTTTGTTTCTACCATTTATTAGTAATGATTTACACAGTTTGTTTACTACTTACTATTTACCTGAGCATTCAGTATTGTGCAATATAGCATACAGAAGGTGAGGGACATTTTGGGGGGAAAGAAGTGCTGCATTTGATCATTTTATCATTTAAACGTGACTTTTCATGAAAATTCTATAATCCAAGATGGACGCCACCATAATGACGTCATAATATGCAAATTAGATGGGGAAATGTAATCCCTACATAAACTTTGGGTCATCCTTAATATTTCTCTAATTTACAGAAAGTCTCTATCTTTTATCACTTTTAAGATATAGCCTTTTGAAATTAAGATGTCAAAATCGAACATTTTAGGAAAAAAACTCTGGCGCCGAAACACTGTGTTTGGCATGTGTTTTTTAATAAAAAATTGCATACTTAACCTCCAATTGTCATGGTAAGGACAACATTATTGTTTTTTAGTCTTGGAACCTATTTTATTGGACTCCTTGACCCCAAAAATGTACACGTTGATACCAAATTTGTCATTATAGCTATAACAGAAGCAAAGATATGGGCCTCTCAAGTATGGTCGGCGGCCATTTTTAAAAAAATGTGCGTATATAAGATACAAAATGTGATCTCACGTGTGTCTTAGGATAAATTTATTTCTATGGCCCTAAGGTACTTCCATACCAAAGGGGACCTTTGCATCATGACTTGAAGTCAAAAGTCACTTAACCTCCCTACTATATTACATCCGAGATCAAATGACACATCCAAGATGATATCATCGTGCTAATCATGATCCGGCTAATTGGGTTCTTCGAACTCATCTGTTGTTTATGATTAGTATCGCTGGATTGAGTTATCTGAGATAACTGCGCGTTCATGCGCTGGCTTAAAAGGGGATATGTATCGATCGTAGAAACATTGATCAGCAACGCTGCTATTGGCTGTTCAGCGTGGCCAAAGAGCACGCACAGTTTTTCTCCTCAGCAGAGCAAGATAGTCGAAGTTTATTCGGAATTTTAATGTTTAATCAAAACGCCAGGAAACACAAAGTCTGCAAAAGCCAGGAGAGAGGGCTGGCAAAAAGTAGCAGACAATTTAAATCTGTTAGAAGTGGCCATGTTAGATGTTTTTATCACTTATTAGCCTTTTTTGTATTTTAATAATTGCATACTTTGTTCATTGTAATGTCAGAGTCACCACACTAGAACATGGGAACAAATAAAAGTGAAGTACAAAAATATTCTACACAGCCTAATGGTAATTTTTAGTTATATTATAGTCTCTTCTCTTTTATAAAAGGCACTGTTAAATAAATGGTTGTCTGTTTATAAAAGCAACCAAGAAAAAGGCTGAAAAAAAAGAAAAGATCTTAGTAGCCTACACTGTAAAATAATTGTACAAATATTGCTGCATTAAATGAAGGCCGCATTAAAAGTAATGATGAATTGCTTTGACTTGTGAAAGTGAAAACTGATAAACTTATATTAATGTAAAAATATTTTGCCATGAGTTATTGATCACATTTTCCCGAGTGTAGTTCATTGTAATGACATTGTGTTTTCCTCTTTTGTGCACTTTTACATAATACACCAACACTTGTATCTGTTCCCAAGAAAGTGGTGGCTGAAATATGTGCAGTAAGTGGACATTTTCTAACTTTCCAAAGGAAAGAAAGTATAAGACCTTGTAATGTCCATTTGTTTCCATTGCACTGAATAACCCCTCTCAGATAACTGTCAAATGGAGGAATAGCCTACCTGCAAGTGCATAAATAACTTTACTTCATTTATACTTGTATGCTTTATGGCTGCAATATAAGTTGCAGGATTCCACATCTATAGAAAGGCCTACAGAAGAGTCTGCACAGACAGAGGAGACATAGGCCTACAGGTGGGCAGTGGATAGACAACTTCTCCTTTTTATTTGTTGCATGAGGCATGTGTCTAATATCTTGTTGCAGGCACTTGACCACTGGCTTTTCTTTACAAAGAACAATTGAAATAAAACTCAAGGAACTAAGCATATTTGTCTTTTAAACATTTAATGATTTTTTTTTTGGCAATGTTGTGTAATATGGCACATGTAGCAATGTCACAGGCCCTGTCAGGTGTGCAACCCTCAGACTTTTCAGACACTGAAATCTTCCCTTTAGTTAGCTGAAGTTCATTTCATTGTGTGCCCTTGTCCTGGCTAGAGCTGCATTGTAACTGGTTTGGGTCAGGGAATGGGGTCATAAAACACCTGTCTGCAGGAACATGTCATAATCACCTATGAAAAAATGCAGTTCTGTTAGGATCAATAAGTGTATGTAATACAGTGAGCTTGATATTTAATTGTGGAACTTTCCTTACCACTTTCAAATAATGTGCAGGAATGTGAATCTCTGAAAATTCTTAAGTCATGCACAGATCCTGACCTTTTTGCTTTCACATTTGTGATTATGGAAGATTTGTCAACTGCCTTTTTTTATTTGATATAATATTATTAATCTGGAATATTAAGAATCACAATAGTAACTGGGCTGCACATTTACATTGTGAACCCCCTTTCTGTTCACATAATCCCCTTCATTGAGGCCTTGATGGCAGCCTATAGTCTATGGTACCAATCACGTTAGTGAAGCCTGAGTGACATACTGTAATCAGCATGGTCATGATTGTATGATCTTCATAAAAAAAGATGATAGCCTAAAAAAAAATTTGCTTTAAAAAAAACTGCTTTACAACATTGGGTCTGAAGTGGCTTGGAAATGCCAAAAAAAACAACTGTTTTTTAAACCTAAAAGCTCCAGGTAAACTCCAAATGACACGACAGACAGCACTTTCCATCAACTTCTCCGCATCTCCAGTGTAAAGGAAAGAGCCACTCGCAAATAATCTTAGGGCAATGCAAACAGTTTGTGCTGTATTTAAAGCCAGACTCCGACAAGTCGAAAATAAATGTGCGTTTCCAACAATTTAATAATGTAAACGACAATCTCACGAGTCACGAGGAAAAAAAAACATCTAAATAGTGCACAACGAAAGTGCACTATCGCGCTGCGCTGGACTTCCCGTATCAGCTCCGCTTATGAAGCCGCAAACTAATCCTGTTTACATGAAATAAGCCTGCTCCTGAGCAGGTTTAAGCTTGCGCAGCTGTTGCTATGACAGCAAGTCCAGGATGAGCTTCGAAGAACCAAACGATCCAAGATCATGCTAAATCGTCAACAATCAAATCCAGCTAACTGAGTTAGCGACGTACGAAGAACGAGCCCCTGTTTGAGAATTAACAGAGGTTTAGATGTTGATGATTTATTGTTTCATTTGAAGTCACCATGATGGAGATCAGTGACTGCTTTAGTTGGGGTTTTGACCCTTGACTTTCTAACTTTAGTTTTTCTCTGCCTGCGGTAACTCTGTGTTTATAAGACATGTTGATTATGGCTAAGAAATCAGAGAGAAAATAAATCGTGTGATGGCAGATGTGAATCAATGATGGCACACACAGATGTCACTGAACTCATTAAAATCCTTCTTTCTGACTTCGGTTTATGTTGTTGGTTAGTGAATCTGCATAAATGCCCAGACGTTTTGAAATAATATAAAGGATTTCTTAAAAGTTGTTTAAAACAAAAAAAAAAATTCTTTTAGGCACACACAGATGTCAAGATTCAGTCTATGCATCTCAACAATGGTGAGGAGCAGAATATTCAATTAGGAAAAGTAAATTACATAGACAATTCAGATCATAATTTATTCATACCGCAATGCATGATGGGAGCCATTAATGAGTTGTGATTGGTGGCAGCCACTGCAACATGCTTTATTATTGTCACCATTGTTGAGATTCACAGGCTGATTATTGATGTCTGTGTTTTAAATGAATTTATCTGAAAGTCTTTTGAGCAGAACAATGTTTATTAAATATTTTGAATTATAAGTAAAGTAGGCTACTGATAATCATAGACTGAAGAATCAGTAAACCGCTGCTAATAAGTTAAACCAAACTATCTCAGTAAGTTTCCTTTTTCAGATCACAGCATGATTTTGTCAAAACATAACCACCACTATAAGATAACATTTTACTTTGTTCATTTAACTGTCATAAATTAATAACAGCAAACAAACAACAATAAATATTAAAGTAAACATATAATGGTCTAGAGCCCAACTAAAGCAAACACCCATCACCTTAATGGTAACTTACAATTTGTGATTTTCTTCTTCAGTGATTCTGCTTGTTAACATCAGGTGTCTTCAATAATGCTCAATCATCACTAAATTAATCACTTAATTATCTCCTCAGCCCTAAATGCTGCTTCATCTGAAAGCAGGTGATGGCGATTTACTACTAATCAAGGAACCGGCTTTACTGACGAGATGCGCATAACCATATCGCGATTTAAATCGCCCAGCCCTAATTGAGCCTCCAATCAAAACTCATCAGTATCTACCAGCATGCATTGCAGCAGGAATACATTATGCTGAATTGCCTTAGTATTTTCTTTTATTATTATATCTGCTTTTATTTTTGATGTTGTTTTTGTTGCAGCTTTTTAGTAGCTTGTTTTGTGATGTTCAGAGTTTTATCTGATTATTGTGTTGATTGTCACCGTTGTTGAGATTCATACGCTGAATCTTGATGTCTGTGTTGGTTTAAATCAAACAGTAGTTTAAATCCTTTTTTCTACACCATGAATTTTTAAAGGTCTTCAGATTATCTGTTGCTTATTTACAGAAATATTATACTCAATAATATGAAATATTTATTTGTAAAATTATAATCAATATTATCACTTCATTCAAAGAGAGAGATAAGACTCTTTATGAGGTCAGTTAATCAGGCCACAATATGACGATTTTCTCATCATTAACCTCTCATCATCACCTGGTCACATTTTTTCTCTGATTTTCATGTCATAACATTTGTGTTATATAACCACACAGTTAAGGCAGTCAGAGTAAATCTAAAGTTAAAAAGTCAGAGAGCCCAACTAAAGCAAACACTCATCTCCATAATGGTAACTTCAAACTTTATCATTTTCAATAAAACATCAACGTCTAAACCTCTGGTAATTCTAAATAATTAGATTACAGGAAACCACAGCTGGCAGGTTTTTATTTTTTATATAAAAGTTCAGTTCAATGTTCAATGCCATAAAACCTAAAATATTACTACCGTATTTTACCGTATAAACTTTAGTTCAGTGCCGTAAAAGCAAAAACAATTCTACCGTATTTTTTACGGTAAAGTACTGGCAACCACAGCTGCCAGTTTTTTTCCGTAATATTTAGATCACTGCCGTAAAACCTAAAATATTACTACCGTATTTTTTACGGTAAATCGCTTTCAACCAGCTGCCAGTTTTTTACCGTAAACTTTAGTTCAATGCCGTAAAACATAAATATTTATACCGTATTTTTTACGGTAAAGTACTGGCAACCAGCTGGCAGTTTTTCACCGTAATTTTTAGTTCGATGATGTAAAACTTTGTAAAATTAGTAAACATTTGCTAACGTATTTTTTACGGTAAGGTACGGTAAATGCAACGGTAAGTTTTTTTTTTACAGTGTACTTCCAAAATCCGTACATTTAACAGTATATTAATGTAAAATTACATGAAATGTCCTGTGAGAGCTATTACAGTTTTTCACTGTATATAGTAAGGGTACATGCCGTTAAGGAATTAACATTTTTTTCCGTTGCTTTTTTACAGTTTTTTACTGTTAAAATTACGAACATTTTTAACAGTGTAGTTCACCCCAAAATGGTATTTTTTGCCATTAATAACTCACCCTCATGTCACAAATGAAGATATTTTTGAGGAAATGCGAGAGCTGTCTGTCCCTCCATTGACAGTCTACGCAACTACCACTTTCAAGCCCTAGAAAGGTAGTAAAGACCTTGTGTCGCTTCATAAAACTGAGGTTAAACCACTGGAGTCACATGGATTACTTTAATGATGTCAGCTTTCTAAGACTTGAAAGTGGTAGATGCTTAGGCTGTAAATGGAGGGACAGAAATCTCTCAGATTTCATTAAAAAGATTTTCATCTGTGTTCCAAAGATGAGCAAAGTCTTACGGGTTTGGAACGACATGAGTAATTAATGGACAGAATTTCCATTTTTGGGTGTATTTACCCGTTAAGCAATTTTTTACGAAAACGATAAAAACTATGGCATACTTCCCTATCACAGTTTCCACAAAAATATTAAGCAGCCCCACTGTTTCACCATTGATAATAATATTAAGGTTTCTTGATCATTAAATCAGTTCCCTTTCAAGGGAACTCCCGTTGCGTCGAGAATGACGCTATGGGGAACGCTTTGCATGATGACGTCTTGAAGCACATGTAAAATCAGTCCAATGGTGTGGCGGAACGTCAGAGGCGGGTGACGTCACGTACCAGGAAGCTATAAAAGCCGGCCCGAAACAGAAAACGAAAGCTTTCTGAGTCTTCAGTTGCGCTCTGTGTTGAAATCTGTCCTTGTTATTTGGTGTTGTCTGTCTATATATATATATATATATTATTCAGTATGGCGAGCAAGCAGCAGTATCGAGTGTGTGTCCATCCCTGCCCGCGTTATTTAACGGGAGGTGACACACACACTCTTTGTGTTGTTTGTTTGGGAGAGGAGCATGCCCAGTCAGCACTCGAGGGTGGTGACTGTGTGCATTGCTGTGCGCTTCCATTGCGTACGCTCCGATCCCGTTTGGCTCGGTTCAATCCCGACCACGTTCCCCAGGGCTCGGGTCCCGCCGCGGCTGAGGCTCGGCGGCGATCTCAGACCTGGGGTTCGCAAATGGATCTGTCAGTGGATGTTGAGACGGGCTCTGCCTTATCTCAGCCTCTTACTGACAGATCCAGTGCCTCTCATCAGGGTGTGGAAGCACGCGCTGCGGTTTCTTCCCCCCCGATGGAGGCACCAGTACTGCAACTATCCAGCTCTGAGGAGTTGGATGTTGTGAGTATTGAAGCTGAGTCTGAGGATTCGCCACCTCAGTCTCACGCGTTTGAGGAACTGCTCGATGTGATTACTAGAGCCGTTGACAGACTGTCTATTGAGTGGCCAGAGGATAGGCAGGACGTTCGTTCGAAAAGCAAACTCGACGAGCGCTTCCTGCCATCTCGTGCGCAGCCCCAGCGCAGGAGTCTTCCGTTTTTCCCCGATCTCCACACCGAGGTGTCGAGATCGTGGGGGAAACCAGTTTCATATAGAGTTTTTACACCAAACACATCCCACTACTCTTCTATTCACAAATATAAAGAGCATGGTTATGGGGAGATGCCGAAGGTGGAAGAGACGCTTGCGAGCTATCTCTCTCCAGCAACGGCATCTTCCCTAAAGACTCCTACACTTCCTTCTAAACCAGTGAAAATGACATCTTCACTGGTTCATAAATCGTATGCAGCCGCTGGTCAAGCAGCAGCGTGTCTGCATACGATGTCCATTATGCAGGCCTATCAGGCTGAATTGCTGGGTGATTTAGAGGAGGGCGGGGGAATTGGTCCAGATACGGTGGCTGAACTACGCAGAGCCACAGACCTGTCTCTCAGGGCCACCAAGGAGACCGCTAAATCAATCGGGCGGTCTATGGCAGCCCTGGTGGCCACTGAGAGGCATCTGTGGCTCAATCTGAGTGACATAAAAGATAAAGAAAAGCATGTTCTCTTAGATGCTCCGGTCTCCACTGTTGGTCTGTTTGGCGATGCTGTTAACAGTGCGGTTGCTAAATCTCAAGAAGCTTCTAAACAGGCAGTTGCGCTTCAAAAACTTCTCCCCCGCCGTTCATTCTTTGAGGCTGCTGAGCGGGAGCAGCCTCACTCCTCTAAAAAGAGCGCTGAACATCGTGCCACTCAAAAACAGAGCGTGTCCTCCCGTGCTCCCCCACAAAAATCACGGGGACACGGAGGGCGCGCTCAAACCCAGCAGTCTTCGAGGGGTAGGACGGATCTGCGGACCGTCATTACCGCCAAGAAGGCTGCTGGGAAAAAGTCCTGACGTCCGAGGGCTCAGGACAAATGAGGGTAGTCCCCCCCGAAGCAGAGCGGTTAACACCTCTTTTTACGGTGCCCGTCTCTCTTCGGTACCCTCAGGGGACCGTTCTGCCAACCCTGCCGCCTCCGGTGTTACAGGGCGCAGCGGTCTCCGGCGAGCACATATCTCAAGGACCACCCGGAAACGTAGTGGCCTCGGGATGCCCGCCCCCTCCGAGGAGGGTGTTAGAGCAGTCTGTTCGGTCGTTCCCTGCCGGTGCGCCGTTACAGGGCGACGAATTGACTACTCAACAACAACGAAATCCAGAAACCAGTCTCGAGAGGCTGGTACCTCTAGTAGAATCTTTGACAGCGTGGAAGCTACTGTCGAATGTTTCTCGTTGGGTCCTGCAGACCGTGGAAAAAGGGTATCAGATACAATTCAAAAAACGCCCACCTCGGTTTATGGGGGTCCTGCCCACAGTGGTGGGCCCCGAGCAGGTTCTGGTTATGGAACAGGAAGTAAACACTCTGTTAGAGAAAGGGGCCATAGAATATGTACCTCCCTCCAACAGGGAAACCGGATTTTACAGCCGGTATTTCATAGTTCCGAAAAAGGACGGGGGATTGCATCCCATTTTAGATCTTCGAGTTCTGAACGAGTCAGTCATGCAGCTCAAGTTCAAAATGTTAACATTGAGACAGATCGTGCCACAGATCAGGTCCGAGGACTGGTTTGTCACGATAGACCTCAAGGACGCATATTTCCATATTTCCATCCGTCCGTGTCATTGGAAGTTCCTGAGGTTTGCTTTCGGGGGCAAAGCATACCAATATCGTGTTCTTCCATTCGGCCTAGCTTTATCACCCCGCACTTTCACCAAATGCATGGATGCAGCTCTGGCGCCGCTGCGCCTCCAAGGTATTCGCATCATGAACTACATCGACGATTGGTTGATTTTAGCTCAGTCGCATCAGTTGGCGGTTCAACATCGAGATGTTGTTCTCGCCCACATGAAAGAGTTGGGGTTACGGCTGAACGCCAAGAAGAGTGTGCTTTCTCCACTCCAGAGGACCACTTTTTTAGGCGTAGTTTGGGATTCAGTGTCGATGCAGGCGCGCCTGTCACCGCCACGTATAGAGTCCATCCTTGCAGCTGTGAAAAGTGTAAAGCTAGGCCAGCTACTCACTGTCAAACAGTTCCAGAGACTGTTGGGTCTCATGGCAGCAGCGTCCAACGTGATACCTTTTGGACTGCTACACATGAGGCCCCTGCAGTGGTGGCTCAGGATCAGGGGGTTTTCCCCGAGGGGCAACCCATTTCGCACAATCAGGGTCACGCGGCGATGCTTACGTGCCCTGGTTATGTGGAAGAAACCTTGGTTCCTGTCCCAGGGCCCAGTGTTGGGAGCTCCTTGTCGTCGCAAACTGCTAACGACGGATGCTTCCCTCATGGGTTGGGGAGCGATCCTGGAGGGTCGCTCAGCTCAAGGTCTGTGGGAAGACCATCATCGTTCCTGGCATATCAATCGCCTAGAGATGTTAGCTGTCTTCCGGGCTCTGAGGAGCTTTATCACAGATCTCAGGGGACACCATGTGCTAGTACATACGGACAACACGTCGGTAGTCGCCTATATCAACCACCAAGGGGGTTTGCGCTCGCGCCCGTTATCCAACTTGGCACGCCATATCCTCTTGTGGTCCCAGGGGAAGTTACTGTCACTCAGGGCAGCTTACATCCCCGGGGTCCAGAATTTAGGAGCAGACACTCTGTCGAGGCAGGGGCCGAGGCCCGGGGAATGGAGGCTCCACCCCGAGGTGGTGGAGCTGATATGGAGGGAGTTCGGCCAAGCACAAGTGGATCTGTTTGCGTCTCGAGAGACTTCTCACTGTCCACTTTGGTTCTCCCTCACACATCCAGCTCCTCTGGGACTGGATGCTATGGTTCAGACGTGGCCGAGGCTACGTCTGTACGCCTTTCCCCCAGTGGCTCTGCTCCCGGGAGTTCTGGAGAGAGTTCGCAGGGACCGGGTTTGCCTGCTTCTGATAGCCCCGCGCTGGCCGGGCAGAGTATGGTTTCCCGATCTGGTCTCCCTCCTCGACGGGCATCCTCTGGAGTTACCGTCAGGAGAGACCTTCTGTCCCAGGCAGGGGGCTCAATATATCACCCCCGCCCAGAACTGTGGAACCTGTGGGCTTGGCCTCTGAGGGGGCCCAGCTCATAGAGTCAGGTCTCTCAACTGAGGTTGTTGAGACCATTCTACAGTCCAGAGCTCCCTCCACGAGGAAACTTTATGCCCTGAAGTGGAGAGTCTTCACTTCTTGGTGTAGTGACCGTCGGTTGGACCCAGTTAACTGCCCAATTGGTACAGTGCTGGAGTTCCTGCAAGACCGGTTCACGGCAGGTCTGACCCCGTCCACTTTAAAGGTTTATGTGGCGGCCATAGGTGCTTACCACATTCCTTTGGGTGGAATGTCTGTGGGGAAAGACCCTTTGATATCTCGTTTCCTTCGTGGCACTTGGAGGCTGAGGCCTGCAGTTCGCTCTAGGGTTCCGCCTTGGGACCTGTCCATTGCATTACAAGGCTTGTCCCTGGCCCCCTTTGAGCCCATTGAGGAGGTTCCTGAGAAGTTTTTAACTCTGAAAGCTCTTTTTCTCCTTGCTATTTCTTCTCTCAAGAGAATAGGGGATCTTCAAGCATTGTCAGTTGCTCCGTCATGCTTAGAGTTTGCTCCGGGTATGGTTAAAGCGTTTCTTCATCCAAGACCGGGTTATATCCCCAAGGTCCCCACTAATGTGGTCAGACCTGTTGTTCTGCAGGCCTTCTGTCCTCCTCCCTTTTAAAATGCTGACCAGGAGGCTAATAATTTGCTTTGCCCTGTGCGGGCGTTAGACGCATATGTCCACAGAGCTGCCCTGTGGCGTAAAAGTGATCAATTATTTGTGTGCTTTGGGTCCCCTAACAAAGGAGGTCCAGTGTCTAAGCAAAGGATGAGCAAGTGGGTGGTCGAGGCTATCTCACTTGCTTATGAGGCGGCTGGGCAGCCTTCTCCTTTGGCTGTCCGGTCGCACTCGACGAGGAGTATGGCGGCCTCTAAGGCCCTTATTTCAGGCCCTTGTTTCTTTACAGGACGTCTGTGATGCGGCAGGCTGGTCCTCACCGCACACTTTCGTCAGGTTTTACTCTCTGGATCTAGACTCTGCTCCAGGGTCTCATGTTTTGTCTTCCTAATGCTGCTCTCTAGATTTCACACAGGACAGACATTCGTAGCTATGGAGGCGTTGGTATAGACGTTCCCCATAGCGTCATTCTCGACGCAACGGGAGTTCCCTTGAAAGGGAACGCCTCGGTTACGACTGTAACCTCGGTTCCCTGAAGAGGGAACGAGCGTTGCGTCGCCTTGCCATATCTCCTTCATGCCTGTCAGCTCGACTTCAGACTTTTACGAAGCTTTCGTTTTCTGTTTCGGGCCGGCTTTTATAGCTTCCTGGTACGTGACGTCACCCGCCTCTGACGTTCCGCCACACCATTGGACTGATTTTACATGTGCTTCAAGACGTCATCACGCAAAGCGTTCCCCATAGCGTCATTCTCGACGCAACGCTCGTTCCCTCTTCAGGGAACCGAGGTTACAGTCGTAACCGAGGCGCTTTTTGGAATGATTTCTGAAGGATCATGTGACTGAAGACTGGAGTAATGATGCTGAAAATTAAGCTTTGCCATCAGAGGAATAAATTAAAATTTTAAAATATATGAAAATAGAGTTATTTTAAATTGTAATCATCTTTCACGATATTACTGTTTGAAGGTATATTTGGTCAAATAAATGCAGAATTAGTGAGCATAAGAGGCATTTAAAAATCTTACCAATATCAAACGTTTGAACGGTAGTATATATTAGAGGTATTGTTTTATGTCATTCTCCAAAAAAAAAAAAAATGAAGTAAACAAATGAAGTTGCTGTAACTGTATGCATGTATGTGGGTGTGTGTGGGCTGTCTGCTCCATGGACAGTCTGTGTGTGATCACTGATCCAGGAGACTTATGCCAATCTGCTCTGCGCACCTGCCCATGGTTACATACCATTCCAAAGCCCCAAGAGCCCGCCAGCTGCTCCCAGAGCTCCTACACACACACACACACACACACACACACACACACTTACTGTTGGCACCCAGAACTTTCCAAACAAGTTCATGCAAATCACAACTAAATTAGAATCCAAAAAAAAATAAAAAATCTTCCATGCTCTGTAAATGCAATTTATGACACTTAATGCCGGTTCACACCAAGAATGACAACTATAAAGATAACTGTATAACAATAACTATATTAGCATCCACACAACATTATGTTCTATTCTAAAGGTGCACTGCAGTTTTGTCATCTGCAGGTTGGATTCTGATTGGCTGTCAATGTTTTTTTTATTTACTTATTTACTTAAATTACATTTACTTATTGTAGAGTTAATGAAAGTTATCATGGACATTGATCAGAGACGAACATTGAACTGAACATTGATCAGTTACCAATGTTTGAAGTGGATGTCATGACAAATGTCAGTAGACCGGCCGGGAAGATTTTAAATCGAGCGGTTCATTCATAAATCCGTAAAATCGTACCTACATGCTGTGAAAATACAAAACGGAAGACAGAACACAACAAACGCAGCGCTGAAAATGGGCGGGGCTACATAAGCTCTATATCTTTATTGTCATTCACCTTAAAATCTCCCACTTAATTCAATGTGTTACATGCCATTTCATTTTTTTTGTGTGTGTGTGTGTGTGTGTGTGTGTGTGTGTGTGTGTGTGTGTGTGTGTGAAATACACTAGCAATTATTGAGTTATAATGTTTCTTAGCTTTTTTCAACTAAATCCCCCTTTTTCAAGTAAATCCCCACTAAATTAGACTGTCTTTGTAATGTGTAATATGTAATGTCTTCTAATGCAACATTCAGTAACTAATTTCACTCCTGACACAAACATAACCCTCCCTTAGTCTCACTGCATGTCCAGACGGGCCCAGACGTCAGCTCTGACACTGTTACCCGGCCAAGACAGTCACCAATTATAGCCTGGAATGGGAAACAGAGTTAGCAAGGCCACCTCTCGTCTGCCAGGAGCAGGTGAACCATGCGACTTCCTTTTTACACATATCCCTGCCTTTACTTACAACATTGGTCTTCTGAAATGGAATGAAATGATCATTCTCCACCCAAAAGTTTTAATTCTGTCATCATATACTCACCCTCATGTCATTCTAAACCTGCAGACTTTGAGCCCATTGACTGGCAAAAATTCTCAAAATATCTTCATGAAACTCATGAGGGAGAGTGAATGATAAGAGAATTTATATTTGGGTGAAGAATCCCTTTAAAAGTTAACTGGTTTTTGAGTTTGGTTACAAATTGTAAATGTATATATTATATATATATATATATATATATATATATATATATATATATATATATATATATATATATATATATATATATACACACAATGACTAATTGGCAATGGCTCTTTAAATCCATCCTGTTGGAATGCAAAAAATCACGCTATAATGAATAAAGTTGAAGTGTCTGATCTTGACCAGATCAAGTCTGGTGGACTATATGTTTTCGTCCTTAAAGTGCAGCTATAGAGATGGCAAATGGGCTTGAATAACAGGAATGACCCTCACCTGATGAAAGTTTACTACTATAATGCTTCAAATTGAATTGTTTCTTGCATTTTACCTACTCACCATCAGTCCAATCAGCTGCTGACTAAAAGGATGTAAGAAGCTGAAATGGATCTGTAAGTTTGGAAATTCTCCAGGAGCCCAACAGGAAACACAGTACGACAAACTACTCAACCCAGGAGCCCAATAATAGAAAGCAGCCCAAGCTGGGCCCTATTAGTGTGTGTGCCATTTCACGAATGTAACAAATGGCCAAACTCCTGAAGCATTCTAGAGATTGCAAACATTTTTCTGATCACACTATCAGTTTAAACCCAGCTCTCTGCAACAAAATCTTAATTCGGTGCAATTCCGCTGCAAATTTCCCTCCTTCAGCACTAGCATTATCCGTCAGACAATCCTCGCATTTCTCTCAAGTATCCAATCTTATTGAGAGTCATCCATCATCACGCACTCTCAGCTTTCTATCCATTTCGGAAAGAAAGAGAGAAAGCCAAGACCCTCCGCCTATTTTTAGCATTCTGTTTGAATCATATCTTTACAATTACACTTTACATTGCAGACAACTTAATTCATATAATACCCTTATCAAAAAACATGTCAACAGCTGACCAGAAAAAAAACAAGCACAAGCTGTAAACATGAGTTACAGTCTCTAGTAAACCAACAACAGGTCTCCAAACAGCTGCTGTTTATGAATTATGAGGGAAGATGTGAAATAGAATGGCTTGGAGAAAGATAGGAAGATATCAGTCTTTAGATAACTTCAGATAAATATTCCTCCACAGGCAATCGCAGGAAGGAGGGAGAGAATTCGATTAGACTGTCATGGCGTCTCAGATGCATTAACTGATAAAAAAAAATAAGATGGAGGAGAAAAAGATGTGTGAAAGGGGGAAAAATACTAATGATGATTGTCTCTGTCCCTTGGGAAAGATGTTGTTCGTACACTGAGAACACTTATTCCCTTTAGAGCTGAATATTACCAAGGCCGATTATGGAAGTAGCAACATTGGTTCTTGTATTAACTAGACCATTTTTGTGCATAAAATTGTGATTATAGTCATTTAACAATTTAATGTAAAGACATCATTATTAACCAGAAATAAAACAGCAAATTCATTCAGCAACTAAATTTGAATTAAGTTCTAACAATGGCATACAAACCTATTATAATCAGTGTGTTGAGAGAGTAATATTTCCTATCCTACATTATTTGCTACCAGTGCTATTTTTTTCCCACCTCAGAGCTTATCTGCATATTTCCTGGCAAGGTTAATTTTTTTTTTTTTTTTTTTGTGTGCAAATGTTTACCGCTATAGCTGAGAGAAATGCAAAATATCGATAAAATTTGTGCTGACACAAGTGTTGTTTAACTCTGTTGTCTAATTCTATTGATACTTAAAATGTCATGAAAAACTAATTTGGAAACACTTTTTACAAGTAAATGTTGTGTCATATGCCAGAATTACACATGCGTCTACATGTTGCTCCCATCAAAGCACTGTCCTCAGTAACTCTCTCCATTTTTACAACAATTTGGGGAAATCTGGGATGAGAAAGATATAGAATTCGCACTATTCATAAAATTAATTATGGAAATGTCTCGTTTTTTTTTTTTTTTTTTTTTCGCATAGACCAAAACTTATGCGAAGACTCATTATTTTTACATTTTTTAAAGAATGATTTTATTGATGTCACACCATTTTATCTGTAAAAGTTCAATTGGGTGGAATTCACAAACTTTTTTTTTTTTTTTTTTACACTTTTTTACTTTGTCAATAACGTGGATGGAAACATGGCTATTTTCAGACTAATTAAATAATAAAAATCACACTTGAAAAAATAAATAAAAAATTAAAGGTATAATGTCCACTCAAACATCCACACATCTAAAGTGTTATAGGTTCATGATGATGAACTGTCTGATAGATGCACAAACACACACTGTTTATGTGTCGATGTGGAAAGAGAGTAAAAGAGTGTGAAACCTGAAAAAAAAAAGTCGCACTGGTTTCAACTGACCCCCTAAATTAGGTCAATATGGTGGATTTGTTCCAGGCCCTCTAGATCTAGATCAGTCTGAAGGCATCTATACAACCCATAACTCACTGATATTGCCTTTCTACCACCACCCGTGATACCATACGCACAGTTACTCTTGACCCACTTCTGTACACCAGAAAGTTGCAATCTAACAACATTTCCTGTGTGCGAATGCAGAATATTCAGTGACACACTCTTAGACCAGGTACGCACTGCTGTTGCTGAATACGGTTAGCACTCTTCATACCGCTCTGAATGCACAGAGGATTGCTATTTATGAAAGTGACTTTCTATAACCAAATTCACTCCAATAATTGTGTGTACAGAACTAAATTGAACTTCTAATTGTTAAAAGAGTGACAGCAGTTTCATTTGGACACTGAACGCTCATCTGAGGTGCTAGAACAACCCCAAAACCGTAGCCAATTTTGACACTGTTTCTCTCCACTATAGAGATTCTATCCTATTAGCACTGCAGTCTAGAGGAAACAATACCCTCCAGAGAGAGAAAGCTGTTTGAACGCAGTAGCTTGATGAGCATAAACAAAACACGCTGCCTATGTCGACACCAATTTACTAACAACCGCTGGACATTAACCCATGTCCTCAGACAGGACAAACAAACTTACAATCCAAAAATAGCAGAAACATTGCAGTGCCATCTGCCAAGCAGTGTAGATCCAATGACACCCCCCCCCCCAATTCAGAGACAGATCTGATTGTCGAATTGTAGAATTAATATTGTAAAGAAAGTTTCCTGTCTTTTGCTCCAGAACGTTGAACTGAAATCATCAGCTCTGTCGGTATCATGCATATCCTGATAGGTGACTTTAGGGACAAATGACAAGATCTCAATCAATAAGATCTTCATATTTCATTTTTAAAATTCATAATGTGGTATTACTAATACAGTGTGTGAGCTAAGTGTACATATGGACTGAGGTCAATCTACAAGAAATATTATCACACACACAATTTAATCTAAATAGGAACATTCCATTGACATCTACTGTCTTTAAACACAGCTAGTTATAAATACTATAACCTAACCCTGACAGAAAACTTTCAACATATTTTTCATAATAAAAATAAATAAATTACTTTATACCATTTTTACAAAATGAGGACATCCCCCCCAAAAAGAGGGTTTTGAGAGTTGTATTAATACTTTCATTCAGCAAGGATGCATTAAATTGATCAAAAGGTGACAGTAAAGACATTTATAATGTTATAAAAGATTTCTATTTTAAAAAATTCTAGGGGGAAGTATCACATTAATCAGCACAACTGCTTCACCAAAGAAATGTTTCTTGAGCAGCTAATCAGCATATTACAATGATTTCTGAAGGATCATGTGACACTGAAGACTGGAGTAATGATGCTTAAAATACAGCTTGGTCATCACAGGAATAACTTACATTTTGAAATAGATTACATTGAAAACAGCTGTTTGAAATTGTAATATTTCACAATATTAACATTTTTGCTGAACTTTTACACAAATAAATGCAGCCATGTTGAACATGCAGACTTCTTGTCCAATTTTTTTACATTTTAAATGTAAAAAAAAAATATATATATATATATATATATATATATATATATATATATTTACATTTAAAATGATTAGGTTACACTTTATTTTGAGGTGTCCGTGTTACAGTGTAATCATACATTTAAGTACTAATAAGTAATAATAATGTACTTACTATAGAGTTAGGGTTAGGATTAGGTTTAGGGTTAGCTGCATGTAATTATGCATAATTTATAGTTATTATAACAGCAACTACATGTAACATGTATAAAAAGGACATTGTAAAATTAAGTGTTACCAATTATTTTAACTACAATGGATGAAACTAAATATTCAAAACTGTTGAAGTTAAAAAATTTGTCATAGTTAATGTTGCCCTATACTAACCTGAACTCTATCCCTAACCCTAATATAACTTGTATTTTCAGGATAACCATAAACTATGTTATTTATGAATCCTTTCTCATGAGTAGGCTATGCCCAGTTTTGTCCCCAAACTTTGTGGATGTGGACATTCCCCCCCACCAAAAAAAAGTATAGCAATACGAACCCATAGACACACTGAATCACACTCACCTCATAGTCCTGTTCTCTTCTTCTCTTGCAGTGAATATAATCCAGAGATCTTTTGCATTGCTCCACACACTTCCTTGCTCTCTTTGTATCTATTACGCATAGAGAGCTCTGTGATTTACAAAAGCTGCTTCCACTCCACAGAGCTCCCATGAGCTAGTGTCTTCCACAACTAACTCATCTGATTGCCCAGGCCAAATCAGAGATAGAGAGAGAGAGAGAGAGAGAGAGAGAGAGAGAGAGAGAGAGAGAGAGGGGGGGGGGGGGGTCACAACAGGATCCAAGAAGGGCAAATTCCTCAGAACAGAGCTGTATGCTAGATGAACTGAGAAAGACGGACACTCCAAATCTCTGATTACATCTAAGCAAAGAGCAGCTGCTGTGAAACGGTGACACAGGACTTCTGCTGGCCATGAAATTGTATTGGGGGAGGGGAAGCAAGACACGAGGGGTGCTGAAATGTGTAACGTACACATACATACAGTATACACACATTATGTTCTTCAGTTAACAAACAAACAGAGCAGGGCGTGAGAAGTTTGCTATAGACTGGTAAGCTGCACTCATCTTCTCTTAGAGACTGTTTTAATGTTCACAGGACTGTTGCTGTTTCCCATCTGCATAACAAAGACACTTAACCCTTTCAAACTGACAAAAAGACAGAGAAGCGATGTGAGCGAGTGAGAAAGTTTTGAATTCCCACAAAACTTTAGTCATACAACCAAATCTGAAATCAAATAATAATATATTAATCGAAATATATATATATACATACACACACACACACACACACACACACACACACACACACACACACTGGACACTTTATTAGGTGCATCTTGCTAATACCGGGCTGGACCCCCTTTTTGCCTTCAGAATTGCCTTAATTCTTCATGGCATAGATTCAACAAGCTGCTGGAAACATTTCTCAGAGATTTTTGTCCATATTGACATGAAAGCAGTTGCTGCAGATTTTTCTGCTGCACATCCATGATATGAATCTCCCAAATGAGCTTTATTGGATTAAGATCTGGTGACCGTGGAGGCCATTCGAGTATAGTGACCTCATTAACATGTTCAAGAAACCAGTTTGAGATGATTTGAGCTTGTGACATGGCGAGTTATCCTACTGGAAGTAGCCATCAGAAGATGGTACACTGTGGTCATAAAGGGATGGACATGGTCAGCAACAATACTCAGGAAGGCTGTGGCTTTTAAATAATGCTCAATTGGTACCAAACTGTGGGAAGAAAATATCCCCCACACCATTAAACCACCACCAGCCTGAACTGTCAATACAAAGCAGGAAGGATCCATGCTTTCACATTGTTTATGCCAAATTCTGACCCTACCATCTGAATGTCGCAGCAGAAATCTAGAGTCATCAGACCAGGCAACATTTTTCCAATCATCTGTTGTCCAATTTTGGTGAGCCCATGCGAATTGTTGACTGGAGAGACACCCGGTGTGTCTTCTGTTGCTGTAGCCCATCTGCTTCAAGGCTCAACGTGTTGTGTGTTCAGAGATGCTCTTCTGCGGACCTCGGTTGTAACGAGTGGTTATCTGAGTTACTGTTGCCATTCTACAGTATTAGCTGGAACCAGTCTGGCCATTTTTCCTCTGACCTCTGGAATAAAAAAAAAAAACATTTTAACCCACAGAACTGCCTCTCGCTGGATATATTCTCTTCTTTTGGACCGTTCTCTGTAAGCCCTAGAGATGACTGTGTGTGAAAAAAAAAAAAAAAACCTGTAGATTAGCAGTTTCTGAAATACTCGGACCAGCCCCTCTGGCACTAACAACCATGCCACGTTCATAGTCATTTAAATCACCTTTCTTCTCCATTCTGATGCTCAGTTTGAACTTCAGCAGTTCATCTTGACCATGTCTACATGCCTAAATGCATTGAGTTGCTGCCATGTGATTGGCTGATTAGATATTTTTGTTAATGAGCAGCTGAACAGATGTACCTAAAGGGGCCTGTGGGTGTGTATGTATATGGAAATCAAAAATAGAAAACAGTTCATAAACACTTGATTTTTTTTCTGTTAAATATCATCACTCAAAATTTGAAGGAATGTTAGCCGTGGATACACCACTGTTCAACTGGCATGTTTTACAAAATAACCAAGGCACTTCAGCAAGAACTTTTATTTTGTGGAAAACATGATCAAAATTAGACAACAGTAGCACAAAAGAAGATTACAACTTAAAATGTTGAGGGTTAGCCTACAGCTGTCAAAAATTTGTGAAGTTTAGAGACCCCTGCTTTGAATGACTTCAGGACATCACTGGTTTCTCACACTGCTCTAATGTGATCTTGGTCCACTTTTCCAGCGTCTTCCACAGTTCGGACACCGTTTTCAACTAAAAACGAAATTTTATTTATACATTTTGGCCGTTTGTTTACACGGCAATGGCGTTTTGGGTAGCCTGAAAACGCAATCTTTTGAAAACGGGTTTCAAATTGCACGTTTTGGAAAACGGGAATTTTTGAAGACGATGATGTAATGCACGTACATGCATATTACGTGTTCATCGCCATCTAATGGTCTGGCAGCAGAATACAGGTTTTTTAGTGGTTTTCATGGATCCGTGTGAATGGGGATCGTTTTTACAACAGTACACGGAAAACTCAAAGAAAAAACTTCTCTGTTTTAAGCATATCG
This sequence comes from Scardinius erythrophthalmus, assembly GCF_964197995.2. Taxonomy (NCBI): domain Eukaryota; kingdom Metazoa; phylum Chordata; class Actinopteri; order Cypriniformes; family Leuciscidae; genus Scardinius; species Scardinius erythrophthalmus. The sequence goes on along the minus strand of NC_138226.1, from coordinate 28,473,153 downwards.
TTGTCGTGTAAACTTAACCCTAAGCTATAACTTTGCCGCCAAAGGATTTTCCAGAGATTTTCAATCAGGTTTCGATCAGGACTCTGGGCTGGCCATTTCATTATTTCAATGTTCTTTGCTTCAAGGAAGCAGATTGGGAGATACTCGCAGGGAAGGAACCACATGTTGCTGAAGGAGGTTCTGATTAACATTTGGATGCACCCTGCCATCCACCCAGCTGTATAAGAGGTCCAACTCCTGCTGCAGAAAATGTCCCCCAAACCATGACACTTCTTCCTCCATCTTTCACTGACTTCTTTATGCACTTTGGGTTCAGTTTTATGCCGAATATAATGTTTACCATCGGACCCATGTCCATTAAACTTTCTCTCATTACTTTGGACAAGTAAACTTTGGACCAGTATTTAGTTTTCCTCTGTCCACACAACATGCTCCCAGCCTTTTGATTTTATCTGCTGATGAAAGGCTTGGTTGATGCAGACAGGCTTTCAGTCCAAATTCTCTTAAACGGCGAGACACTGTATGCCGAGACATTCCCTTACTCTGTTCAGCACTGAAGAGGCGAGCAATTCCAGCTGCAGTGTTGAACCAATTCCCCATTGAGAGAGTCCACATTATCCTGTCCTTTCGAGCATTTTGTCTTACTTGGACAACCAGCCTTTTGGGGGGACTTGAATGAATTAGTGTCATTGTAAAGCTGCAATATTCTAAAAATCACAGATTTGGAATGACCAACTTTGTTTGCAATGGCTGAAAGGGTCATCCCGCTAAGGCCTTCATTTGGACAATCTGCTACCGCAGGGTTTCAGTCTAATGCGAACCTTTGCAAAGTCTGTGAAAATCGTAAAGTTATCCAAACAGGAATGCTGTCAGTTAAATGGGGTTTGTAAGATAATTAACGAAATTAGTACCAGGTGCCAGATTAATACCAATGGGAGGTATATGAGGGTACGTTTACACAACAAAAATGTAGGCTACTAAAAATGGAAACGATTTTCCTTTGCGTTTTTCTTTTTTTGTACAGATGACAATGTTGTCAAAGCGATCCCAATTCACACGGATCCACGAAAACGACTAAAAACGTTGTATTATTTATGCCAGGCCAAATATTGGCAATGTCATGTTGTAAAGAAAAACTATGCGATTGAGCTGAACACGTAATGCGTAAGAATAGACTGAGCACGTAATACGCATGCGCATGATGTCACCGTTTTCACAAATACACGTTTTTGTAGTTTACACTGAGACAATATCATCTTCAAAAACCCATTTTCAAAAGTTAGCATTTTCAGGTCCCTAAATCATCATTGTTCCATTTTTTAAATGAAAATGGTGTTGTGTAAACGGCCCCTAAAAGTGTTCTCCAATTTCTTTTTCAAATATCTCTTTAAGTTTTTTTTTATAATGCACTTCAGAATATATATATATATATAACTTATGAAATATGTTTTTGAAAAGAAAACTATGAAAAATAAGCAAATAAATAAAAATAGACCAAAAGTAAATATGTAATCGCTTACAACAAGAATAAACCTGACATAATTTTGTTTTGTGTGGTGAATTATTGGTTTGCTGACAGCATTAAACAATTATAAAAAGGGAATATACAAAATAAAAAGAAATACATTTGTAAAACACACACACACACACACACACACACACACACACACACACACACACACACACACACACACACACATATATATATATATAATACAAATAAATAAATTTGTACCACTTCTATAGCCGACTGCACTTTTCCGAATCATCTACAAGATGAGCTTCAGCAGCACAGATGCTACCTTTTCATTCCCAGAGATCTCATTCCTGTTCTCCAGCTGCTGCAGCTTTGCTTTTTGCCTAGTTTAACTTGGCTAAAGAAATGACACTAAATTCCTAAATGATTGACTATAAAATGCGTCAGTCTCTTTGAAACTAATATGATTGTCATGTGTGCAGATAACACACATAAAATGAAATGGCTGCACTGACAGACATATACAGTAGACGGCACAACAGACATTTAACATCTCTGTGTGATTCCTCCAATAATTTTAAAAAGTGCCACTCAAACCATTATTAAAGGATTGTTCTTTGTGGGCAGCAATTATGGCATCTTGTCATTTACCACACAAAATTATTTTGACTTATGACATTTGTGACTTCACAGAATTAATATTTTATTTAAAGAGAGTATGTCATACATTTTAATTGCTTAATTTTAATCCTCGGGTCCATTAATAAAGTTAGAAAGGTGTTTGCACTAAAACCAGCTAATATTTTACATCCATTAAACCTCTAGAATTAAGCAGGCTATTTTTGCTGCTGTGCATATAAGGCTGTGTTCAGAATAGAATTTAGAGTCTTAGTCAATATGCATACAGTATATGTGCACTGCAAAAAAAAAAAAAAAAAAAAAAAATACATTGTTGGCTTGTAAATGTGGTGTGCAAACATTCAACTGTTTGATGTCAGGAAGTTTCAGTATAGCATGATGTTAAAAAGTAAAATGAATCTTATATCAAAGATCAAGGTGTCACCCTGTGGTTATCTCAGGAACAGACTAAAGACTCAATTAAAGATACAAACTGAAACTTATTTATTGAGTATAATAATACTCTGGAACAAGCCGACAGGCAGGGAAAACACACATTAATGCAACAGAGATCAGGCAAAGACTGAAACAAAGGGTGCATCTTAAATAGAAAACAGAAACAAGATAATTAATCATACACAGCTGGGACAAATGAGCTCATAATGATATAACCATAGAAAAAATTAGTGGTGGAAAAACAAAACAAAGGAAAACAGGAACCAATCAAAACACAAACTGAAAGTCCAAACATGACTTGTCACATGACACAAGGACACTTTGATTTATTTTTCAATTTGATGATATAACCACTTTGAAACAAAATTTCCTCTCAAGTTTATAGTAATAAAATATGCTCATGTGTACTGCCTTCTGCTGTTTTCTGAAGAACCTTCATTATTTCAAAAGGCCATGCCCAGTAACAGTGTTGGAGAAAGTTACTTTAAAAAGTAGTAACAATATTGAGTTACTTAGTTACTTATCATGGAAAGAAACTCATTATTATTCATTATTTATCATGGAAACTTATCATGGAACTTATCACACTGGTCAGTAATGACTGAGTTTAGATAAGACTACATTCACACCCACCTTATTACAGCATTCATTATTTGAAATAACCTTTCCTCCCTTTCATCACACAATCATTCTCATTATTACTATAACTGTGGGTTCCCTGGACAAGCGTGTCAAGCAAGTTTGCTTTTGCATTGCTAACTAACTAGGCTACTGTAAATAAATAATTTTCTTATATTATTCATTACTTATCATGGAAAGAAACGTGTTGTTACTTTTGCTTTACTTTTTCCTCACGTGGGCTGGGCTTGCTTGTTTGGTTTTTAATAACAAAATAAAGGCCATTTTGCACCAAAAGTGAAATAGGCCACAGGCTGAAGGAAATGCAAATTCATACCTGTACAGTAGAGGGCGCAACTCAAACTAACCTTTCAGATGTGCTGCCATTCTGGATTGGAGATTAATAGTGAAAACAAACAAATGAAACACAAACGTGATGTTTATCTAGTCATTTTTTGCTTATTGAATTGGATCATCAAAGGTCAGCAGCAAAGACATTGGGTAATAAAGTGAGATTAAATACATAATGTATATTTTATGTAATTTAACATATTTAATTATTGCAGGTTTACATAATATTCTGAGTTTGCATTTCACAGTTTTTTCTTCATTTTGAGGAATCTGTTTTTGTGCAAGATGAGTAAATACATGCTCACATTTAGTCTAGAACAGCAATAACCATCATGTTCACACAGCGCTCACAACGCCTCTGCACTTATTCCCGATTACTCCACTCAACAAGGGGAAAGGAGAGGTGTCAGTCAATAAATGGGGAAGCAAAGTAACTTGCGTTACTTATTTGAAAAAGTAACTCAGATATTTTGTACATGTAAAAGTAATGAGATACTTCACTAGTTACTTTGAAAAAAGTAATCTGATTACATAACTTGCATTACTTGTAATGTGTTACCCCCAACACTGGTCAGTAATGACTGAGTTTAGATAAGACTACATTCACACCCACCTTATTACAGCATTCATTATTTGAAATAACCTTTCCTCCCTTTCATCACACAATCATTCTCATTATTACTATAACTGTGGGTTCCCTGGACAAGCGTGTCAAGCAAGTTTGCTTTTGCATTGCTAACTAACTAGGCTACTGTAAATAAATAATTTTCTTATATTATTCATTATTTTAAGAGTCAGTTTTGTTGGGCAAATTCAAAAACCCTGTTTTGTCATGTCTTTGACGTTCTCGAGCCGTGCACTCTCTGGTCTGTATGCCTTGTTACATGTGCGAGGCGGGGTGTTTGGATCCCAGCACATCTGTCTAGTTTGGTTTTGGTTCTGTGTCAGGATTCGGACATTCATGCTACGCGTGTTTGTCCTCTGTTTTGTCATGTGAGCGTGTGGTTTCGAGTTCGCTCGGCCCGTAGGCTACTCTTCTGTCCACGTGTGTTGTGTTTTGTGTAGCACGTGGTTCGTGTTTACATCAGCCGCGTGCTTTCATGTCATGTTTTGTCTTGTGCTGTGTAGCACACAGCTTGTGTTTTCATATTGTCATGTTTTGTGTGAACACGTGGCTTATGAGTGTTTTCATTCGCTGCCTGTTCATGTCTCATTTTGTGTGAGCACATTTTGTGTGAGGTGATTTGTTTTACTGGCCACGTGCTTGTGTTTTTGTCATGTTTGGTGTGAGCACGTGGCTTGTCAGGTGTTTCCTTGTGCAGTGTTCTCTCCTGTCAAGTGTCTAGCTCCTCCCATCTTGTTATCTGATTGATTAATTTGTCCCACCTGTCCTCCCTCGTTACATGCCTTGTTTGCTCTCCCTATTTATTCTCCCTGTGTTTGCAGTCTTGTGCTGGTTCGTCATTGTATATTTAAACTTGTTTATTCCTACTGTGGTTTAGTCAAGTCAAGCCATCCCCCTCGGTAGTTTTTGTTTGTGTTGTTTTTTTTGTATTATTAATAAAAGCCTTAATTTCCCTGCAATTGAGTCCTCACTTCATCCAACATCCCTGATAAGACCTTCAGTGAAGGTAGTAATAATAATAATAATTACCGTATAAATGTGTATAGCTTATTGCTCAAACATTTCTAAACAAGGATAAAACATTATTAATTTTTATTTTTTCAGTTTCATGGTAACAAATTCCTTTGATCTGCTCCACTCTCCCCAGCACGCAAATATATTTTTAAGCCTTTCATTCCCTTAGTAGTGTAAAACTATTTTCTAAAGCATACAGCACACAAATTATTCGAGGCAGAAAGACATAAAATTATGAGAATTTGATTGCAATTCATTATCATACTGAAGACATTGAAAAATGAGGAAGTTTAGCTTTCTTGTTTTGAGTGGGTTAAAAAGCATGCACTTTTAAATTGTTTCATTAAAAAGAGTTTTGTTCTTCTTTTTTTTTTTGAAATGCAATTTGTAGAGCGCATGTAGGTTGTAAGTGTCAAAAAAACATAGTTATCTGGCATGAGTGCTCTTGTGTGTTTAGAGTACAGTCATTTCACTTGTTTGCAAAAACTAAAGCCCATTTTCAGAATACAATATCAAATCCATACTTTAGAGGGTTGCCCTTACAGAAATATGGCATAAAACGCTCTTGAAAATAGCCAAGAACCACCAAAGCTTCAACCCTGAAGCCAAACCAGTCGTTCTTCCATCCTTCTGCCTTCTCTCTGGACAAAATAATCTATACAGTACAAGCAGATATGAGAGAGAAACTGTAGGAACTTGTCACAGCAGTCGTTTTGTTGTTTTATATTCATTCCCCAGTGTTATTCCTTTATGTCCTTCCATGCTAAAGGCCTTGTATGGAAGTGTGGTGAGAGAGTAATTTTTCATTGCTCTGTCCTGTGACAGAGGGTTTGATAAATAGGCTTTAACTTCCCCTCCTCACCACACAGACACATGAATTATTAAAGCCAATTTCAGCGGCTGTGGCAGTGAAAATGTATAGCCACAAACAGCACATGAATAAACAGCCATCAAAGATAAAAAAAAACAGAATCTAACAGTTTAAAGACATGGATCTTGAAGCGTTGAATCTACATGAAGCTTTCATAGCAGTTGCCAGCAGGTTATTGTCTAGTCATTATAACATACACACTTCACTGAATTTAAGTTTCATAAATGTTAAAGGTTTACTCTTAAGTGCTAATAAATAATAATTATATTATATTATATTACAAACATATAAATAATAAATAAAATATTTAAATATTAATTCAATCATCATAATTACTTTTTATGGATTTTTAAATCACGAGTTAGATCAGAAACTGTATGTAAAAATTACTTTTGAGATAAAAACACTTTTGGCAGGAGAATACTCACAATTCTGGGATTCATAGCTGGCCAAAATGTGTTTGGCTGCTAAGACCAAGCATTTTGTGCTTCTGCCCTGTTCAAACAATGACATTTTATTTTAAGAAATATTGTATGAACACCTGAAGCACGTGAAACAGGCAGTGATATTGTTGTAAATGCAGCAGCAAAGGTTCTCAGGCAAGAATGGAAATTGAGGTTGGTCGTTGGGGACTTTGGTGGGAGGAGACTGTGATGTAGATGTAGAAGGATAATCCCGATTCAGGACACTGTCATGCAACTCAAGAGGATACAAGAACTAAAAAACACAAAGGCTGCAAAAGTATAGAATATAAAATAAAAATATGGAGAAGAATAAGTAGAATAATGACAAAAATTAAAGATTAGAAAATAGAGCTAGTTTATGGAATTCATAGCAAAAATCGGTATGTCAGGTGATCTCAGTAGCCACGATACATGAGCAATAACTGGATGACATACTGCATGCAGAGCCCGTCTACGGAGAGCCTGCCCACTCCCTATTAAGCTCTATTGTACCGAATTTTGGTTGTAGTACCACCAGAGTTCCACTGGGGGCGATCGCCATGAGTGCAAAATGAATGGGAGTCTATGGGGCTAGACAGCTAAATCTCAAATCTGACTGTAGATTTTGCAAGTTCAACATGGGTTATAGGTCGAAAGTTGAATGAACGAGTACTTATATCCTTTCGATGTCTTACAGGTTGAGTTGTTGTTGCCCATAACATGCTAGCATTCTGCTAATGAACGCTGATTGGTCAGTGAAGGACTGATTATGACCAGAGATACCGCTTGATGACATCGTGGCATCCGAAGCGGGACCAGAAACAAACAAAACAAAAACTCTTCTAGCACGTGTGTTTACCTGTGTCAGCTGTGTTGTCGATGCCTCGAGTGAAAAGAAGGTGCAGAGCGCGAAAGCACCAAAGTGACTGAAGGATTGCCGTCAAGCAGTATCTCTGGTCGTACATGTATATGACGTCATTGACACTTTAAAATACTTTTTAAAGCAAATGAGTGACTCAAAAAAATCTAACACCCAGCAATGTGTAATTTATTTGCATCTCCTTTCGAATACAACATTCAAATTACTAGACAAAAAATTATATCCTGAGAAAAGTGGATTTTTATTGGTATAGCGCCATAGACCTCCATTCATTCTGCACTCGTCCTGTGAGCGCCCTCATATGGAATCAGAGAGGAACTGCAACCAGTTCAGAAGCCGGAAGTGTACTGAGAGTGAAACTTCTCGCCATATTAGACATTCTCTGCTGCATGTCTGAAGTGTGCGACCAGTGGATGATCTCATGAGGCTAAGAAGGAGCATTCAGAATCGACAAGAAGAAACACAAAAAATTACAGAGAACATATTGCCTATTACTTAGTTTTGTCATGTGTTTGGCATGGTAATGGATAAGACAATGTTGATATGTTTGGTCTTGGTGGAATAGATTTGCTATGATGCTGCTGCAGACTAAGTACGGAACAGCGAGCTCATTGGCTACTGATACAGTAGGAAACAATCAGCTGTGCCCTAAAGAGAATAACGTGATTGCAATACTTTGCCAAGAAAGTTGATCCTCGTTATTTGACTGCACTAAACTTTATATAACTTTTTATATTTTTATAAAAAAGCTGTTATTGTTAGTTAGCAGGCCATGTTGATGTTTATGAAGTTAATACGGGATCAATACTATAATGCAAATAATTCTGCATTCCTGCTGTTGGTACAATAACCTGGGCTCGGGCTCCTTACATTTTCACAGTTGTTGTTACCTGTTAGTATGTCATAAAACCCATACATCAAAAATATATAGTCAGATATATTTCTAAATATGTTTTAAAATATACAAAAAAAATATATTGCCGATATAGATCTTAAAATATATCTGTATAACTATTCTTACCTATAATTTCATTAAATAAATATATTTAAATATTTTAAATAATCTTAATATAATTATACTTTTCAAAACAAGACACTACAGGAAAGACACTTCAGGCAAAATCATTGTTTTTAATGCACTTGTCAATTTTGAGATTTTGAGAATGTATTACACACCTGCATACCTAAAAAATGCATTTCATAGTAAAGAGGAAAGTTCTTCATCAAATTTAACACATGCATGTTTTCACCTGAGGCAAGTGCACGGTTTCACACAAAGTCCGGCTTGGGCGAAGAAGGTTTGATGTCATATTGTACCTATTATGGAGCAGTATAAAGACAAAAATAAATAGTAGTACATAGATATGAAGGTAGATAAAGGAAGAAACGTGGATGCTGATTTGGGGGAACAAATGGAAAGAAGGCCGCAGTTTTGTGAGAAAGTGTGTATGTAAATGAGTGTGTGAATGAGTTCATCAGTGTTTGGCCAGCTACAGTGTGTGCACAGCTTGTTTCATTTCCTGTGGGACAAAAATGTCTCTGCCGTTCCCGCTTTCTCTCCATCACCCCATTCGCCTTCCTTCTCCTCAGAAGCACATTCACAATGACATCAGCTTCCGCCAACACACGGGCAGTTGCCATAGCAGCACACAAAGACATTTTTGGGAGGGGGGGGCGTTGCCTGGCTGACACATTCAAACATGAGGCCGACCAATCCCCTCACCCTGCACTCAATAGACATTTGCACCGCCAGATGCTCTGTTTGTAAAGCCTTTAAAGACATTGGCTGATTGCATGTTTGGCCTTTCACTTGGCCCGGCCTTTTCTCTGCTCTCCATTATAGTTTGAACCGCAGCCATCCACAATGCACTCTGGCCCTTTCTATTGTTTTTCTTACTGTGGTTCTCAAACTGTGGGATGACTCTGGAAAATAACAATTCTAAAAACGCAGAAACACAATTTTTTTTTGACATGTTTTAATTCTAATTCTAGAGTTTTTGCAAGACTCTATGCATAGCCTATTCTTTGGCTTCCCTCTGAATGTTTTTAACTTTACTGCCAACTTCACCACCAAAATATATTTGAGGGGTGCAATTATGTTAAATTATTAGCATATTAAATAAACTTTTTTTTTTTTTAAAGTTTGCATATGTTAAGTATCATATTTGATACATCAGGCCTTTATGGATCATATACTGTAGTATGATACGGTATATTGAGCTCATGACCGAGGAGGAAAAACAAATTCAATTTATTCAGAGGCCCAAACTGAGCAAAAACATTTAATTTGGTGCAGTTGCTGATATTTTTTACGGCCAAAAATAAAGATGAAATTCTGATAGCCTGTAATGTAAATCAATGAGATTTTTATAACAGTATAGCATACTTGCATTAAATCTATATCTCGCAATGATATTGTCACAGTGTCTGGTTGTGTTCCCCGTGTATCCACTAGATGTCCTCCTTTTCCCCACGGTGTCATGCACATGAACTTCATCCCCCACAATTCCTGTCTGTGTTTTACACCCAGGTGTTAGTAATTGTAATCACCAGCTGTCTCTCGTTTTCCCCTCGTTGTGCATGTATTTAATGCCCTGTTTGTCTTGTGTTCCTTGTGGATCAATGTTGTATGTCACGCCGCTCCAGTTCTCGTGTTTTCCTTGCCTGTTTGTTGTTTTGATATTGCCTGTCTGGATTTTCGACCCCTGCCTGGATTTTCGACCCCTGCCTGTGTTTGGACCTTGATTTTTGGATTGCCCTGAAAATAAAGCCTCACCACACTGCATTTGGATCCTGTGCCCTTTTCTCTCTGTGCGGTCGTGACAGATTGATCCACCAAGATGAAGGGATCCAGCAGTTCGGTGGTTGAGGCTCCTTCCACCATCACTCAGAAGGAGAGGAGGAGAAGGTTTCAGGAATTGATGGGCTTACGCCAACGGGGTCAAGCTGTAAGTGAATTTTCTAAAACCTTCTTCAGAATGGCACAAGACCTAGGCCACAATGACGCCTCCCTTAAGGATATCCTTAATGGTTGTTTGGACGATCCATTGCCCCAATGGGAAATGAAGGGGCTGGAAATTTTGGATTTTGTGAGGTTCACGATGTATCTCCACCATCGAAGCCAGCGGGATACAACCGCCTCCCCTGCATCATCGCTGCCCAGTTCAGAGAAAGCTGCATCGCTGCCCAGTTCAGAGAGAGCTTCATCGCTGCCCAGCTCAAAGAAAGCTTCATCGCTGCCCAGTTCAGAGAAAGCTGCACTGCTGCCCAGCTCAAGAAAAGCTTCATCGCTGCCTAGCTCAGAGAAAGCTTCATCGCTGCCCAGTTCAGAGAAAGCTTCATCGCTGCCCAGCTCAAGGAAGGCTTCATCGCTGCTCAGTTCAAAGAAAGCTGCATCACCGCTGCCCAGCCCGGAGAGTGCATCGCCGCTACCCAGCCCAGAGAGTGCATCGCCGCTGCCCAGCACAGAGTGCGCATCCCCGCTGCCCAGCACAGACACCGCTCAAACCCCAGAACCCAGCTCAGAGCCGGCACCTCACCGCCGTAAGCGACGGAGGAGGAGGAAGACCCCCAATTCCCCCAATGCCCTGGAAGTCGCTGTTGCAGAGAGGGAGGAAGCTGTCCCTGAGGCCGCTGCTGTTGTGGAGGAGGAAGCTGTCTCTGAAGCAACTGCGGCTGTGGAGGAGGAAGCTGTCTCTGAAGCCACGGCGGCTGTGGAGAGGGAAGCTGTCTCGGAGGTCGTTGCTGCTACCGCGGTGAGGAGGGCCGCCCCGGAGGCCGTCCATGGGCTGCTAGCCCTGCCGGCCCCGCCCACGCTGCTAGTCCTGCCCAGCTGATCCAGAGTCGGAGCCAGAGACCTGCCCAGCTGATCCAGAGTCGGAGCCAGAGACCTGCCCAGCTGATCCAGAGTCGGAGCCAGAGACCTGCCCAGCTGATCCAGAGTCGGAGCCAGAGACCTGCCCAGCTGATCCAGAGTCGGAGCCAGAGACCTGCCCAGCTGATCCAGAGTCGGAGCCAGAGACCTGCCCAGCTGATCCAGAGTCGGAGCCAGAGACCTGCCCAGCTGATCCAGAGTCGGAGCCAGAGACCTGCCCAGCTGATCCAGAGTCGGAGCCAGAGACCTGCCCAGCTGTTCCTGAGCCGGAGCCAGTGTCTGTGTCTGTTCCAGTTCCTGAGCCTGTGTCTGTTTCTGTGTCTGTTCCTGGGCCGGTGGTGTTTGTTCCTGTACCGGTGGTGCCAGTTCCCGAGCCGGTGGTGTCTGTTCCAGTGCCTGAGCCGGTGGTGCCAGTTCCAGTGCCCGAGCCAGTTCCAGTGCCCGAGCCGGTGGTGCCAGTTCCTGAGCCGGAGCCGGAGGCGTCTGTTCCTGAGCCCTCAGTGACCGCGACACTGGCCATTATGGCCACAGCCATGTGGTGTGTGTGGGCTATGCACACACTTGGACCGGTGGTGTCTGTTCCTGTGCCGGTGGTGTCTGTTCCTGAACCGGTGGTGCCAGTTCCAGTGCCCGAGCCGGTGGTGCCAGTTCCAGTGCCCGAGCCGGTGGTGCCAGTTCCAGTGCCCGAGCCGGTGATGTCTGTTCCTGAGCCGGTGCCTGTTCCCTGGCCGCCCGAGGGAGAGTCTCTGCCCTGGCCGCCCGAGGGAGAGTCTCCGCCCTGGCCGCCCGAAGAAGAGTCTCCGCCCTGGCCGCCCGAGGGAAGGTCACCGCCCTGGCCGCCCGAGGGAAAGTCTCCGCCCTGGCCGCCCGAGGGAAGGTCTCCGCCCTGGCCGCCAGAGGGAAGGTCTCCACCCTGGCCGCCCGAGGGAAAGTCTCCGCCCTGGCCGCCCGAGGGTTCTTCACCGCCGTGGCCGCCCGAGGGGTCTTCACCGTCCTGGCCGCCTGAGGAAGAGTCTGCGCCATGGCCGCCAGATGAACTTTTCGCATCGCCCCGGCCACCCGATGGTCCGTTTCCCTTGCCCCGACCGCCTGATGAACTATTTGTTTTCCTCTGTTTCCCCGTTCTACTGTCTATGTTTCTCTGGTCCTCATGGAGTCTGTTGCCCCTTGTGTCTGTTTCCCCGCATGGACCTGGCCCCCCATCCCTCCCCCTGGTCCTCCACCGGGCCACCTCCCTCCTGAGCTTTTGTTTTGTTTCTTGTCCTGTCTTGTAGTGTCTGGGAGCCACTCCGTTGAAGGGGGGTAATGTCACAGTGTCTGGTTGTGTTCCCCGTGTATCCACTAGATGTCCTCCTTTTCCCCACGGTGTCATGCACATGAACTTCATCCCCCACAATTCCTGTCTGTGTTTTACACCCAGGTGTTAGTAATTGTAATCACCAGCTGTCTCTCGTTTTCCCCTCGTTGTGCATGTATTTAATGCCCTGTTTGTCTTGTGTTCCTTGTGGATCAATGTTGTATGTCACGCCGCTCCAGTTCTCGTGTTTTCCTTGCCTGTTTGTTGTTTTGATATTGCCTGTCTGGATTTTCGACCCCTGCCTGGATTTTCGACCCCTGCCTGTGTTTGGACCTTGATTTTTGGATTGCCCTGAAAATAAAGCCTCACCACACTGCATTTGGATCCTGTGCCCTTTTCTCTCTGTGTGGTCGTGACAGATATGTCTTAATAAGATGATATTTTTAAATGCTTAGTTTTATTATCAAAGCTCTGTAGTTTTTATTGTGGGATGCAAACTATATCATGCAAAGCAATAAAATGATGATTGAAAGATGTACAAATAAATGTTCCTCAAAAGCTTGATGGATCATATATGATATTCACATTTTGACATTCTTTTTATAAAAAAATTAAGCATGGAAGTGAATTGGCCAACCACATTTGCAAAGGAGTCTGAATCAATTCACATCTCTCAAGGCCACGTTCACATTGTCAGTCCAAATACGATTATTTGTGTATTCGATTGGAATCTGGAGTTTATTGCAACTGTTCATATCTGTTTTGTGTGTCCCGTGGCACTCTTTTGTTTTCCAGAATATCTGCATTGGTTTCTATGGCAATGACATGCCGTTGGCTAAAAAGCTAAAAAGTCTCAACTGACTAATATAGGCTAGTAGTAGCCTATTATTATAAGTAGTAGTAATAAGCATTTGCATATACATATTCAATATTTTGTTCTCTGCAACACAGGATGTAGATCAGTAAATTGTTGACCATTCTTAACGTGTAGGCAGACATTTTGGCCTGCTCATGCCTTAGAAACACTGGATTTAGCGTTCAATTTTGAAAAAAATGTATCCTTAAAACTCTCCACAACCTCTCATATTTCATGTTTATACTCAATGTTTCAACCAATTTAAATATTTAAACTCTATGAGGATTAAACTGTGCAGAGGATCTGTCATAACAGACATCTTATGACTAATTCATAGGCAGTCTTGTAGGATAAAATACTTTGACTACATCGTAATTTAAAGAACTCTGCTGCAAAACTGCCTCAAGTAAACTAGTACATGTGTTTAGATGGATAAAATGTGAACACATGTGGGTGTGAAACTGCCATTTTTTTTTTTTTTATCCTCTCCCTCCCTCACCCAATCTCCAATCTGTCTTTTACTACCTAAAACATCCTGGAATGGTGATTGGAAAGGTAAAACTGGGTAGCAAAAGGTAATGAGTAAATAGTTTGAAAGTGTCTCCATATGCTGGTCACGGGGAATTTTCCTTGCAGACTGCACCTTTTCCCTCCCTCTTCTCATGAGTGACTGATATCTCCACGCTGAACACACTCTTCAAACGTCCCTTCTGCTTATCTTGCTTCCTGTTTATCACAGCGGGAAAAATTTATGAAATATTCTGAGAAAAAAGAAAAGAGTGCTGCTTTCATCCTGAATCCTCAATTTCACCATCAACATCATCATCATCATCTGCAGTCAACTCACTTTAACTACTGAACTCTGCTAAACTACACACTGACAGTGATTCCCCTACCCTATTGCCATGGTTGGTGGCTGTAATGCAAGCACACAACGATGAAGATACTCAAATAGTATTTTATCCAAGAATAAAAACAATAAACGGGAGAATAACTCGGAGGAAACGCAACCACAAAACCAATAAACAGGAGAATAACTTGGAGGAAACAAAACCACAGAACCATAGACATTAAATAATGCAAGACAAGGAACTAACGAGATAATCAACGAAACACACCTGAATACTCAAATCAATCAGAAACCTAGGAATCAAACAGGCAGAGAACAGAGAAGAACTGAACTAATTACCAAAGCTAAAGCTAAAGTAAAGCTAACCTAGAAAAACAGAGCAAAAACAAAGCAAGGAAGGCACTGTAAATCAGGGGGTCAAGGAGGAGCCGGCAGTTCAGGGAGCTTGGGAGGGGCCAGCTTCACTGTGAGCCAGGGAGGTGCAGGCAGTGCTGGAACAGGTGTCTCGGAGACGGCCTCCGTGGCCATGTCTGAGAGAGTGGGCGCCTCTGGGATTTCAGTCTCTGGAAAAGACTCGTGGATTTCAGTCTCTGGAATGGACTCTGGAGTTTCAGTCTCTGGTGTTGGATTACATATTTTATTAAATGTTTAATTTAGTTTGCAACAGTAAAAGTTGAGTATATTGAAGTTAGCATTTTAAGGTTAGGTTAGGATAAAGGTATCAACAGTTCCTGCCAGTCCTGTTTTCTCTATTGTGTTTTAAATGAGTCTTTAATGGCTCTAGCCAGTAGCTCCAAGACGCACCTTTTGTCTTTAATGGCTCTGGGATGGCCCGTGGAACCAGAGTTCCTGGCCAGTATCAGCATTTGAATAGGTATGCTGATTAAATTGATACTGGTAACACGCTGGGGTCTGGGGCGGGTTCCTTAACCTGTATACCTAATTTGCATGCTTTGTTCAACCTCAATGTAAATCCCTCCCCCTAAATGTCTATAAATTTGCAAGGCAACTGTCTTGAGTTAGTCTTGATGATGATGATGATGAACTACAGACTACTTGGAAGAATAAATCTCTTCTGCTTATAAGATCCATCTCAAGTCTCCTGGTCTCCGCTTTGAAGAAAGAAAACAGATGGTGCCGTGACCCGGATGGAGACAAAGGAAACTCAAAGAATTTTAAGCTCAAAGAACTGAATCTTGAAACTTCAAGCTCAACAAAAGATCTGACAAAGATTGCCAGACTGAATCTTTCCAGCTTCCTCCAGATTGAAAACTTCAAGCTCCAAAAAGATCTCAATGCCTGACTGAGTTCCAGACTGAATCTTGAAACTTCAAGCTCAAAGATCTCAACAAAGCTGACTGAGTTCCAGACGAAATTTTTCTGTACAACCAACGATTCGGTGAGTTTCACTCCATTCAAAGAACCAATGCAGACCAGTACAAATGTGTTTTTCCTCTGCACCGTTCAGAGAAGTAGTTAACAAACAGCTGTAGAGTTTGGTTAACTAAAGATGAGCCTCTAAAAAAGTTTTTCTTTTAGAGATGAAATTTACCCTCTGTTGTTGGCAGGGAAGATTAACAGTTACATGTTAATATTGTTTGTATGCTCTTGCTAGAAGAAGACTTTTGTAAGCTAGAGAAGATTTAGCCTCATGTGCTAATAAGATTGTACCCTCTGAAGAGAGAAGTTTAGTGTTTGTTTGTGTGGTAGCATAGAAATTCACAAAATGTTTAGGAAAAGTACTAAATTGATTACACCTCTATGGACAGATAATGAATTCAAGTCTGTGTTATCAGAGCACATGGACTCCATCGTGACTGAGGAAGTCAGATTGAATTTAACAAAGAAATTTGCCATTGATGCAGACAAACTATGGTCAATTGAAGATTGCAAGAAAGTGTTGGGTGCATGTATCAGGAAGAAAAATGTGAAAGGCATTATCTGTTGTCACAGAGAATTTAGCTTATCCATTGCACAAGAACAAGCTCAGTGTATTGCTACGTTAAACGATCAGAACAAACAATTGCAGACTCACATGTCCTGTCTCAAGACAAAGGTGGGCCATAACAAAGCCTCAACCAAATGTGATTTAGAAGACCAACAGTCAGATGAAAGCTATCCTGATTTACAGTCTTTTGATAGTATAGAGGACAATGTCAATGCAGATGTAAATGCAGTTGAAGTGTGTGTAGCTAGACAAAAGCCTCAGGGAAAAGGTGTTGATACAGTTCCATTTGCAACCCCCATATTGCAGCCACAAGCAGTCAAAATACCTTTAGATCCTAAAGATATAGAGAGACTTGCTGAAAGTTTGCCATCAGTGCAAGGAAATTTTTCTGAGTTTAGGAGAGCATTGTTCAGTAAAATGCATCTTTACGGCATGTCGTTGCCGGAAGTTACACAGCTGATGTCACAAATTCTAACTGAATCTGAATTCAACAATTTTGAGTCTGCTGTTACTTCCGAACTGCAACCTGTCAGTAAAGGCGATTTGAGTGAAGGTGTTTTGAAAATCCTAAAGAATATCTTAGGACCCAAAATCGATTGGTCGAGAGTAGGGGTGTAAATCGGGCAGTTCATGACGATTCGATACGATATCGATTCTCTCAGCCAGCGATACGATATTTTTCGATACTTCAAAAAATTCCACGATACGATTCGATTCGATTCGATTCAGGGCTATATCGATCGATTAATCGATATTTAGATATTATGTTTACACAACCAGTTACGTTTTTATTAACTCACAAATGCAACCAAAATATATAAAATGAACGTTTAATTAAACTCTTTGAAAATTGTGCACCCTCTCCCAATTGGGACATTTATAACAGAAGTGGTTATTTGCAAGTACTCATAAATCATGTTTTTTATTATTATTGTGCATTCCTATCAATCAAACTGCAGCTGGGTTGTTTTGATTAATAATAACTTAAAAAATCAAGGTAAATTACAAAATTAAAGTGAATTGAAAGTATGCTTTAATATGTTTTTTTTTTTTTTTTTAGCAGAGCAGATACATTCACATTTCATCTTTCTGAGTCAAACACAACCAAGTAATTGCTATGATAAATAATACAACACTCGCTTAATCTTCATAACGTTAATCTCCTCAGCTGACATATGCCTGCCAAACTTTGTTGTTGTGATTAACGTACGTACACGCAGTACAGAGAGCTTTTCCCTCACCATTCCATTCCGTAAACGAGCTGCTTTAGTAAGGTTCCGTGAAAATGTTTCAGGTTTTATTTTCCTTGTACGCCCTGAAGAAGATATCACGAGTTCATTGAAATGATCCATCCTCGATCACTTTTAGTCAGCTTTGACGAAACTCCTCTTAGCCAGCGCGCGTCTTTTCAAATCTGACCTGAATATTGCGCGCTGAGTCGCTAAAACGGACTTCTCGTGTTGTGTTCACCAACAAGGGTGCGAGTGCTTGTCTGTTTCTACTGTAAAACATGAACTCGCGATGCCTTGACAGCAGACAATACCGGCTTTTGTGAAAAAAAAAAAAACTTGTTTAGGGTTTAGTCAGTCTTGTCAGGCGTCTTTTTCAGATGAGGAGATTAACGTTACACACCGGCAGGCGGTTGGTAAGTAAACGAAAATGTGCGCTTTAGCGGAAGGATGTTACGTGTCGTAATAATGTGGAGAGTGTCAAAATAAAGGTGCATATCGATATTTTAAGTGTGGAATCGATGCATCGTATCGTTAGACGTTATATCGATGCATCGATCCATATCAATGTATCGTTACACCCCTAGTCGAGAGTTACTAGCTGTGTAAAAGAGAAATAAGAAACTGTGAGTGAATATACTGAAAGGTTCTGTCAGGTAGCTGTAACGTACAGTGGAATAGTGGATGATTCCGAAAGTGTGTTAGCTGACAAAGGAGCTCTAATCCGAATTTGGGCAGATGGTCTTGTAGCTGAGTACAGAACAGCCTTGCCATTCCTAGATATTATGTGGGCTAAAAGAACTCTCAGAAGTAACCTAGAAAGTTTAGCTATTTGGGAAAGAGATTCTGATGTCAAAGAGAGAGTAAGAATTGCAGCAGTTTCTGTTAAGGTCAACTCAGAGAAGCCAAAGAAACGCAAAAGTCCTAGAGAAGCCAGTTGTTCTTACTGTGGCAAGCACGGACATTTTGGAAAATAATGTAGGAAAAACAAAAAGAACTTTAAAGAAGTTAACAAGGTTAATCAGCTTCTGCTTAGCCTGCTTGATATTCTGAAGCAGCCCCTCCCCTCCTCGTTAAACTTGTGGGGCAACTTGATACAGTGTTAACCATTTAGGCTGTGAGTGCTTAATTTCCCCAGTAACTCACAACAAAGATGAAAGACTTATTTTTGTTTAATAGAACAAAAGGAAAGTGACTGTCTCAGCCTTTGTTTGGGGGACATTAAGTAAGACTCACAGCCTTAAATGTTATGCCACAGAATATTGCAGTCAGACAACCATCCTCTGTTAATGATGTCTACTAGGACTGATGTTTCACTGGAGAATGGAAATGTGCCAATTTTCTCACACACTCTACAGTGTGCACACAACACAGGGACAGAATAGGACACGGACAAGTGAGGTGCCCTGGGAAGAACTGAACGCAACATGCGTTCGGGGGTGAACCCAGGGTGAAGACACTACCTCATAGGCCTTTCCCGATTTAGTCCATCCTTACCTCACTGGTCCATAGGTGTCAAATAAATTAAGAAATAGGGAAAGAATGAAACGACAACAGTAGACTCTGAAAACGATAGAACCATAGTGTTTAAACTGCTACAACCGTAGTGTTTTGAAGAAATACTCCTCTCTGTTTTTCTGTTTTTCTGTCTTACAGTGTGCAGATAAAACTTGATGGCTTTTTCAAGATCCACATGCAACGACCGTCTCATCTGCGTATGAAGCCCCAACCTCAAGAAGACAACCAGACCCACTGCTGAACGAACTATCGCAAAAGAAAATGAAAAATACACAACGCAGAGAATTCACGGACTCTAAATTGCATGTTTGTTTCTGTGTCAGCATGCAATTACAGATGAACAACACAGAGCAAGTTATATGTGCCTGTAACTTACACCAGTTACAAGAATGAACTTTATGTGTCTAAATTTGTATTTTGTGAGAGTTTTTAAGAACTCTCAAAGGGGGAAGTGTTGGATTACATATTTTATTAAATGTTTAATTTAGTTTGCAACAGTAAAAGTTGAGTATATTGAAGTTAGCAGTTTAAGGTTAGGTTAGGATAATGGTATCAACAGTTCCTGCCAGTCCTGTTTTCTCTATTGTGTTTTAAATGAGTCTTTATGGCTCTAGCTAGTAGCTCCAAGACGCACCTTTTGTCTTTAATGGCTCTGGGATGGCCCGTGGAACCAGAGTTCCTGGCCAGTATCAGCATTTGAATAGGTATGCTGATTAAATTGATACTGGTAACACGCTGGGGTCTGGGGCGGGTTCCTTAACCTGTATACCTAATTTGCATGCTTTGTTCAACCTCAATGTAAATCCCTCCCCTAAATGTCTATAAATTTGCAAGGCAACTGTCTTGAGTTAGTCTTGATGATGATGATGAACTACAGACTACTTGGAAGAATAAATCTCTTCTGCTTATAAGATCCATCTCAAGTCTCCTGGTCTCTGCTTTGAAGAAAGAAAAAACTTTACAACACTGGAACTGGTTCTGGTATTTCAGTGTCTGGAACGGACTCGGGAGTTTCAGTCTCTGGAATGGACTCGGGAATATCCCTCACTGGAATGGACTTGGGAATTTCACTCTCAGGAATGGACCCAGGGACATCATTCACTGGAATGGATTTCTAGGACTGCCCCCTAATAGTCGACTAAGATTTTATTAGTCGGTTAAAAAAACCCAAAAAAACTCAACAGGAAGTGGCGAAATCATGCAGGCTGTAACTGACAGATCATTAACGGCAGGAAAACATGTAAGTAGTAGCAACTTTACAAGTCTGCTCACTCTAATGTTAACATAGATGCGCGCTATTATTAGCATATTTAAGTGTTTGTGTGGAGAGTACGCTTACTGTATGACATACAGGCAGCAGCACGATCACTTGCATTTGACTTAAAATACTGCGTAATTTTTGGTCATTCAGATAAGAGTAATGCAAACTGTAAAGGGTTTACTTTTATTTTTTAACCCTCTGGAGTCTGAGGTGTTTTTGGGGCCCTTGAGATGTTTTGACATGACCTGACATTTGTGCTTATTTCAGCTACTTACAAAATACTATTGGCCAATATGTAATTTTGTTGTATTCAGCACAAACTCTGCTACAATAATATGTGAGCAAAATGGATGTACATGTTTGCATTTTATAGAAAAAAAATATTATGCGTGGTTAGTATGTTTTGGGAAAAACATTGTCACTGCAATAAGGCCATTTAACACATACTGAATAGTTTTCCATAAGACTTTGGAATTACTATTCTTGTAGGCTAGAATTTTTTCTACAAAATGAGGTGAAAATCATTCTGACCACTCTTTCACAAACAACAATATAACGATTTTAATTTTGCATGTCAGTTTTTGTGTCAGCACTGCTGTATGCGTGGGCCATGAATATTAATGTGATTCACACCAGGGGTGTGACTAAAGACACTCCCCCCATGGCTAATGGGCCATCAAGGTGCTGTGAGGCAGCCTGAACAAAGAATGATGACCTAAGAATGATTCACTGATGAATAAAAAGAACAGCATTTATTCAAAATAGAAATCTTTTCTAACAATGGAAAGACTTAGAGTTATTACTATCAAGTAGTTCTTATGGGGCGACATGTGTCAAAATGATTTACGACTTTGACCTTTGACCTTTTGGCAGGTTGAACTTCCGGTGACCTTTTATGATTGATGGGTTGAACTTTCGGAATGCGGTCATGGGATTAACCTATTGACCCTGCTAGCCTATCGATCATGTTGTATGACAGTTAGTTTTGAACTATGACCTATGTAGGACTAAATCATAATTTTGACGGGTAGTTTTTTTTTTGGCGGTTGTTTGAACTTTGTCCCAGTTATATGTGTGCGGTGATTGTGCTTGCGCCCCCCTCCCACCCTTGCATTCCAGAGCAGTTATTGCATATATGTGACATTCGGTTATTTCACATTTATATATAAAAGGTTTGGTTTCAACCAAGGTTGATAAAACATTTAGTTATTTCACATTCATATGTATATGAATACACATTCATATATAATAATCATTGTGCTGAAGTTGTTTTTTTTAAAAATGTATAATATATAATCTAAAGCAATTTAACTAAGGTTGAAAAATATTCTGTTCTTTTAAAAGTATTTTCAATAATATCTTACTAAAATATAATTGATGTCCACAAAAATAATTAATCTAAATTTGAAAAAAGATTCTATCCTTTAAAAGTGTTTAAATGAAATCTTTATAAAATAAATATCTTGCAAATTAAACTAAAGTTGAAAAACATACTGTTCTTTAAAAGTCTATAAATTAAACTAAAGTTGAAAAACATGCCTTTAAAAGCTTACTAAAACCAATAGTTTTAGTTTTAGATGAATAAAAGAATATAAAATAAAAAGCTTACTAAAACCAATAGTTTTAGATGAATAAAAAATGACTGAGTTAAAATTAACACATCAATGTCCATACCATTCATGTCCACAAAAATAATTAACCTAAAGTTGAAAAACATTATATCCTTTAAAAGCATAAATGAAATGCTTATACAATATATCTTACTAAAAAGAATAAAAATAAAAATCATCTTATATGTTTGTAAGATATCAGGGGCTGAAATTATTTCAAAGTTTAAATGATATCTTGTTAATAATGTATTAAATTATTAAAAGTTGTAATAGAGTTGTTAAATTATTAAAAGTGGTAAAACAAAAACACTCCTTTCCTGTATGAGCTCACCAGAGCACTCAGAATGGTGCGCGCACGTGTCTGCAGGCGCGCCCCCCTCTCCGTCTGAGCTCTGACCCCCTCCTTTTCACACACCTCAGTACAGTGGAACTGTGAAGTCTATCTCACACTACCTAAAGTTGAAAACATGCCTTTAAAAGTATAATATAAATATCTTATTGATCCAATTATTTTAGTTTTAGATGAATAAAAGAATATAAAATAAAAAGCTTGCTAAAAATAAAAATCATCTTACATGTTAGAGGTAAAGTATACCGTGAGGGATGTCCATAAAAATGCAATGTATGAAACGGAGTCGCAGGTCCCTCCTGCCTTCACATTCCTGAACAGTATATATAAATGGGGTCAGTTATTTCATATATGTCACATTCAGTTATTTCACATTCATATGTAAAACATTCTGTTCTTTTTAAAAGTATATAGATGTTTATAAAAATAATATCTTACTAAAATAATTAAAGTTGAAAAAAGATTCTATCCTTTAAAAGTGTTTAAATGAAATCTTGCAAATTAAACTAAGGTTGAAAAAAATACCTTTAAAAGCATTTAAAAAGGCTCACTAAAACCAATTATTTTAGTTTTAGATGAATAAAAGTATATAAAAAGCTTACTAAAACCAATTATTTTAGTTTTAGATGAATAAACGTATACAAAATAAAAAGCTTACTAAAACCAATTATTTTAGTTTTAGATGAATAAAAAATGACTGAGTTAAAATTAACACATCAATGTCCATACCACTGATGCCCACAAAAATAATTAAACTAAAGTTGAAAAATATTCTGTTCTTTTTAAAAGAATATAAAATAAAAAGCTTACTAAAACCAATTAATTCAGCTGAATAAATAAAATCATCTTACCTTATTTTAGAAAGTTGAAGTACACCATTGATGTCCACAAAAAAATGTAATGTATGAATGGATTCAAAATTGTTTTACACAACTGAATTCACATAGTCATTCCTGAATGTCTCTCAAAGCACCGTCTCAAAACATAGGGAGCACGCCTCTAATGTATGTGCGTCAAAAGTAAAACACACGTGTTAGTGTGTGTTTGTGTGTGTGTGTGTGTGTGTGTGTGTGTGTGTGTGTGTGTGTGTGCGCGCGCCCCTTCACGTGAGCTTCGACCCCTCTCCTTCGCATACCAGAGCCCAGTGGAAGTGAGGAAGGGGTTTCCTAATATCACACTAACAAAAGTTGAAAAACATACTGTTCCTTAAAAGTGTATAAATAAAATGGTTATAAAAATATACTGAAACCAATTATTTTAGATGAATAAATAAAATGCATCTGACATGTTTAGAAGCTCTTAAGAGAGAGAGCTGAAGGCAGTGTTTTCACATCACCTCTACTGACCTGCCGCGCTCCAAAAATCACTCCCTGTGTGTGTGTGTGTGCATGTGTTAAACATAAATCACAGAGTGGCTCTCTCTCATGCCAGTGTCTCAGACTCAGAGGGGTGTATTCAGTGATGGGATGAGACATTGTGAATGCTGTGTTGAATTTACTTCAAAGTATTAAAAGTTTAAATGATATCTTTTAAAAATAAAATTTAAATAAATTATTAAAAGTCTTAATAAAAAACAAATATTCTACAACGATGGTCTGTGGAAATATTTGACTTGAACTTATTTTTATTTATTTATCATGGGTATGTAAAATAATTAGAAAATTTTTAAAGCGTCACAAGTCATATCACGCCTGTGAAATATTCAATAATTTCTTAAGTTGTATCTGTGGACAACCACATAGGCCTATCTTCAGAGAGAGCAACCATGAAAACATTTAGAAACTGGGAATCTTCCAGAAATAAGGTCCTTCCAAACAGCGCTGAGAAAGAAGTTACTGGACAATAATGATAGCTTCAGGATATCGGATGACAGATGAGCCTCTGTGCATCGTGTCAGAGCGTATGTCATGTTAGTCTGCTAACGCCTTTACAGAGCCAAAGTTTTGTACACTAAATTTATTTCAAAGCATAAACTTAAAAAGTTTGCATTAGATATTATAAAAGATTGATTAAATTAAATCTTTAAAGTTTGAATACATACTCATCTTCTATTTATCTGTACTTATGTATGATATAAATTATTTTTTGCTTAACGGTGACCTAAAGTATAATTATTCTTAAACAATGTCTGTTCAAAAAACTGTACTTGGTCGTCTTAAATCTCATTTATACGAAAAAGATTCAAACAGCATTTTTTGTCCATGTGGGGGTTTCAACTTTTATGGTGGGGCTTTCCATAGCTATCCCACACACCTAAACACGACCATCACAGAAAATTTTTAAATGAAATAAAATGTAAACAAAGTTTTAGCTCAATAAAAACACCTTACATTTCCAGAGAGGCAAAGTAGTTCTTTATGCAATGATCCAAAAAAGCAAATAGTTTAAGTTGTCATAAACAGAACAAAACAAAACAAAAATCCTCCAGTGATAAAACTACGGTGTGAACTGAAGCTTCAGGATATAGGACGACAGACCAGATGAGTCTCGGGGGGACACTGTCACAGTAAATCTAGTCTGCATTCCAGAGTACATCCAGAGTTTTATACTAAATTCATTTAAAAGCATAACATTAAAAGTTTAAATCAAATCTTTAAAGTTTTATTAAAATCATATCTTCTTAGAAGATTTATGTATTATTGTTACTAAGCAGCGTCTGTCCAAAAACTTTAGATTGTTACATACAACATACAACATGTTGTCAAAGTTTGTCACAACTTATACACACTCTTATTTAGACAAAGTTGTATCATTTGGAAAATCACCACACAATTTGAGAGATGCAATGTGTGATATAGCAGGAAGCTATGCCCTTTGACCTCCTCGATTTTGCAGGCCTTTTTGTTAAAGTTTCCCATCTAGCGGTTCTCCCATCTACTCGCTTTTTCAACTTTGGTAAATGTGCCAAGAATCTATGACAACGTGTCTTCCGATAGCGCTTCATCGAGTTTAATTGTACATGTTCTACCGTTATGATGTACTTGTTACATGTTCTACCGTTCTATATAATGATTTACACAACCGAGCAATAGGCCGTAACTTTGACTTACCCGTCGAGAAGAAAGTAGATTCCTAGATAAAAGCTATCCCGATATTTATTTACATACCGATAAATTAAATTTGAATTTAATTAAAACTTCTCCTGTGGCTCGGCATAACTATGATCCAGCATTATATTGTACCGTGCAGTGCAGCCTTTCAAATGTGGCGGGGGCAGTATCAACGCCTCCCATATGGTCTAGCGGTTAGGATTCCTGGTTTTCATCCAGGCTGCCCGGGTTCGACTCCCGGTATGGGAAGACAATTTTTTTTACATTGCCAACAAAATTCAAGTTATTCAAGTTCATCAATAATCATTTTTAGTCTTAGAGGCCTACACGAACTGCAGAAACAAGCAGTTTCTTGAAGATTCGGTACCGAATCATTTTCACAAATACAATTATATTGAATTCAGAAAATTTCACAATGGAATACTTTATCATAATTTCAATTTAGTTTCAACTTTTCATCTCATAATTATGACGCATAGTCATAATTTCAACTTTTTAAGTCATCATTTCGACTTTTTGTCAATTACGCCTTTTTAATGTTTTAAAGTCATAATTTGGTTGTTGACTATAGTAGTGTTGCACCTGCATGTCCACTAACTCGCTTGTGAGAGTCAGAGTGTGTAAAGTAAACTCTCATTAGTGTTAGTAGAGTATTAGTGGACTGGTAGGGTTAGAATAAATAATATTAGAATAAAATATCTGTTGGGGAGCATCGCGATAAAGAGTTCATGTTTAATGACAACATACCATTTTTCAACCGAGCGAATCTGCGCATGAGAGGCCTTCTTCAACTTTTTAATTCAGAATTACAATGACGCCTTTTTAATGTAATGCTTAAAACGTTTTTTTAGTCATAATTTGGTTGTTGACTATAGTAGTGTTGATGATGAAACGTGCTAGTGCTTTTTGTACCTCTCTGGTATTATAGTGTTTCAAGATGGCGGAAGCCTCCTTGGACTTACCCGCCCCATGTAAATAAAAGATAAGAAATGATCTGATTTTACACCCATGAGGACATATTTATGAATAAAGACAATGATTTTAGCTAATTAAATACCATTTTTCAATCTACACATGAGAGACCTTCAGAAGTCAGAACTTCAGGGGTAGGTCCGTTGGTGAAAACACTGCATGTGTAAAAATCAAATACTGTATGACACTTTTCAAAGTTAGAATAACCTGTTGTGTTCTGACACAAGGCCATCAACCGGTTCTTTTTTGTTTTATAAATGTGCTTATTTCTAAACATCAACCTGATAAATATGAATACGATGAAACGATAATTTTTAAGAAAAAACATTTTTAAGAAAAATAAACCATGATAATGTTTAGTTTAGTTGTTGATGATTTCTCTAACATTGCTCTAACATCTCACTCACAACGCAAAACGTTGTAAATAAACATTTTCAAACTGTAATTTTATTTTATTGATTATGGTGATTTAAAGTTTTTGTTATTAACTAATACCTTTATATTTTAACTAACATCTGACCCCAAATAAACAGATAATGGAATGTTCACAATCTACATGGTAAGATATTCTCCGATGTATCTAAGTAGTTGTGCTTAAATCTTTGGCTGTATTTTGTCACACCTTAGCGATACAAAGTTCCAGACTTTGGTAAAACCTGTAGGTAAAATTCCACAAAAGTAAATTCTAATTCTTCATCATCATGAGCCATTTAAAACAAATACAGAAAAGCCACTATAGTGATCCGTTTTGAATGTCTGTCATTGACATCTTGTTTCTTCTTGTACAGTTTGCAAAAAGTACATAGAGCGTGGTCAAACATGTTAGGAATGTATCCTATACATTAGAGGTCCTTCTACACGATAGGCCTTTAACCGGTTCTTTTTTGTTTTATAAAAAAAAGAAAAAAAAAAATATGACTAAAAAAATTACTAAATCTTTCTGCGATGCCTACGAAACATCGACGTAAAAGATGAGTATGGCTGTTTTTCTGTTACCTATTACGCTATAACTCGTTTAACTATTACACGGTTAAGCTAATGAATTACGGTTGATACGTGGTATTTTTACGTGAATTGATTCATTTTTTTATTCCGTCCACACTTTGACACCATTGTTTTATTCGGCAGAATGCCGAAATGTTTTAACATAACGTCAATTTCAATGGTTAGATAAATCATCTAACTATTATATGTGAAACATAGGATTCACACATTGGATTCTTGTTTATATTGAACATTGTTATTGAACCGTTTTTCAATATTATTGAAAATAATTGTTAAATAAAAGGGCTATTGTTCTTGGCCTCATCAAAGTTCACATAGTTTTCACCGTACCGACTCTGAAACAAGACTTTGTTTAAAAGATTTTGTTTGCATTTCTTCTGAAACACCCTGTTTTGAAATTGTTTAACACCGCTAGCGTAACACTTATCGTATTGCCGGTTGCGATTGTAATGTTTTTTCTTTACACTTTCCCCAGGATATCATATTTGTTCATACACGACGGTATTCACATGAATTGGCTTGATTTGAGTCTTGATTTGATACGAGAGACATTTATTATATTATACTGTAAATAGCGCTAGAATGTATGTTTTAATATTTTAATTATATCTCTGGTTCTATGTTTTTAAAGACTCTTTCTATAAGCGACCCTCAAAATCTGTGCATACAACAACATCACTTTTGTTTGAAAAACTCAGCGGCTGCTATTGAATCTATTAAACACCCCTGAATTCGGTAATGATATCACATTTTAATTTCAACTCATTTTAAAGGTCTATGAACTTAAAGCCTGCGCAAAATTATTCTTAAAAAACATTAACTTGTTTAACATTAACTAAATGTTTGTAAATCCAAAAAATGTTGTTACTGGATCGAGTGAAAATAATAAACTTCTCCTTTGTGTTTATTCATCAAGTTAAATCCAAATGATAGGAAAACTTTATGATAGGAAAGTACGGACGGCGTCTTTGACCAATCCTCTACATATGGGGCACTTGCGCAGAGAAGGCGCACATTCTTTGCACACAACTAGGTGACCACAGGGGATGAAGACAATGTTCACTTCCTTATCCATGCAAACTTTGCATGTGCGCTCCTCTTGAAGTCTTCTTAACTGTTCCTCCATAGGCAAGTCTGAAAGATCTTGACTCGGGGATGCAGCTTCATTTGTCTGGGCCGTCAGGCCACACTCAAATTCCATCTCTAAAGCAGACTCCACCACCGCATCTTCTGAACGGTCTTCTCCAGGACCCACAGCTGGATCAACACATTCTCTCGTGTCTCCATGAGTCAATAGCCGCTCAAATAGTCTTGGAAATCTTGCTTGAATCTGATGAACAAACTCTTGGCCCTTTTCTTGCAGCAGGTATTGACATCTTGGAAACCACTTGGCATGTTCTACCCATGGATCATCACCAGACTCCCAACATCTGAGTCCACCGTCGCAACAAAAGCACTTCACGTCATCATTACGACCAACATAGTAAAAACCAGCCTTAGCCAATTGGTCTGGTCGAACAGTTATTCTTGAGGGCCAGTAGACAAATGTGAGCGACCTTTCTTCACACCGTTGCATTGCCGATACATTGAAAAGGCTAGATAAAGGTACATTATCTGCACGGTCACCTCGAACGAAGGGGCAGTTGGGGTAATGCCTCTGGTGCTCTGATACTACACGATCTCCCGGTTCCCAGTTGCTAAGCTGGCCTCCACAACTGAAACAAGACACTCTGTCGCCCTGGCCAAGGTAGTAGAAACCACTTTTGGCAAGCTCGGCCGGACTTACTGGTGCAAGAGTCCAATTCTGAAAGGTGTCAAGGCGTTCCTGTTCCCGACGCATGCCAGGATTGTGACAAGCCGGAGGTTGCTGGTGAGACATATCCATGTTTAAGTAAACTCCTCCGTTTGGCCTGAAACGGATGCCGTGGTGGTGGAAAGCTCTCAGTTGCGAAGCGGGGAAAAGGGTGAAGACATAAAAATGGGACCACAGGGCGTGTCCACTCAAGCCCTTCTCTCTGCCGGACTAGTGTCTAGTCATCCATGGCAGAACACATCATCTTATTAAAAAATGTAATGAGAACAAGAACAACACCACAAAATGTCCTTTCTTCTGTTCTGGGCAAAATAGTTGTATCATTTGATATGATACAACTGTATTGCCGCCTCGGGAATATGGTAATTAGAAAACAAATACTGAAATATTCTAAATATTATGAGCTCAGACATTTTTTTACCAGAATTTTATTTCAACATTATACTTTCATACATTGAAGTAAAACGACAATAACGACATTTACAGATGGTCTAACCAGAATAGAAAATCTCTGCAGGCTATCATGTTTTGCTCCAGGCTATAGTTGACCAGACTTTCAACTAATTCACCAACGTCAGTTTTTGCATTTTTTGACACCAGTGACACACAGAGATCCGTTACGAATGTCCATATAGCGAGTATTTCAATGATTTCGAATTCGGCACTACATTCACGCAACACATCCAAAACTTTTCTGAGGATTATGCCGTTCGGCTCTTTGCCGTCAAAAAACATGGGCGTTACATCAGGCCATGGCTTTGTCAAGCCTCTTACGTCATCCATTTCATTTTTGAGATTTGTCACACGTTTGGTGTCCTGCGCACAATCTTTTTTCATATCACACGCAGCGTCGATGATCCTGTGCATCAAGCCAACCATTTGGCCTCTAAAATAATCTTTAAACATAGAGTCCAGCATAGCTCTTAAACGACACTCTTTGCCCTTGGCACACTCACACGCCGGAGGATAATTGTACCCCGTATCGCCAGAACTCAACGGGGGGTCGTTCTCCTTTAGGTTTTGCGTCGCCATTTTTTCAGCTTTTCGTTCCTGAATCTCCTGCAATGTTCCTGCAATCTCCCTTGCGGTACAATCGTGCCTTGTGCGTTAATGCGCAGAAGTTTGTGGGTCAGAAGTTTGCGTCAGGTTCAGGACTTTCAACTTTTGTTGCAGTGGCGCAGCAGTCCGAGGCTAGTAGAGCTACAGCGTGTAATGTCCTGAAATATTTATCAGGCTGGGGTCCACCCACCCTGTTGTGTAGAATGTATGGAGGTTGGCCTCAGGAAAGCCATAAATAACTAGTTCCTGCATAACCAACAAGTCCTACATGTCGTCAGAGAGAAGTTTGAATCGTTCGAGTCATACACACAAGTGCAGCGATGGAGCGCGTGAACACGAGTAGTGTGAGAGGATTCCTGAGATCTTGCGACGATCTGACTGAGAAGATTCGCTGTTTAATACAGAAGAAACTCATCAAGAAGTACTTGAGCAGGTATAAAAATTTTATTTGTGGATTAAAGAATAGAATAAAGAATAGCCATTTCTATAATAAAAGTATTTCTCTCTCACTATGGACAACCAATCCCATGCATGCCAAACTATCATTTGGCATAACTAATCATTATCAATAAATTTTTTGATAAAAGAGTTCCATGGCACTTATTTTGAGCCCTCCAAAGTTCACTTTGTCCGCAAAAAGGAACTTAGTCTTAATTTAACGAAGGCTATGGATGTTAGGTAAATACGTTTATTAAATTGTACACATTCATTATTAATGATTCTTAATATTGTTTCTTCTCCTCTCACATTAAATCACAATTTAGAAAAAAAGAAATTAGAAACAAGTTGATTATTTTTGTAGTTGTATTCTGTCAAATATGAAATGTTTAGTTTGGCTACTTGCGCCTTATCTCGCACTTTGACCGTTATCAGCTATTATCAGATACTATTGTCCTAACATAGACTATTGTTTTAACTCTGGTTTAACTTGCTGTGCGTCTGTTCACCAGCCATCATGTGCTCTAACACTGCAGCATCAGCCGGTTCATTGACTTTGAACTGGTGTATGAATGTGTTAATTTTATGTTAACTTTGTTTTGCTGTACATACATTTTATTCTTCTAACTGCTTGTCTTTGGTTGACACAGTTGGAGAAGAACAACAGGGAGGTTGGAAGACACAGTAGAGGAACTACAGAATAAATATGGAGAGAAAACAGCATTAAAAAGGATCAAGTCCATAGTGAAAAAAATCAGAAAAAAGAATATCAAACGTAGGAAAAGATTTATAATTTTACTTTGTTAGTAGTGAATATGTTTCTCAATCTTCAATCTTCTTAAATTTTTTTTTAACAGATGGTGACGTTCAGATGCTGAGCATTCAAACACATTCTGGAAACATGACAGACCAACAGCCTAACAACCATCTACAACGACAGCATAATAATACTAATAATAATAATAATTCTACATCATTCGGACGGCTATTAATTCAGATCCCTAATCAGCTTACCTTCACAATTGACCAGAAGAATGGTGGGACAATAGTTGCTCCAATCATGGTAGAAAAGACAATATATGGCGATGTTAACATCAGTGTGGTGAGTGTCTGATAAGTTAGTCCATAGTCTTTACATTTAATTTAATGTTTTTTTGTCATTTCACACAAGAATAGGTAGGCTACTTTTATATTATGACGATGTAAACACAATTAGGCTACATTTCATCTGTAAAATATTACGTCTATGCACTTACTCGGTATGATTTCTCGATCGCACTGAGAACTGAAGGTTCACATTCCTAAAAAACAACATCAAAATAAAACTTTCAGCATACATTATACAAAGTAAACTGCTGAGCAAGTGATGGTTATGGACAAACAATGTATAGTTGATGGGCCATAGAACGGAGAAATATCTATTTATGGGCCATAGACCGCGTCACCACGAGTATCTGTTGATGGGTATCCGCACGCATTTAGTGACACACGCAATGAACGGATCGTTCGCGAACGACACACATCACTACATTTCAAACATTTACACCTGTATTCACAAACATCTGTGCATAAGGCAGTATTGAAGCGTGTCTTAGGCTAACCAAAATCGAGCATTTATATAAAAATATAATGTAGACAGTAGGCTATATCACATATTTTACCGGAGGCTGAAACATATTTGCACTAAATCACATTAGCAGATATTCGCAAACAAGCTACATTACGCATAAAGAAGTATTTTAGCATTATAATCAGTGTCATAAGCTAATCAAAACTGAGTGAAATATATATGAAGTATATTTTAGCACTGAAAGGTTGCCTACCAGTCTAGTTCACATTTTAACATGTTTCTGTCTATTTATAGATGCATATACATGCACGATATTAGGCTTAGTTCATGTTTTTACTCCAAACTCATTTCATAACATACATTTTAATCTGGCACGACCAGTTTAACATGTCTTACCTTAAAAATCTTCTCATCTTCAAATCGCGTTCTTCTGAGGTAAATCCAAGGTAAACAGCACAGCACAGCACAAGGTAAGGTAAACAGCACAGCACAGCACATCTTCAAACTCGATGAAAAGCAGAGAGGAGTCTCTAATTCTTTGTTTTGAGGTGATGAGGGCGTTTACAGGTCTGCGTTCTGCCGCGTGGATCATTTGCATGTCAATCGCTCGAGCGCGCGTAGGTGTGGTCACATTATAGTTAATTAGGATGTGTTTGAGAAACTGTACATGTCGCTGCTTTCTTACGGATTACTTAAACAGAGAATATTTGTTTTTTATATAATTTACATATTTTAAAAATAGAGACTCCAAGCGTTGTATAGACATGTGTTTTAAGTCTGTGTGACAAACATTCGCTGAGTTACAGGTCATTTTCTGTCGCGTTTCAGAATGAGTTTCACATTGAGAGAGACGGCAGAACGCGCATCATGTTTATTTTTCTTTATTTGGCGAAAAGCACAACACTTTGTTTTTATTATGAGTATGCACAAAAAAAATACACACTTAACAGGATCGATTGATGTACAACACAAGCATATAAGATAAAAAATAATATTAGAATTTTGATTTTGTTTGCACTGATAAGGAAAAAAAACGAGCCTAGCCGACCTCAGGGGGTTAAACTCACAATAACAACAAAACGTTTCTGTCTATTCGGTCTCAGTGAACTTGAGCACATCACATCAGTTTTGTAGCACAAGTATAAAATGTCTGTTACCATCTCTGAAAACAACCACAAGTAGTGCAGTTCGTCACATAAACAGGGCATGTAAGGACATTAATGTTCCATACAGAGCACACAAAAAACAAACCTTAACCAGAAATGTTTTTCAGACAAACATTTCCTTTATTTGCAAAAAGTGGCAGACAGAACACCTCTTGCTTAACTTTAGGTCAATTTTGTTTATATAGCCCATTATCACTAATCACAATCCAAACAACATCCATCTTTTTGGTTGAGTACTTGAAAATACTGCTTCATTTTCCTATAAATCATTAAATAGGTCTAACGTTTTTATTGTAAAATATCAAATTATAATTAAAAATCTGTGATTGAATTGTGATTTAAATCTGGTAAGTAAATTTTTATCAGGAAATCGTATGCATCTACAGAGAGAGAGCCGTTGGCTTGCGAGCTGGAAAAACCAAGCTCTTGTCAGGCCAATCACATTGTGAATAGAGTCGATGGGCGGACTTAACATTATGACGGCAGAGTTGCAACGGTTCCGCGTGAATTCCCTGCTACTTGAAAACAAAGAAGATGGCTGCTGCTGCTGGCGAACAGCGGCCTTTCGAATCGGCTTTGGCCGTGACTCTGGAAGACTTGGAGTTAAGCTTTTCTTTGAGAAAAGAACAAAGAACAGCACTGAAGTCATTCTTAAAAAAGGAAGATGTGTTCAGAGTTTTGCCGACCGGATACGGCAAAAGTTTAATCTATCAACTAGCTCCGCTGGTGGTTGGTTGTAGCGCTATCCTATTGCGTGCAGAGGGAATTTGAAAGACAACCGTTTATCCCGCCCCTCGGATTGAGCCCTGCCAATTGTGTGTTCCCAGACCCAACATCTTGATGTGGGTCTGGCTTGTCAGGCTACACACAATGGACAAAATGGAGCAAATCTTTTTCATATCTATTTAAAGAACTGTATATCCATGAATGCATGGGTTCATGGGATTTGGAAAGTGAATTATTCATAGGGAAAAGACATTGTTCTAAACATGAAATTTAAGCTATGCAAATAAACCTCATGTAAAAAAGGGGCCATATGGTGGCCACCTCTGACAGCATCAGCCAATTAAACGTTGAATCTGAAAGCCGCCAGTTTGCAAATCCCACCTTCTCAGGAAAGTTTAAAAAGGTACTCTCTGAGACAAAGAGTTGTTCTGGTTCTGCTTCTACGTGCAACTCTATGGTGTTGTGAATTTGCTCTCTCAAGACGCTGAAGCTCTAAAGAGAGAAACAAAGAAGTTCAGCAAGAAGTGAATTTGAGGTTTTTGAAAACAGCAACAGAGACAACATCCACAAGCTTAGCGCCCCCATTTTCAGGATCTTCTGCACCAACTTCAGAATCTTCTCTTCAAGGATCCTCCATCTGCATGTTCCAGATTATATGGATCATCTGCACAGGCATTAGAACCTTCAAATTCAAGGCTCCTTCATCTGCGTGCTACAGATTATAAGGATCATCTGCACGGATGTTAGAACCTTCAACTTCAAGGCTCATTCATCTGCGTGTTCAAGAATAAGCACATTCTCTGTGCTCTAGGAGATCAACCTTCACAAGTACTTTGTGTTCAAGGCTGTGAAACGGATTCCAACTCCCATTGCAACGGGGCCCAGCTCAGCAAGTGGAAGACGTTGCCGCTCGGATTCAGCACGTCACCAAGCAGAACATAAATATCACTTTATAAAAAAAAAATAACCTCTTGATTTATTTGTTGAATTCAGAGTAAGGTTTACCTTATTACTTCCAGAGGAACTACTGTTTATCTTTGCATAGCTTGTAACTGCCATAGTAACATCCAACTCAGTCACTTGCATAAATCAGTCTTTTAGCCTTTATCTATTCAGTAGTTGTTTGTTACTCTTGTCTATCCTTTTGTTAATAAAATCCTTTAATTACACTTGTGTCTTGCTTGTGTTGATATCCTTCATATTGGTCAGATGACGAACTTCCTCCAATTTATTTAATTCTAATTCAGTCAAAAATCTCTCATGATTGTTCTTTACTGTCAAGGTGAAATTCCTTGTCTGGTGCCCTGTAATATAGGAACGAATCATCTGACACTCTCACACTCACCTTACATGACATGTGACCAAAAATATTAATATTAAATATTAATATTCAAGACCATAAATCACCACAGTAGTTGTTACGTTTAGGTATTGGGTAGGAATTTGGAAGAATTAAGAGTGTAGAATAAGGTAATGCAGAATAAGGGCGTGTTCACACTTGGAGTCTTTTTTGAAGCTGCCAGTGTCTGTTTTACCTTATAATCCTATTGAGTAAACCGTGTTTTCAAAAAAAGTCCTGAGTGTTTTTTTAAATGCCACCGCCGACGACTTTTTCTGCAGCTCAGAGCGTCTTTTCAAGTTGAATAAAGTTAATCTTTTACGTCAAGCGCCTATTTGACAGCTGACCAATGACATGCGAGACCTGTCGTTTCCATAACAACAAGAAAAAATGGCAAATGTGCCGGTAGATGGACTTATTGTACTAGTGTCGGAGCACAAGGAGTTATATGACATGAGCACAAAACTCTATCATCATATACACCATATGGCTGTGTGGGCACAGATTGGACTGATCCTTCAGGACTACTTGTCGTCAACAAAACTATCTTACCTAGGTAACAGCTGTTAACGTTAGCTAACATTAATGTTCGCTCAGCAACAATTATCAATACCGTAACCAGCTGATAACAGCAGCTGTCAACAAATGTCACTCCCTTTTACCAGAACTTGATGGGCATAGGCTACTGTAGCAGCTGTTGTTATAGCAAAAAAAGATGCCCTTAGCTGCTATTTGGAACCAAGCCCTTGTCAACTTTTCTTGTCAAAAAAGACGCGAACACCCTAAGCATTAATATGTGCTTTATAAGTACTAATAAACAGCCAATATCCAATAGAAATAAGCATGTTAATAAGTACTGTAACTAGTTAATAGTGAGAATTGGACCCAAATTAGTGTTACCAAAAAAAAAACCCTGTACAAAAACTTATGGATTTGCATATTTATTTAAAATTTCTTTAGAAAGAAGTATTATTTTCCCTTTCCTTTCATACCCAAAATAGGGTTTTGTGAGCATTAGTGAGTAAAAACACATATAATGTAATGTATCATTCATAATTGCAGCTGGAGAGTGCCCTCACACAGGTCCACAAGTGAGATTCATAGGCCCTGTCCCAAATTACACACTTCATATGCACTTTCGGTCTTGTGGACCTACAATGGCTGCTGCGTGCGCGTGTCCGTTAAATCCATGAAACCATAGGGTGTCCCATTTGTCATTTTAGGTTTCAGAAAGGAAAGCCCCAATTTTCCCTGTTATATTGTTAACAATTAATTGATTGAGAAATACTAAGAAAGTTGATGTCTAACTTTAAAAAAAGAATGAGGCGGAGGGTAGTGAATGACGTCCCGAAGTCACTAAAGACCTGAGGAATGCTGCTAAGGGTTAGGCTGCATCTCATTTCTCTGTCTTACCCCTTACTCTTACCCCTTCCCCTCGGTTTTGCGCGTTCATGTGAGGGGAAGTGGTGTCCCAATTCTCATTTTGATTAAGGGCTAGGGCCAAGGCGTAGGGCTACATAGCCCTTGAAACAAAGTCTGCGGAGGACCACACTTGAAAGAGAGGGGTAGGAATTTCTCAGAAGTGAGTCGCACAAATGTATGTATTTTCAGCAGTTTAATGACACTCGTGTTTTATGATACCTTTAATAAAACATTCAAGCGGTTTTAATTGTAATGTTTTTGGTTTGAATCTCTAGTTAACCGCTAGCTAGCAGCTATGCGCTATTTGCCGTTTGCTAATGTTTTGCTTATGGTGTTGCCGGCGCCGCCGTTAAATACAATGAAATTTGTGTCTTTGACTGATGGCACACAAGCGTGCAAAGATAAAGAGAGACCAGACAATCGATATCACAACCCGAGACGACGGCATCTTCGTTTGTTTATGTCAACGCGTATCGCCTCTGTTGACGTAGCAGCCAGCTAGCGGAAAGGGAAGATGACGCAAACTGTAATCGAGTGGTGTCTCATTTCTTAGAGAAACGTTCTTCCCCCTACCCCCCTTCACTCGGTATCGAAGGGCAAGGGGAAGACGCAGACAAAGGGGTAGGGGTAAGACAGAGAAATGAGATTGGCCCTTAATCATGCAGCCCTAGATTAACTTCACACACCACAAACATTCACTTCACACAAACAAGCCGATCTGTCTCACACACATGGAAAACTGTATCACATGCATGCTAAAGTGTTAAATTGAATAGTTGCACAGACTTTTTGTAGCATGTGTGACATATACTGTATGTGCATTGTACAGTTTATTAGACAAAAGGCACTGGAGAAGTAGCAAGAGGTGAGTTTTACAGGTAGAATAGCATCTGAGACACTGAACAAAGAGGTAAATATCTTGCGGTGAACAGAAAACTCAGGAATCACATAGGATACATCTCAATCAGCTCCCTGGCTCCCGACCTTGTGAATCAGTATATCATACACTGATCTGGGCACTGGTAAGGACTGGTTCACTACACATTGGGACAGTCACGCAATGCTGATATTGTTAACATTAACAATTTGAGAACAAAGTATAATTCGCACGATTTGACGTGATATGATAAGCGATCGTTCGATTTAATCAGCGAGATTTATTGCAATGCTTTTTTCCCCTTAGGTGGTCAGAACAAAGGTGGATGTTACTTACTTGTTCAGATGACATTTTCCGGCAAAAATTCTTATGTTGGTCATTCTTCCAAAAAGTAGAATCTGTGATACCGAATGACAGTATCCACACCGATGCGGTGACTGACAGCCACATTCTCCTCAAAACATTGGATTCATCCGTGCTGTGCCGTGCCGAGGCACAACCCACTTAAAGTTGATAATTCCGCGAATAACTGCAATTGCAGATTTCGAACAGAGAGGGCGACAGAGGAAAAACTACAAACTGCAGCTTTAATTGAATTATAGCTACATATTATGCTTATTTTAAAAAAAAAAAAACAAAGCTTAAACTTTTCTTTGTGTGTAAACTGATACATTTAATTGCTTATCGACTTGTTTAATATAAACCTGGTACATTTCAAAATTTACCAACCTTTTTTATTTAAATCTAGGAATATCTCAGTGTTTACCTGCTTCCTTAAAATAAACCTGGGAATAGTTTTGTCAAAGGTACTGACTTGTGAGTGTGACGAAACCAGCATTTCCCCCAAGCATTTTGAGCGCTGTTGAGCGGATGTTAAAGGTGAACTAAGTAACTTTTTTACCTTAACTGAACAGCTTCGGAGTCATTGGAATGGTTATATTACTTATTTCGGGTTGAATGGTGGTCGTTTCGCACCCCCCTGGTGCCCGTGAGCGGAAAATACGCACTTGCAACTTTGAGCGCGTCAGGAAGTCTCGCGTGATATCAGGTCTCGCGATGTAAACAATTGCTTTACGGCCAAAATAAATCTGCTAAAATGCTGTCATTATTGCGCTCCCTCACGCTGTCCGAACCCGAATGAAGAAGACGTTTTAAAGAATGTTCCATCTGCTTTGATGTCGTTGATCTATAGCCTCTGGTGTCTGAGAATCACCAACGAGTTTTTACAACAGTGTTGTCAAATATCTATTCCGAAGCTGTGGGGGGAGCTCTAGAGAGAAACCTGCGAGCAAAAAGCGAGAATACAGCGAAGAAATCCCAAAGCTACTGAGTGCTGCTTTAAACACATTGGCCATTGGGCTCATGCGCTCAATATAATTGGCTACAATGATCAACGCTTCAAAAACATGTTGTAAATAAACAACTTTCTTTTACGCTCTTAACCGAGCGCTTACACACGGGAGCATTTGAAAGCAGGCGTTTATCAGCGGATCCTCACTGATAAACTGATTAACTGATAGACGTCCGTTTTCGCTCCCGTGTGTATCTGTGTAGGTGCTCGGTGAACAGCGGAAAATATGTCTATTTACAACATGTTTGTCCTATCAGTGATGAAAAAGGCGAAGTGCGTCCAGACTTTGAACTTAAATGTTGCTGGGGCATCTATTATTTTACTCGCACTGCTGTCCACCATCCCATTAAAAAACTATTTTTCTTAGGCTAGTGAACTTGTTCACGTTTCCCTCATTCATGTGTTGAGCGCCACCCCGAGGAGCCATGAAGTAGCAACGCTGGGAGCAGGGAAATCTATTTAGAGCTTATTTTATTAATTTAAATATCAATATTTGACGCCAGCGTATCAATTCTCGTTTCACATGGAGAAGAACAAAGCTATATCGACCTACCTATATTTTGTCCCACGCCTAGTGGTGAGTGAGAACAGAGCAGAGTCCAGAGTGCGAATGTGACAGCAACAGGTATTTGGTATCATATTAATTGAAGTTTCCTGCGGGGAAAAAAACAATCCTGTGTCGAGTTGGGGGACATTGTCAGAGCAGAAGAAAGCATGCTTTCTTCCAGGATAACCTTGTATGTGGCTTGAGTCACGCGTCCTTCACAAAGACAGATCTGCCTGATTCATGATTTTCTCTGATAAATCCAGCTTCAGCTTTGCCCAACACCTGGTCCTCTAATGCTTAGACAGAGACTTGGAGAGGCATACAACCCACAGTCTCTTGTACCCACTGTATAAGTCGGTGAAGGATTGGTGGTGATCTGGTAGATATGTCTTTGTGAAGGATGCATAACTCAAGCCATGTACAAGATTATCCTGAATGAAAAATTGCTTCATTTTGCTCTGACAATGTTCCCCAACTCGAAGGATTGGTTTTTCGTGCAGGACAATGTTCCAATCCACACAGCCAGGCTAATCAAGGTTAGAGGACCACCTGATCAAGACCCTGTCATTGCCATCACAATCTCCAGACCTGAACCCCACTGAAAACCTCTGGAATGTAAACAAGAGGGTCACCAGACATTTAAAAAAAGCCAAGCTGCTTGAATTTTTTTTCACTAGGAGTGACATAAAGCCGCCCAACAGCAATGTGATCGACTCATTCCAAGATGCATATAAAGCTGCGATTGGAAATCAGGTTTATTCCACCAAATATTGATTTCTGAATTCTTCCTAAGTAAAAAAATATGAATATGAAAAAATGATTATAAACTTGTTTTCTTTGCATTATTCAAGGTCTAAAATCATGGCATCTTTTTTCTTTATTTTGACCAGTTGTCATTTTCTGCAAATAAATGCTCTAAATGGCAATATTGTTATTTGAAATTTGGGAGAAATGTTGTCAGTAGTTTAGAATAAATTAAAAACATTCATTTTACTCCAGAGAAACTGCTAATTTTGCAGAGAGAGAGAGAGAGAGAGAGAGAGAGAGAGAGAGAGAGAGAGAGAGAGAGAGAGAGAGAGAGAGAGAGA
Source organism: Scardinius erythrophthalmus (assembly GCF_964197995.2). Taxonomy (NCBI): domain Eukaryota; kingdom Metazoa; phylum Chordata; class Actinopteri; order Cypriniformes; family Leuciscidae; genus Scardinius; species Scardinius erythrophthalmus. Next base: position 28,432,585 of record NC_138226.1, on the reverse strand, counting down.
GAGAGATGGAGTAAAAGGACATGGTTTGGAGTCTTAAGTAACAGTGCTCGTGGGATCAGCTGAATAGCAGGATATATGGAAGTGAGTTATTCCACAATGACAGCCTGTTTTAAAAAGAAAAGTCATCATTTTGAGAGCAAAATCAATAGAGCAGCCTTTTAAAAACTCAGAGTCTGAACTGAGCAATTTTCTTTGTGTGAAAAATAATCAAAAGAAGTGGAGCAAGAGGCATTGCTGAACAGTGTTCATTGATCTTCATTCAGCCTCCCAATTGAGTCCAAGAGTGTTTGACTGATCTGATCTCTGAATCGGGCTGCTCCTTCCCTGCTGAGGAGTTAATACTTCGGCTTGAGAGACAATCTTAAAGTACCCATCACTTCCTCAGGCTCCCCAAGCGACAGGCTCAACCGTTTAATTCTCAACGGACCAGCTTACATTTGAATGATCTAAATCAAAGAAAAGGTTCTGGCCTAGAAATTGCGAAACAAACACAATTGTGTGGAGGCCTTATAAAGGTTTAAGTGTGAGAACATTTCCTCAGAGATTTGGCAGATGATTCTTTATTCACCAGTTTTTTAAAGTAAATCAGTTAAACTGAAAATAAAAGCTAAGCCAGTAGTAATACAGAGAATGAATGAATCTATCTATCTATCTATCTATCTATCTATCTATCTATCTATCTATCTATCTATCTATCTATCTATCTATCTATCTATCTATCTATCTATCTATCTATCTATCTATCTATCTATCTATCTATCTATCTATCTATCTATCTATCTATCTATCCATCCATCCATCCATCCATCCATCCATCTATCTATCTATCCATCTATCCATCTATCCATCCATCCAACCATCCATCTCTCAGACATTTTCATCACTTTAAATAATAATAATCTTATTAATACTATCATTCTACAGACAGATAGACAGACAGGCAGACAGACAGATATATAGATATAAAGACAGAGAGACAGACAGAATGTGAGCTTGAAATATGGCATAATATAAATTAAATAAAAACTAAAACTGCTCATAACCACAAATATACAAAAATACGTGAACAAGGGAATATCATCCTCACTTTCTGTTTATACAAAACACGTTCTAAAATGTTATATTTAGATATAATATAAATGTATTTGCAGAATAAATAAAACATTTTAAATAAGTTTTTGTGGTTTTTGATCAAATACATGATGCTTTAAGTTCCATTTTTAGTTGTTCTCTTGTAAATGGGCACATGACAAACTAAAACAAAACACTGCATAATGTACACATGATGCTTCCATTATTGAACCTTGATTTATAAAAAAGAGATCTTCATCTCAGCTGTGTTCCAAAATTAGAAATAAAAAAATAAATGTCTTGGAAACAAGTGCCCTCTAATGGCAGGACATAATATTGCCAAGATCCAAGACCATTCTCAATGAAGCTCATAAACATGAATGCGTGTCGTGTGTGAAGCTAAGCAAATCAATCAACTCCATGTCTAACAGCGGATCTGGCGATTTATTAAGGGACATTGTATTTAGATGCAGAAATCCAGCATCACAAGGCATGTGACACTATGATGATTTCCTTATCAGATGTGACTGACAAACTCATACACTGAAAGTATATAGCCTCCATCAACAAACAGAAAAAGCTGCCTGTGTAGAAGTTGTGTGAAGCACACACAACAAAGCAAGTACTTTCCAAAGCTCTTGTTCCATAGTGAGATACTGTCTCCATCTGCTGGTACAATCTTGGAGGCTACATGTGCATTTACAACTGTAATGTATGAAAGCATACATGTTATAACAGGAAAAGTGCTTTGTTAAAATTTAATTTTAAATAACCAAAGCAATACTGAGGTTTTAATCTACAGATGTTCTGAATCAAAAAAGTGTGTGTGAGTCCATTCACAAAGACAAGCAAGGACATTAAAATCGACATGAAATGGTGTTCACAACTCTTTGTAGAGTCAAATAGTATATTTACTGAGTAAAAAAGTCTGAGCGGGACTTGATTTTATCCAATCTGGAACCGATTGAATTGTGAAAAATGGTTGTTACGTACCAGAATGAGTCAGGTGGTTGGAGGAGAGTAGTTGAAAACAAAGAAGGTTTGGCACTTGAAAAGACAACGTAAAAGCCATTTCATAGGTTATTACATTTTCATAGAAGATTATGAAGACTGATGAATCATGAATTTTGACATGAAAAACTTCAATATGGCCAATTTTGCGCACGTCTGATAAAGGAGGTGAGGTGTCTCATAAAAAAACAAGCGCAAAAAAACTTTATTCTAGATACAAAGTAGCTTTATGAAGAAAGTTTCAAGAATACTCCACAGCATAGAGCAGCTCTTGTATTCGTGAAGTCCAGTGAATGTCAATAGGAATTCCACCAATGGATAATATCCAGTCTCATTCAGTGTCTGATTCAAAGTCCTGTCCCATAGTCAGGCCAGTTTTATTGCTCCGAAGAAGGTGGAATCCCCATCCAGAGAGATATTTGCATGAGTACGAGGTATCAGAAGCTCCAGTCTGTCCCCAGAGTCTAGTTTCACCACACCTGTACATTACATGCTCAGTTACATTCATTTGTAATAGTAGATACATTATATATTTATCTGTATATGCATTGCATTTCTATGAGATATTTTTATCACCCCAATACTATTATTCTCAGTAGTTCACAATGTTCAAAATACACAATTAGGAGAAAAAAATAATTCTCTCAAATAAATATGATATGACATACACAGGAACATATTCATCACAGCCATTTATAAGCCCGTAGGCTATTTCTGGCCTCCCTTACTGTTAGAAAATAAATGTGGTCTAGTTTCTGGGTGATTCTCAAAAACTCTGTCAAGAACATGTCTGGGCTATATTTGAACCGAAGACCACAAGAAATGAACAACATTTTTATTTTGCATAAAGAAAGTTAAGCTTATTTTTGGACCATTAAGATTCTTAAATTCTTGTTACTGTAGTGCACAAAAGAAAAACCCACACCAAACAAATTTTCATTACTGTAATGACTATAATAAAAAATAACTATATTTAGATTACTTAAAATTTAAGAGTATTTATACAGTTGCATTTATTTGTCAATAAATTTGTCATTACAGATACATATACCGTGTATACTTTATATATAATGTACAGTATAATGTGTATAATTATATATATATATATATATATATATAATTATACACATTATACTGTACATTATATATAAAGTATGTATATATACTGTACATTATATATAAAGTATATATATATATAATATACATACTGTAAAAAAATATATATATTTAGAAAACCTGGGAAGTAAAATGTCCAGACACATTATAGTAATTTTGACGAAATGTGCTTAATTGTATAATAATGGATCAAGGATAATAACACCACAATGCAAAACAAATTGAATGTCCCAAAAAAAAAAAGACCTGGATATGTTTTTGTGAGATTCACCCAACTTTGCACTTTGTAACTCTTTTGTAACACCGATAAAGTAGCAGGACTTTCCACACTCACCTCCAGTGTAGCAGGTGTTGAAGTGATTGACTCGATTCATGCTCTGAATACAGCGGAACAAAACGACGTGTTGACTCTCGTCTCCTACGACATTTTTCTTTATACGAATCACGATGTGGCCCATAGCGAACGTTGAGTCTGTATAGTAGACCTGGGAAAAGGAAAGCTTGAAATAATGAGGAGAAAACACTGAGAATGGAGTTGGAATGCCTCAAAGTTCAGTTATGAGGCCAAAAACAAAAAAATCAAGAATGTGTCATAAGTTGAGAATTTATATACCTGACTATAGATAAAGAAGAATCCCTCCTCTTTGACTAAAATGGTGTCCTGATCTTCCTCCAGAGCAGAGCCGCGCTTCAGACCGACGTGCCATGGGATGGCTGTGCTTAATTCCAAAGCAAACTCTGACAACAACAACAAAAAAACAAACAAAAAAATTAACATGTAGAAAAAAAATTATCATATGAACCGCAATATACTATAATATAACATGTATAGTGATATACATTAACATAAATCTGAAATAAATAAATGATGATAATTAACTAACAAATCTGAAAAAATAAAATCACACTAGAATAAAACAAAAACAAACTACAATTCAACAAAAAAAGCACAATACCAGCTTCTGACCTGTGACATGCTTAAATTTAAATGATTGCAATTCATGGTTTCTTTGAAAATACACCTTTTTGGTCAAGTAAAAGCAACTAGCAATATAACTTAAATTTGTTTACAGAAGCTTAAATATATTTTAAGGACCCAAGTCTGCCAAGAAGAGTTGTACTTGAGAGATTTCACAATTTTTTTCCTAATAGTTTTGGCGAATGCTAATGGAAAAACAAATAGGCTACCTATGATAACTGCGCTGTCATGAATAATGGTGATGTATTATAATCACATAAAGTTGTCAACAATTACTTTTTTTTTTTTTGATGTCAACTTTATCGCAAACATATTGTAATATAAAATACTAAAAGGATGTTAATTGGCATAAACATGCAAAGAGTATGGAGCGAATTATGTGCCATAATTAAACAAATCCAGCATTTTGCAAACAAACTCGATCTACCTCGCAAAGGAAAACTCGACTCGCAAACAAACAGAAAGCAATGTGCAAGTACAAAGGTCAGTTTGAGTGAAAATGCAGTGGAGTAACAAATATGTATTGTGTTTTACAAATATAAATAAATGAGCCAAGATAATACTTCACAAATAAATACAAACCATCCTACAAATTGCATGTAACCTTTGAACAAATACCAAATCTAGTTCATACAAATGCATATCTGTGTGTTATGATTGTTTGACACTTGGCTTATGAGATCTCTCGGCTTGATTTTCTCACAAACGTGTCCAGGCAGATTTTCTCACAAATACAGTTAAGCAACTTCCTCTTCTAAAACAGTAGATGACGCTAAACTAGAGGATTAATTTAGCGCTAGTCTCCCGGGAGAAGCACTGATTTGAAACTTGCCTTTGCCTACAGCTGAGGAAAATGACTGGTGAACATGTGCGTTTCTGTCTAATTTGATCTATAATTAACCTTTTTGAGGTTTTCTTTTGCAAAATGTTTATTGCATATATAGACAAATCCACATTAGCACTTAGTAGCACTTCACTCTCTCTAGGATAGGGGAATCTATAAGCTGAAAACTCTACCATCATATGTTGCTTTTTATAATTTTTTTCTGAGAGGCGGGTTTCATTTGTCTGTCCAAAATAATAATTTGGGCACTGCATACGTCACAAGCAAGTTAAGAAACAATTGAATATTGTTTGTTTTGTTCATTAATTATTGATTATATTAAGTTAAGCTGACTGAATTCCAACTAAATAAATAAATAAGTGGGACCCTCCTTTCAAATAAATGAAATGTTCTCATTAATTTATGGAGAACAAAAGAAATAGACTTGTTCAGTAAATAAAGTTTTTACAAAATTTTTAAAAAGCAACATATGATGGCAGAGCTTTCAGTTTATAGATTCCCCTATCCTAGAGAGAGTGAATTGCTAAGTGCTAATCTGTCTAGATATGTAATAAACATTTTGCAAAAGAAAACCTCAAAAAGGTTAATTATAGATAAATTAAGACAGAAACACACCTGTTCACTGGTCATTTTCCTCAGCTGTAGGCAAAGGCAAGTTTCAAATCAGTGCTTCTCCCGGGAGACTAGCGCTAAATTAATCCTCTAGTTTAGCGTCATCTACTGTTTTAGAAGAGGAAGTTGCTTAACTGTATTTGTGAGAAAATCTGCCTGGACACGTTTGTGAGAAAATCAAGCCGAGAGATCTCATAAGCCAAGTGTCAAACAATCATAACACACAGATATGCATTTGTATGAACTAGATTTGGTATTTGTTCAAAGCTTACATGCAATTTGTAGGATGGTTTGTATTTATTTGTGAAGTATTATCTTGGCTCATTTATTTATATTTGTAAAACACAATACATATTTGTTACTCCACTGCATTTTCATTCAAACTGACCTTTGTACTTGCACACTGCTGTCTGTTTGTTTGCGAGTTGAGTTTTCCTTTGCAAAGCAGATCGAGTTTGTTTGCAAAATGCTGGATTTGTTTGTTTAATTATGGCACATAATTCACTCCATAAAAGAGAGCTACATTTAAAAAAATCACTAAAAAGCAGTCACTCATCTCAGTCCATCGCAATCTCACAAAGTTAATCAACGAAGCTGTCTACACTGCACAATGAATCTCTTTTTTACAGCACATTATGTCACACCATCACACCATGTCTGTCACACCATCAGGACTGTGTTTTGCACCATTCTCGTCTTTGTCCTCATAGTGATTCACTTGATTTTGTCATTGTGCTCAGGTGTGTGAGTCATTATCTCCCCTATTTAAGTTCTGTTCAGTTAGTGTATCTTTGTGGGGGTCTCATCTATGTGTACGTTGTGTGGAATGTCATTGGATTTACCCTTGTGGATTACTAAAGACTTTTAACCTTCATCATCTTCTTTGTGTTTTGTCTTTCACCTCACAACCCGTGACAAATTGTTATAATGAGAGAATTTGCGAGCATGCAGAACTGAACAAAACTCCGGCGAACAAGACAAGAACTGAACAAACAACTCAAACACCTTTGAATGGCCAATTGTGTTCAAGAGATCAACAAACATGTCTGATTGGCTTCATTAGTCAACGCTGCAAAAACACATTGTAAATAGTAGGGGTGGGAATTGGCAAAAATGTGATGATTCAATAGTATTGCGATATTTGGGCCACCATTCAATATTATTGCGATTTTTAACATATTGCGATACAGCAAGTATTGCGATTCGAGTCTGCGATTCATGTCCCCCATATTATTCAAAGGCATTACAAAAAATGAGGAAAATAAGACGGCTCAACTCACTTAAAATGTCACATTTAATTCTGTGAACATTATTTTCTACACATTAACTGAAGTGCAAAAACTTGGGAGGGTAGTGCAAAAACTTTGTCCTTGAACATTCAGGACACAAGACCTCATTACAGGACAGGACGTAATTATTCTCTGAATAGGAGAACTCTCACATGAATGGTGAGCTCCCAGCACATAACTTAAAATTATTTAAATACAATAGAGCAACATAAAGCAGACATAATAGAGTAACATAAACCTTAGAATAATCATATAAATAAGAGTAACTTAGAGCTTCAATCAAATTGAGAAAAATAAACAAAAATGTGTAGCCTACTGCTAGAGTTCAGTCCTGTTGGCTGCAAGGTCATCAACCAAAATTCATTTGGGAATATACTATTCGCTTTTTGATGAAAACCGAAATTTACCCACACTTTCGATTTGAAAGAAGACGGAGCGTCGTGTACAACCGGTTGTGATGGTGAAGCCATTTTCATTTGAATTTGCTGTTGAATGCATGACAACAAATCACCGCAACAAGCGCCACCTTGTGGATGTAATACGCAAATGTAAATTATCAGAGTAAACTCAGAGAAAACCCGAAAGTAAAATAGATAATTTTATAATTAAATATTGCAAATACTTTGCGCTACTGTCACCACCTATAATTGCGTGTGCAAAATATCACGATACTGAACAGAATCGATCTTTCCCCCACCACTAGTAAATAGAAACCTGTGATGCTCTCCAGAGCACAAACACAAATAACGCACTAGAGCGTTTTCCAAATCAGTTTTGCCAATATATTATTACAGTATCATCCCTTGTAGAACCGGGCCTGGTGAGAATTTAAAATATGTCACTGCAAGTCAGTTATAACAAATGCTCTTATTGGACTGGGAATGAAGTTGAGTTCTGAAAGTTACAGTAAGTTTTCATAGTACAATGAAATGCCATAAAATTGGTAAAATGCATCACTTGAACACAATTTAGCCATACAGGTAAGTCATTCTGAAATAAAAACACATTTATAATACTATTATAAATAAAAGATTTTACTAACTCCTTCAGTACCTTTCTGGAAGGTTGTCTTCCTGTTGTCTGCCATCATCTGTAAGAAGGCTTGGGATTCTGTGGAAGGGCAGAGGAGTTTAAAACCTACAAGAAAAACTGAAATGAATTGTGTCCATGTAGCGTGAATTTACATGCATTCTTATTACACATTTCTTAATTGCAAGTATTTTCTGTAGCTGTCAGTAAGAGATGAGAATGATTACAGTGGTATTTTTTTCCATTCAGTGACTCATACAGTAACTGGATATGCAAATGTATGATGGTGCACTTTTGCAGAATGTGCATGTTTTTTTTTTAATATACATATATAGACATTGAGTGGTTTTAATCTTACACCATCTGTGCTCTGCATCACTCCTGTCGGTAAACACAAACAACCCACAGCTATTCTCAGTAAAAAAAAAAAAAAGACAAGTGCATCACAGAATAAGCAGAAGTGCGTGCTTGCCTGCTTTGTTTGAGACATGCCCCGTACTCCTTTTTGACATGCCAGTATGGTCTGTTGTGGTATCATCCATCTCAGTCTGCTGAAGGTACTGTAAACAGACAACCAATCTTCATTTAGGCTGATCACCAGTTAAACAAGCTTTTTCCCCAATTAGGATGAGGCTTGTACGGAGGACTTGGGGTAGTCACACTTTTTACTCAACTAAACATTTCTCATGTCAGGAATATTTCTGAAAAGTCCCATAATGTCTTGACTACAAAAATTGACAAAATTTCCAGTTGCCCAGAAAAAAGAAAGAAAGAAAAAAAAAAAAACCTTAATTTAACAAACAATTACATACTGTACATGGGGTAATTTGTCACAAAGGGAACAATTTTAAGCACAACTGAAACAGCAAAATAGTTATGCAGCATCAAATCATTCATTAAAAAAGCAAAATAAATGATTAATAATTTCTAACCAGTACAAATGTCAAAATAAGAGGTTACAATTTATTTTAGTGTCATTGTTACATATTATGTTACAATGTACTTATTAATAACAGTAAATTGTGCCTACGTACATGAAAATAACTAAGCCAAACCCTATAGAAAGTAGTAATGTTGTTAATTAATATTACTCAGCACTTAATTGTATTATTACACTGTAACAAAGACACCTTAAAATAAAGTGTAACCAAATAAGGTTTTATTGTTTTACTTGCTTACACAAAAGCCATTTACAAACATATGTTGACATTGGATTGGAGTTTAGAGGACATTTGTGACCCTGGACCACAAAACCAGTCACAAGTCACACTGTTATATTTGGGGCAATAGCCAACAATACATTGTTTGGGTCAAAATTATCGATTTTTCTTTTATGCCAAAAATCATTAGGATATTAAGTAAAGATCATGTTCCATGAAGATATTTTGTAAATTTCCTACCGTAAATATATAAAACATTTATTTCTGTAATGGAAATGCAGCATAATCACAAACATAAATGGATAACTTTAAAGGCGATTTTCAATGTTTCGATTTTTTTGCGCCCTCAGATTCCAGATTTTCAAATAGTTGTATCCCGGTCAAATATTGTCCAATCATAACAAACCATACATCAATGGAAAGCTTATTTATCCAGCTTTATATATTTATTTCAGAAATTTCAGAAAATTTACCCATGTGACGGGTTTTGTGGTCCAGGGTCACATTTGGTCTGCAAAAACAATATAATTTTGACGGTTTTGAATTAGGAGTTTTAAACAAACATACAAAACATGGTTAGAGAAAACAACCAACAGACTCTTAACTCCAAACCTTATAGTTACTTACAGATATAGATATAACCCTTGAGATAAACTAAATGCAATTTATGAAATTCCTTCAAGTTCCATCAAATCATCAATTACAACACTCTTTAGATAGAAGGACATTTAATGGAAATGCATTGTGGTCCAAACCTCAATTCTGCCTTTGATGTCTTCTTGTTCCTGCTGGTGGGTTTGTTTCTCCGCTTGTTTCTTGCGGAACACCTCGGCTCTCAATCCCTCCACCTCGGCCTGCAAGGCCAGCACATGGTACAAGGAGATCACAGACAGGGAGGAGGTGGTGATGGCAGCAACAACCAGCACCAGAAACAGCCAGGACAGCCTTCTCCTTTCACCCCGACCTGGACCAACATCCTCAGCAGGCATGGTGGAAACTAACTTTTAGGTAAATGGGATATTAGTGACTAAATGTTGGCTGAATGGCATATAAACGGATTCTGAATAAGCTTTATTTCTTAAAAGATCTCAACCCACCTCAAAACATGACTACAATCAATAAGGATCCTCACAGTGAGAGGTTTGTACTTGGAAAGGTCGTCTGGAGGTCTTGGTTATGCTTGCTGAATCCAATTCACCTTCATATGGCATGAACCAATCATCTTCATATTCCTCTGAAGCTCTTAGCACACGTTTCTTTCAGAACAGTGCCGGACCAGACCTTTTATACATAACTACCCTTCCTCTTCAAGCTGATTTCTGTTGATATGGAAGAGAGGAAGATCCCTGAGATCTACAGTTGCAGTCCAACTTAGTATAAAAGTAACTGTACTCGCCCCAAAAAAATTCCCGTCTGCAACAAATACCCGGCTAACAGTCTGGTTTTTGTATCCCTTTCCTGCCAAGATGTCCACACCCACTGTATTTAACACCGCACTTCAACTCGAAAGTTGCTTTGTCATCACTTACTTTGTTCCGACAAACTGCGTCAAGAGTATGAAGATAAATAACAGATAAATGTCAGGCTTACTTTTGCTAAAAATAAATTAATAGCACATAAGAAAGTATATATATGACAGTGACAAAGCAAAACGAAAGTTATTCTTGGTATAGACAAAAAAAAAAACAGTTTTGTTCTTTTGAAGAGAAAACCAGAAACAGGAACCAGTGGCTTTTAAAGTACAAACAGACTTTTGCAGCCAAGTTATCAGAAGGGTTTGATTTCTTTATTGCATGTCACCAGACAGAAAATAGAAAGTGTGATTCAATTGTATGTACATGAACACATGATTCGAATAGAAAATCCATAGCTCAAAACACAAATGTTGAAAGAATAAGAAAACCCTCCTTACACATTCAGAACTGAATCTTCCCACTCTGCTATTTACTGTAAAAAGCAAATACAAAACATGAGCAGCGCTTTATATTATTTAATATATTCAGTTTATGAACAAGATGAAGTGAGAATTCAACACACAAACTAGCCCAAAAGAATGGCCAGAACATGCCAATGGAGTATTAGTCAAATCTAGTAAACTCTAAAGTAGTATTTTCATTATTTTATCATATGTCAGCATCTTTGTTCCAAGGTTTACACTCAACCACACAGACATTCAATAAGGTATCATGGCACATCACTGTGAGTTCAACTAAATGACACATTGCAAATGATACATGAATTTGAAAATATTTCCTCATAAGGTTTAGAGGCAGTTCTTATGAATTAGGCCTATACGATCAATAATGACCATTGCAAATATTTATTTTAAAATCAAAAGGTCAATAAACTGATATACAAAAGTATCTTATGTATTGAAACCACCAAAATCCCGGTGTCTTGGGAGCTTTTTCTCTTGCATTGGCTGGTTCCACTGCTTACTCTTACAACCGTCCCATCTCTACATAACTAATAACGCTAGACATAACTGAAGACATCTAGAGCTCAACTGTGCTACTATACAATCTCTTAAAACACCCACCTCGAAAAGAATCTGACGAATCCCAAAAGGTGGACTTTGGAAGCCTGACATACCCTCTTGGTTTGAAGATATCAATATTTGCATGCAAACTGACATAGGATCACTCTGCCTTCAAATCTGTAATCCTAACATTCAAAGGCAGTTTTCACGCATTACAACAGATGTGAGCGTTAAGTGCATCAGCAAATGCGCTGACTAAAGCATGCAATAATAACAGACTTGGATGTGCACAGATCCAACACTACGTAACGGCAAAGTTTGCAAAGTCCACCTTTTATTGGGCGCTCGACAGTCAACCACCAACGTGAGCCAACAGAAAGGACAAACCTCAGTGTCTTTACCCCCGATTCAATACGCTAAATAGTTAATTGAAAAATTGCCATCATTTACTCTACCAAAACCCACTGGACTTTCTTCTGTGAAACATGAAAGGAGACATTTCGAAGAAAGTGATGGTCGCTCTAGTCCATGCAATAACAAAAGATTAGATCCAAAGCTTTCAAGATTACTTGCGCTCTGTATTCCAAGTCGTCTGAAGCCTGAATTTTGTTCTTCACTGAATCATCAGCTGTAGCTCATGAAAGTTCATGAGAGAATCTGTGTCGCAAAACCAGTCTCAGAGATTTAGTCACAATTCAGTTAGAAGTCATATGGACTACTTTCAGGATGCCTCACTTTTATTGAGTCCTTTTGAAGCTTTAGGCTTCTACCTGTAACTGCATTGAAAAGAGCAACTCATGCACTCTTCAGAAAAAAAGTCATACAGGTATGGAGTGATGTAAATGATGACAATTTTCTCTTTTTTTGAGTGAAAGTTTCTGATTTTTAAGGGAACTGCAAAGAGTTACAGGAAATGGATGTGTGACTACAGCGCAACAGTCACCAATGGACAGGTTTTTCAACATGATCCAAACAAAGCAGGTCATGGGCAGATAAATGATGCTAAGCACTTGACCTGATTAAAAAAAGGGAAACTTCTTATTTACAAGTTGTGCAAATGGACTGTGCTTGGAACTCTGTCAAGCAGCTGTTATGTGCGATTTCACTCTTACTTCCAGAAGATCACTATAAGCCTGAGAGAGAGTAAACATACTTTAGGCTTGTTGTGTTGGTATTTTCATACAGTGCTCACAGTGAACTGCAGCCCGCATGAAAATCAGTATTGAAATCTTTACTTCTCACACACAGCTCCATATGCAAATCCAAAACATGGGATTAAACCACAATGAGCCGATTTCCTGAGTGGATTTTAAACCTCCCGTAAAAAACGAAGGCAGTGTGATATAATAAAGCTTCAACACATCACGGCCGGCACAGAAGACTGAATGCATGAAATGCCATAGACAAAGTTGAGTAAACTAGGATCAGTTGCCCCTGGTCCATTTAACTGTATTCACTGGAGAAAAAAAAATAAAATAAAAATAAAAAATACAATGAGCACTCTGTTTTGTTCCAAAAAAAAAAATTGTGCATATATTACATATAAACAAAATAAATAAAGAGAGCTTCTCAAATCGTTTAGTAATTTAAGGGTTATTCAGTTTAGTAATCCTAAAATCTAGGGCATTATGGGATAGCAGTTTGTCATTCATGAGTAAAAATAAATTACATTCAGTCATACCTAAAACATGATTTTAAAGCTTTGTAAATTATATATATATAAAAAAAAATGTGTTTGCTTTTTTGCAATTTGTAGCCAACTTATGCTTTTTACATGTATATTTTAAGTGGTAGAACAAAAGTGATCATTTCCTCAAGCAATGTTGACCACAGACATTATTTTACTCGTGAATTTAAAACCGCTATCCTTGATTAGACATAACTATTTTCAAATTGCATGTGCAGGTGGCTGGGCTTTTAGTATAATTTTTAAGGGATAGTTCACCCAAAAATGTAAATTCTGTCATGAATTACTCACCCTCATTTCGTTCCAAACCTGCAAGACTTTCGTTAATCTTTAGAACACAAATGAAGATCTTTTTAATGAAATCTGAGTGCTTTCTGTCTCACGATTCACAGCCTATGCAACAACATTTTTAAGCCCTAGAAAGGTAGTAAAGACATCATTAAAGTAATCCATGTGACTCCAAGTGGTTTAACCTCAATTTTATGAAGCGATGCAAGTGCTTTGTCCCAACCCACCCACCCACCCTCCGAATTTCCCAGCCAAGGCACTTACGTCAATTTGTAAAATTTAGGTTAAACCTCTGGAGTCACATGGATTACTAGTGGTAGTTGCGTAACCTGTCAATGGAGGAACCGAAAGCTCTCAGATTTCATTAAAAAGATCTTCATTCCAGTTCCGAAGATGAAAGAATGTCTTACGGGTTTGGAACGGCATGAGGGTGAGTAATCAAGTGAACTAACCCTTTAAAAGTGGACATTGCTTGAAAATGAAAAAGAAAAAAGACTAAGAGGGCATTAAATTATTCAGGCAGATGCATTTAAACTTGATATAAAAATTGACAAAATATATTTTAAAGGCTTTAAAAAAATGCAGCCTTCACTATTGAATAAATGATATTGTAAATAATTAATGAATTCTTGGTGTGTGATCAATGGAAAGAAAGAGCTTAGGAAGTTGGGGAGAAATAATTCAAAAAAAAAAAAAAGAGAGAAAAAAAGTTACATTCTTTTTGAGCAGGTCCATATTTATAGAGCAGTCAACAGTAGTGACTGTTCTAGATTATGGTGACGTTGGACGTCCCCTGGGCCGTCTCTTCACTTGCATGGCTTTTAAGTAGCTCCTTCATAAACTGCTCAAGGGCGGCAAAATAACCCTGGCACTGCCAGGTGTCATTGTGCGTACCCTCGGGAAAGATGCCGAGGCGTTTAGTCCGAGACGGGGACAGCTCGTACAGCTGTTTCATCATCACCGGGGGGATGAGTTGGTCTGATAAGCCAGAGATAAAGAGAGATGGCATACGGCAGAGAGCCACGTGTCTATAGGACAGAAACTTGTTCTTGTAGCACCAGAGCGGCAAGTAACGCATGGGGAAGAAAGAGAACAGCGTGGCCGCCATGTGCGGGATGCTCAGGAAAGTGTTCTCCACCATGATGGCGGCCACTCGATGCGGGTTTCCCGACGCCAGGCGGATGGCCACCGCACCCCCCAACGATCGGCCGAACAGCACCACCTTGGTCTTGTCGATGTCCGGCCGGGTCATGATGTAATCCAAGGTAGCCTCTGCGTCCTGGTACAGTCCCTCTTCGCAAGGTTCTCCTTCGCTCTTTCCGTAGCCTCTGTAGTCCAACAGAACCACGTTGGCCTTCAGGTTCACCAGCATGAGCAGGGCGTTCGGCACACGATGGCCGATGTTCCCCGCATTGCCGTGGAAATATAAAATGGTGGGAGCGGTGGCAGGGTTTTCGCCCGTGTAACGGAGCAGGATGAGATTGAGCCGTACGCCATCTTTGGTGCGGACGAACACGTTCTCGTGTGGGATTCCAGTCGGCATGGGAACATAAAGACGCGAGGACGAGGGCTGGTCGGGGAAGTAGAGCAGGACGTCCTGGAACTTGTACAGGATGGCAGCCACAGAGACCAGGATGAGTCCCAGCAGAATGAAGCCTCCGTACAGGTGGAAGGTCAGAATGAGGGCTAGCAGGGAGACGCGGCAGATTCCCCATGACCACGCGCACACGGTCAGCAAACACGCCTCAAGTGCCGCCCATAACCTCCATGGCTTCTCCATGGCGGCAACCTTGATGACAAGAGAGTCTCCGAAACTCACTGAAGGCGTATTCTGGAGAAACATAGAAGGTCGGTTTGTAAGGTCAGAGATGTTATTATAACATTTGGTGCTGCCTACATTTTTTTTCCAAGAAGGGACAAAAATTTACATTTTATTTTACGTTTAGTTACACATGCTACATGTACTTACTATAGTAATAACAGTAAATTGTGCATATTTACAAGCATCTAACCCAAACCTTAACCCGTAAGTACATATAGTTCATTTTCCTCAGTACTTATACATGTAACTACTGTAATTACACTGTCAAGTTAAGTCACCTTTATTTATAGAGCGCTTTATACAATCGATCAACGTTACCTTAGTGTAACCAAGAGCTGCATGATTCTGGATAAATTGAGAAGATTTTTTAGTTTCAAACAGGATTCTCCCATGATTCTGAACAGACAACTAAACAAAATAATGTGTCATTTACTAAAAGTTCTAACAAAATGTTATTTGCTGCAGTCTTTTTAAAATGTTTTAATCTGGATTGTTTAAAAAACTAGGTTTGAATGAATGATTCAATGACTCCACTTGTTTCATTACTGGGCCGGGTTTCCCGCTAACGATGTATCTTAGCTCTTAAAGAGCGCTTTCTACGTGCAAGGTTACGAACGCTCACAGCAATTCCACGAGCGTTTCCCAAAAATGCACTTAACATGAACGCGCGTTGAGGACTTTCCAAAGGAAATGTGGAGGACTGTTGTGGATTAGCAATCAAGACAAGTCTATATAAAGCACCTACAGGCGGAGGCACTGACAAAATGGCTGAAAAAAAAAAAAAAAAAAAAAAAAAAAAAAAAAAAAAAAAAAACACGAAAAGATACCTTTCAAAAAGATGAAATTAATGTCCTTTTAGAGGAGATAGAGCGAAACAAAGATGTAGGCTAATTTTTAACAGATTTAAAGGATTTCTTTTATTTATTTTTTGTTCATTCATTTAATTTTGATTAAAATTATTAGATTAAATTATTTCTATTTTTTTGTTTTGTTTTCTGACCTTTTTAATTATTTAATGTATACATTAATTTAACCAACAACAAAAAAGAGTAATAAAGTGTACAATAAAGTACAATCAAAACCTTATATTATAATCACACTGCATTTGAATAAAGTTAAAGGTGTAATCTGCCGGTTGTCCTGCATGTGTCCTCATAAATCTGTCTTCTTACGATGCACTTGGGGATGTACGATTACTCCAGAGCACTCGTAGATCAACGAAGATTTTCAAGTGTTACTTAAGCTAAGATGCTTTTGGCAAACAGACCGTAATATTAAGATCAGTCGTACAATCGTTTTTACGATCAACTTAGGCTTACGATGCTTTTGGGAAACGCAGCCCTGGATGAATCAGCATTTTTGCTGAACTAATTTCTTGAACAAATGATTCAATGACGAATACATTTTAACAGTTACTTGTCGCCACCTGGTGACATAAAATGTAATCGATAAAATTGTTAGGTTTGAAGCGCCAAGTCACTTAAAATGGTGATTTGCTCCACTTTGATTGCTACCGTAGACATCAGTGTTTTTATCGAAACTATAATCTCATATCTTTACTATAACCACAATCTTCTAACAATTATTCATGCAGCTCTAGAGTAAATCAAAAATCAAACTTGATTGTAGTAAATTTTGCAATAAATTCAACTATAATAATAATTAAAACAAATAATAATCTAATTCACCTATATTCTCAATGCAAAATTAAAACAAAACTTTTTATAGATTTGCCCTTTTCGTTACTTCAGACTCACTGAAGTTACTTCAGACTCTTCGCAACTCTGGTGGTTGCCACGTAAAATCGCATGATTAAGGATATTTATTCTGTCATGTACGACTAACTTTCTTCTGTGGAAAAAATAATATTTTGAGAAATTAATTTTCTGTTAATGGTGACCAAAAATATCATCAAACTTATTCAGAATATCTTCTTTTGTGTTCTGGAAAATAAAGAAAGTCACCCAGGTTTGGAATGACAAAGGAGAGTAGGCTAAATGATGACTACATTTTTTGGTGTACAATCTCTTGAATACAGGCTATATTATACTTCATATACTTTAAATAGAATTTGACTATTTTACAACAACCTTGAATGTGGCTCATCCAATCAGATAAAGCAGGAACTATTTGTATTAAAATATTAGTCTGTTTTTAACTCCACTTATTTTCCTAATATAAATTTCCAAATAGAAAGAGAAAATAAATCAAATGAGACTAAGTGCTTCTCATCTGTAAAGTACTTAGCCTAATTCACCGGATTATCCAAAAACAGGCATTAACATGGTTAAGTAATATATAAGCCATTTCTGTTAAGACTCCAGTAACTAACTATTGTCAATAAATACATAACTCTATTGTGATAAACGCAGTTGCCATGATATAAAATGACTTACTGCCTGTGACATACGATTTTGGTTAGGCTACATCTTCCTGCCCTACAATGATACTGACGTACTATGGTATTACCCTCTGATATAATCCTTGCTTGTACCATGGTAGCACCACAGTAATTTTACAGAAGCCGAAAACTAGAGCAAATACACATTGTAAGTTATAAAAACTATAAGGTGTTTTCTGATGACACAACACAGTGGTGTCTGGAGCCCTCAGGGTGTTTAGAGACCAGGTCCAGTCTTGACCAATCCAAACACACAGGAATGCAGATGAGGATCAGTACTTATTCATCTATATACTGCACATATCAGAAACATTTTTAGAGCTATTTTTCCAAAATCAACATTACTTTCGCAATGCAACTTAATATAAAAGCAGCTGCTCCACGACCTGACCCCAATATCAAATCATACAGTAAAACACTGTCAGCATATCCGCACGTTGCTTTTCAGCCAGCTGTTGACATCGTAAGAGAGAAACACCCTGAAGTCCAAACCTAGATGACAGGAATCATAAACACGCCGATGACATATTGATGTTGACAGCAGCTTTTCCCTCTGGACTTCATGTACTGCACAGCTAATACAGCTGCTAGCCATATCTAACACACATCTGCTGCCAATCTGATACATAACTACTCACATCTATCGCATTCTTCAGCGGCACATCTTCAGCTGAGCTTACGAACAGGAGAAACGGTCATCTACACGAACATCCCGTGAAATAACAGCTGATCAACTGTGGCTAGCAGCAAATCTAGCCGGACTGCTGCTGACTGTACACTGGTGTCGCTTTTTAGGAAGTTCCGGGAGGAAACAGCGGAACCGTCTGTTGGCGGCCAACGCATTATCAGTAGCTAATGTTCATGAATTAATACAAGGCCTGTGCACCCAGTAAAAATTACAATTATTAAACTGTATTTATACATTTAAAACACATGTGATAACTAATGTCCTAAAGTGATATTTATGAAATAAATGGCTACCTACATAGCTGAGTCTGACTTTTTGTCTGTGTGTTAGTAGGTTTATGTAGGATTGTCTGCGTGTTAGTAGGTTTTTTGTGTGTGTTTACTTGATAAACTGATATACTGTTGGCTATTAAACAGCTATAGAAAAAAAAAAATACATGGTGATATTAGATCGGTGCAGGGCAACAAGTAGGATTTGCTAACGTGACCATTAAGTTATACATTTTATTTCTTAATGTTCTCTGAAAGTTTAAATTCAACTGTATCATTTTGTAAATATATGATGCTAATTTTGAATGTTCTCTGAACGTTCTGAAACAATATATAGCCTAAGTAATAATAATAAAAAAGAATATATATATATATATATATATATATATATATATATATATATATATATATATATATATATATATATATATATATTTTTTTTTTTTTTTTTTTTTTTTTTTTTTTTGAAAGAAGTCTCTTATGCTCATCAAGCCTGCAGTAAAAAATGGTTCTCTTTTTTAATATATTTTAAAATGTAATTTATTTTTGTGATGCAAAGCTGAATTTTCATCAGCAAGTACTCCAGTCTTTGGTATCTTATGATCCTTCAGAAATCAATCACAATATGATGATTTGATACTCAGTTATTATCAATGATGGAAACAGTTGTGCTGTTTAATATATTTTTTGGAATACTTTTTTCAGGATTCATTGATGAGTAAAACGTTAACAGCATTTATTCATAAAAACAGCATTTATTCAAAATAAAAACATTTCTAACAATATAAATCGTTACCATCACCTTTTATCAATTTAACGCATCCTTGTTGAATTAAAGTACTAATTTCTTTAAAAAAAATAGTTATTGTTCCCAAACTTTTGAACGGTAGTGTATATTGTTACAAAAGATTTCTATTCTAAATAAATACAGTTCTTTTAAACTTTTTATTCATCAAATAATCCTGAAAAAAGTATCTCAGGTTATAAAAAAAATATTAAGCAGCACAACTGTTTCCAACATTGATCATAAATCAGCATATTAGAATGATTTCTGAAGGATCTTAAGACACCAAAGACTGGAGTACTTGCTGATGAAAATTCAGCTTTGCATCACAAAAATAAATTACATTTTAAAGTATATTAAAAAAGAGAACCATTATTTTAAATTGTAATAATATTTCATAATATTACTGTTTTTGTTTTTTTGTTTTTGTTTTTTAACTGCAGGCTTGATGAGCATAAGAGACTTCTTTCAAAAACATTAAAAATAGCAATGTTTCCAAACTTTTGACTGGTACATATATATATATATATATATATATATATATATATATATATATATATATATATATATATATATATATATATATATATATATAATGAACTTTATTTAAGACTGACTGCGTCCGAAATCTGATAAATGATGCCAAGGTTGGAAGGCATCAAGGCACGTCCGAATTCATGCAATGTTAGTTTCACTTCCTGTTTCCTGAGATACCTTCATCTGGGCTGCGTTCAGCCCCGACAAAACGTTGCACAACGTTTTTTAAACAGAAACGGTGATGCGTTGAACACACTGTTCTGATGACGCAAGAGTTGCAACGATGGCAGCTGAGAAGGCCATTCTTTGTGTTCTTTGTGAAGAATTTTCGGAGCCTGATGAAGTCGGTATAAATATGTGTTTAATACTACAAAATATGCCCGATGTTACAGTTACTGCTTTTGCCGCCCGGAACAAAAGACAACATCCCAATCGAGTGAAGGGATTGCTGAAACTGAAATGGAAGCACACATCTTACCTAATTCAGACTAAAAACACATCTATTTAGCCTCACACACTGACTTTATTTGTAGTTCATACTGTTTTAATACCCTGTATCTTCTTTCTCATTTTTAGGAAAAGCACTTAATTACCATTCTATACCAAATGTCATACACTTGCAATGAAGCTAAAAATATAAACAACTACATCATTATGTTGATATGCTATACAGTAAAACTTACGACAAACATGTCTTCTAATATCCTCAGTTTTTGCGTATACCGAGCTGCATCGAACACATTTGTAAATTACTTTCCTTAAACCCATTATGCGAGTTCACTTTAATACCGCATGCTTTATATACATGTTGCTGCTGATTGGACTGAAGTTCTGACACACCCACCAAACAAGAGAAAACGTACTTGGTTACTTACGTAACCTCGGTTCCCTTAGAGATAAGGGAACGAGTACTGCGTTGAAAACGCTGTGGGAAAACTCCTTTTCTCAAGAATATTGAAGCCTTTATTTTAAAACGCATTGCTGCAGCACATGCGAGAGCTAGAAGCTCGCGTGAGCGTGCTGATTGGCTTGTGCAAAGCAACTGCACGAACCAATGGCGGAACAGCAGAGGAGCGCGAGCCAATCGGGGCGCTTGGCACTCTGCCAGAGTCAAGCGCGCGAAACTGCACGTGACAGAAGAGTATAAATACACAGAGAATCCGCCATTTGACAGGTTTAAATCGACTGAAGCGAAAAGACACCTGCCATAAGAGACAATAGCACGGCAAGGCAACGCAGTACTCGTTCCCTTATCTCTAAGGGAACCGAGGTTACGTAAGTAACCAAGTACGTTCCCTTACGAGAACGTTCTCTCGTACTGCGTTGAAAACGCTGTGGGAACACTATTTAAAACGCCGTGCTTGTCGTCTTTGGCCAATCTGACTCACCGAGAGCTCCAGGAAGTACAGAATAGCCTAGGATAAAGAGACCGAATCTTCGGGCCCTTAGATATCCAAACAGATAAAGCTGGGCCAAGGGCCAGTCTTAAGAATCCCACAACATGAGATGACAACCAGTGTCTGAGTCAAAAACTAGTCTGGGTCCACAGAGCCAGCGTTAGATAGAGACTACTCATGCCTATAAGGCAGGTACCATAGAGGTCTAAGATGTGGACGGAACGGACCAGCCGGCCGCCGCATAACGTCCTGCATAGACATTTTCATAACTAGTCTGGATCCATAGAGCCAGGGCCTAGCTAGAGAGAATTCGTACCTGCGGAGCAGGGACTTTTGGGTTGTAACGTTTCACAAATGTGGACGAAACAGACTAGCCGGTCGTCACACAAGTGTGACAGAAAGAATGTCAAAACCAGCCTGGGTCCGCAGAGCCAGAGCTTAGATAGAGAGAACTCGTGCCTGCAGAGCAGGAACTTCCAGGTTGTAAAATCTCACAAATGTGGACGGGACGGACCATCCGGCCGCCGCACAGATGTCTTCGATAGGAACACCACTTGACCAGGCCCACGACGAGGCGACGCCTCTCGTGGAGTGAGCTCTAACACCTATGGGACATGTAAGGCCCAGTGAGGTGTAGGCCAGAGCAATGGCATCCACTATCCACCTGGACAGCGTGAGCTTCGTGACAGGAAGACCTTTGGTTCGGCCCCCGAAGCAAACAAAAAGCTGTTCAGACTGTCTGAAAGAGGCTGAACGCTCTAAATAAATTCTCAAAGCTCTGACAGGGCAGAGTGTGAGAACATCACTGAACTCTTCTGAGGTGGGAAGAGCTGACAGAGAAATAACCTGGGCTCTGAACGGAGTTGAGAGCACTTTAGGAATATATCCATGTCTTGGCCTAAGGATGACCTTAGAGTCATAGGGGCCAAATTCCAGACAGGAAGCGCTAGTAGAGAGCGCCTGTAAGTCACTCACTCTCTTGACTGACGCCAGTGCCAACAGCAGGGCGGTTTTCAGGGAGAGAGGTTTTAGGTCGGCTGACCGAAGTGGTTCAAAGGGAGGTCCCTTAAGAGCCCGCAGAACCAAAGAAAGGTCCCATGCTGGGACAGATGGCGGCCGAGGCAGGTTAAGCCTTCTGGCGCCCTTAAGGAAGCGAACTATAAGGTCGCATTTTCCTAAGGAGGCTCCGGCTTCCAAAACATGCTGTGCAGCAATGGCTGCTACGTATACCTTGAGAGTGGAGGGGGATCGACCCGCATCCAGCATCTCCTGGAGAAAGGATAGCACTCTTGGAATTTCACAAGTGTGTGGGTCGAGGTTTCGAGCTAAACACCAGCTGGAAAACACTGACCATTTATGGTGGTAGAGGCGTCTGGTAGACGGAGCTCTAGCTTCCCTGATCGTGTTCAGGACGCCCTCTGGGAGGTCCTGGGGTACCCGTTGAGTGGCCAAGCGTGTAGGGCCCACAAATCGGGACGGGGATGCCATATAGTCCTGCTGGCCTGAGCCAGAAGGTCGCGCCTCACTGGGATTGGCCAAGGGTCTGTCACAGACAGCCGTATCAGCTCCGGAAACCAAGACTGGGTTCGCCATAGAGGAGCTATCAGGAGCACTGCGCATTTCGTGTCTCTGATCCGTTCGATGACCTGAGGGAGCATCGAGACCGGAGGAAATGCATAGAGGGGAAGGCTGGGCCAGTCGTGGGCCAACGCATCCCTGCTCTTTGAAAAGAAGATTGGGCAGTGACGATTGTCTTCTGAGGCGAAGAGATCTACTTCTGCCTTCCCGAAGACCTCCCAAAGTAGGAGAATCGTCTGAGGGTGGAGAGACCATTCCTCTGGGGGAACCCTGCCCCGAGAGAGCATGTCTGCTCCCGTGTTCAACGTGCCCGGCACGTGAGCTGCCCTGAGCGAGCGCAGATTGGTGTGAGCCCATAACAGTAGCTGGGTGGCTATGGCAAGCAGGTTGCGGGACCTGAGGCCGCCCTGGCGATTTATGTAAGATACCACTGACATGTTGTCCGTCCGGACCAATACGTGGTGTCCAGCCAGGTATGGGAGGAAGGTTTTCAGGGCCAGAAAAACTGCCCTCATTTCGAGGCAGTTGATGTGTAGGCGTTTCTCCGAGCTCGACCAGAGGCCGGAGGCAGGCCTGCCCTCGTACAGGGCTCCCCAACCTAAGTTGGAAGCGTCTGTTGAAATCATCCTCCTCTTGGAGACCACCCCCATACTCACGCCCTGCTGAAACCAGCTGGCGTTCGTCCAAGGGGCCAGGGCTTGAACACAGCGCTGATCCACCTTGATAGTCAATCGGCCTGAGTGCCAGGCGCGGGGTGGCACCCGAGGTGCTAGCCACAGCTGAAGAGGACGCATGCGCAGTAGGCCTAGTTGGAGTACTGATGATGCTGAGGCCATAAGGCCAAGGATCCTCTGAAACGTTCTGAGGGGTGCATGAGAGCCCTCCGTGAACGATGCGGCGAGCCGCTGAATCGATAGAGCACGGGCCGGGGAGGGCCATGCTCTCATAAGAACGGAGTCGAATACTGTCCCCAGGAACATGATACGTTGGCTGGGTGACAGAATACTCTTTGAAAAATTCACCCTGAGCCCTAGACATTCTAGATGGCTGAGGAGCCAGGCTTTGAGAGTATGTGACTCCGCCTCTGACTGAGTCAGAATGAGCCAGTCGTCGAGGTAGTTTAGAATGCGCATTCCCCGCTGTCTCAGGGGGGAGAGAGCTGCATCCATGCACTTCGTGAATGTACGAGGTGCCAGAGCCAGTCGAAACGGTAGAACCGTGTACTGGTATGTCTGCCCCTCGAAGGCGAATCTCAAGAATGGCCTGTGGTGGGGATTCACTTGAATGTGAAAGTAAGCGTCTTTCAGATCTACTGAGAAAAACCAGTCGCCTGGGCGAATTTGCACCAGTATATGTCTGGTCGTGAGCATCCTGAACGGCCGTGACATGAGAGCCTTGTTCAGACGTCTGAGATCTAAAATGGGCCTCAGGCCGCCGTCTTTCTTCGGAACGAGAAAGTAACGACTGTAAAAGCCTGACTCGCTTAGAGAAGGGGGAACCCTCTCGATAGCCCCTTTTGCTAGCAGACTTAATACTTCGGTGCGGAGGACATGACGTAATGTGCTGCTGACCGAGGTTTGAACCACAGCGCGAAAGCGCGGGGGTCTGCGTGCAAACTGAAGCGAGTAGCCGCGCTTTATGATGTTTATCACCCATTCTGAAACTCCTGGGATAGCCTGCCAAGCTAGAGCCCGAAGAGCCAGAGGCATCATTATATCTGGAACGCCCGGAGACGGGGGCTCGAACTGATAAGAAGTCAGGGGAGAAATTTTGCTCGTTTTGTGCTCTGAGTGGGTCGCTGTTAAAACAGCGTTTGGGTGCAGGGGTGCGTAACACGTGACGGGCCCATTGTCTGCATACACAACTGCTCCAGCCGCCTGAACTGAAGAGGGAGCTGTGAGAAGCACTCGAGCGATCTTCGGGGCTGGTCCGGCCGCGGCGGGACATAGACCCCTTTTCCTGCCGGTTAGGACGGCTTCTTGGGCTCGTGGTCGAGCGTCAGCTTCGGTCGAGGGCCCTGGCGCCTGGGAAACGGGAATCGTTTTGCAGGCTTCAGGCGTCGAGTGGTGTCAGCCGCGGGGAGGGGCTGGAGAACCTGAGACGCGGGCTTTTCTGGTCGCGGCGTGCTCTTGGGGCGCCGTTGGACCGAGCTAGAGCGTTTGGGCAGGAAGTGCCTCATAGCACTTGAAGCTTTCTGAGCCTCCGTGAAGCGATCAGCGAAGCCATTAACAGAAGGGCCGAAGAGACCGGATGGAGAGACTGGAGAGTCGAGGAAGGCGGTTTTGTCAGCGTCCCTCATCTCCGTCAAAGTGAGCCACAAGTGGCGCTCTAAGACAACCAAGCTAGACATGTTGCGGCCCAGTGCTTGCGCGGTGGTCTTTGTGGCCCTCAGCGCCAAATCTGTAGCACTCCTGAGGTCTTTGAAGGTGTCTGGGTCCGGGCCAGACTCGTCCATAGTGCGGAGGAGCTTAGCTTGAAACACCTGCAGGGTCGCCATAGCATGGAGTGCAGAGGCGGCTTGGCCGGCGGCAGCATAAGCGCGGCTGGCGAGAGCCGAAGTGGTCCTGCACGGCTTAGAGGGGTGCACGGTTTTAGCCCTCCAACTCCCAGCAGTGGGAGGGCATAAGTGTGCAGTGACCGCTTCCTCTAATGGAGGTAGAGAAACATACCCTTTCTCTTCAGCGCCGTCGACAGAGGAGAGCGTTGAAGAAGCTGAAGAGCGCGTTCGCGCAGAAAAGGGCGCGCGCCAGCTTTTAGTGAGCTCATCATGAACTTCGGGCATGAAGGGGGCGGCACGTTGACGAGGGGCCTGTTGGCGCCCCGGCAGGTACCATTCGTCGAGGCGGCTTTTGGCAGGCTCAGCTGGGGAAAGCCAGTCGAGTCCCAGTTCTTCGACAGCGCGAGACATGACACGGAAGAGTTCGGCGTCGATGCTCGCTCGAGTGTCAACGGGATCCAGCTGAGAGAGGGGGGCGGGGTCCGCGGAGCCCGACCATTCCTCACTTTCAGATGCCGCCATAGAAACAGCGTCGTCTAGTTCTTCGGACAAACCGAAAGAGACGAGACCTGCCGCTTCAGAAGAGGGGCGTTGGTCGCTCTGTGAGAACAGGACTGGAGATGAAGGCGCGGGCGAAGCGTGCGGGGAGAGACCCGGCGTGCATTCATCCAGATGAGCGCGTTCAGGAGGCCTCTGGTCGCGCCGCTTCTTCCTACGGGGCTCACGGGGCGCCGAAGATGGAAGGTGGGCGGGAACACTCAGCGAGGCGGCGGAAGATCTGGCACGGAGCGTGGCAACAGGCATTCCGTCACAGTGGAGGTAGCCGCCTTTAGTGAGCGCTGCCTCGGCGTGCTCAGGGCCGAGGCAGGCAACACACAGAGAGTGTGTGTCAGAGGCGTGCAGGGAGACCCCGCATGAGTCACACACGGTAAGCGGCATTTGAAACAACGCCGCGCGCTGTGAAAACAGCGATTTGATCTCTTAGAATGCTCTTTTTGAGTTAGAAAAAGGATACTCGTCGGATGCCACAGGGAAACGCTCAGCTTGGCAGATGCCGGGATGCGAAGCAGTTCCGCTGGAAGGCTGTTCGACGACGAGCGGCTTCACTCGGAGAGAATCAGCGACGAGGTGAGTCGAAAGCTGAAGGAGATAAAATCTGTCAAATGGCGGATTCTCTGTGTATTTATACTCTTCTGTCACGTGCAGTTTCGCGCGCTTGACTCTGGCAGAGTGCCAAGCGCCCCGATTGGCTCGCGCTCCTCTGCTGTTCCGCCATTGGTTCGTGCAGTTGCTTTGCACAAGCCAATCAGCACGCTCACGCGAGCTTCTAGCTCTCACATGTGCTGCAGCAATGCGTTTTAAAATAAAGGCTTCAATATTCTCGAGAAAAGGAGTTTTCCCACAGCGTTTTCAACGCAGTACGAGAGAACGTTCTCGTAAGGGAACGTATCCCAAACCCCGTTGCACACCGGTATGGAAGCTTGTTTCCGCCACAAAATAAAAAAAATAAAAGATAATTGCGACTTTTTATCTCACAATTGCGAGTTTACATCACGCAATTCTGACTTTATTTCTCAGAATTGCGAGATATAAAGTCAGAATTGCGTGAAATAAAGTCAGAATTCTGAGATATAAAGTCAGAATTGCGTGATATAAAGTCAGAATTCTGAGATATAAAGTCAGAATTGCGAGATATAAAGTCGCAATTGCGTCTTATAAAGTCAGAATTCTGACTTTTTTTCTCGCAATTGCAACTTTATATCACGCAATTCTGACTTTATATCTCAGAATTCTGACTTTATATCACGCAATTCTGACTTTATAACACATAATTCCGAGTTTATATCTCGCAATTCTGACATCTTTTCTCAGAATTGTGAGATATAAAGTCCAATTCTAAGGGGGAAAAAAAGACGGACTTTTTTTTTTTTTTACCTCAGAATAGTTTATATCTCACAATTCTGACTTTATAACACGCAATTGCGACTTTATATCATGCAATTCTGACTTTATATCTCCCAATTGCGTGATATAAAGTCAGAATTGCGTGATATAAAGTCGCAATTGCGAGAAAAAAAGTCAGAATTCTGACTTTATAACACGCAATTGTGACTTTATTTCACGCAATTCTGACTTTATATCTCGCAATTCTGACTTTATATCTCAGAATTCTGACTTTATAACACGCAATTGCGACTTTAAAACACGCAATTCTGACTTTATATCTCGCAATTCTGAGAAATAAAGTCAGAATTGCGAGATGTAAACTCGCAATTGTGAGATAAAAAGTCGCAATTATCTTTTATTTTTTTTTATTTTGTGGCGGAAACAAGCTTCCATACACCGGTGCACGCCGTTTCCAAGAAACATGACGTTCAAACCCGGAAACCGTAGAAAAACGTTGCGCACCGTTTTGAACTTGAACGTGCCCCTGATCGAGTTTTGAAGACAGCATAGAAGTATCCTTCGCTGCCTTTGATATCCCACAATCCTGTGCTTTCCATTCTGTGACAGTTGAGCTAGAAAAATAAAATTGGCGTCTGAAAGTTGTGGCTGTTCAACAGTCTGTGTAAATGTACATTTTTGATCAAAGTTTTCCACTTATGATGTCATTTCTAACGAGAAATTACTATTGTAGTCATTAAATATTCACTTAGTTTTCACCAAAGTTTGCTCTATTTTGCTGTTAAACTGTTACGCTGCCTCAGAAGTCTGTCCGAAATCAGTTTTGTGAGGTAACTTCATGTGCAAACGCTGCCTAAAAAGTCATTGCCTGATAGGGCAGCGATGCAACAAGTCAGCTGCCTAACCCCTCATTTACACTGCAAACGTCTGCGGTGCATTACGTCTGCGACAAGGGTTTATTCCGTCCTCCACGCGGTGCCAACTCACACCAGGAGCATTTCAGAAGCGGAGCGAGTGGATGCGCGACACCACGTGATTTGCCTGTCCGACGTGTTTTTTCTTGATTTTTGGGTTTCTACCATACAGTCTATGGTTTCTACCAAGGATATTGGTGTGTAATACGTTTGGGAGTTTGCACAGAGTGTTTATTTTGAATTTGACAATGTTTTCTTTTACTTTTATTTTGTATTTCCGGTGCGACTTGGACGCGCGTCCGTCAAAAATAGACTAGGCGCCTATATTTAGCGAAGCGGCGCGGAGAGCCGCTTCTGGGAAGCTTCTGAAACGCGTCGCGTCGCGGCCGGTGTAAACACAAGCATTGACTAGAATGGGCGCGATCAGCTCCGGTAGCCGTGTCGCAGCCATAATGCGCCGCATACGTGTGCGGTGTAAATGAGGGGTAACGGTGTGTTCACACGGGGCGTCAGCGTCAACGCTTGACGGAAGGCGTGGCTGAAGTTTGGCACTGACGCCATGGTCATAGCAGCGTCAGCCAATGAAATTAGACAGGAACTCAACATATGAGTATGAATCCCGGTACATAAAAAGTGATTGGTCATTAAGGACCGGGTGATTGCCCACCGCAATAATTAGTTTCTCCTCCATTTTAAAATTGATCCTCAGTTTGCTGCTCTTGAACAGGATGAACGTGATTGGCTGCCGCCTGGCTACTGTATTTGCATAGAGCGATCCTGATTGGCTGACGCTTCCGTCTGCGGCGCTTCACTGGCGTTGCTCGCGGCAGAAATTGAAAAATTCTCAACTTCTGCCGCGAGCAACGCCAGTGAAGCGCCACCGACGGATCCACAATTCTTTTCGGCAGCGCTTGACGTCACCCATTCAAAGTCAATGGGAAGCGTTGACGCTGACGCCCCGTGTGAACACACCGCAAGTTTTCGGACATAGCCCAGATAACTCGTAAAAAGACATTAGAAATTTGTTGGCCAACTAAAACGTTTCAGGGAGAGAAAAAAAAAACAAACGTTGCATGAACATCGTATAAATAGCGGTTTTGAGCTAATGAAATTAATTGAAGACCAGATAACTCGTAACAAAACGTTCTATTAATGGCAAGCTCCTGCAGAGTTTAGTTTAAACCCTACTGTACATCACCTGAAGCTTTAGTAATCCTGAAGACCTTGATAAACTTGGTCTGGTGTGATTAGGTTTGGAGCTAAACTTAGTAGGAAAGTGGATTTTGAGGGCCACATTTGCCAATCCATGTATTATTTTTTCTGAAGAGCCATGTTTTATATATAATGGGTCACCCCCTCAAGGTATTTTGCCATGTTGAAATGACAGTTTCACTTAAAGTCATAGATAATCCTGATGCTCATTGGCTGCCATCTCTGTGGATACACTAGTAGCGTGGTGCTGTTTTATGACGCAATAAGCTAAATTTAGACAATGAGACACTTATTTTCGTGCTTTACCAGCTAAGGCAATGGGAGAATCACTTGTCGAGGAAGCAGAAGACAGAAAGACAAAGGTACAAACTAGCATAAACATCGCTAACCTACAAGGTGGAAAGATCTGATGATGTTGTGACACCCAAGTTTCTTCTTTTTTGTTGAACAGGTAAGTTAATTAATTGTGTAGGCCACTCTCTAAAGCTCATTTGTAAATGTAATTGACATAAAACAGATCAGGCTGATCCATCAAAAGAAAGCAGTGCCGTGTGTAACATTGTGGTATCTTTACTTAATTTACACAGAGAACAGCAGTGCTAAAAGAACAACAGTTCGTACAAGGTTAAAGTGCTTGAAGTACTTGAATTTGACTTTTCGAAATTAAAGTCCTGGATAACTTGAAAAGTGCTTGAAAAGTGCTTGACTTATTGAAAGAAAATTTATATGAAAGTAGTGTTTAATTTTTTCGATGAAGCAATGTTTTCACGAGAAATTAACGATGCAGCCTGTCTGGTATAGAAATAAAGACATTTCGCATGACAATGAAAGTGATATTGCTCACATAAATATCCAAGTATATGATACAGCTTTCATTCTTCATGTTCATCATATATTCACTGGGGGGAAAAATCAATTTGAATAAGGAAAACGATATCTTTTGGAAGGATATTATGCTTTTGTATCCTTAAAGTTGCCACAGTCATTGCATATTTTCCATGTGCTTCACTTTATTTGTACCATTTTGTTTTATGAGTATATTTATCTGTTTACCTTTTTTTAGAATTTGAAAGATAATAAAGATATTGTTTTGATAAGTGAGGTCTCTGATTGTAGTCCTTGAAAACCAAAAAAAAAAAAAAAGGTTAAATGGTAAAACACTTAACTATAAATCTATCTTACTCACACTCCTCACACTTAGAATTGCCTTTAAAATAATGATATGCATATATTACACTGATTACTGAGAGAGTCCACTGTTCAGCTTTGGATATTTGCGTTAACAATTTTTGATAACTATCTGCACAAATCCGTACTCAAACAGGCACAACCTATCAGGTTCACTTCTGTGTCAGCTTATATTGTAGGAGTGTTGACTTTACTTTTGTCCTTTCATCCTGACTGTTAGCTTTTGGTTTAGTCCGGTCGATCAGGTCTGACCTGTAAACCTAGAGGGTTCAGTTAAGAGTCAGATAAACATGAGCATGCATGCCTTACTTATTTTTTAAATATCTACCATCGTATTATGTCAAAATATAATATATAGTTATTATATAACCAATTATCCTGCAGGGAACATTC
The DNA here is from genome assembly GCF_964197995.2 of Scardinius erythrophthalmus. NCBI lineage: Eukaryota > Metazoa > Chordata > Actinopteri > Cypriniformes > Leuciscidae > Scardinius > Scardinius erythrophthalmus. Next base: position 28,401,435 of record NC_138226.1, on the reverse strand, counting down.
TCATAATGTGGCAAGATTCTCTTAAAGTTAAGAACAAATAACCTCTTTTGACTTAAAAGTAACGCTCAAAACGAAAGAGCACCCAGACACAAGTGAACAGACGATATTTGATATTTCATCAGAACACAACTTTAATCATTTTAGCAGTATAATCATACCTTCGAAAAGATCATAACATGTGAGATTGTTTTATAAATTATTTCATCAAAGTTGCTTGTAAAAAAATTAAATAGGTTACTGAACTAAATCATCTATAATATTACAATATACCGGTAGTATATAATATTATTTTTTTTCCAGTAGTCATAGTCATAATGTTATCTCTATATGCCTTTAAACTTTTGTCTTCATAAAGTCATTGCTTTGCACATACCATCACACAGCATCACAGCCTGCAGGTGCCGATGTTGTGACCAAGAGAACAGTTCTTGTGATGAAACCACTCCGCTCTCAGTATCGATCTCAGCATAAACCAACCAATGATCTCTGACACTTACAAAAGAGGAGTTAAAAAAGGACACCAACTCAGAACACAAGGAAACCTCCAATCAAACGGAGACACACATTGTTTAGCATTCTCAAAACGTATTTACAACAGAAAAAACAACTGAGGTTGAGGGCTGCATAGGTCCACAGGATTCAGAAAGAGAAAAGAAAGTATTTCTGCTTGCTAAGTGATTACGCAATGTGGAATACTACTTACACAGCTGGATCAGTACTTGGAAATGACCATAAAACATGTGCAAGCATAAAATACATCTTATAGTAGGTTTGGTGGTGTTTAGCGATATTAGCAGGCATCTGTTACATTCAATCTCGTTAGTCGCTGAGACATACTGAATGGTGATTGAATCCCAACAAACACAGAGAAACATGTTACAAACATGACAAATCTGAGCAGCCACAACGCCGCTCTCCTTTTAGGAAGATGTTTTAGTACATGCTTTGTTGCGAATGGTGTCGTTCGAAAGGCGTTTTTGTCTAACAAGGTGCCTGATTCAGCAACACTTGTTGCATTAGTCCAATTATATGTTGAAATTGACAGCTCGAATTATAGAGCATCACCAAGTATATATATATATATATATATATATATATATATATATATATATATATATATATATATATATATATATATATATATACACACAGGATTTCTGAGTGAAAAAGCATGTATATTCGTGTTAATGTGTGTGTGTGTGTGTGTGTGTGTGTCCGCTTGTCTTCTTGCTATAACAAACATCTAGAAATTCTTAGCAAAATAATAATAGTGCTAAGCCATTGTCATTAGCCCATCTCTCTCTATCCCATCTCCTATCCGTCTTTCTTATACCGTCAGGCCCATTTGGAGAAGTTGATTTAGTCGCTGTTCCGGAGCAGGTGGTCTGAGCTGAATATAGAGGGTTATAAACCAACTAATAAGCTCTCAGGAGGGTATACTGTATCTCTCTAATCATTCATCAGCGAAGTCCTCAGCACAGCTTGCCAGACTGCCCTTATACATCTCAAACAGGACCGTTGTGCATTATCATATGGTCAAACTTTCCTGGTCATGCTATTTTAACTAAAGCACAGGCATAGCATTGTACACATAGCACTGGCTAGCATTTCTGGTAGCATATTGGTTTCATTTGAAATATACTTATGTATTAATGAGAACATTAGAACATTAGATAGGAGAGATGGACCTAAAAGCAATGAAACAAAGCTGTAATGTTGAGGATATTAAAAGTCATTATTAATATCAAATATGTTTTGATAAAATTCCACAAGCCCAAATTCAAAAACCCTGAACAGCCAACAATTAGCGCTCTTGAGTACATTGTTGAAAAATATGAAATTTAAAAACAATGGAAAGAAATGAGCTTCTTTCTCTGTTTTTGACCGTTCAAGTCAAATGCCTTTTTATCAGCTAAACTGAGCTGCATTAGCAGTCTGTTTCAGACAACAACAAAAATCACTTTGTGCTTCTGACACCTTAAAAGGTCACCGCTAATGCTAGCTTAAACCACAAAAGGGCAAATGGATTGATTTTTTTCTCTTAAAATTAAGGTTGTTAAATTTGCCCCAGAAGTTTAATGGTATAGCATTTGATGGTACATATTACCATCATCACTGGATTCCAAAAGTAGCCGAAAGACGCCGTCACATTAGCGAAACTTTGCAGATAAAAATGTCTAATAGTGTAGTGATGCATGAAGCACCACTTACTCAGAGGTCACTTCCAAGCTAAGCTGCTTAACATTGGTTAATACGACACATTTGATTGTTCAAAGGTTAACAAATCTGAATCCATTGCGAAATTCACGTGCGCAAAACGGAATTTCGGCATACGAAGGAAAATGCGACCGCATCCCTAATGCAGACAATCTACAGATATTGTCTTATTTTTAAGCTAAAGGCAGGGAATAAAATTAGACATGGAATGTATGTGCTCCATTTTATTCCTATGGCATGCATTATGTTGGCCTGCTTTACACAAATATGGCTACACAACACTTTGTTTTTCTTTTTTAGTTAGCATAGTTAGCCTTAAAGCTAGCTGTGACTGATCTATGACATGTGTATGTATATGTATATGGATCTAACATTTATGAGAATGGAAACACAGGTGTGACGCCTGTCATTTTAACAGGTTCACACTGAGGCTTTCAAGAACTTAGTTAAACTCAAGGCTTCGTTTTGTGTGTCACAGTGACACATCCTCATTAGAGCATACCTGTAGAAAAAAAAAACATAAAATAATATATCAGCCCTTAACTTTGCCTCTCTTTCTCACAAAGAAGCAGATACCTTAAGCCCTGCCACCTGAGACGGGCCTTCATTCTTCTATCTGGAGCCACAAGACTGAGCTCCCCAACTTCCTGCTGACGTGACTATCTTTGTAAAAAATTAACATTGTTTTCACTGAGTTATTCATGCCACGTGAGTCTCTACATGCAGGAGTGTTTGAATGTGTGTAGATGATGGGTAAGCCCTTTACTGTATAAGGAATGATGGATCCTCTCTGTGTGATTGGAGTCATTTGTCTCGTAAGCTCTGATTGGCTGGGTTCATGCTGCCAAATAATTTGGACGGTACTTGGAGTGAGAGCTACTCTTTTTCAGATTGTTTGGATTTATTTCTTTAAAACTTTAGCAGCGTAGTCTAAACTCTGGTTCTAACATGCAATTAGAGAATATAGGGTAGAGAATATAATATCTTAATATAATATATAACATTAAAATTGGCAGATATCTTTTGGCAGACTGGTGGGGGGGCAGAAGTCTGGATACCATATAACATCCCAACAAAGACCTTTTCAGTCAAGCACTTAAACAAATAATTGAGCGACATTAAAGTTCCCAGACCCCCAAAGCTACTGACCTGACCTGGCAGGAAATGACATCATACAAGCAACAAAAACATCAGAATACCTTAATAAGGTTACAGGGTCTTAATGGGAGAATCTGAGTTTGAACCTGGGCTTTTTTGTTGGGTGTCTTGGTATTTGTCTAGGCAGATTTGTCAACGAATAAACTGCAATAGATAACCCTCATAATGAATAGAGCAGCATTCAGAGAGTTTGTGATTATGAATAGAAACGAGAAGAACATCTTAGTGGACACACGGATGCAAGCACAGGCACACATGCACACGCACTCATCCATTCGCTCACATGGACACGCACTCAGTCTTGGAAAATTCACTTGGATACTGTACATTTAACTCATCCGTCTCTGCCAATCCTTTCTGCACAAAGACCCAAATGAAAAGAAAAGAAACATGAATTAGATCCTGTAGTCATCTAGTGCAACAGAAATCCAAACCATAGACACAGTGTAAAAAAAGTGGTGCGAGAGAACTCCGCCCCCTAGAAGCCTCTTTCAACAAAGGCTACGGTGTTGTCCCTTGTTCTTGTTGCTTGATTGGATTTGTCCAGTGTTTGTTTAGCTTGGTCAGTTTGCTTTGATTGCACGTCCACAGTTTCTGTACCAGCAAGTCACCCACGGTCCGTCACGTCACTGGAATCGGCACTGTAACTGTGTTACCGAGTGGCTATTCCGTCATTCCTCGTTCGAGGAGCTGGAGGTGAGGTTGAACCCAGTGGGATTGTGGGATGCTGTGAGAGTGGCAACAGTATGAAGGAGGACGAGGACCAGCAGGCAGAGTTTGAGTCTGCTGTTGCACAGTCTAGAGGCCGCTGACGAGGTCAGGGATGTCCCGTGCTGACATGACGGGTGAGTTCTTTTGAGAGTGCCTTTGGAGCTGTTGTCCGCCCTGCTGTCCCATCGGACATCGCAGCACTCTGTCTCTGCGTCTGAGGGGTTGTCCTCTTGGAGCCCTAGGCCAGCAAAAGACACACATTAGGGTTGATGAAAAATAAGTGTTCACAATAAAAGAAGACATCTTTTCAAAATCTAGTTCTTAGAAATGTACTTCTTGTATTCATGTTGCTTTCATAAGGTTTGGAAAAACTTTCAAGAAAAGTTTTAATTTAATGACTGGCATGTGTGACCATCGAGTAAAAAGTATCAAGTGTACACATCTTAATAATGACTTTTTTCAAGGTACATTTTTCTCTTTGCAAATAATACAGTTATAGGTGCAGTATGCGATTTCTCAAAATATATATCAAAACAAAATACAAAAGTATATCTTTTATCATAGCAGAAGCGACACAAAATAATACTTCGCGAAAAATAGTGAAGATGATGAACAAACAACAAGGAAGAACAAAAAAATGAACATACAGTAAACAAGAGAGCAAAAGCTCTGGGCAGATCATAACCCTTCTTTTTCTTTTTCTTTTGTAAATGTCTCTCTCAGCCATCTCTCTTTCTAAAGTCTTTCTTCAAATCTCTTGCTCAGCTCTCCTCTCAACTCTCTCTCTCCTCTCCCATCATGAGTGGACACACCCCCTACTGCTGATTGGCTCACTCTCTCCTCTCCCATCATGAGTGGACACACCCCCTACTGCTGATTGGCTCACTCTCTCCTCTCCCATCATGAGTGGACACACCCCCTACTGCTGATTGGCTCACTCTCTCCTCTCCCATCATGAGTGGACACACCCCCTACTGCTGATTGGCTCACTCTCTCCTCTCCCATCATGAGTGGACACACCCCCTACTGCTGATTGGCTCACTCTCTCCTCTCCCATCATGAGTGGACACACCCCCTACTGCTGATTGGCTCACTCTCTCCTCTCCCATCATGAGTGGACACACCCCCTACTGCTGATTGGCTCACTCTCTCCTCTCCCATCATGAATGGACACACCCCCTACTGCTGATTGGCTCACTCTCTCCTCTCCCATCATGAGTGGACATGCCCCCTACTGCTGACTGGCTACAAGTTTGTTGGGGTGCTCGGTCCCATTCCACTTTCAACAGCGTTTTTTTTTTTTATATTTATTTATTTATATATATATATATATATATATATATATATATATATATATATATATATATATATATATATATATATATATATATATAAATAATCAATATTCTTCTAAAAATGCCCGAGCAGTTGAACATTTCAGACAATTCTGACATTAGAATTTGTAGGTATGATAAATAAGTGGTGAGGTATTATTGTTGAAATATTATTTTACTTTTCTAAGAGGATTATGGAAAACAATTTTAATAAGGCTTTTTGCTTCACATCAGACATCAGAACACTTGTGTCACCCTGACATTAAGATTAAAAACATGCTAATAATAGAATAAGTGTAGTCAGGTCATTGTATGCATGAATAGCATTTAAATAAATTCTTCCTTTAAATAGGTCACATTCTTCTTAAATATCTCCTATTATCTCTAAAAAAAAAAAAAAAAAAAAAATGGTAATGGCATTGATGACAGGTGTTTATGGTCATGTTGTGATGATGATAAAGTTTAGCACCGTGAGACGAGTCAGTGTTAAGTGGGGATACTTAAAGCAATTAAAGGGCAGGTAATTACAGTCTGACCACTCAGCCAGTCTGTGTGGTTCTGCTCTCAGTCCCCTATTTATCATCAGTCTGTCTCATTATAGCACAAGCCTGCAGGCCATTGGGAGGCCAAAGCACTCATTCACATGCGCCACTCAGCACGCACCCACTGGGATTAGGAGAGGAGCATATCCTGGCAAACAGAGTTTGTGTATACAAGCCCTATAGTTCTCAACATTCACAGCAGATGAAGACCATTTCATGCCCCCTGTGTTCATAGCCTGCTCATGATCGGCATAATTATTCAAATCAAATGGAGGATAATTTAAAGACAAGTTACGTATTTATTAATCCACTGAGTCAACTCAAATTTTGTGCAAATATGATATGATCGTGCTCATTCATCCAATGTAAGTGTAAAGCAGAAAGAAGGAAGAATTGAAGTTCCTATTTTAGCCACAAGGTGGCAACAGAGACAAAGTGTTTAATAAAATCAGCAACACCAATGAAAAAATGCTGCCAAATCAGGCAGTTGATGTAGGTCCAAATCCAATGTTTGTGTAACATCCTGTCTACTGTGATGCCTTCATCTGGTACTGGTAGTTCCTCAAAGCATAAATATACCCTTCACTGTCTTGTCTTTAATGTGTTTGAATGAGAAAAGGTCAAACTGCCCACCTGTGCATATAAAACTGGGGCTTCCACCGTAGATGAGCTCATCATTGTCAGGCAATATGAAGGGACACCTCTGCTGGACCTCCAGGCAGTACTTCCTGCAGGGGATCCTGTTGCTGCAGTGAATCTGTGTGGTGTGGAAGAACTGGGCACATAGCCAGTGTTTGTAGACAGTCTGTGCAGAGAGAAAAGTACAGAAGGAGAGCTGTTAGTGCTTGAGTCCGGATGTACATTGCAAGTGATTGCATCATCAGTACCGCGGTAACAGTCATCGCTTTAGCTCTCCCACCTATGTATCTTGGCAACCTTGCAGCCTTATTTCTTTGTGTCGCTTACAGAGTCGAAACATCACTCTACATTGTTTTGTTTTATGTTGCATTATGTCTATCTTATGTTCACACACACACATATATATATGTATATATACAGTATATATATATTAGCGCTGTCAAATCGATTAAGCATGACTAATTGCATCTAACATAACATTTTGTGTTTATATAATGCTATATACATATTATATAATGTATGTTTACAAAGATGCGATTAATCACGATTAATCAATTTGACAGCCCTAAAATACATATACAGTACAATATCGCTGACCATCAGTAAGACTGAAAACCTTGTTTAGAAACACCATGCTATCCACACTGATTTTATAGCTAATAACTGCCTAACTGTTTCTACTTTTCTTTCATCAAAGACATTTTAAGACAATCGTCGTGGTACTTAAAGCGTGAAGTGTATTTATCCCAGCTAAATATACAAATAAATATAAGATGATTCAACTGTGTAAGCTCTATGTCCATATGTTGCAATCAAAACATTGCTGTTTTTGTGGTTGTTTGGTGAGCATTTCAAGTAAAATGACATAACTCGCTGCTTGACTATCAGAGTAACCATGCATAAGCATTTTGACTAGCTGGTCTGAACTGTTAGTCTGAACCCAAAGTAACTTTGCTGCACATCCTTTGTTCAAACCATGATGGCACAACAATAGAACTGTCATCACACATGTGGTAGAGTAATAACTTCTGTTAATGAATCATTTGAGATCAAATTAATGTCAGAATATTGCTGTCATGGGTTAGTTATGGTTTGCTTCATTTCCAGATGTTTGATTAAATCATGGGTTCTCTAATACAGTATGTCAAACTCTGGGGTTCACCGGGTATTCCCACATCCACACTCTGTAAAACGGCTTTTTTTATTCTCTTGACAAAATAAAATCCGTAGAATGAAATATGTTTATATATGTAACGACAGATATAGATTATACTGCATGTTAATTTGCTTAATTTGTTCAAGAGGATGATCTATTTCACATGTCCACATACTGATTACAATCTATGCTTCTAACCACACACACACACACACACAAAAAAAACTGTAACTGTAAAACACACAAGTTTGCGATGCTGTTTGCGAATGTTCGTTGGAATCATATTTTCAGGGAACACAGAGTCATTGAACTGGGTTGCTAATGGCGACATTTGCAACCATAGCTAGCTATAGCTACCATAGTTACCCGTGGAAGACGTGGAGTGTTCAGGAAACCTGTTATTTTTATTTATTTATTTTTGGTAACACTAGCACATAATTGTCAGGCTTTACATTAAACATGATTGAGAAATGAGCAATACAATATTCATCTGAGATCATGTTAAGATTAAAGCCCTTTTGTAGTAGGGGTGCAACAGGGCTCCGTTTGTGGACCATTATACATTTGTAACACCACAGCAGGCATTACATTGGATAAATAACCATGTAAACAAGTTTTGTTTAACACCAAAACATCCGCTTTTCCTCAATCAAACAAGAGATATCAAACCAAAGCCATTTGCTTTGACAGTTTATAATATCCTGCCCAGTGTTAAAGGGGACCTATTATACCCCTTTTCACAAGATGTAAAATAAGTCTCTGATGTCCCCAGAGTGTGTATGTATAGTTTCAGCTCAAAATACCCAACAGATAATTTTTTACAGCATGTTTAATTGTCACTTTTTGGTGCTCAGAAAAACGCGCTGTTTTAGTGTGTGCCCTTTAAATGCAAATAAGCTGCTGCTGCATGGCACAGGGGGTGGAGCTTTATGAGCTCAGTCTCAGGACAATTTCATCTCACGGAATGATGATAATATCAGAAACTCTCAGTAACGGTGTTCATTTCGACCCGGAGTCGGACAATAATGCCTACAGAGTCAGAGTGCTGTATGGAGATGGAACAGGTATAGTTTAGTTTAATTACGGTTATAACGTATTTGTCATCTGCTTGTATGTATCCACTTTTAATAGCCTACAAGTCTGCTGTCTGAATGATGATCAAACATATACTGATGAGTTTAATCAAGTTTATTGTACATCACACAAAAGATGAAGCATCAGTTTTACTCCAGAAAATCACCGTAAGAGCTGAGTAAACACAGTATAAGAAGTGCGTAAGTACAGGTACAGGTACAACTCGGTAGAGTTGAGGGAGCATTTTCTTTGAAAACAAAATAATTCCACCTAGTCTTCAGCGGCTGCCTCAGATTTCGGGAGTAAATAGAGAGAGCTATGTGGATTAATACATCCAGCCACACAACACCTACAACTCTTGGGAGACATTCTCGTCAGTGCAGCAATGGTGGATGTGTACAACTCGCTGTGAACTCGATTAGGGCGGGTCTATGTTAAAACGGCAGTGTCTGTCAACACTCGTGGGCGGGGCCTGTGGCTTTAGTGACGTCACTAAAGCCGCATTCTGAAAATAGGTCACTGGGAGACACTGCTTCTGATTTATGGGGATTAATAAAAAAAGGAGTGAGTGGATTTTTATCACTATTGGGTGGTTGTGTACACACACTGCCAACACACATTTATGTCCAAACAGCATGCAAAAGTGAATTTTGCATAATAGGTCCCCTTTAAAAGACCGAATGAATGGACCATAATGCATTAACCGTACTTGTATGGAAGACTGAGGAGAGCCATTAGTTATAGCTGAGCCAGCACATGACATCATATCCTCTTGCCCATCAGGAGCCTAATGGAACGATTCTGTAAATGGCTCATATTACAGAAACATAGTTAAACATTTCCAAACAAACAAAAACACTTTCTTTCACGCATCACATTTCAAACCCTTTCTGCGAACAGGCAAGGGACCTGTTGCCGCAATTCGTTACTGTCAGCTGACAAAAGAGCGCAGGCAGGTCCTCTACTCCATCTAAAACAACAGCTCAGGCAATTATAAGTGCAATGAATCACTGTCTTTGCCTTAAGCACAGCGCCTTGCCCGCACACAGCTGTACATCATGTCATGTCGCCATCCCCGATTAAATATTTATGTGGCGTCACTCGTGTAAACTCTTTAAAAAGCACATTTCCTTCCTCAGCTTTGATTCTCTACTGCTTTGGTTCGCCTGTAAGTGCTTATTAGATTTGCAGAGAGCAAACCTCTCAGCGGGCGTTTGCTAATGCCTGTTCATATAATGAATCCCCCCTGAGACAGAGGTAAAGCAGACGTTTGTGAAGGATGACGGATCACAGAGAGGGGTAAGACCGCAGCCTCCTGTCTCCTCCCCGGGCCATTAAGGCAGGTCTGCTTGACATACAAGGCAAACATCTTTTCAGAGTTGAAATAAGCTTCTTTAGGAGTTATCTAAGGACATTGTGATGCACTTGAGTCTGCATTATATTTGACCAATAATAGAGACGGAACAAAACACTGGACAACTGTATTACACATTAAAGATCTTAACGCTGTCAATATTTATGTGACGTTTAAGTGTGGAGAAACCTGAAATCACAACAGTGACAAACTGTGGAAAAAAGTCATTCAAAATCTATGTTTCAAAATCCAGGGAGTTGCCTTGCTGGTTACCGCTTATTTAGGGAGGCGTCTTTTAAGGCAGCAAACTAACTCGTATGGCACGTTGTGTGTGATTGATTTGGAGTGCTTTACATGATGAAAACAAATAGTACCACACACATGAAGCACACTGGAGACATGGCCAAAGTCCCTTTAAGGCCAGTCATTTCACTCGGCAGCCATCTTTGAAACACCTCTCGAGCAGCTATTTCAGTCATGCATTTACAGGTCCTATATGCGTATGCGCTTTGCACACACAAATATTTCTTAAATTGTAATTGTAAATTTATAGATTTCTTCATTGAATAAATTATTTTTATAATCAGCATTTCTCCTAACCTGAATGGTTTCTTGCAAAAACTATTTGATAACTTGGAGGAAATGCAAATGCTTGCCACAATGATACAAGTCTTTCTACAGTAGCCTATTGAAGACAAATGCCATACAGTACCTGCAAAATGCTCCAATCTGTATTAGTATGCATACTCTGTGATTAACACTAAAGCCTTGTAATGTGTAAAGAAATCCAAGTCAAAAATCTTAATTTACTGTATTATACTGGTTTTTATTTATTTATTACAATATACTGAATAATTACTGAAAAAAAATAAAGCTGTTTACTTATTTGAGAAATACTTAAAGGGATAGTTCACCTAAAAATGGAAATTCTGTCATCATTTACTCACCCTCAAGATGTTCCAAACCTGTATGAATTTATTTCCTCTGCTGAACAAAAAAGAAGATATGTTGAAGAATGTTGGTCACTAAACAGTTGATGGACTCCATTGACTTTCATAGTATTTTTTCCCATTCTTCAAAATATCTTCTTTAGTGTTCAGCAGAAGAAAGAAATTCATACAGGTTTGGAACAATTTGAGGGTGAGTAAATGATGACAGAATTTTCTTTTTTGTATGAACCATCCCTTTAAACGCAAAAATTGTTCATATTTATATTAATATTATAATTAAGTTTGTGAATAAAGGAGCAGTTTTGGCAACTATCCTGAAATTTCACGGGTAATGTTCTCAGTATCGTGACAACCTTAGGGCCAGATAACACAGAATGTGTTTTTTGCTGTTAAAAACGCGAGACACGTGTCAGTGGAACGAAAAACAAAACAAAAGTGCAAGGTCTAGAGATGCGTTTTTTAAAAGTTGCAACAGATGTGAGACGTGAGTGCAATGGTTAAAGACATCCATCTAGCCTGTTTACATTTCAAAACAGTGTAAAAGTACCACAGTGGAACGGAAAAATGCATTCTGTGTGAACGGCCCCTTAGTGATGAATGATGGGCGAAGTGTTGTGACAGTGACGGAAAGATAAAAAAAAAACGAAAAGTGTATTAGTGCAGTGAGATGATAGCTTCACACATTCTGTAGGCCTCAGACAGTCATGCTCACTTAAGATGGGCACACATGAGCAGGGCCCTGGAGACTGTGAGCGTGGCGACATGCTGGTGGCATTTGGAGCTGGCACATGATGACATTAATCCAGAGCTCATTTGCAGTGCTACAGTGTGGTAGGCCTGCGCGTACTGACAGAGAGAGAGAGAGAGAGAGAAGCTAATTCCTGCAGATCTGCCGAGACTGGGCATTTTACACACATAGAGCCTTTAATGTGTGAATGTCACATCCTTCATCTGGACTCTTAAAAGCCCACTGAAGTGCCTTGAAACGTGCAGCGTTATTCAATGTGTTGACGTAATTTCCACTGAAACAGGAAGACAAGGCGGGACATATCAAGCAGCTTTCGTTTATATCACAGCTTGGGCCAGAGCTGTTGAGCTCGGTAAAGCCGCATTTGACAGCTTATGACAGCCACTGTCTAATAGATTACCTTTTAGATTTAATATGAAACTGTTACTAAAGCAAAACAGTGAACATGCTGAGGATGTGTAGTTTGAAAAGTGTGTAATTTATGTTGGTGAATGGCACCAGTTTTTTCTCTTCTACTCGTCAGTGCTGTTTCTATTGCCGAGTCTGTCTAACCGTTTCTCCTCCTAATCTCCTTCATATCGCTTTAAAATATAGCATTCTGTGTAAAATTGAAATGGATCCGATACGTTTTGTGGTCTGCGTCGACTGGCACATATGATCAGCTCTGTGCTAACGTGTCTCTGGACCGGAGCAGGCTGTGTGCGAGCAGCGGCGGACTTCATTGGTCTTAATGGAAAGCATTTTTACACTGTCTGGATCGTTTCCTATCCCCTATAGTGCATTATGTGCCATTCACCATGTAGAAAATAGTAATTGTGTTAGCAAGTGACCAATTTCAGCTGCAGCTTCAGCGTCTATTTGGGGGCGGGACGCTTTAGATTCTAGAGAGCATTTGATTGGACAGAAAATCTGCCGAGAAGCTGAAGTTCCGAGTGATGTCATCAAAATCGTTGATCCTTAAATTGGCGGAAATGAGAGAATGTTTTAAACGCTTGTATCTTCTAAATGCACAGTTTGTCATTGTTTTGGAGCACACTTAGCTTAACCAGCTTAATATTAGCATGTTGCTAAGCTAATAATACATATAATGTCTCTTGTTTTGCCCACCATCTTGGATGGAGTATTTCAATTTTGATGAACTGTTGAAGTTCAGACTTTGATTGTTGGTATTTTCAGCCCGTTCTCATCCTAGGGAGTCAAAATAGGATCTGGCGCCCAAGGATGAGAATGCGTTGGTATTTTAGCCAAAATTTGTAAAAATTGTGATGGACACAAGATGAAATTTAAGCAAAAGTCTCAAGTTGCTTTATCAAATTGATTTCTATTTCTAATAAATAGATCCTATTAGTGATTTGCTTTTCCATGGAAGACAGAACAAACACACCTAATAAAGCATAGAAACAAAGAAAACAAACAAACAGTATTGCTACGTAACATTGTATGGGACAACACCTTTCACATCCTCACCATTGTTTTGTAGAACATTCCCAAAACCTCTCACGGCTGGTGAATATTTGTTTTATTGCAGTGTGAGTTCAGCATGACCCCCTGAATCTCTGCTGTCCAGCACTCCATTAGAGATGTGATGAGGGGTGAGTCCTCTCAGATGAGTATAAATGCATTATCGCTGCTAAACACAACCTGAGCGACGGGGTGAGCTGCATCACAGAATGCCGCTGAAGGACGTTGCACTAAAAGGGCCATTTATATTTCTAATAGCTGGTTAAATCTGCACCGCTGGCTTCTATAAACTCATGCAGTTGTGACTTGAATATTTGCCTCAATTTACTGCTACCTGAATGGCTAATATAGCTAATTATTAATTTTTTCTGTATTTTAAACATTTAATCAGTCAATAAATCTGATGTCACAGAACTCATTTGTTTGACAGCATAATATGTAATCATTTTCTTCAGTCGTCTGTCAACCCATCCGTTTATCCATCTATTTGTCTTTTTCATCCATTTATTCCTATACTGCAATGTTGCAGGGACTTTCCAGCAGATGGAGCTAGCATGCTAAGGTGAACCATTGCAGAGTCCCTCACTCAGCAGTAACTCATTCACTATGAGATATGTAATACCTGGAGAGAGCTACAGTATCTATTAGCATTACCATTCATTTCAATGACACAAAGTCACAGAACCACCCAGAAGTAGGTCATTTGAAATACGCCATCTTTACTCATGGGCCCTCACTTCTGCAGCCAGGTTGTTTTGAGACAATCACCTGAGCCTAAATAACACCTAATATTGATAAAATGATCTAGTGCTGCAGCCAAAACATCTGTGTACATACTGTACCATATCCCTCAGCTCCAAATAGCCCATTTGTTGGGCTACTTTCAGTGTGATGATTAGAGCCGACGTGAGCCAGATCCTCTGAATCCCATTTGCAGAACATGCTCACTATCAGTATGGATGATTCTGATTATGAATCATCAATCATTCTGATTGAGAGAAAATATTCAGATCTGTCCACTGACTGAAGTACAACATGTTCCTGGATCAACATCTTTGTTGAGAACAAAGATCCTAAGATACTAGTCTTAAAAAAGATAAGTCTTTTTAAAGATACTAATAGACTCGAGAAAGAAAGTGTTTAAGTACCACTTTTTAGACATTTTCTCCTCTAATGACAGTAAAGCAACTCTATTAGGTTTTACTCAGTTTTGTCAACTACTAAGCTTGGCATTTATCAAGCTATAAAGATAAAGTCCTTTTGTTGTTATGGCAGTGTATGCATCATTATAATTGGAATAATAGTTGATATAATATAGACTGTTAACAATCCAGTGGGGTGTCGATTAAAAACACTATGGTTGTATTCATTCGGTAAGTCCAACCTATGATATGCTCCTTCACATCTTGCACTCAAATGCTGTTTTTTTTTAGTTTTTTTTTTTAACAAAGTTTTGTGAAGAAACAATTATTCAGTGTTTAAAAGGCAACGGGAAGGATTCGTTCAGGACCACGACTAAAAATGCAAGCGCAAACCTCACTTCTAAATCTAGACGTGATGTGGAAAACAGGGCAGGAGCGCAGACGGAATCAAGGGCGGTTTCTGATGCAGGCTTCGTCACTTTTTCGCTCCCAGGCTGCAGCAGACAGAGGATGGCGTGATCTCATTAGTATGAAGAGCGGAGGGAGCGTTGGCAGAGGAGCTCTGAGAATCAGCCGGCTCCTGTACCGTCTCTGCCCTACTTACCTAAACCCTCAGCTGCCTGCACTGGGACCTGCCTGAACCCGCTACATCTAACACTGCTTCTGCTCACATGATAAATGACCAGATGCATCGGACGGCACACCATGTGAGGAGGCTCGAGAGAGGAACATTTCCATCTTACATAAGCAGGCTTTGCCCTTCCTTTCTATACAGTTTTTTTTTTTTTTTTTTTTTTGCACAACAATGGAGACTGTGACTCTTCTATTTTCTAATAATTTAATCTAAATTTAATGACAATTAAATATTAATGTCATAATGTCTTAATAATTGTTTTTTCTTTTACTTTACAACAGCAGCACTCAAGCTACAAGTTTGTGTAAACCAGTGTTGATGTTATCTAAAACTATTAAAAATATTTTGTTTGTTAATTGAATTACAGCTGAAATAAAATAATAAAATAAATATTAGATGTTAAACTTTAAAAAAAAAATAAATGAAAAGTAAACATGATTCTGAAAATAAGTTAAACTTGAAGTACTAAAATTAAAACTAAAATAAATTAAAGCTATATATATATATATAATTTTAACTGAAATAAAATAAATTAAAGCTCTCTCTCTATCAAATTATATATATATATATATATATATATATATATATATATATATATATACTGTATATAATTTATTTATATTTATATATTTATTAATAAAGGACCTAACTAAAAATGACAAAAGCACATACAATTATTAAAATAAAACATTCAGTTCTAAAAATAAAGCTCATTCAAATTAATAATCCATGCTATAATAGTATATAAATATATAAATCTTTGACTTTTTCTGTCACTCTTTCTTTTGCTCTTTCTTTCACCTCCCCCTAATCATTCTTTCTTTTCACTTGTGGTTTTTAATCTGACAGCGTGTGTTTAACTTTCCATTCTCGGGCATTAGCCAAGCTGTCCTGGAGGACTGCATTATTCCATTATGAGTAGGCTAATAACATTGTAATTGACGAAAGGCCTTTCTGCAGTCTCAGTATTGGTTTTTAAAAACCTCCATTGCGCTGTCAGTGCCTTGCCTTTGATGTTTTATTTGCTTCTTCCTCTGAAGCCCTGACCAGAAGACACGGCTCAAGCCTCGTGTTAAACTCTCTCCACCTCACTTACTCACTCTTTCACTGACAACCAGCAGGTCCTCTGTCAGAAATCCCCCAGCAGTTAAAGCGAAGGTCAGACAAGAGCAGAGGTAGAACTAGCCACAGGAGTTGTCAAAATAACAATTATCTATCTATCTATCTATCTATCTGTCTATCTATCTATCTATCTATCTATCTATCTATCTATCTATCTATCTATCTATCTATCTATCTATCTATCTATCTATCTATCTATCTATCTATCTATCTATGTATCTATCTATCTATCTATCTATCTATACATATATATATATACTGTATATATATATATATCACACACACTCATCACATGGACCTTGTTTTCAGTTTGCACCGTCTTCCTTTCATTAGTTTGTTGTCATGGATGTTAATTTGATTTGTCATTCGTGTCAGCTGTGGGTGATTAATTACCTTGTTTGACTCTTGTATTTCAAGGTACGTTTACATGACAACGATATGCTTAAAACGGAGACGTTTTTCCTTTGAGTTTTCAGCATACAGACAACATCATTGTCAAAACGATCCCAATTCACACAGATCCGCGAAAACTACTGAAAACGTTGTATTCTGCTGCCAGGCCATTAGATGGCGATGAAACACTATAGACTGAACACGTAATACCAAGGGGGTAATCTATCAGCCGGAAGCTGAAGCTTCCCCGGGGGGCGCCATTGATTAGCAGACCATCACCTGCTGTTAGCATCCCATTGACTCCCATTCATTTTGGCGTCACTTTGACAGCGAATAACTTTACATCTGAGGCGTTTAAAGACTCCATTTGTTCATTATTTATTCCTAAAGAAAATGTATAAAAGACTCCATTACCTTGTATCTTACGTTATGGCCCTGTAGAAGCAGTTTTTGTAAAAATAGGCTAACGATTGCGTCATAACGCGACTCTCTGTTGCACAGTAGAGAAATTACCGTATGGACAGGAGGAGAAGCTCGCGGGCAATCGGGGGGACGTGGAGGTAAAATGACAAAATAATTAATCAGAATACTTAGCAAAAGTTTCTCCTGCTCCTAGCTTATGGACACCTCCTACTCACGCTCTCCGTCTCTGCAAGTTTCGGAAGGGAATGATTCAGATTTCTCTTGGCACAGCTACTATAAGACAGACAGGTTGCTCACGTCACATCTACGTCGTCAAGCTCAGTTTGAGTCTGCGCAGTACACTCAGCCATCAGGAAGTGAGTGCTTCTAATTAACTTCACTTTTCTCAGTTGAATCCAATGGGGTCGCTGTGTCCATTTCTTTTACTGTCTATGCGTAATACGCATGTGCATTCGTGTTTTTGTTGTTTACACGGTGACCATTTTCAAAAACTTGCACTTTGAAACCCGTTTTCAAAAGTTTGCGTTTTAATGCACCCTAGACACCGTTGTCATGTAAACGAACGGCCAAACGCATAAAATGTTTTACGTTTTTAGTTGAAAACACCGCATGTAAACAGCAGTTCCTGTGTTTCTATTCTTAGTTGACCGGTCTCATACATGTTATGGTTGTATTTCGTTTGCATTTCATCTTTGTGCATTTGTATACAGCCAAGTTGTGATAATATACTGTATTCATTTAGGCTGGGTTTTGGACCAAATGAACCAAGATCGGTCACTTTATTTTAAGGTGTCATGTGTAATTATGCATTTAAGTACTGAGTAATAATAATTAACTACATGTACTTACTATTGGGTTAGGATTAGGATTAGGTTTAAGGTTATTTGCAAGTTATTATGCATAATTTACTGTTATTAGTACAGTACATGTAACATACATTGTGTAACAAGGACACTGTAAAATAAAGTGTTACCAAAAGATCTTACTCAAATGAAAGATTCACAATCAGAAATTGTTACACACCATCATGCAATAGAGAATATTCATTTTTGGGTGACCTGTCCCTTTAACAATGCAAAACTTAAATCTATCCATTTGCTACTGGGAATTACTGGTCTATTTAACACCATCTATGTTAGAGTGAATAGCCATCCCGAGACTACATTGACTCAAACCTTCAGAGAATATGAGGAGGTCAGAGGTCATAAGTTGCCAGTGTCCACAGGGACTGAGGGGGTAAAGAAATGCATGACAGGTCAAAGAGCAGTCCACACATTTACCACAGCGGGAGTGCATTACACAGCCCAGCCAGGTCGCAAGTCACACAGCAATCTTCAGTTCTACATTCAGCCACACAAAACCAGAGCCAGTTTAATCAGTAGGAGTCGGTAGAGAGACAAAACTAAGAAAGTGTGACGCAAATACACAATCTGAGCATATGAAAACCAAGCCAAAGTGAATCAAGACTCAGAAATCAATTTCCATTTTTAAAAAAAAATGTTAAACTATAATTTGTGCAGTTTGAACCCCCGTGATTCTGAAGAATGTAGCAATTAAACTACTGTTATTACAGTTTCAACAAGCATTCATCCTCTTAGTTCTGCTATATTACAAATCACCATAGTCAGCCCAACTGAAAAAAGCCTAGTTTCACTGCAGATGCACAAAACAACACGAGGCAATTAGGATCCGACTGGAGCGTGCTGCACAATATCAGAAACTCAAATATCTGCAATAAAACACAAGAGCAATGTTTTTGAACAAACCATCCCAATTCCAGTAGTCATAAAAAATGAGCATAAAGCAACTACACCCAGACTGTAGTCGAAGCCTTCGCTAACAGTACGTTATGTATATTCCATGATAAAAAAATACAGATGTACAGGCTAATAATAATAATGATTGTTATTCAGCCAGCTGAACCGGCGTGCTAAGCAACAGTAATTTTAGACTAAACAAAGCGGGTGGACGCAGGGGTTGGCAAGGCAACCCTCGTTCCTCATTATGGCTCCAGATAACACCCTGCCCTAAACAAACTGCACACGGTAGTAGGTGCGAGGAAAAAGATTAGCTTCGTGTTGCCCTCGCAGTGCACAGCAATAATAGTCAGCTGGGAACTGGGAGGGGGTTGTGGAGGTTTGTCGAGTGACTGAAGTCGCACAAAGCCACTCCTTCACCTGCGGTACACGACGAGATGACTGATCTCTTTCTGCTTCCCACAGTCTGTCTGATAATAAATAAAGCCTTTTGATATGGGATGCCCATGCCGTGTAAATATCATTATCAACAGGCAGGGACTTATTACACGCTGCACAGATTATTAAATATTAAAAACACAACTCAGACCGAATCATATTCAGCCAGAGCTAAGTGAAGTGGGCACCTCTCTGCATGCAAAAGGGAGAAAGAGAGATGGAGCGAATGAAAGAGGCGTGAAAATGAGCATTTATTTCACACGCTAATTCATACATCCCAGCCTGACCAGATCTTGCAAGAAAAAAATAGCAGCCTAGTTAGACAAAAATAAACCAAAATAGCCTTAATTACTTTTCAAAATGACCAATAAAAAGCTTAAAAAAAATTCCAATGTTTTTTTTTATATATTATATTATTATTTTTTATTTCATTGATCTGTAATAAACATTACCATAATTTAATTTCTTTTTTAGTTAAATTTGATATTCTAAAAAATAGGTAAATTAGGTAACACTTTATTTTACAGTGTCCTTGTTACATGTTACATGTACTTACCATAGTAATACCAGTAAATTATGAAACTAAACCTCAACCTAATCTTACCCTAACCCTATATTACATGTAGTTGCTTAATATTACTCAGTACTTAAATGTATAATTACACTTTAACAATGACACCTTAAAATAAAGTGTAACCGCAAATTATTTCACATATAAAACCATCTAAATCAATAAATTATTCCTATAACAAAAAAGCAAGCATGAATAACACAGGAAGAAATGAGATCCAACTATTTAAATTAACAAAGATGTGACAGTAAAAGAACAAAAGGCAACATTGTTACATGCTATGAATTGCAATTTAACACTATATATTGGTAGCAAAGCAAGTGGTCAGAGCATTGAAAATAAGAAAAATGCTTTTTTTAAATCATAATAATAATAATTCCAGGAAGCAGCCAGTCGCTCCTAAAGCAAGTATTTGAAAACGCGCTGAGGTTTGTGCTGGATTCGGTGCTTAAATCATATTATTACATATTACTGCACTCAGTCATTCAAATGCACTGTGCACAGAGAGATTGTGGTTAGATTTGGTTAACAAAAGTGTATTGAATTACAATTCATTCCTGCTGGCCTGGCTTATTTGCATTAGGTTATATAGTGCTAGGTTATGTGTATTAGGTTTATTGTACTAGTAGCACTTGTTTGTATTCATACAGGAAGCACTTCGTTCCAGATTACATGCTCGCCATCTGTTGATCTCTGGTGCACCTTTTCTGAGTCGCTCTGGGTAAAAGCGTCTGCTAAATGATTTAAATGTGAGTGTGATGTAAATTCGACACCATATGTATAATTTGAGCATTCATAAATGTGCATTTTTTTTCCCATCTGTGCCTATGTATGATGACTTAACTGGCAATCATAGACCATATTGAAAACAACCACACAGCTGTATGTTAGACACAAAAAGCTGACCTCCGGTGTTTTAGGCAGTATTGAGAAGATTTCTTCCGCACCAGTGCACACAGAGGGTTAGGAGCTGTCACACAGGAAGTGTTTGTGTTGAATATACAGACGGAGTGCAATGGAATAGACAACACTAACACTGAAAAAAAACGTGTCTCTACACTTTTTGCAAAAACTCCAGAAACGTACCTATACAATTTGCTGCAGCTTCCAGCTGAAATGACCAATAGAGGCAGTAAACACCAACAGCTTTTATTCATTTTATTCCTATTTGGAAAGTAATACATTTTGACACTTGCATCTAAGTCCTAAGTTACATAACCAGCTCCAAATGCATGGCTTGTCTGATATAGTAAACTTGCTCGATAGCTTGCAATGCAGTTCACTTGGGTACGAGTCTTGTGAAACACGAGTCACGACTTTCAATAAAAGAACTCAAAATACCTGTAGAAGCAAGATAAAATGGCATGGTTACTTCAGCAAATGCCTTTGTATCTTACGTTTGCTTTGCTTAAAGCTATCATTTAGGTTTAAGGTAGGTGGTACATTAGTTTCAAACACGACAGAGCATTACATTCACAATCATCTGTTTCTGAGAAAATTGAGTGTGCTTTTAGGGCCACTCAATGGACATTTCACATTCTCAATCCGTATTTGAAGTAAAAGGGACGCTTTTACTTCTTTTTTTTTTTTTTTACTTTTTCTGTGGAGAATAAGGAGGATATTTTGAAGAAAGTTTCAACTGCTTTAGTGCAAATAAAGGAAGTCAATGGGGTCCAAAACTTTTTTTTTTTTTTTGCAGTATATTATTTTGTGCTTCACAGATGAAAATCATAAAGGTTTGGTACAACATGAGCTATCTCTTTAACAGCTGAAGTGGAACACAATAGTAGCTAACAAGTTGCATCATGTATCACTGTGTGTATTATGCATCTGATTTCGGTCCATGTATTTGACCAGTGCTGTTATTTTTGTCCTTAATCCTGCCTGGACATGCTGCTGCCTTCTTTATTAAGAGGCAGAACTGGCCGTGCTGAACACAGATGGGTGTCACCTCAGCCCAAACCCACTCAATAAAGCTATAATACGTCAAGATTACAGTCGGGCCTTGGCTTGCCTTACAAAGAGAGTCAATAGCAGGAGAGCCTTTAGAGTGACAAGATAAGAGAAAAACACAAGAGAGATGGCCTGGACCAGAATAAATACTGCCTACTAAGAAGACAGAGGGTGAGAAAGACAATGATAGAGAGAGAAAGACACCACTATTTTATAAAACTACAAGAGGGGGGCAAGAACTTTGGACAGGAGCCCATTAGCTGGCAAATCGATCACTTGCAAAAATGAGGAGTTACATAATCTTTGTTTTTTTTCAGAGTTTTGGGACTATCTACAACTACTTAGTGTCAAGCACCGGTCAGCTGAAAGTGATGAAGTTTCCTGCACTACTACACACAGAGAGAGGAGAATAAATATCAGAGAACGATTTGAGGTATACTGAACGTTTGGTGTGATTGTGTTTCTGTCAGGAAGTTCCTGTTCCATTATGTCAAACAAGGCAGCAACACTTCACATGAGCAGCCAGAGGAACTGGTACTATCAAATATTAAACATGACATTCAGTTCAGCATAAGCAAGGCTTATGAAAAGCACATTCACTCTCTAGAGTCTAGAGAACAGAAATGAGCTTTAGCTGCTGCAGCACCCTCTCTTGAATGCATGAAAGCAGTCAAGACAACATGAAATGGTTTTCAAAATCCATTTTACTTCTGTAATGTAAAAGTAAGTACATTTTGATGCAAAATTACATAATACAAGGACATTTTTATTTTTGGAAAGTTTTTGAAAATATGGAAAGTCTTCCATTTTTCACAGGCCTTCCACTATCATTGGCATACATTTTTTTGCATTTCACCACCTAGTGGCAGTCATTGCCTGCTGCCTATTCACCATGGTAAAATGAGTGACTAATGAATGTATGAATACATCCACACAAATAAAAAAAATGCAGCCTTTGAAATAAAAACAGTAGGATTTATTGGGCTAATCAGTTTAGATCCAACAATACACATATGCAAATGATCGTAACTCCACTCCGCTCCTGTACTACTTTCCACTGTAAATGAATGACTTCCGGTTTGTTGGGAAAAGTGAAAAGGCAGCTTTAGGTCAAACATACAAAGCCTGTACGCACATCAATGTCGGGCTGAAACAGTTCCCCCAATAGCCATACATATCTTTACTTTTCTGGCATTTAGAGATGCCATTTCAAAATCACTTTCTGCAATGTTTATACAGTCTTTCAATAAACTGCCAAAAAGAAATCAGGCCAAGAAATAGGTAACCTTGCTTTAAGCAATTCTAAATATAAAGTATTGATTATATTCAAGGTGCCTTTGCAATCACATGCAACAAAACCACTATTAGACAGATACAACGATAGATAGATAGATAGATAGATAGATAGATAGATAGATAGATAGACAGACAGACAGACAGACAGACAGACAGACAGACAGACAGACAGACAGACAGACAGACAGACAGACAGACAGACAGACGAAAGAGATATTTTGATACGTGTGTCACAAAGCAATTTCAGCCATCTTTAAATGATAAAGGACTGGGTCACAGTTCAGGGAGAGCTCAGGGAAAGGAAGACCAAAAGAAAAACAGAAATTATGTTTATTAAATTTAGTGCTGCAGAGCTATGATTTGCTTTTCTGCTATTGCCTCTCTCTCTCTCTCTCTCTCTCTCTCTCTCTCTCTCTCTCTCTCTCTCTCTCTCTCTCTCTCTCTCTCTCTCTCTCTCTCTCTGCAGTGTGTGCCGCAGCAGACACATGACGAATGGCCTAAGAGACAAGAACTGTACCACAGCCTCTGGTGCAAGGTTACAACACACACACACACACACACACACACACACACACACACACACACACACACACACACACACACACACACACACACACACACACACACACACACACACACACACACACACACACACACACACACACACACACACACACACACACACACACAGTGCAGTACAGTGCAGG
The DNA here is from genome assembly GCF_964197995.2 of Scardinius erythrophthalmus. NCBI lineage: Eukaryota > Metazoa > Chordata > Actinopteri > Cypriniformes > Leuciscidae > Scardinius > Scardinius erythrophthalmus. The sequence goes on along the minus strand of NC_138226.1, from coordinate 28,377,655 downwards.
ATCAAAACAACATGGCACAATGCACAGACAAAGACACTCCCATTCATAAACATTTGACGGTCTGTGTAAATGATTCAAATGTCCACACGAGTCTCAGGGTTCAATGAATACTTTGTATTGTTACAATCGTGCAGCAGCTAACATACAGGCAAGTGTTCATACTCAAAAAACTCCCCGCAACCGCCCCAGTCTCCTAGGGCAACGCCCCCGCGTGCGTACGTAACAGAATGCCCTTAAAGCTATAAAGTCACATTTACATGTGCACATTATATGACATCTCCCCTTTTAAGTTTTGTTTCTTTCTCTGAGGATACACAAGATACCGAAGATATCCTGACTGTTCCTATAACTGAACATTTGAACAGTACTGCACTTGATTAAACAGTAAGGCACTAGTATCAGTAGGCTTAACTCATCAAACATAACTCTGTGCCATATATAAACGAGCATTAGAACATAAGCTCTCTTCGGAGTGTAAACTTTTCAGTCCACAAAATCAACAAACATTTCCTTTGTCATCTTTTCCCCTCCCCACAGTGCATGGCTCCAAAGGTGAACAAAATAGCCACACCTTCACAGATTCAACCTTTCAACGGGTTTACTCAGTCTACCAGACCGGGTATGGACCAGTCCAGTCTGAGTCTCTGGTGGTTTGAGACTGGGGGTTGGTGATGCGGTGTCAGCGAAGACTGCGGGGTCAGGCTGCTGTGTGGCAGCACCTTGCTGTAGTCCATCTGGAGCTAAAGGGTGAGTGTCTCCAGCTGCCGGAGGAACATGCTGCAAGTGACGCCGGTTGCGTCTCAAAGTTGCTCCCTGAGGTGTTTCAATGACAAAGGAGCGTGGTGTGATGCTGTCTCCCGTGACAACGGCAGGTGTTCTCCAGGCTTTCTGATGATCCAGCTTCATGAGGACGGGATCACCTGGCTTTAAAGAAGGCAAGGGCCTAGCTCCATGGCGCTGATTAAAGTAGAATGCTTGTTTCCCCTTTTCCCATGCATCCTTAGTCCTGACCGTTTCCAGATCAGGCCATCGGGGCTGTAGATTTGCCTCCAGTGTTGGAAGGGTTGTCTTTATCTTCCGGCCCATGAGTAGCTCTGCCGGGCTCGCGCCTGTGGTGGTGCAAGGCGTTGAGCGAAAGCACATAAGGGCAAGCAGAGGGTCTTTCTGCGTCAAGATTTTTTTAGCGGTCTGAACCCCTCTCTCTGCATGTCCGTTCCCTTGAGGGTTGTGTGGACTAGAAGTGATGTGTATAAAGTCAAACTCTCTTGCAAAGTCTTTAAATTCCTGGCATGAAAACTGAGGCCCATTGTCAGACACGACCTCATCTGGACAGCCAAATCTTGCAAACACTGTCTTCAACTTCAAGATTACCTGCGAGGCAGTGGTTGTCGGCAGGTGAAGTATTTCCAGGAACCGGGAAAAATAGTCAGACACGACAAGGTAAGTGTGTTTGTTATGATCACACAGGTCCATAGCAAGTCTCTTCCAAGGCCGGTCAGGAAGGGGGGTAGAGATGAGAGGTTCTTTCCGCTGGCTGGGTTTCATCTCACGGCATACCTGACAGGACTGGACCTTTTGTTGGATTGCTGATGAGATGCTGGGCCACCATACAGACGCATGGGCTCGCTCTCTACACTTTGTCAAACCTTGGTGTCCGTCATGTATCCGGTTCAGGATGTCATTTCTCAGCACATCAGGAATCACCATACGGCTGCCTCTGATGACGATCCCATTGCATTCAGATAATTCAGCTTTCATGGGAAAATACTCTCTGATTGCTGCTGGGACGTGGCCTATGTAATCTGGCCACCCTGACTTTATGTACTGCAACACCAGTTGAAGGTTACAGTCGGCTGCCGTAGCTGTCTTTATGGCCTCAAGCTTACGTGGGGTTGCAGGCAGGGCGTCTACAACGGCTGCTATATAGCACGCTACGTCTGAGTGAGTGTCAGTCTCCGTTTCCAGGCACTGTAGTGGACTCCGTGAGAGTGTGTCGGCCACTGTTAAGGTCTTCCCTGGTGCATATTCGGCCATCGGTTTAAATCTCATAAGTCTCATGAGTAGTCTTTGGCACCGTATTGGCACGTTGTCCAGGTCTTTCTGATTCATGAGGGGCACCAGAGGTTTGTGGTCGGTGACCAATTTGAAGCTCTCAAGGCCACACAGATACTTTCCAAATTTCTCACAGGCCCAGACGCTCGCCAAACACTCCTTCTCAATCTGTGCATATCTGGTCTCGGCATCAGACAGGCGACGTGAGCAGTATGCCACAGGTTTCCATTCCCCTTCATGTAGCTGCAACAGTACTCCGCCTATGCCATAACTGCTGGCGTCAGCTGAGACAGCAGTAGGCCGGTTCACATCATAGAACTTCAGGACTGGAGAAGTGGACAGGATGTCTTTAATCCGCTGGAATGCCTCCTGCTGAGAATGGTCCCATGTCCATACTGACTTGGACTTTAACAGGTCATAAAGTGGCTGACACACAGTAGACAAATTTGGAATGTATCTCCCCAAGTAATTGAACATGCCCAAAATACGCTTTAGGTCTTGCACGTTCTGTGGTGGTGGGAGCTCGCGGATTGCCTTGACTTTTTCAGGGTCGGGCCTCACACCTGATTTGTCAATGACATGACCCAAGAAGTGCAGCTGGTCCTGCCTAAACTTACATTTTTCTTTGTTTAGCTTCAGGCCGGCTGACTCGATCCTTTCCAGCACCTTGCTGAGACGTTGGTCGTGCTGTTCTGGAGTATCTCCATACACAAGGACATCATCCATGAAGATAGCCACGCCTACCAGGCCATTGAGGGTCTCTGTCATTTTGCGTTGGAAGATTTCCGGAGCACTTGTGATTCCGAATGGGAGTCTTTTAAACGCATATCTCCCAAAGGGTGTTATGAAGGTGGTTAATTTGGTGCTTTCAGGGTGCAGAGGTATCTGCCAAAACCCGGAGGCGGCATCCAGTGACGTGAACATGGTTGCGCCACTGAGTTTAGCAGTAATTTCCTCAGCAGTTGGAAGGACGTACCTCTCTCTCCTTACAGCCTCGTTTAACCTCTTCAAATCAACACAGATGCGCACCTTCCCATTTTTCCTTGGAACTGGCACCATAGGCGCACACCAGTCAGTGGGCTCAGTCACAGGCTCAATCACCTCATTTTCCTCCATGCGTTTTAATTCCTCTTTTACTTTTTGCAGTAGAGGCAACGGGACACGACGAGCAGTGTGCACTGTGTATGGCTCAGCATTATCTCTTAACAGGATTTTAACAGGTTCGGTTTTGAGTGTTCCGTGCTCACCGAATGCTGTGTGGACTTCCTCGACACGTTTCACAAGCCCCATGGTCATTGCAGTGGCTCTGCCTAGCAGATTGTTCGCGTTGCGGCCACCGACGACGTATACTGGAAAACAGTATGGCTTTCCCTTATATTCTGTGCTGGCTTGGAACTTTCCTAAACAGTCCAACTGACCACCTGGACTGCACAGTGTGATATTAGATGGCTCCAATTTCTTATCGGGAACTAGTTTGTTGAACGCCTCTGCTCCCATAATGTTTACATCTGCACCCGTGTCAATTTTGAATTTGACCGGTGTTGTTCCAATTGTAAACTGTATTGTCCATCGTTCATCACTTCTGTTTTCATTTGTGACTGCACCCAGGAAGTATGGTGTCTGTGAAACAGTCTCTGTCACTTCTCTGACTGATTTACTATAACATTTCTTTTCCCAGTGACCCACCTTCTTACACTTGTTGCATGGGGAGTTCTTGGCTGGGCACCTTTCCGGATCTCTATGTTTCAATTTTCCACATTTTCCACAGTTTGAGTCTCCTTGATCATTTTCTCTCTTTTTAGGTTTCCACTTGGGCTTTCCTCTGCCTAATCCTCTCCCGCGGATTTCCTGTACTGCTGCATGTGACTCCCCCTGCAGGTGAACTTGGAGTGCAACCTTCTCAGACTGGCGAACAGTTGTAATCGTTTGGGCAAGTGTAAGATCAGCCATTAGCTGCAATTTACGTGACAAATCCTTGTCCAAAATGCCCACAACAATGCGGTCGCGGATGTGTTCGTCTCTATTTACACCAAAGTCGCAGTGTTCTGATAGCTCATAAAGGGCTCTGATAAACATTTCAGCTTTCTCACCGGGCCGCTGCGATCTCTGGTGAAAACAGGCGCGCTCGTGAATCACGTTGCGTTTAGGATAGAAGTATGCGTCGTATTTTCCCAACACAACGTCAATCTTCTTCTCATCCCCCTCCGTCTCAAATGTGAAAGACTTGAAAATGTTTTCAGCCTCAGGCCCCATGGCATAAATCAACGAACTGACCTGCACTTCGCCATCCTCTTTACTCAGTTTAGTGGCCAGCCGAAATCGCAGGAAACGTTGCTTCCAGTCTGCCCATTCATTTGGACGATCAAAAGCGAAACTTTCCGGAGGATGAAACTTAGCCATCTTTTCAGTGAAGCAATGTGTCCGTCAAACGCTTCTGACACCATGTAAATGATTCAAATGTCCACACGAGTCTCAGGGTTCAATGAATACTTTGTATTGTTACAATCGTGCAGCAGCTAACATACAGGCAAGTGTTCATACTCAAAAAACTCCCCGCAACCGCCCCAGTCTCCTAGGGCAACGCCCCCGCGTGCGTACGTAACAGAATGCCCTTAAAGCTATAAAGTCACATTTACATGTGCACATTATATGACAGTCTGTAATCAGATGAGTTCAATTCATCCATTATCCGAGATGTATTCTCACACATATATGTTTCGAGAATTGAAGCACGTTTGTAGGGTGTTTGTTTGCACATATTTACTTAATTTGGACTATTACTTACCAAGTTTTAATTGAACATCGGCACTGTGGAGATGGTGCAGTGCTGTGGTCAGGAGTCAGGACGGATTTAGTCAAGTGAACTAGTAATGGAAGGGTGTTGATATTTACACCAGATTCACACCACTTCTATCTCTGCATAAGAATTTAAAGTGGCCCTATTATGATATTTCATAGGTTCCTAATTTTGTTACATTGCTATGTAGGTTTGCAACAGGAAGTATGACTGGATTGCTGACGACTCATTTTCGTAGTTCAGAACCGATTTTTTCTTTTGGGAGACAATAACAAATAACAAATTGTTGTGCGCTTCTCTAAAATCTAAGATCTTTAAAACCTTTTACATTCACAAAGAGCTATATTACTGCATAATAGCATTATGGGGCACTTTAAACACACATTCACACAACAGCTGATATTTGGCAGTTTAGCCAGTGCTAAAAAGTAAGCCAAAATATTCCCAAAAGGGAATCCAGACAATTAAACAGACAGCGAAACATTGGAAACTCAGAGTTACCATCTGTTTATGGACTGTCTCAACAGGTGCTGCTTTTACATCAAATCCACTATATTGAAAAGGAAATCACATTAGTTAGAGAAACAGGCAGAAAGAATATGGTTAGTGAGAGAGTAAGAACTATAGAAAGACCAACAGAACAAATTACAGCATGATAGATCAAATGATAGATAGAGCGAATGAATGATAGAATGAATGATCAAACAAATGAACTATAGATTGAATGAATGAACAATAGAAAAAACGATCGGACGAATGAACAATATATAGAATGAACAGACAGGCAAGCAGGCAGACAGATGGACGGATAGATAGAAAAATGGACAGAGAGATAGATAGATAGATAGATAGATAGATAGATAGATAGATAGACAGACAGACAGACAGACAGACAGACAGACAGACAGACAGACAGACAGACAGACAGACAGATAGATAGATAGATAGATAGATAGATAGATAGATAGATAGATAGATAGATAGATAGATAGATAATTAAGGGAACTCACGGTGTGTTCTTCAGGAAAAAGCAAGTCTATATGAAGTTGTGTTAGATAATTTGAATTCCATTAAAGAAACCGTGATAATTAGACACGAAAAATCAAATGAAGGTGACGTCTCACTGCAGTAATCTTCAAAGACCATCAAAGAAACACATGCATGTGTTTACATGTGTGTGTATATGAGCGTGTGTGTAGTTCGCACCACGGCAGAGCAGAATCAAAGCCACGGTGAAAGGTAAGTCTCTTCAAAGCCGGTTACTGTGTGCATCAGGCACGCTGTTTAATTAAAACGTCATTTAGGGAGAAGATCACGGCCTCTTTATCCCACACGCACGGCTTTGGCTCAAACAGGCGGACCAGAAAGCAATCATACTCTGTTCCAATTTGTGTTTATCGTGATGCTAATGCCATGTATGGATCAGCCAGAACAGCATTCATGAGGAACATGAGCCAGGGTGCCGGACTCACTTTGGTGTGGACTCATGCATATTCAGTGAGACTGGAACAAGATGGCCAAATAGAGAGAGAGAGAGAGAGAGAGAGAGAGAGAGAGAGAGAGAGAGAGAGAGAGAGAGAGAGAGAGAGAGAGAGAGAGAGAGAGAGAGAGAGAGAGAGAGAGAGAGAGAGAGAGAGAGAGAGAGAGAGAGAGAGAGAGAGAGAGAGAGAGAGAGAGAGAGAGAGAGAGAGAGAGAGAGAGAGAGAGAGAGAGAGAGAGAGAGAGAGAGAGAGAGAGAGAGAGAGGGAAGTGCATTTGTGTAGCAGGTTTGTTCTTCTACCCACACTGCATTTAACTAATCACACTCAATGCAACCTCATAAAATACTCTAATGATCCATAGCTGCACTATTATCAAACAAGCCATTTTATGATTTGATGAAGTTGTTTTTCAAATGACTGACAGTCCATTTTGCATTTTGAAATCTTCATTCTCACAACATAAGCTTGTGCAATGTCTGCGTCACTAGTGGTACCAAACAGAATTGCAGTGGAATCCGTTTGTTTGAGCAGCCAACCAAAACAGTATAAGGTGGAGGAAGATAACTCTAGAAAAAAATGGTTGAGTTTGTTTTTCTCTAAGGGTGTGTTTATACTTAGTATAGTTCAGTTATCTTGGTTCTTTCCTGGTTCACTCAGCATTCACACTGTCATGTTTAACATCGAACCTGAACATACAAAAAAAAAAAAAAAAAAATTTCATGCACGGGTCATGTGCATTTGTTTTCAAAGAAGCCAGCGAACGCAGTGGAGTCATGTCCACTGAGGTATGTATGATACACAAAAGGCTAGCATTTAAATGTATGTGTGCAGTGCCGTAAAGTAATTTGTTACATCATGAGACCTGATATCACGTGATACTTTTGCTGATGCAAAGTTGCAAGGGTGATTTTTCCGCTCACAGGTGCTGGGGGAAGCAAGACGGCCACCATTCAACCCGAAAAAAGCCATACAACCATTCCAATGACTCCGAAGCTGTTCAGTTAAGGTAAATTAAGCTAAAAAAAACTGCATACTTCCCCTTTAACGAACATTCAAAATAAGGCTGCTGGGATAAATGCGCTCATTGTATGTGCGTATATGATGGTGTTATTACCAGCTGAGAACTTTCAAAGAACTTATAAAATGTGTACAAGAGTCAAAACAGCTCCAGGAGTTCCTCTATTGCAAACACAAAGGAAGATCTGCTGCAAGAAGATGGAATTCCGATGCCTGAACTGAACTGTGATGGGCAACATCGCGAGTATGACGAGAAAAAAACAGTATGCTTGAGAAATCTGTCCTTTTTATGGTCGTATCTTGTGACATCATGTCCGGTTTTAGGTTCATTTAGATGTCTTTGCTCGGTGTTGTGATCATATTTCACTCGAACCGCACCAAAGTTTGTTTGGAAGCGAACTAAGACTCACCTTTTTCAGGGGTCTCAGTCCGCTTGTTTGATGCGCACCACTGTTCGGATGGCAGCGTTCACACTTATTCAAATGAACCACACTAACAGAGCATTTCCACCAGAATGTTTTAATCGAATCAAAAGTGCAAAGTGTGAACACAACCTAAAACAGACATGCATAATTAACTGGACCAGTCTAAATGCACATATTTAGTGTAATTTTGTGCTGAAGGAGTTAAATTTATGATGGTATAGTTTCAAATTTGACAGCTGATTTGGCATGCTATTGAAATATAAGCTTAGTAAAAGAGTGCTGGAGATTTCAGTTTTTCATCATTTAAGTAGCAGGGTCGCCGTGATTTTGCTGGACATTCCTGGATCAACATGTTTTGATGATCAAAACCTAAAATGATATGTGAATAAGAATGGTGTAGAAGCCCCTAGCCCATGTTGTAAGCCTAAATTTGACATTAACTGTAAACCTATCCCTCAAATCTGATTGGCTGATTTGAATGTTGTTCCAGGATTAACAAGGATGTTGATTCAGGAACATGTTCTACTTGGTGAAATGACGTTCAACCAAGTGGCTGTGCTTGGGATTTTCACCAAAATGGCTGCCATGTAAAGTAATTTCCCCTAAAAGGGACTTTGAATTCATTGATTGATTGATTGATTGATTGATTGGTTGATATTTTATTCTATGTGCAGAATCACTTATAGAGCTTTGAAATTATAGGCAAAATACGTTTTTATGTAAGTTATACGCACAACAGGTTTTGATGCACTTTTAGAGGGTTTCCAATAAAATCCCCTAATAATTTCATTACTACCACTAGTGGGACAACTCTGGAATCATGCCTATTGTCCCTAACACCAAGAGCTATAGTTCTTGTTGTTACACTCAACACTCAATATTGTGTCAGTGTTTCAGTGGTAATATTGTGTGCTCCTGCATTTTCTGTCGGCTGTTTCATTTCTGTGAACTGAAAGACTTAACTGGTGAATGATTCACTCATTTGAGTTGGTCTTATTCAATGAATCAATGTGAATGTTGTTTTTCACATTTTACTTGCTGTTTATTTGTAGTTATTATTATTATTATGAGTGAATTATTTATTTTCAGTTCACTTTTTCATTTTAGAATCTTTTTGAACGACAAAACTATAGTGCCATAACATTTTCTACATCCAACAAATATTGGATGTAGAATATTTACCTATACAATCCATTGACAACTAGCTTGAAATGCATCCCATCATTTGCCAGTGATGAAGATCTTTATTAAGACCAATGCCTGTAGCTTGTGAACAAGACATCTATTTCAGTGATATCTGTCAGGTAGAGAGATTTTATTACGGTACACTGAAAACCCTAATAAGTTGATTGAACTCAATTGATTTGAGTAAACTCGTTCCCTCAATTTAATTGAGTAATGGGCTCTCCCAAAACGTGCATATTTAAGTTTACTTAACTTGGTGCTTATGTAGACTTAACTTGAATTGTTTAGTTCACCAAACTTGACGATTATTTAATGTACTTAAACAATAAAGTTCACTTAACTTAGTGTTAATTTCAAGTGTACTTGTATATTTAAGTAAACTCAACAAGAAAATTTAACTGAAAATTAAATTTAGTTATTTAATTAATAATAATTAAAGTTATTATTTTTGACTGTAAGCTTTGTGCACACTGCACTTAAATAAAACAATGAACAACATATTGAACCTTTGAGTCTTTATTGACCAAAATGTCAGATGGAAATGAGTCACACCCTGTGCATAACTCTAAAGATGGCAACAATGTGCAACATTAAGTAGTGAACTTACATCAATTGTACAACTGTGATCACTTAAACATTACACTTAAGTCTCACATTTGTGTTAATGTAATGACCAAATTTGCACAATATTATTATACAGTACAAACTATACTGTAATTGACATATTGTCAGACACACTCTAGAGGTAGCAACAATGGTGACAAAATACAAAATTAACTACTGCACGTTAATTATAGAATTTTGAGCATTTAACAATTTAAACAATTTTTTCCTTCATAAATGGATAATGGAGTAAATTGAGGGGAAAAAACAAAACATTGTCAGCGATATTAAAGTCTCACAGTGGCTTTTTTAAAACATTTTCTGGGTCACAAACTGAAGAGGTAGTAACAATGGTAACGATATACCATATTATTTCTTACAAATCATTTGAAGAACATTCTCACAGTGGTGTTAAAGTCTCACAGTGATGCTTTTTTAAACAAAAAGCTGGTTTGCCAGAGACTGCAATTTAGGCTTGGGAGAATTCTGTCCCATTGACATTAGCACACGCTGGATGAAATCAAACATGTTGCCAAGTGATTTTGGGTAATTCAGGTCTAGTGCGTAGATCAGAACCGAAGAGGAGACACATAGCCTGTGGGAGGTCCTGCATTTTTTCCATCAACACTTGACCTTCAAGTATTATCCCAATCGTAGTAGTTAAATGCAAGGAATTGGGGGGCTGGAGTTCAGTGTCCTCAAATAAGATGCCCACTGGCACATCAAGGATGGAATTGCGATGATCAGACACCTAGTGAAAAAACAGGCATAAATAGATTATTGCTATCAGGAATCAAATGTTTATCAATGCATGTTTATCAGAACGTGCACTAGATTTATTAAAAACACAAATCACTAACCCTAATCCCAAATTAAATGGACAAGTATGCATTTGACTTTATGAAAATATAAATGTTTCCAGCAAAGACAATACTTTTTTGTAATTATGCAGTATACATGAAGTTTATTAATTTGAAGACTTGGGCAGTTTTTTTTTTTTTTTTTTTTTTTTTTTCATCTGAAAAGATTTGGAGAACTGTAGCATCACATCACTTGCTCACAAATTAATCAATCAGAAATGTATCATGAAAATATTATCAATTACTGGTGAAACTAACAAAGTTTGCCCGGGAAAAATAACCCATATGGTCTAAGCAGTAGCTGCCATGTTCTTTCTTGCACAGAAAAAAAGATCATCAAATATGTATCTCACAGGTAAAGAAATAAGCTGTTGACATTTCAATAATCATACCATCACAAAATCATGAAGAAAATATCGTTAATTAATGTCGAGGTTGTCAAAGTTTGACCAGAAAAAAACATCACTAACGTTAACTGGTCTCAAGGAACTTAGCTGCCATGTTCTTTTGCCGAGAAATACACGATTACACAAAGATTAAGTTTATATTTAACTAACTATTACTAATAAAATAAAGAACATAATATCGCAGTTATAGTTAACGCGTAAACGTTAGCAGCTATGTTGGCAAAGTTTGACCAGGATATATTGTAATAAAAGTTATGGCTGCGTTCTCTTTTATTATAGAACCGTGCAAGGATTTAAATAAACATATTTCAGTTTTAAAAAGTCACACAAAATAAATGTATAGCTTAATAATTGTACTTACCGAGAATGGTGCACAAAGAAAAACTCCCGTAACCGTCTTGAAATTTGCACTGGTGTCAGCAACAGATGCGAAAATCCCCAATTTTGTAATCCACCAATCAGTGCATTAGTTACCTTGTTGCCAGGCAGAACTGCTTGCGTGGCCAATCGCATCAAAGGAAGACCAGAGAGAGACATTTTAATTAGACCAATTTGAAATTAATTTGATTTAACGTTAAACATAATGTGTCGTCGCTCTGTATTTCTCTTATTTTGTATATTTTTAATGAGACTTGGACGGTGGCTGTGAGGAACTTTTTCATGCATTTTGGCATGTGGCATATGTGCACGTGCCTGTTACAAATGTATGAGCTTGTATTAAAATGCTACTGAGTGAAAACTGCAACCCCCAGTATTACAAAAACACTTGTATTTGGGCATTAAAGTTTAAAGTATCAGGGTTTTTTTAGTTTAGTTTTTTTTTTATATAAAAATCAATTTCCATTACGATCAATAATTGTAAAATAATGAAATGTTTTCTGTCAAAATAAGAATGACTCATTGCACTCATTGAAGAAAGCATGTATGAATGTATTATCATGTCAAGAAAACAACATTTGTGAAAATGACCTTTTGTAAGGATTAATCATGATTTTGAGCTCACAGCACTTGAAATCTTAAGTTTATGTATTTTGAAGGTAAACAAGTTATTTGAACTTATATTTTTGAGTGACAGGACCAAAATGCAAAATTTAAAGTAATGTTTAGTCAAGTACACTTGATTGTTTAAGTAAAGACAACATTAGGGTTTACAGTGTATTGTTTTCAGTACCATACGTTTTAAGCTAATTATCTTTGATATGTTGAGAAGAGCCACCGCACTGGGTTTGTCAGCACTATTATTGTGGTGAAACAGTATTTAACAGCTTGATTGTGATCATGCAGAGTTATGACAGAAAGTATGCTTTCAATCTGCCAGCTCCCCTGTGATCCTATCCGGGAAAAGACGGATTGCTTCTGTCGGTGAACACACAACACGGGGGATGCGTGGCTCCACACATGCTTGTGGACTCAGTGGAAATCAATGCGACTCTGTCTTTAATTACGAGACGAATAACTCTGTAACCGTGCAGGCATATTAATAATAGAAAAAGTCATCCAAACTCTGGAGCCATTAGCGCCTAGTGCGCTGGGGCTAATGCATCTTTTTAATAGGGTGCGGAAGTGTCATTGCTTATGGAGACAGGCATCCTCTAAGACCCTCGGCCCCTCCCTTCTCAAACCCTCTGATCAAGTAGAACAGGCATGAGCAGAATTTCTCCATTTCCATTTCCTTTTCTTAGTCTTTTTTCTAGAGCACACAAAGTGCATAGGCATTTAGCAGACAATTTTATCCAAAGAGATTTGCAATACAATTATAAGACGGACGATTCACCCAGAGCAACCTGGGGTTAAAGGGATAGCTCATCCAAAAATGATTTCTCTGTCCTCATTTATGCACCCTCATGTTGTTCCCAATCCCCTTTTCATGCTTCTTAATTTTTTTTTTTTTTTTATGATTTAAAATAAGTGCATACCAATTTCTTGTCTCTTCTGCTCACCAATGATGCATTTACTTGATAAAAAAAAGAGTTGTTAATAGTGTGTCAGGTTAGTTGTGATTTTGTTCATGCATTTAGGATTTTTGGATATCCTTTCAGGGTATGTTTACACAACAACCATGTGCTAAAAGTGGAAAAGTTTTTCCTTTTCCTTTTTTTTTTTGCATACAGACGACAACGCTGTCAAAACGATTCCCATTCACATGGATCTGAAAACAACTAAGAATGCTTTATTATTCATTTTTGCGTGAATATCCTTACAAAACAAACATTTAATTTACCAGCATTTAATTGAAATTTAGGCTGTGTTTTAGTTCTGACATATAGGTCAACTCGATCAATCACCAATAGCTTAGTTAGATTAAACAGTAACTGATATCCAGCATACAGATGAGACCTACTTTTATAAATATCAACTTATTATTTCTCAAATAGAAAAAATTCATCAATAATCCCCTTCTTTTTGGTGCTTGACCGCAGTGGACACTAAACTGACTTTGAATGGAAAAGAACTGTGTGGTCTCCTTTTGTGTTTCTCAAAAAAATAACATTATATGGACTTGGATCAAGGCCAAGGGTGAGCATTTTGGGTGAATTATTGTTCTTGCACAGTGGTGGTGACTCTTGGATCTACCTGGTTTTGAACCTGTGACCCTGCAGTTACTGGTCAACTTCAACCAGTACACCAAACCACCACTTGTTTGGTATGCACTTACTGCACTTCCAGTACAGTAGCTCACCTCCCAACCTTTTGAGCACAAGCCTAAAATGCTGAAAATACAATGGTTGCAGTTCATAAACCTTCATGAACAGAGGCATAACACTGGTCTCTTTTAAAAACAGATACTTTCTTTACAAATGAGCATGATGAGATGATAATGGCAAGCAAGGATGCATAAACCATGCAGTTGAATTGTGAGGTATGAGGTAAGACTTCAGATGAACTGTCCATAAATTTGGTTTCTCTTCATCTAGGGGCTTTGTGACAAAATTGAAGTGATGAATTAGCATAGGCATATTAATTTTTATTATACTGCCCATGGCAAGCAGAGCCCCCAGTGGCACTTACACATTTCACAAAGCAGTTAGGCTGTGAAGCGGGTTCTCTGACACACACTCTCACAGTATGAATATACCTCCTCTGGACACATCATCTGAATTTCACACTCACAGTGGAGTCACTTCCATATTCATCGCTTGCATTCATTTGTTCCACGTGAGAGCATGCAGTTTCTCCTACTGAGGCGGCCAAGTTTCCCACTCTCTCTGTTTTTGCAGTTGTTCATCTTAATACATAGATTCATGTGCAAACTGTTATCCAGATTGAGATGTGAGGCAGTGGTCACAGCTACTGGCACCATGCTTGATGACTGATGGTCACATGCCCAGAAATGCAAAACGCTTTATACTTCACAGTCTGTCAATCAAGCCATTGATAACTCAGCAAAAAAAGAAAAAGAAAATAAACTTCCCTTTTTCAGAATACTGTATTTTAAAGATAATTTTGTAAAATCCAAATAAGTTTTACAGATCTTTATTGGAAAGTGTTCAAACAATGTTTTTCTTGTTCAAAGAACCATATTCACTGCTCCTAAAATGTGTGCACTAACTTGGATGGGTTCAATGCAAAGGATGAATTCAGAGTATGGGTTACCATACTTGGCCTTCACATGTCACTATCACTTTCTACTGACACCAGAGGCCTCATTTCTAAAATGTGTGTACATACAGATTTGATCTTAGAGTGTGCGTAAAATCCACACCAACATTCATGTTTATCTACCTTATTCCCACGCCCTATGACACTTTGCGCGAATTATGGGTGTACCTTCTGTTAAACTGTAAACAATCAGTGAAAAGGCTCGACGCAATACGTTAAAAAAGTATCACAATGAGATTACATTTATCTACTCACCCTTCAACCAACGAACATTAAAAGGAAATTTAAAAGTGTAAAAGCATCAACAAGGTACTTTCAACAGACCAAATAACCCCAAAAGCGCGAGTCTTTCCACAGCAATAACGGACGGGTTAAATATAACTGTAGTAATATCTGTATTTGCCTTAATCAAACATGTTCATTAACTTCTGCATTACGTGATACTATTTCAAAGTGATTTACGTCATTTTGTTTTTATTTATTTGTAGGGCAACCTTATGATTTGAAATGATTCATTTCAGCCTTTTTGAATGGATGTTCCCCAAACCGGAAGTGCCACCCATAATTCAAAACGCAGCAAGGTCGTCAGGAATAAGGTGGATAAAAACAGTCTTTGACGAGGAAAAGTGCTTATCGCCACGGGAGGATCTGAGCAGATGTATGCAATTTTCCTTGTGGCAGAGAGTCGGAGAACTCCAGGTATTTAGAAATCTAAGCAATTCTTGCCTCTCACTAGCCTGGAAATCCAGACCTAAATCTGAAAGATGACTGGTCTGGCATCGACTAATGAAAATCGGCCAGCTCGAGGGGCGGCACCAAGCATGCATTTGAAAATCTCACTGCACGCAATTGGATAACACTACGACCAATCACAACAAGCCCAATACGCTTAGCTTCCAGCGGAGCTAACTGGTAGATTAGACTCTTTCCGTATCCGGTCGGCAAAACATCAAAAACACCCTTCTTGCAAAGGAACGATTCGAGCGCCGTCTGCTGTTCCTCTTTTAGATAAAAAGCCAAGTATAACTCGTTCATTGTAGCGGCCAAAGCCGTTTCAAACAACTGGTTTCCATCCCTAGCCATCTTGCAATGTTTACTAATGACTTCGATGTCACAGCGCTGTCGTCTTCTGTTTAGCTCGCTTCTGGCCCTCCTATTTCAGATAACCCGATGTGATTGGTGCAGCTCGGATACAAGGGCATATTTAATGAGCATCATTACTCGATGTACGAGAGGCGTACGCACATTTTGTAACGTGTAACCATCATCATCATCATCAATCGGCTGCGAACAGGGTAGGTTGACAGTCGGTCAACCATATGTAACCATATGCCCCCCAGAATTGTTTGAGAACTAGCAAATACCTTGGTAGTGTAATTTTTAGCTGCAGTAATACACATGCCTCAGGAGATTCAGAGAAACAAACAGTATTAAATAATAAATCCAAGGAGAAATTCAAAGAATGCAACCATCAAACATAAACGAGGCCGAACCAAGAACAGAGGAAACCAAGTGCTTAAATATACAGAGATAATGAGGGAAATAATGAACAACAGGTAAACATAATATGTAACTAAGAGAACAAACCAGTGAACAGACTCAGGGGCTGTTAACACAACAACATTTTCACCTAAAAATTTTGATGCGTTTTGGCCGTTCTTTTACACGATCACGGCGTTTTGGATGCCTGAAAACACAAACTTCTGAAAATGGGTTTCAAAATTTCAACGTTTTTGAAAACAGTCTCCGTATGAACAACAAAAATGCAAATCTCTGACGATGACAATGACGTACGTGTTGAATCTATAGTGTTTCATTGCCATCATTGGGGATCGTTTTGACAATGGTGTCGATTGTATGCGGAAAACTTCTCCCTGTTAAGCATATCATTGTCGTGTAAAAGTACCCTTAAACATAACCCTGAGAGGTGAAAGAGTGGAGTAACATCTCATAGCAACAGCTGGAAAATCTTTCTCAGTCCATGAAAATGCATCGTATGACTTAAAGCAGCTGGTGGTGAAAGAGAGAGAGAGAGAGAGAGAGAGAGAGAGAGAGAGAGAGAGAGAGAGAGAGAGAGAGAGAGAGAGAGAGAGAGAGAGAGAGAGAGAGAGAGAGAGAGAGAGAGAGAGAGAGAGAGAGAGAGAGAGAGAGAGAGAGAGAGAGAGAGAGAGAGAGAGAGAGAGAGAGAGAGAGTGATTGATATATAAAATACCCTGATTGGTATTCCACAATGTCTAATGTCTAACACTATTTTTTTATACTGAACTGTGATGGTTCTCGTCTTCCTTGCATATATTTAACCATTTATATTGTGTTGATACTTTTATGCTTTTAAGCAATTTCATTTACACAGAACTAAAGCATAACATTTAAACTTACATAAAACATAACACAATTTTGCTGCTTAGTAAGCATTGCTATTCCTTCAAGAAATGCTAATCTAGTTCTCCATGCTTCTTACCAGTCATTGATGTAATATATCACATTCATCCATTTGTATGTTGGTATATTTTCTAGAAGAAGATTAAATACATCATATTCATAATTAATATTAATTAATTCTGAGGCTAAATAGGCTAAAAAACCTCAAGCTTCATTAAAAGTATAATTGAAGTAACGTGGAAATCAAAAACAACCTCTAATGTATACTGTATAACATACAAACACAATTAGACTCAGTAACAATACTTCACCACTAATTACACTGTAATGGAACACAAAAGGTACATTTTTGAATAATATAAATTTGGCAATCCTAGTCCTCAATGACTTCCAGCATATTCTTTAAAAAGTAATAACTCCAGACCATTAAAAAGCCCATAAAAGATACAAATGGAAATGAAGGGGAAACACATCTACTGTAAAAAAGTAGTTTTTCCATAAAACCGATGGCTGGCGAACTTTAACATTCTTAGCTGATCTCTGCATAAAGAGAATGCTTTCATATTTTCAGCCTCAAGGACTTTCAGAGAAATCTGCTTCTGAGATAATGGCACTGAGAATCAGTACAGTAAGAGGGTTTCGATAGACCAGTATTTTAGCAAAGGGTGAAAGAGAGTATAAGAGCCCATCTGCATTAGTGTAGACCCATGAGGCCAACAGAGTTAAAAATTACTGCATAGCCGGCTGAAAAATTGATATTACGTATGGGGCGATATAACTATTGTCACGCGCTGGCAAGACGTGATAATCCTAAAAGATGCCTGAAGCAGAAGAACGATAAAATCACATTTAATAAACATCAGTTACCATACATAGCATGAAACGTTAACAGCAGACCAAGAACAGAAAATAACTAAAGGTATAAATACACAGGATGACGAGGTACAGGTGAGACACTAATCAATGAAACAGTAAATAACTTTGGCAACCAAGGAAACAGGAACTAAACACACAGGAACTGAACACAGGCAATAAAAGACAAAAGAATATCACAATAAAAGTTCATTAACAAAGACAAGGGAATTGTTTGAAAAAGCTTTGGAAAAAAGACAAACATGATTAGCAGATTTCTTGTTAACCCTTTATAATTCCTGTCTGCTCCAGTTTTATTTGATTCAATACACAGACTTCATGATGGACCCTGATACACACACACTCTGCGGCCCCTTCTCCATTCCAGTGAGCTCACTAAATAAAATGCAACCAAATGCTCCCTTATTTCTCATACAGCCTACATCCAATTATATGCAGCTGCATTTTTGATTTATACTAGTGAAAAAGCATTCAAACGAGTTCTGTCATGTCCAGACGACCAGAATCACAACCACATTTTTGGGTTCACCACCTCTGAAACCCAAGTTAACCCCAAGACCATCCTCTTCCCTCATGCATATAAAAACAACAACAACAACAACAATTACATTTTTAATGAAATAACAAAGCACAAATTAGATGAGGTTGTCGCACCAGCAGACATATCTGCATTCCCAGCTTCCTGTCAACCAGCCATGACATTATGGTGTATAAAATTAAAAAACTGGAGTGCAGATCTGCACAGTCACAAATCCCCAAAGATTCCATTCGTTTTTATGCAAATGCACTGAAGTCTGGACACGTGTGTCATTGTTTTAGTTTATGAGAATGAACCAGAACCTTAAAACAAACTGACAGGCAAACAGACACCGTTCTACAGGACTACATTGTCCGTTAGTTCTTATCGACCTAGTATTGACACGTCCATAACTGTTGGCAATGATAGATATGAATATTGATGATGTGTGCTTAATGAAGCTGTAATTCCACATGTATGTCTACACATGACGCAATGCTTACGTCAATGCAGAGGTCGTTGAGTTTCAGATGTAGAAGTGATAGCAGGTGCTGCCTTTCACAGTGTGCCCCCTCCACCTCATCTCATGGATGTTATGTAAATAGCACGGCACGTGTCAAGTTGACCAAGACAGAAAAATCACATAATGAAAGAAAGTAAATGTTATTTCCCTGTTACTTAGTTACATACTATTTGATCTTAGAATAGTTAGTATACTCTTTAAGCTTGCACTCTTGTACAGCCATTGCCAAAAGCACATCAATTTTGTGTTCTGCGCAAGTCTGCTACTTCAGTATTTGTAGATAATTTTTTCACGTTTCAATTGTATACTGGGAAACTATGATAAGCACTTCACATGTTTTAATGGTTTTTATTGGCAAAAACATTCAATATGCAAAGAGTCAATGTTTACAGTGTTGACACTTCGTCCCCTTGGAATTATAAGGTTCTATTTAGAAAATAAAAAGGTTCTTTCTACACAGTCGAATGGAATGCAAAAACTTTAAAGCTCAATATCTCAAAACTGCTCAGAACGCAGATAGAACCTTATAATTCCAAGGGGACGACTTCTTGATTCATAACCTCTGCAATTCGCTCTGGCATGCTTGATATCAGCTTCTGCTGCCAAGTCCTGACTGATGGCGATCCATTCTTGCCTTATTACTGTTCGGAGTTGATCACAATTTGCGGACTTCTGCTTGTTTACTCGCCTTTTAAGGACTGACCACGGGTTCTCTATGGAATTAAGATCAGAGGAGTTGCCTGGCCACGGATCCAAAATTTCAACGTAATGATCTCAGAGTCACTTCATTATCACTCTTGCCTTGTGACATAGTTCACACAGATCATCACCAAATTGCTCTTGGATCATTGGGAGAAGCTGCTCCTGCAGGTCGTGATACCATTGATACGATTATTCATGGCAGTGCTTTTGGGCAAAATTGTGAGAGAGCCCACACCCTTGGATGAAAAGCAACCCCACACATGGATGTCTCAGGATGTTTCACTGTTGGCATGACACAGGACTCATGGTAGCTTTCATCTTTTCTTCTCCAGACAATTGATTTTTCAGATGTCCCAATCAGTCGGAAGGGGGTTTAATCAGAGAAAATAACGTTGCACCAGTATTCTTCTGTCCAATCTTTGTACTTCCTGCATAATTTCAGGCCAAAACATCCCTGGTGCTGACTGGGCACTCTGGGACATCCTGAAGCCTTCCTTACTGCACTTTTTCACCTCTCTCCTTCAGCAATTTCCTTGCATGTGAGGCTATTTTGATGTAACGCAATGATGGCTGCACGTCTTTCTTTGGAGGTAACTATTGCTAACACAAGAAAACAATGACTGGAAGCACTTCTTCCTTAATTTTATAGCAATCATTCTGCTCTTATAATCCAATTAGAAGGATAGAGTGATTTCACCTGACTAGTACTCATTCACACTTTCATGTGCTGATAAAAAGTTAAGTGAAATGAGCTGGTCATTTTGTGTCAGGGCCAAAAAACTGTTAGATTTGGGTTGATCTTAATCAGTTGACATGTACTGTAGATGCAAAGTTAATTAGTATAATGTCTAAAGTGGACTATCGAAATAAAGTGTTACCAAAACATTATTTTTCATATATCTTACATCATTGCAGTACCTCTCTTCCCACACTCTGTTTTGTTCCTGTTTCTATGATGCCACGCCTTCCAAAAAGCTAAATGTGCTCTGATTGGTCAGCTGGATCAGTGTGTCGTGACTGGTCAACCTCTTTGGTGAAATATCACGCCCCTTCCCATAACCACGATTTTCAATACACTACTAACACAACTCATCCACGTCTTGCTCCCCTTTTTTTGCATATGCCTTGGGCGGGAATTATTTAAATGAGGAATATTGTAACGTGCACATTCCTGAAAGAAAACTCAAGACTACAATCAAGGCATTTCAGGGAGTTCAGAAACAGTGCTTACATAGTAACAGTGTTTTGTAACTTCGCAGACCTGCTCAAACAGAAACACTAATCAACTAACCAACACTAAACAGCAAAAAAAAAATATATATATATATTATATATATTATATAAATAAATATTTAGTTCTCATAAGGCAATGCTTTCATGTTATTGCCAATATTTAAATTCTATACCATACTAAAACCATGCAGATGCTATAAATGAATTTAGACAGTATAACATTATAATATGCAATATTTAAAAAATATATTCACATTTATATTTGCTTAAGATTTAATTTAACACTGTTATTAAATTGTCTTTAAAGTTTTGAAAGACAACTTGAGTTAACTTGATAATTAGATGATAAAGGTAAGGCAGAGAAAATGAATGACCAATTAAGTATCCAGTATCGACTGAAAATATTGTAATATTAGCAGATACTGTAACCTATATGATACAGATACTGAATATCATGATTCCCTAGCATACATTTTTGGTTATGAGTAAAGCCCTCTTTTGGTAAAAAATAAAGTATTTAAATAAGACCATCACAATACAGCTGTTCAAAGGAAAGAGCCTGGGCATCTCAGTTGCAGTGGCTTCAATGCATCAATGCACTGCACAGAAAGACATTGCTGATTGGGATCAATAGCTGTCCTCTCTCTCAATTAATCCATCTGTTATTCCACACCATTAGCAGAGATCATTCAATAAGTAATAGATTTGTACATGCTCAGTGTTTAACTAATAATATTGTAGGATTGAAAGAGAAAAAAGGAGAACAGAAGATGCTGATCTGTATATTGGTGTTGTACGCATGAAAAAAATGGTAGAAAAAATCCTTACCAAACAACCTATGATAATCATCAGTAAAAAAAAAAAAAAAAAAAAAAAAAAAGAATTGTAAGGCTTAAAGTGTAAGTTGCAGGTAAATTTTTTCACGAAGTAATGCAATGTGTTTATTAAACATAAAGATAAGAACCGCCCACCATTGTTTTTTATACCAAAATGCTGATATAATATGAAAAGTTGGCACTTTTAACAGTGGTTTTAACCACTCCCGCTCCCTTCCACTAGATGGGGCGTGACGTCATAAGAGGAACTCACTAGTAGAGTAACCGTACACTTGCAGCTATAGATGCCTTACATAACTTCAGAAAAGTTGGTTGTATGTTTTATTTGATAAAAAAAATTATGGATAAAATAACTCCATTGTAAACATACTCGTGTGTGCTGACTTCAAGGGGATCGTGATCCTGCCTGAAATAAGAATACGCTATTCGCAAAACAAACGGGTTCAGGCACGTCAGATCAGCCGGTCGCAGGTCGAGCTGTTCCACCAAACACCAAAACGCGTTCACCTCACGGCAGCACACACTCTCCACTGCTGATTCAATTGGGAGGCATAGCCCACACAAACACAGTGATGGGGACATCATCTCTCTTTTTCTCTTCTGACAATAAACATCGCTAATTAAATCGTGAGAAATTGATAACGCGTGGATTGAGGAAGGGTATTACATGACGTTTGAGGCGTCGATGAGACTAGCGATTGATGCCTGTGCAGTGTGTGCATCTCTAACGTTGCAGGCTTGCAGCTCTGATTTGACCTGACTTACTGTAAGTAAATAATGTCTTCAGTCGTTGTCCCTCCTTGCTTTTCTACATGACGGCAATATTTTGAAAAGACTCGCTTGTTCCGTTATATTATCCAGGTTAAGTTTGCACCAGACTAACTTACTTAGCTCTAACGTAGCTAACGTTACTCACCTGGCCAACCCTCCACTAATTCTCCTCACACCAAGCATTAATAACTCTTTGAGTGTCATGGCTGCCCTCTCTCACGCCTGACCAGTTAAAAATTGTAGGGCTGTGGTCCATAAAGAATTTGATGGTTTCCCACATCCTCAGTCGTTTTCCAAATAGCCATAATACAGTAAGAATCTAGCAGAGTATGGGTTGTGAGTTCCTCTTGTGACGTCATCACCCAGTAACTGAAAAAACACGCTACCTTTTAAGAAACCCCAATAAATGTTATTTTAACGCATTTTAAGACAGAAATAATTAAATATATACATATAGAGCTCTTTAATTTACACATTAATTGGCTGTGGTGGTTAACCTGCAACTTACACTTTAAGTTGAAATACCACTGCACTGTTGATTTACTAAATTAAAAAAAGAATATGATTATTTATAAATCTGTCCATTAATCTTCCAAATACTTACACATTCACACTCAGTCATATCCACAGGCATTTTAGGGAGAATTCCAAACAGGGTCCTTAAAGGGCACTTCTGGGGATGCCATTTTTAGGGGCATTCCAAACAAAAGTGAGCAAATTAATTCCTTCACAAAGGGCTCTTCCACAAGTCTGTTTGCGAAGGGTACATGTGATGGTCACTTCAAGGAATTAGACATTTCATTAGACATTAGGAATCGTTTTAATTAGACATTTGTATAATTAAATTGAATAATGGTAGTTAATAGTCTTATTGGCCTGTTTAGCTGAGCCATTCATAGAACAAACAAAACAAACCCTGACAATTGATAAAATAACATATATACACTTGAAAATCTTATTAGATGATTAGTTAATTGCATTTGAAAGATTTGTAAAAGGTGTTTTTATGCATGTTTGGCCCAGGTTTTTGTTGCATTTACACTATTCTGACCACTAGGGGTCACTGAGGAGACAAGTGTCCAATTGTTTCGAAGCGTCAACACAATACGACACATTAACTTCAACTGTTTCAGCGTTCCACAAAGCCTCAATTTTCCCACCACTACCTAATAGGGAACCAAACATCAGATAAAGCGCAACAATAGGGATCAAAAATAGTGAAGACCTCAAATGCCATATTCATTACAGCAGCATATAGACAGAAGTGCAGTGTGACACAAACAAGACTTAGCAATGAATGACTGAATAAACCAGGCTTATATAGGTAGAGTTAACAAGGTTAGTGATATACAGCTGACAGCAATCAGCAATGATGAGTCCAGGCAGATAGTTCAGAGAAATGTAGTTCATGTTGGAATGACAATGAACAAGAGAGGATTGCCCTCTGGAGGACATCAAGGGCACTCCAGCTGGTGATCGTGATACTATTATTGTTGAATAACAATAATTATTGTTAAATAACATTATTGTTGAATACCAAAATTGTTGCTGCATACCCCTCTGACACTGGGTAGTTGCGCCCCTACCTAGATGTCACATCAACCCTTCAGGTCTCAGTGGTTCATCTATTGAAAACAGCACACTGTCCATGTAGCTCACATCTGTGAACTCTGCACCTTTAATATAGATCCCCACTTAATATGCTTAATTAGAGCTCTTCAACCTTTTATTTTTTTGTACTGGGTTGGGACAAAGACTTACAGTATTACAGGAAAACAGTGCACTCCTATAACTTATGAATGGGAGAAAGTGCAACACGCAGTATGATGGCATAAGTCCCGCCTTCTAAAGAAATGAGCCAATTGCTGATTGGTAAAATCATCGCCTCACTGCAGCTCCCATTAGAAGCTCCAGTTCCTATTTCAAATATGAAATTTAATCGTAAGCTTGGCCAACAATTTTGGAGAAGTCTTGATGTTTCCCCATTCAAAGAGATAGGAGCTGCACTTGCATGCCAGGCGTTTCAAAGATGGCTGCTCAGTGAAAGTACTTGTCTTAAAGGGTCTTTGGTTGGGATCAATGTGGAATAGCTAAATGGGCACAGTCACAAGGGGGACGGCAAAAGAGTGAGAGAGGGGTCATTAGTTCTCCACATTATCACGCAACACACAAATGGTTGGGAGGGTCACCACCCTCTCCATCACCCACACTCCTTGCTGGCTTTCTTCACACTGTCACGGCTGTAAATCAGCAGGAGTAAAGCTGAAAGTTGGAGTGCACCCAGAGGATCTATGGGCTCCACAGGGGAGATTTTCATTAGCACTATTGGTTCCTCTATAAACATTATGTCTTTCAAGGCTGCCAATGACTTTAAATACAAGTTGGCTAGCAAGCACAACGTGTTATACTTAACTTTAATTGAAGTAAATGCCCTGCCCTGCCCTCTTTCTTTTATACACAAACAGCAGCCAAGTGCTTGTCTAAAGAGCAATGGAATTTATTTAACAGACTGCTAAAATATTCCTGCAATTATTTGCTATAAGAAAAAAAATGTGCCAGCAGTAATAGCTTGTACTCAAGTACAAGAAAATTAAAGAATTTGTCTAAAGCTAATGTAGTGGTACCTATTAATACTGTATTAATTACATCATTCAAGATTGTTTTAGTCCAATCATTCAATATGTATTTTAAAATTAAATATTTAATCAATTTCACTAAAAAAAAAAAAAAAAAAGCCCTTATACTTAAAGCAGTGTAAGCAAATTGATAAAACATATGTTGCATAAGTTCTTTGGCGCAGGCCCCGTCTGTGGTTCACATTCAGAGGGTAACATACTCTGCATATCCTGCCTGAAGATGAAGGCAGGGGCGAAGCCGACCCCTGGGGAGGTATGGACAGGGAGCATCCTGGTGTTGGTGGTGAGGATGGAGGTGAATGTTTGCGTCATCAACTACGAACTCAAACATGTGTAAGTAACGATGATCTTTTATAGACCAGGAAGTAATGAGTGACATAACATTGAGTCTTCCTGGCAGAACTTTAAGCTAAAGCTTTCATTTCAGTAATTTTCGGGAGTGACAACCGCAATCTATAACTGAATTAACTCCCGAAAAAGCTAGTGACAACTGCATTTACAAAAATTCTGCACAGTTGTATGAGAGATGACAGATGAGAGATACAATAATTCACAGAGAAATCACAGAGAAAAAGAACTAATTCGGGTTGCCAGATCTCGCAAGCAAATCGGCAGACCAGAACAAGCCCATAAAAAATTCAACTGAAAATGCTTTATGCAGAAAATAAGACCAACATATCACGACCCTCATCTGCTCACTTTAATAACTCCATAAACTTAATCACTGTATGAGCCTAGCTTAGCCTAAACAACAAATCCAATAACGTTTAAAAAAGTGAACATGGCAACATGCTCTGTGAAGCAGCCTTAAAGCAAAAACACAACGCCTCTGTTGACTAAGTTAAAATTCTAAATTCTAATTCTAGTTAAAATTGCTGAAAGAGTCTTTTGTCACTGTACTATTACTTTGGTCAGAATAGCGGTTTTACATGAGATGCCAGAATGTGTCAATCACAGTTTCGGGAGTGAGTCATATTACGTACACTCATGGAAGGATAATTTAGGGGACTTGCTCCTGCAGTTGTCACTCCTGAAACTTTACCGTGTGTGTACATGGCCAATGTGTTCTTATTGATTAAAACATAAAAATGAGCAAGGTTGTTATTGTATGTATATTGTATAGAGAAGGCCAAATCTATATTTAAGATTTATAAATCATAGTTTTCAGTTTCATATTTCTGTATTCATATTTCTGGACCAGTGTGTTGTAAATTGGTCAACCGCTTCGAGCGTGTTTAAGAAATATCACACCCTTTACCAAAACCACAAGTTTCAACACACTACTAACACAACTGAATCAGGCTTCGACCCTATTTTTTTACATATGCTTCAGGCGGGAATTATATTAATGAGGAATGTTGTGACGTGTTCGTTCCCAGAATAAAACTCAAGACTACAATCGAGGCATTTCAGGGAGTTCAGAAACAGTGCTTTGTTATATTATGAATAACTGCCTTTTTGCAATGACTTTGTGATTTGTAACTTTTCAGACCTTTCCCATGCCCAAAAAGCAACATTACACACTAAAGAAAGTTGAAAAGGAACCTACAATTTTAAAATAACAAAAATAACCAATTCTCCAGTGGTGTCTGTGAAAAGTGTTTTTATAAAAGCTGAATTTTCCTTATTTGAATAACCAAATAATCACATTTAATTGCACCTAATCTACTATTCTGTTAAGCAGTATTTGTAAATGACCAATGTACTGTACACAGTATTTATACATTAATTTTAAACTATAATTCTCCTCCTGCACATTATTTTTGTTTGGTATTTAGTTTCTTCTAAACTCTAAAATTGATTCTTCTCTTCCTCAGCATGTACCTTTAACTGAGGATAGTAGGACTATAGGATTCATGTTTACCCTCCAGTGCTTTCCAAGAAAAGCAGTGAGCTGCAGACCGCCTGCAGTCCACATCCTTCATCCCCAGGTCAGAGCTGTGGAGCAAGAGTGCATCTCACTCTCACTGTCAATGGCATTTAATCAATTTCAGAGCATAGCTCTAACAATAGTACAGAGAAGCTGAGAGTATCATCTCACAAACACCACAGGCCCACGGAGTTAGCTGGGGTTTTATCAACCTAAATTCTGATCTCTGTATACGTTCCGTTTTTCTCCAAAAAAGGTGTTTTGCGAAGATGTCTACATAAAACAATGGACAGTCATGATGCTATTACACAGAAACACACAGTTCCAAAACTTCAACCATCAAAGGGGTTTTCTTCAGAAACATCATTACTGGTTATTTTCAGTGTCACGTTCAATGTAAAGCACATGCGTGCAATGCTATCGATAAAAACAAACTATAATTTAGATTCTGATATTGTGTTTCAACTAACCCTTGCAATAGAGGTGACAGAAATAGAAGCCTAGAAGGCAA
This sequence comes from Scardinius erythrophthalmus, assembly GCF_964197995.2. Taxonomy (NCBI): domain Eukaryota; kingdom Metazoa; phylum Chordata; class Actinopteri; order Cypriniformes; family Leuciscidae; genus Scardinius; species Scardinius erythrophthalmus. The sequence goes on along the minus strand of NC_138226.1, from coordinate 28,350,374 downwards.
GGAATACAAATAAAAAAATATTAATTAAATTATGCAAATATCACACTGATTTGAAAGTATAACCTTGTATTCATTCAAAATATGGCTATTCTTTCAAAACAGTGTGATTTTCTTTTAATAAAAAGCTTTTATTTTTATTACATGTAACCATGGTTCCCTGAGAAGGGAACAAAACTGTGGGAAGTAGAATGAGGCCGAGAGCCGTGGGAACGAGTGAGGCCGGCAGCACAATTGCTAACGAGCGTTACCTGCTCACCACACAAGTCTCGAGTCTCACGGAAGGAGATCGAGAGAGGACAAGGAAATTTACGTTATGCTTTGTTTATGTGTGTGCGGCAGTTGTCTGTGAGGGGCTGCCACTTTACTTTAGTATTGTGTTAGTTTATTTTTAAATTAGTTCTAACGGTTCCTACCTCCTTCTTCCCAGATCATTTAACTTTGTTACAAAGAAACTGCATCGTATGAATCCACTTTGGGGAACAGGGCACACCGTGACAGTGCCTGAAGCACATGTGCAACTAGTCCAATTCTGATACATGCGTAACCTAAGACGTTCCCTTTCCAGGGAACTCGCGCTGCGTCATATGATGACACTTTAAGGGAATTAAATACCCACTTCGCCATGCTGACAAATGCCTGTCCTAGTTTGAAGCTGCTCAGGCACAACTCAGAACACAAGCACTTGAGACCTCGGAGTAGCCAGCAGGTCCAAGCTATAAAACCTTATAAAGGTGTTCCACATCACATACTTCTTGGAGGGATGTCCCTGACAGTAAAGCTTTAGATGACGCCATACACTGTGTGGAATATGCTCTGACTAGAAGAGGCAAAGGCAGACCGTGCGCATCGTGAGCCATAGAAAAGCTTCCACAATCCACCTGCTTATAGTCTGTTTGGTGGCTGGGCAGACCTTCTAGGGGGGCCCAAAGCATTCCAGCAACTGGTCAGTTTTTCTCCACTGAGAGGTCTTCTGGACATAAACCTCAAGGGCCCTAGCAGAGCAGAGTAACTGTAGCTTCTCCTGTTCCACCAACACATGAGGAGGAGGATGAAAGGCCTGAAGGACTATGGACCAGGAACATTAGTGGGTACTTTAGGTAGTGAGGACAATGGACATTAGTGGGTACTTTAGGTACATAACCAGGCCTTGGGTGAAAAATAGCTTTCACCCCTCCTGGAGAAAATTCCAGACAGGAGGCAACTGACAGAACTTGTAAATCTCCAACTCTTTTAATTGCCAGCAAGAACGCAATTTTTCAAGCAAGCATTTGTCAAATGCAGAGTCCAAGGACTCGAAGGGTGCCAGGGACATCCCTTCTGGAACCATGGCTAGATCCCACGCCGGGACTCTAACCTGAGCCGTAAGCATCATCCTCAGAGTACCACGAAGCAAACAAGTTATTAGGTGGTGCTTCCCCAGGGATCCACCACCTAACCACCTTAAATGTGGAGTGGAAAAGACAGGCAGAAAAACGGTCTTAAAGGAACTCCAGCACTGAAGCCACTGGGCAGTAAACTGGGTCCAACAGGCACCTTCTGCTCTATAAAGTGAAGACTCTCCACTTAAAGGCACAAAGTATCCTCGTGGAGGGAGCTCTAGAATTGAGAATGGTCTTACAACCTCTGCTGAGAGACCTGCATTTAGGAGCTGATCCCCCTCAGGTACCAGACCCCCAGTTTCCATCTCCAGTCTCCAATCTCCAGCCGGGGTTGATATATTGTGCCTCCGGCCTTCATCAGAAGTACCCCCCTGACAGGAATCTCCCACGGGAGATTGTCTAGGAGGGCTACAAGGTCTGAAAACTATACTCTGGAAGGCCAGAACAGGGATACAAGAAGACAGATCACGTCCTGGTGAACTCTTTCTAAAAGACCCAGAAGCAGAACGAGTGCGTACAGATGAAGCCTCGGCCATGGCCATTTTGTTCATGAAACTTACCCACATTCAAGTGTTGGTAAAAAATAAATAAAAGAAAGCTTTTTTAAAAAAAAGCAGAGGCTCTGTTCTTTCTTTTGATATATTACATGTTCAGATATTCACCTAAAAAATTACTCTGGGGGCCATGAAATTTTTGTGAAAATTAACAAAAATGCAGTCAACTTTAAAAATAAACGCTGGCGGGGAAAGAAAATTTTTGTTGATATGTCCATATTGTATGTTTCAGCATCTATCCAAACGTATGTTTTGTACTGGTAAATGCTACATATTAATACCAACTGTATATATTAACAATGAGACAAGGCTGGATGGAACACATTATTTGCTCAACTTTATTTCCAAAGGTCAACCAGGACCACAGATTCAGTACACAGACGGATTTAATCTTTTAAATTAAATTAAAATAAAAACAACCCATGATACTTTGGACATCACAGCACTGCGATCAAACATTTAAAACTGGGATTCTTATTTTCTGTCTAGCAAGTAAAAATATTTGATTAGTGTCTTAATAACAAGCTTGACCCGTATGAAATGTGCAATAGTAAATCTAAATATGAGATACAATAAAAAAAGAAGTCCTTTTTAAGTTAATCCCCAGGCTTTCATGTGTCTTACAAGTCCATTGCTACCCACTGATCAAACAGAAACATGAAATGCTGTGAAATCTCCACATAAAGTGGTCCATTAGCCAGAGAGATGCCCAGAGATGAAAGGCATCCTTGCATCCTGCCCTACCGACGCAGTGCTCCGTGTAAATAACCTTTTGCTCTGAATACTCACCATACATATTCAGTTATAGAGAGAACGATAGAGTTCATGGGAGTGTTTTCTTAGTGTGTGTTCAACAGAGCGAGAGAACAAATGCACGTCATGGCTGTCTGATTATTTTCCAGGAAAAAGCATGGTTATAAAACTCACATTAATAATCACACACATACACTTACAAAACAGCGCTATACAGTATGTCCAATACAGTTGCATCTCCTCACACTGATGTTAATTTTCAGAATATGTGTGTGTGTGTCAAAAATTCTAATGGTTTTGTCAAGTTTATAAGGGGAAATTCACAAAGAATAAACTGCAAAAAGCTCTGCACACAAATATCCTGCATTAGATTATGCAAATCAGGGGAGGCCACAAACATACCCACATTTCATGGTGCAATCCCCATTTTTGCAAGTTCTGAGGAGGGTGCATGATCTGACATATTTTGTTGGGCCTGTACAGCATCACTTGACTTGACGCCACACATATGGATATACCTGGCTATGACATTCTTCTTCTTCATTTGATGAATTACTGCTGGCATGACCAATAGAAAATGTTCAAAAAACATTCAGTCTCTGTTAGAATAAATCCCTTTGTGGGAGACTATGGGCCCTATCTTGCACCCAGCGCAATTGACTTTGTACACCGACGCACCTATCATTCCTATTTTGCACCCGCGCACAGCAGACTTTTCCCTCCACAGACGCACGTCGGTAAATTAGGAAATTAACTTGCGCTCCCGGGGGCGGTTCAGCGCAAAGAGGAGACGTGTTCCGGCGCAAACGTTCACCTGGTGCTATTTTGCAGGTTTAGAAAACAATTCCGCCACTGACCAGGAAAAACCTAGTCTAAGTCAGTGACGCGTTGCAAGTGTTATTCATATGCTATTTTAAGGGCACATGCTTGGCCGTAATCAATGTAGCGTGTGCACAACGTGCATGCACTTTGCTTATCTCATCTACACAGACGCAGCAGTTCTCATTTTTATAAAACCGATACATTATTACAAGGAAAAATATTAACACACGAGGGAAATCATTGTTGTGTCCATGAAGATGTGAAAAAATAGGCATAAATCTAGCTTACACATTTACCCAATTTTTTATACGTCTGTTTAACCGAAGCTATTTTGGGTGGGTTTCTCCATCCCCAATGTCACTTCTCTGTGTTTTAACGGCCCTGACGAGAACGTTGGTCTCCTCGGCTGTGAACCGCTCCTGGCGTGCTCCTGGCAAAACCGCCGTTATAATGGCAATCCACAATGGAACAAGCGCGCCTGCTTTTAAAGGGAATGTGAGATGACGCTCCGATTGGTTTATTTCACGTTACGCCCAAACCACACCTATGAATAATAAAGCTACTTCAGACCAACCCATTTTAGATTTGTGTCGGGTGCAAGAGTCATTTATCTCGCAGGTATAATAGCAGCAGCGCCCAAGACCCGCCCACAAAGTTACTTGCGTTTCGCGCTTGATACTTGCGTTTCAGATCGTTAAAATAGGGCCCTATTAGCTTTGTAACTTTGCAGATCCCACAAATGCACAGATACATTACACACTAAAGGAAAATATTTAAAAGCATCACATGGGCCATTTAAAAGTGCTAAGAAAGGTCATCAATGTGTTTTGGTCCAACTGTGTTACTGTATTGTACACACCACTGTCTTCTCCATCCTAATCGTGGTCAGGGATAAGACATGGAGAGTGAGGAGGAGATGTGAGCACCTCTCTCTGAATGCACAATGGAGCAGAGGGTGAGATGGGAATGTCAACTGCTCTTTGGAGCTCTGAACAGCATGAATAAACAGGTCAGGCAGCGAGCTAGGGGGATTTTGTGTGTACATGTGTCAGTGTGTGTATAATAAGACTGAGTGTGAGCCAGCACATGGTTTACAGCTCTGGATGTCATGGTGAAGGTGTGGATGATGGTGCACGTCCTGATCTTGCAGAGTTAGACGAGCTCCTGGGTCAGTATTTTGTTGATCCAGGAACAACATTCCTGTATGAAAATTTAGTCCAAACCATATCCCTACCCCTAAATGTAACTCTCCCCATAAATTATCCTTTGATCCAGGAACATGTTGTACTTGGTGAAATCAGGTTCTGCGATGAGTGCAGCAAGCTCAGCTTGACTGATGTCGGTCTATTATGATTGACATGAGTTTATCAGTCCAGATACACTACAGACTACACCACATGTAAACGCTGTTGTATAGCTGCAATTTCAGACCTCATTCACTAGCATCTGCTTCCACTTTATTGGGTTTTTAGTGATCACATTCACCTGCAGGTGTCCTCCCACAATTCACTGTGCTTCAAACAAACACACTTATCAAAATGAAATTCACACACAGTGAAGCCGTCTGATGAGAGCTGTGAAGAGTTTACATTTCACTATCTGCATTCATTAACAGTGCACTTCATAATTTCTACATATATTACCATTTATGAAAAGGAGCTGCTTCTAAAGCAGATGAAGATGTGGGTCATGTAATTCTCTCATAAAACCCTCCCATACAGCAAAACTGTGACCGCAGCAGATAACAAATAGTCACAGTGAAACCACAACACTCTATTTCACTTAACTAAACAAATAACTGTCAGTACACACTTGACCTTACATTAAATACAATCATACACACAATGGTTCAACTTGCTCTTGATCCTTTAAATCAAACAGGCCATTTTTCTGGCAGTGCTTTTAAGACTCCTGTATAAACACCCTCTTTGCATTTAAAATTAGTAATAGAGGTTTGTAGTCCAGCACATTAGTGATGATAAATCATTTATTTACATTAGTTCTTTTAAATAGTTTGTTTAAAAGATTAAATAAATGCAGCATTGGAGAGCAAAAGAGAATGTTTCCAAACTTTTGACAGGTACTGTCCCACTGTATATTAGGTGTCTTTAACTACTATGTAATAAACATTCAAATTATTTGCCATAAAAATGACAATTAATGAGAACTGATTATTCAAAAGTGCCCCATAAGACTCATATAGTATAATATAAGTTTTCTGAAGCCATCAGAAAGTTCATAGAAAATCTTGCCAATCCCGCTATCCTGAAAGCTATCCGATTCTTAAGTGAATCACAGTTAGTTCTTTTTTCAATTAATCTAGCGTTCCAGTTCACAAAACTGGACTGAATTAGTGCACAAATTGGTTTGATGTGGTTTGTGAGTTCAAAAATTACCAGCCCACTAGTGAGGAATACTATCAGTGAAAAGTGACATCAGTTGGTTGAATGATTTCAGAGGACTTGGAATATAGCAAACAAAAACTATTGACCTGTGTAATACTTTATGGGGCTTCTTTGGTCATTTTTGAGCTTCCTCATTCAGTATTGGAAAAGATAGGCAAGGATATTGCTTTTGTGCATTTCACAAAAGAATGAAATTATTGCTGGTTTGGAAACATGATGGTAAGTGAATGATCTTTTTGGACTGGGTAGGGAGTTCTGAAAGTTCTAATATGGTTTCATTCTACTTTGAAAGTTTCAATATGTGTCTTCTAAACATCACTAGCAATACCTAAAGGAAACAGGCAATCTGAACACTAACACTATTGCTTCGTATTCATTTGTGCCCTTCCATCTGATTTTCTTAGCCACTTTTTCTTTATGAACACTCCTGTCCTCATAAATAAGAGCAGTCAACCGTCATCATCATAATGCTGATATTACAGTCATGCAGTATGCTGGTGCTCTTCTGTTATTCTCGTTCTGCTTTTCAGCACTAAACAAGAAAAGTAATTTCTTTGCTTTTTTTTTTCCACTCAATTGTCTGTAACATGCCCAGGGGGAGATGGGCTAAGGCACACTCATACATCAGAGATAAATATGCCCCGTAAATAAACCCCTGAGCTGCAATGTCAGTGATTCTACTGTTGCTGCACTTTAAATACACAGTTTTCCTGTTTGAGAATGACATGTAGCATGAGGATGCCGACAGCTCAATTACAATAACTCAAACGCCATGTTTCGGTATGATTACATTACACCATTCACCACATCCTAAATCAAGCAATAATTAATAAAGCGTGCTAACAGCATGACAGAAAAGAACAGTTCTAGTATATGTGTTTGCTTGCAGAGTAAATCTCTGCAAGTGCTTTGTGCTTAATACGGCGGCATTGCGTTATTATTTTTTTTACAAGCTGCTGTGGGTGCGAGGCTGCAAAACCCGTGGCTCAAACATATACTGTATGTATGCAGGCAATGTTGGATGTTCTATATAACCAGCTTTAAATATCTTGCTGGCTGATAATATAGTTTAAATTATGCAATGATATAAACAATCAAGAAGTTGAGATTTGTTGAATAGCATAAATCGCAGTGTGTCTGACTTGAGATGAAGACACATGGGAGAAAGCTGAAGATGTCATCTATCCTTGCAACACAGATTTGTAAAAATGATCAATACTTTATCAGACAAGGGATTTCCATCTAAATTCAGCCTGCCTTTGGTCAGCCAATAGACAGAGGTTATATCCCAGCAGCCATTGTCAGCGGTGTCCCCTGCCATTTGTCATCATTTGTTCTTGGTTTGTGCTTGCCTGTTCAGTTCAGCCTAATTTAAAGACTTACATGCATATATTGACCCTTGAAACCCCACTGAAGATATGCGGTTAACCTACTCACCCACGGTGGAGTGTGCAAGGCTATATGTGTTTATGCAAGTATTAGCAAGGGCAATTAGGCCTATGTTTATTTCATGTTTTTTTTTTTTTGGCAGATTTGGCATTTAGCCTCATGACTTTGTCTACAATTGGCAAGAAAAATATCACAAACTTGCGTAGCACAAGGGGATGTGATCAATACCTATTAGCCAAAAATTATGCAAGAACACATAGGCCACACTCACAATAGCATATAACAGTAATCTTATACTACATTCAGGCTATTTCGTAATTACTGCAAATAATACCGTAAATACAGGGACATTCTAGTTAGAGCTGTTCACGTTCTGAGAATTCTGCATTTCTATAGCAACACAATTAACGCCAAAAATGAATCTATCGAAATTTTTTGAAATCAATAGACAAAACCACAATACATAAAGTAATGGTTATTATGTAAATGCTTCATTAAAAAAAATTACTAATTACTAATAATAACTAATAATAAATCATTATTTAGAAGGACATAAAACATTGTGTGCTAGCTACATTAAACTGAATTGTATATCATTTAGTTTCAGATTATACTAAGACAATAATAGTAGTCAATTCTAGGAATAATTAAACATAAATAGTATGAAATAACTGATTAACTACATTTAACAGCGGAAGCTGTTTCCACACGACTCTTCAGCGTCAGGTGGTGCAAGTCGGAGCTCTCAGAAAATTTAATTTACAAGTTATGATTACGAGCTCTACTAGGACGTGAATCTCGTAATTATGATAATTCCAACACGGCGTGAATGCACATTTACAGTTGATTCAGTATATGTACATATGTACAGTACACTGTGCACAGAGAACACCCCGATGACCTACTATGTCTGAAAAAAAAAAAAAAACAGAGCTTGAAATGCGTGAAATACAGTATCCCACAATGCACTGCACTCAACTTGACCTTTCATTTGACGGATGAATTGGAAGCAATATCAGATGCAATCTCTTTCTTGACTCATTTTTTTATTGGAAAGAAAGCTTTTATTGATAACTGACAAGAATGTAGCTATTACTATTTGCAACATTTATATTCATTACGGAATAATGCCTAAGTATGCAGTGTATACTGCACAGTATACATTAAGTATTCCATTCTGAACATACATTAGGCATTCACTTTAAATCCACTGGATGCACAACTGGCAAACTGTTTTCAATGCACTATGATTTGTACACATAAAAGCATGCCCTATACAGTAAAGCATATAAGTTAGTATGCAATTTATTAAAGGATCTGAGACTGGAGGTTAAGTAAATACTGAAGGTTAAATAAAACAGGGTCAAATATATTTTTTAAATTATTCGTGCAAATTCATGAGAGAGAAACAGCAAAGTCAGACATGACAAGTTGATCACGGATGAGTGCCATGTTCCTGATGTGTACAATCACCTGTCAATTATTATTATAATTTATGGACCACATGAAGCTGATTCAGCACAGGGGATCCTATCTAAATTCACACAGCGTCACTCAGTTTAAACTTGTCTCTATGTAGCTTTTCTTACTCAGCATCCTGCTGGGCTCTTCAAATGGCCAGGAAGCTTCCTGTTTCTGAAAGACGTCAATGTGTTTCTTTTCCGACTTTTTCATGAATGGTCACAGACCCCAGGTCACGTTCACAGAGACCACCCTCCTTCCTTCCCTCCCACGCTCTCCCCCAGGGGGCGTAAAGAATGAACATGATCGATACATCTGCAGCTCTGGGCTCACCGGCCAAAAGGCCGATTCCATTGAGAGCAAAACTACCAGCTGTTACAGGAGAGGAAAGAGCAAAAACTTATTGAGATAAAAAAATACACCATATGTGTGTGAATGCCAGAGAGAGAGAGAGAGAGAGAGAGAGAGAGAGAGAGAGAGAGAGAGAGAGAGAGAGAGAGAGAGAGAGAGAGAGAGAGAGAGAGAGAGAGAGAGAGAGAGAGAGAGAGAGAGAGAGAGAGAGAGAGAGAGAGAGAGAGAGAGAGAGAAAGAGAGATTGATGAAGTGATTTACAGGTAAGCGTACGTTGGGCTGGTGCATTGCAGGTGAGACTGAGCTCTGCAGTGTTTTGCAGATGACCCTTCTCAACACACACCCACTCACAAGGACATACACACATACATATTCACTAGGACACATACACATAAATACTGACAAGGACACGCACATGTTGGTACACTTATCTTTATGAGAACATTTCATAGGCGTAATGATTTTTATACTGAGCTAATGACATTTTCTATCGTCTAAACCCATCACAGAAAACTTTCAGAATTTTTACATTTTTAATCCCCCTGTAGTAAATTAACTTAAAACTCATTTGATCACCAAAATGACATATTTAAATGTTTTTATTTTATTTTATTTTTTTCTGTGAAACTAAATCTTCATGTCTTTATATAAACTGAATATAACTCTACACCCTTGCTTCATGTAGTAATATGCTGATTAATGAATATGCAAATTACCCCCACCTCCACTCACACAAGCTCAGAGATTAGAGATCCGAGATCAACTTTACTGTAGTAAACGCTGCACAGTGTCAAGTGGAAATACTGATTTAATTCAGCCATGTTTGAACCAGAAACTGAAACGGACACTTAACGGTAATCTATATGATTAGCCTTTCGCTTGACTATGCTATCAAACAGCTAATATTGTGTTGCTAATGTTACACAAACCATGTTCCTTTTCGCCATCTCAGGGTTGGACAGCTGCCTTCTAAAAATCAGATTTCTCAGAACGTTGGTGAAGAAAGGCATATAGTTCATCATAACATTATAATATACATCATATGATGTTACCGGTGCGACCAAGGGTATATGATCCTCCCTAAGGCACACCAGCAGCACGATCATAGACTGGAGCTTCTCAAGAATGGAGGCCTCAACAGGATTCTAAAGAAAGGAAGCCTAATGATGTTCATGTTCAGGCCAGCGTCCAAGGAGGCTCACAGAGAGCTTAACAATCAGGACTTCTGTTCAGGCAGTTCAGGCCTGAAAAGTGGAGGCCTCAAACAAGAGGCCTAGGCTACTCTAACCTAAGGGCAATACCAAGAAAGCTCAGAAAGAGCTAAATCTCAGTCCAACTGGCCCGCGAAGCTCCGCACAGTGGAGGCCTCAATACAATGACTCTCATAATTAGAGGAGGCCAAGCAACACTCCACACGAGGTCAGTAGCCAAGGAGGCTCCCAGAGAGCCTAACGGTCTAGCATACTACCTTACCGCCAAGCCGAGCTCTAGGAGCGGAGGCCTCAGTATGACGACTCTCTAACTCGAGAGAAGACCTAACAACTCCCTATGCTCAGGACATCTTGCAAGGAGGCTCACAGAGAGCCTACCACTCGCAATCGCTATCCTAGCTGAACTCAAGAGAGCTGAGGCCTCAATAAAGATAACTCTCTCTACTGAGAGGAGGCCTGATGACAATCGCAGTAGCCAAGGAGTCTCACAGAGAGCCTAAAAACTTAGCAAACATTAGCCGAGCTCTAGGAGCGGAGGCCTCAGCCTAATGGCTCTCTGAACTCTTCTTTGGCTCTCAACGAAGGCGGTCGCATTTTCTTCCCCTCCTCTCCCTTATCTCCCCTGCTTTGCTGCTCTCGTCTCGTCTACTGTCTTGTATGTACTTTGAGAGACTCTCTCCGCACTGCTCTCCAAACTAAGAAATTATGGATTTGATCAACTGGTCTCTCAACGCAATTGACACCATCTTCTCGACGAGAAGCTTGGGTTCGGGGGAACCTGACTGCCCTGCCGGAACGTTTGCAGCTGGCTACGCGATGGACACGTGGGAGAGGTGGCGGGTCATGTGTCTGGCGGCTCTTTCCGTGGAGGACATTGAAGATATCTACCTATTCGGAACCATGATAACAGGTTTTCTGCTGTTTGTATTAGGCATTGCCCTGGTTTATCGAGGAATTAAGAAGACGGTGACAGCTGTCCAAAACCCCAAGACGCTCCTTCCCCCATTTCCCACAGACACCTGCTGATTGTTGACTCTGTCTGGGACCTGATCAAGGTTGTCTCCATGGCAATTGCTGAGTAACGCTATGACATCCTGCGGACCTAGATTAGGATGCCAGGCGTAGCGACTCTCCAGGCCTACACATACACGAACTCTTACATATATACAGATATGCAATCACCTTCCCCACCCCCCTTCCCTCGCCTTCGACGTTTTGTACCACCAGTCTGACAGGCGGGTCTGTGACCAGCGCCGAGAATGGCTGCAGGACCGGATGCCTGCTTGCCTGTGCTGGGTTACCTCCATCCCCCACTCCTCTCCCCTGTTGCAAGTCTTGTGTGTTCATGTTGTGTACTGATTATGTGCTAATGTTGCTGAGGTGTTTTTTTTTACTGTTCCCAAACTGTACTCCTTACAGGAGCATAGTCTGGGGGTTGCCTTTTTTTTCTCCTCACCTTTCCTCATGTTATGCTGTATTTTTTTCCTCAATGCTCTGTCTTCCTGTCCTGTCTACCCCCTTGTCATATTGTATGTATGTTTGTATGGACAGGTTGATGGCTAATTTCGCTGGTACTTGTGACTAAGTGACAATAAAGGCTACTACTACTACTACTAAATCAAGAAGAAAACTAACAATGCCCCACGCTCAGGATATCTTGCAAGGATGCTCACAGAGAGCCTACAACTCGCAATTGCTATCCTAGCGGAGTCCTGAGGAGTGAAGGCCTCAATAAAGACAACTCTCTTTAGCGAGAGGAGGCCTAACAAATGTTTGCAGTAGCCAAGGAGGCTCACAGAGAGCCTAACCACTTACCCTATGGCTGAGCTCATAGGACGAATACAGTACGTCCTATTCCTGTCAAGGAAGTTTCCAAATAGCAGGGATAGCAGTCTACCCCAATAAGCTCAGAAGAGCAGAGGTCTCTAATAGAACGACTCTCGAGAGGAGGCCTAACAATGCTCTGGTTCAAGAGCAGTGACCAATATGGTTCATAGAGAGCCTAACAACTTAGACCCAGGCTGAGCTGGTGGAGGCCTTAAGATAATGATGAGGATAATGATCAGTGAAAAAAAAAATTGTTTCTATCCCTTATGGTTCAAAATTTATTAGCTTAAATGTGAGTGCAACTTTGGACAGTTGGTGGCGCTAAAGCGATAGACTCCAAATTTGCTCTGGTGACAGTTCAGACTGTCCTCTATCTGTGTGCCAAATTTCATAACTTCAATAAGCAGTTATATGGACTGCCATAGAGTCAAGAGTGGAAGAAGAAGAAGGAACAGAATAATAATAATAAGAAGAATGACAACAGATACAATAGGTGCCTACGCACCTTCGGTGCTTGGTCCCTAATAAAAACTATAATATTATATAAATAATACTAAAATAAATGGATCATTTTATGTTGTACCAGTGTTATGTAAAAAAAAATATATATATATATTTTTTTTTTTATTATTATTATTTTTTTTTATATCTCAAACATACAGAGACACAGCCCTTTTAAAAGTCTTGCTCACATCTAAATCAATTAGATTACAGTATTCGATTCCTAAACAGATTACGCTACAGTCTTCACTTCCTAAATCAATCAGTCTTTACTTCCAGCCAATCACATTCTCCCTCTCGAAAAAAAAATATATTTGTGCTTCAGCATGGATAAAAGCTTTACATCAGACCAGCTTCAGCTCTGTTTCTGCTGGTTCTTTAGTTTTGCTCAGTTGATATTAAGACTGTATCAGACACTGTAAATATTTGATGGTGTGGACTGTACAGAGAGGAAGAGTGGGTGTGAAATAAATGTTTTCATCCCCTATTTTACATTCTGCCTCAATTTGTCTTCCTACACTTTCTTGAGGCTTTTTCTTCCTACACTTTTTTGTTGTTCTCATCCCAGTATCTAAATTCCTCATCATCTTTTACTCTGCACGCAGAATACTTTCCACAGTCATATGTGTGTGTCTCCGTTGTGTGCCATTCGGCGGGCCATAAAGCATTCTGATATATGATACATCACACCTTTCATTATCAGAGCACAAAGTGTGATTCCGGCTTTCAACCTATTCATTTCCAAACTAACTGATCCTTGTGTAAAACAAGCTGCCATCTGATCTGTGCTCCAGCATGCTCATTTCACACCCACCATCACAAACCCATAAAAAAACAAAAGTCTGACAAGAATGCAGGTGAAATTGACACAATGTTTGGTGTTTGCTCCTGGTGAGAGGGTCATTTGAGGCTTTCAGAGTTGTACATGAGAGAGTGACTCAGACCATTAATGGACCGTGGACACGCTGCTTTGATAGGGGTCATTACGGAGTAACGCCGGTAAGTGGCCGTTAGAAGAGGAGGACAACTGTGAGAGGTACATATGAGAGGATTGTGTTGGGTCATGATAATAGGAGAGAAGATTTGGCTGGTTTATTAAAAGGACAAGCAACCCTGTTTGACTGCCATAATTATCGGGTCATTTTCAGCCGAGTTTCAGACTCTTGTTGTAATGCCAGAAACAAAGGCCTGGTGGGAGACCTCAATTCGGCAAGCTCTTATTTGATTGGCTGACTTGTGAGTGCACACGTGGTTTTCAAGAGCCCTATTCGGAAGGTAATAGTTTCAAAATAGTCTAAATAAATTTGCACGGCACGTCAGTGATAAAACTCATACATTCAGATGCCGATATTCATGGTGGAGGAGCGAGTTCTTTGATCCTATGAACCTGGAAAAATGCTGCTTAAATTCGGATGAAAGTTGCATTTCCACACGACCTTGGTGTTTGTCAAAAACAGTAGGTAATTCAACCAGGGGGTTTTACATTGGTGGTGGGAGAAAACAGTCATTCTGCATTTGGACGGTAAATTACCTTACGCCCCCGTGAGAAACAATTATGGTACAACGGGGCACACCTTAAAAAAAATTTGCTTTTCACTGTTCCCATAGTATATGATTTCAGGAAAAAATATATATGTTTGTATTGAACATTTATGGAGCAACATATTTTGTGTGAAAACAGTTGTACCCTACCATCCAATTAATATAACCCCCTTAATAGACCTTATTCAGAGCAGCGCTATGACAGGTATGAAAGCGAGGCTGTGAGGGATAGACAAAAGGCCCGTTCACACCAAGGACGATAACTATAAAGATAACGATAAAGATATAATTCTAAAAATCGTTCTCCATATTAAAGAATAACAGAGTTCACACCACAACTATAACGATAAAGATATGAGGAACGATATCGTTGGGATCACTTTCAGAACGATTTTTTTTCAGCTGTCAAACGATAAAACACTGACAGTCAATCAGAATCCATTCTAATTTAAAGGTCTCGCGCATTTAAAATGGGGCGCGCGCGCGCGTGCTTAGAATAAAAAGACCGTTATCGTTCGTTGGTGTGGACGCATATATAGTTATCTTTGTCGTTATCTTTATAGTTATCGTGCTTGGTGTGAACGAGCCTTTACATTGTTTTCAATGGCATCCTCTGTAAAAAGCTGTATAAGGCTCCTAAATCACTTATAATTTTTCACAGCTCATGTTGTCTGTAGTTTGTCTACTGGAAATTATTGGAAAGTTCTTTTTGCAGTGTCTCATCAGCAGAACAATCAGAAAGAAAACAAAACTAATAGTACAACCCACTTCAGAGGAGCATGTCTATCCTTAACATCCTTGCTTTCGTTCCAATTACAAATCAAAGATGGTGCTGCTGTGAATACAACTATGGAAGGCAAAGGCAAAACAAACAGTGAGTGGAAGCTTTACATGTCAATCAGATGGTCTCTTCCTGTCTAAATTGGCGGTGCTTGGCTATAAGATGGAATGTGAACTTGACTTTATTCCATTATGTAAATGTCAAAATGAAATCGACCATGAGAATGTTAATTAAATGTTTAATTTGTAAAATCAAAACGGGAACCAACGTGAATTTCATTGATTTCACATTAATGTCTTTGATATCTGTGTAGGTGACAAGTTTAGTCTGCTCAGACAGGGCTGCACATCCATGTTTGTCATGGCTCACATATTTCATCTCCAATAAAAAGGAGAAGATAGAATAATCAATACTAATAAATCATGCTGTATGTATGAGTGGATACAGGAATGAATGAATGCACACAAGTAATCAAAAACAGCACGCCATAGCTCACAGAGCTAAAGGGTCAGTCGATAAGGATTTAAGGGATCACAAAGGCTTTGTCTCAAAACCTAGTGAGATGACTAGCTGTCAACATGAATAGTGTTCTAACCTGTTTCACAAGTCAGTGTCCTCACAATTCACAAAAACAAATAACTTTGTTTCCTTTTCATCCTCAGTATTTGGTTGCCATAAGAATAAATTCACATGCTTCCTGAGGCTCACTGACATCAATTTTGTCTAGATGGGAAACATAAACTTATTCTGGAACTTGCGTGAGTCCAAATAAACAGTAGTATACAAATGCCAAATTTAAATCTCGCAAGACTTTTCACAGGATTTTTCATCTAGACATGAGCTACTCATTCTCTCAGCATAAATAGCTTTAGCTAGTTAGCTTAGCTTGTAGCTTGTAATGTGCAAGTGAGGTGTTTTGCTTTCATTTTAAATGTTAATTTTCTGAGGTTTATCAGACATTGCAGATTTTATTTTTCACTTGAATGTTATGCGTGCAATTACTATTTAGGGCAGGGGTCGGCAAGTAACTTTGGCCGCGGGCCAATATTTTTTTTTAGCCAGTAGATGGCGGACCAGCTACACAGAGTAGGCCTATGGATACAAATTAAATACTCTATTTAACTACTAAATAGTAAATCGAACTAATTAAAAACAGATTACAGCCATTTTAATAAAGGTGTGAATAGCAATCATACCTCATTCGCTTACAGTCCGACTTTTGAACTCTATTCCTTTTTTTAAATGATTATTTATTCGGGACACACACATAGGCTTTTAAGGAGGTCTGCGCGGGACTGTTTTTTTTTTTCGTCCCGCTCCCACAAGGTTCTATTCAGCAACCGCTTAAAATACACTCTGTGTTCACCCGCTTTATTTCCCGACCTGACGGGTCCGCAAAATTTAGATCTTGTTTCCAGAATCTCACATTCAAATGTCTCTAACAGAAAGAGAGAGATTAAGTAGCCTATAACAAGTATAAATGCTATACAAAAATTGTGTTCGTGTCAATATAAATATTAATTTAACATACTGTCAGCAGAGAAAAAAAATGTCACAGAAAAAATGTATGAAATATAAATAACATAAATTAAATCAAATCCTATCACTCAAATTTCTAAGCAACATAAACCAAAACCATATTGCCCTACTGACAAATGAAGTAGGCTATTTTCTGCCAAACTATTTCAAACATCTTTGCAAAAAAAGAATGTTGTTGAGTTGACTGACAATGGTTTCAGTACCAAACAGCTCCTCAGAGCTAGGTGTACAGGTGGTCAGAATGAAGTCGGGAGTGGGCTATTGTCAGTCAGACTGCCCGCTCCGTCCAAAGTATAGGTACACCAGAGTTCCGACCGCTACCGTCTTTATACTTTAAAATTTAATCCCGCGCTGCATGATTCCTTATGGGCGTTTCACACAGTATGAGGCGGTGAAATCGCCGTGCGGCTATGGCTTTTCTCAAGTTTCATTTTAGTTTAGGAAATAAATAATGGAAAAACAAGTCGTTTTTCATTTTTTATTTTTGGTTTTAATTTGAAAAAAACGATTGACCGAATGATACACGGGGCCTATTTGTAAACTGTTATTGTAAAATAAAAATAGGCTGATAAAAAAAAAAAAAAAATGGACTTCCAAAATAATCTGGCGGGCCAGAAAATATTACTGGCGGGCCAGTTTTGGCCCGTGAGCCGCCTATTGCCGACCCCTGATTTAGGGTTTTAGGTTCTAATGGTAAATTTAGGTTGATGATACAGTAGTCTAAGCACAAAATCCTCATAGCAAACACAGTCTGATTAAAAAATGTAAAAGTATACAGTGTGTTCTACAATTTACGCTGATACACTAAAATATACTTTTACAAAATAGAAATTCCACCTCTTTATTTCCACCAAGAGGTGCATGCATTTTTGGTCAAGATCTTGTATTGGCAATGCAAGAGTCAATCACTCTATAAAATCTACTTCAGCACAACCCAAGGACTTTCAATTAATTTAGACTTAGAGGTGCCAATTTATGTGTAAAAATAATTCTTCATGCTCCCTCTCATCCACTCATTCACAATTTGAGCCTGATGAATCTTGATATTGTTTGTCATTGAAATATATGGCCATGATGTGTCTTTCTACATGGTTGTTTGAGAAATGAAAAGCTACACACTCCAACAATTAGGGTTAAAAGAGTTGTTGCCAAACATATAACATGTGAGAAACATAATAATGACTGCAATAACTATCCAAACATAGACTCTTAATCATTTGTCTATTTAAATACAGGCAACATTTATTTTTTATTTTTTTTTGCTGTGTATGTTGGCTCTATTGAACTACTTGGATAGCACTTTTGTCACTGAGCTTGTTGCTTACGGGATTGTCTTACTCATGCACGATAAATGCAAATTAGAACTTAGAAGGTATCAAAATATTTTGAGACTTTGCATTTAAAACACGGCCAAAAGCCGTCTGGGTAAGCAGCTTAGGTTTAAAGCAGAAGAAAGACGAGCAACAGAAGATGAGGTCATCACATCGAGACATGGGTGAGTAGCAGCTGCGGTAGTTCTTAGGTGTTTACAGCTTATCAATAAGAGCGCTCATGTGATAGACCGACCGACAGTCATTTGAAATGCACCCCATTAAAGCTAAATCAACAGTGCAATCATGTGTGCCCTCACGTGTTTGTGTGCATTTAAGAAAGTAACTGATTGTGTGATAATGACAGAGCCATTCAGAGGCTTACTTGTCTGTAATCCTTTATGTTTTGCATCATTGACAGTTTGTTCTTTAAGGTTGTTGAAAGATTATTGCAATGTCTCATTGTCTCTTCCTTCCTTGGCCTTTCTGACTTTTAAATGCCAGACCTTTTGTGGAAAAAGGTCATGTGCTGTAAAACGTTAAGCATATCATGTTTCCTGATCACCCGAACCCGACAGATCTCTGTTCAATTAGTGTCCCCTATTTGATGATGGCACTGGCCTCCACAATGCAAAAATCAAGGTCAGACTTTTCAACTTGGCTGACAGAACCAGAAAGAATATCCAAACTGACTGCCAAGCAAGTACATTAAAACATTTATGCCGGGTTCAGACTACACAATATTTGTGTCTGTTACGATAGTCACTGTGTCAGATAATGCGATTTTGACTGTTGTGTTGTGGACAAGAAACTAGACTACATGTTGCTTCCTGACCAATCATCGCTAGCCATCTTTAACGACGTGCTTGAGGTCATCAAGAAGGCGGAACTAGACTTCACAAAAACGTAAATAAACAATGGTTGCACTAGCCTAATGCTAATTCACTAGCCTAATGCTAATTCAGTACTCACCGGGTTGCTGAAGTGCATCCACAATCGTTTGCCATACAGCATTTATCGTCTTTCAATCTGTCATAGTAATTCCTTAAGGAAACACCATATAGGTAGGAGTATAGTTGCCATAGTTTCTCCACTTGCATAATTCTACCTAGCAGCACCAATACAATCATCTCTCTTTTGTTTCGCCATATTTGAAAGCTGTGTATGGAAAAGCTTCTGTGGACCTATTGGTTAATGTCACAGACGTGACGGACCCGTCGTAGAGAACCGGATTTTTTAAAACATGCTAGCCCAGAGGAAAGAAAAATCAAAAATAAGATCTCTGTAACATCTCAAATGTTTCTCCTAGACAAAAATGAGTTTACTTTAACATCAAATGGAGACTTTTGCTTGAGTCTCCTTCTCACACTTGTCTCCTGACCTGAGACAAAAACTCTAACACCCTCACAACGGTCTCCTTTAAAGTTTAGAAGAGATCTCAACAAACATCACACACTGTGCTCATCATTTTCTCCTTAGCTAGATATACTGGATCGCTCACATTTGTCTCCTCTAAAGTTTAGAAGAGATCTCAGCAACATCACATACTCTGCTCATATTTTTTCTCCTTAGCTAGAAAAATTGGATCACTCACCTTTGTCTCCTCTAAAGACTCAGACAAGAACTCAACAACATCACACATAGGCTCAGATTTTTCTTTTCAGCTAGAGAAACTGTAGCTCTCAAATGTGTCTCTTTTAAAGTTTAGAAGAGACCTGAACAACTTTACAAATTGTGCAACAAGTCAAGTACAGTACTTGAATGGCACCAAAGTAAAAAAAAACAAAAAAAAAACAATCCATAAATTCAAAGTTTAAGCCTATATTAAGAGTGAAGTTATACAGAAATAAGGTTAACATTACTCTTAATTGCTGACACACAATAAGATAATATAGAATATCCAGTGTATCTAGCTAAGGAGACAATTCTTAGCATAGTGTGTGATGTTGTTGAAGTGTCTCTTCTGACACTTAGGAGGAGACAAATATGAGACCACTGGAGTCTTTAATATAGAAGAAATATCTGAGCACAGTGTGTGACGTAGTTGAGATCTCTTCTAAAGGAGAGTGTTAGAGTTAGAGTTAGAGTTTTTTTCTCAGGAGACATGTCTCACACATCCAAGCAGGAGACTCAAGCAAAAGTCTCATGTTTTTGTTAATGTAACCTCATTGATGTTTTTGTGTGTTTGGAAAATGTGCTGCATATACAATGCTGGGCATTGAATACAAATTTAAATTAGTAATCCTTAATATTTTAAAATGTATAATGTTTTTTAAATGATATTTTCATTTACAATATTATGTACATTTATATATATATATATATATATATATATATATATATATATATATATATATATATACATACACATATACATATACATATGCATATACATGCAAGAATATAAAGAGATCTCCCATGTTTCTCAGAGGCATTCTCATTTTGGAATCCTCGTGTCTCATTTGTGCCTATTTTTATTTCTCCTAAGGAATTTTAAGAGAAAATCACAAGTCTCCTGAGCTTAGGAAAAGCAACCACTGAGCAATTTTTTTTTTTCCTCTGGGAGTGTTTCTGTCGTGACATTGCGTCGCAGACGCGGCATCGGTTGTCATCTACTATGACACATATAAGATAAAATGATCGATTCTTGCAAATTACCACGAGATTCTACAACAAACGAATCGTGCCAAAATCGGGCTAATATTGTGTAGTCTGAACCCGGCATTAAAGAGCTTTTTTATATTCATCATTTGGTATTGACATTATGGTGATTAGGAAGAGATCTACCAAAACAAATCATGGGCAAAGAGGGGGAAAAAAAAAGTCCAGAACTGGATTCTGGATTTGGGTTGTGTGGAATGGATTTAAACATGGCTATATGAAGAGTACTGCAGTGTTGTTGGTAACCAAGAGCCTAATGAAATATGATAAAATATTTAGTGAAACATGCAAGAATGTGTAGTATTTTCTGAATGGCAAGCGTTCAGATTTTACAGAAATCTGTGAAGCTTTCTGCAAGCTCTGCACACACAGACGAGTTTGCTCATGAGCATAGAAGTGATGATCACAAGCCACATGTTATCACTGTGAGCCCTGTTGGTGCTGATATGTGTGTTGTGACAGAATGAAACTAGAATGACTGCAGAGGTTGAGATCTGACTCTTTTGCCTCCTTCACTGTCCTTCATATAAAATGTTATTTTATTGTTTTGTGTGTGTGTGGCCTGGTAAACCTTAAATTATGGGGACAAAATGTCCCCACAAAGATGCCAATATCCAAAAATCCTTGTGCTTGAGGAAAACAGCTTATAAATTATGCTGTGATGTTTTCTGAAAATGTGATTTTCTGTGATGGGTAGGTTTAGGAGTAGGGTTAGCGTTAGATGACAGAATGTAGAGTTTGTACAGTATATAAACCTATGGCGAGTCCTTCTGTTTAACAGGCGTTCAGATTCTACAGAAATCTGTGAAGCTTTAAGCTTTTTAAGCTATTTATTTAGCTTTTATAACTATACATCATTATATGGTGAGTTTGTTACATATCTAGATAAAAAAAAAAAAAAAATGCCGTCCATGATCCTATCAGGCCTATTTCACTGTTCTCATGTCATATAGACTGAGATTACTTGATTCCGAATGGATATATGTTTGTGTTCAAACATCTTCACACATTACATAATGCATGTAGCACTGTATCTATAGCATAAGCAATTTTCACAGTTTCTATTAGCTCACACCTATCTGCTTGTGTATATGTGCATTTATGAATTGATAAATGAGCAGATTTCCCACTTGAGTGATTGCTTGTAGGTTTGTGTGTGCATAGAGATGATTGAAAGGAGGAACGAGCGTGTGTGTAAGTGTGTGCGCACCACCTTCATCGTAACTCATTCATGATTTCTTGGTGAGTGACACATTGGGGCTGCCTGCGGTTGCTAAGCAGTCTCTCGCTGGTTCCATCTCAGCACCCTATCGTGGTCTTTCCTGCCGAGCCCGGCTCACACACTCCCTGCTGCAGACCCCAACACACTGCAAATCACCCAATAAATGTCTGCTTGACCTAATAAACGTCCATCATCTGCCCCTGCACAAAAAAAACGACATTTCCCAAGCTGAGCTTTAGTGTGATGCAACAGAGCTCAGTGTCCTTCACAGAGGTCAGGAGATCTTGCTGCAGTGGACAAAGGATTCAATTGAGTCACGTGATGCAATCACATGATCCACAGCATCTTGATTCATTAAAATGTGGCAAGATTTTTACAGAGGTAAAAAACGGGGTAAGACTGATGAAAATAAAAGTCTAATAAGAAATTAAACGATTAAAAATATCTTCTCCCAATGAAAGAAAGTCAGTTTGGAATGACATGAAGGTAAGGAAGCTTGTTTTCGCCACTGAATGAAAAATATAAAAGGTAATTGCGACATTTATTTCAAAATTCTGACCTTTATTCTCGTAATTGTGAGTTTATATCTTGCAACTCTGACTTTTTTCACAGAACTGCGATATATAAACTCAGTCAGAATTGCAAGATATAAACTTGCATTTGTTCTAAGAGTTGGACTTTATAACTCACAATATAACTCGAAACTTCAAAATCAGACTTTTTTTTGGCAATTGCTAAATTTATATATTACAATTCTATTTTCTCTCAATCATGACTATTTCTCACATTTCTGCACAATAAAAGTCTTAATTGTGAGACACTATTACTTTTTTATATATATATTTTATTGTTTTATTCTGTAGTGGAAACAAGCTTCCAAATATGAAAGAAACAAATAAATGATCAAAGAAATGTTAAATTGTTAACATTGTTAATTAAAATAAAGTTAAATAAAATATAAATATTAGATGAAAATATACATTTAAACACATAAACAAATGAAATTTGAAAACAAATTAGAAATATAACTGAAATAAAGAATTTTAAGTTGAAGGGCTACAATTTGTGCTACAAAACAAATGGTAGCTAACTGAAAAAAATAAAAAAATAAGTTGAAGTGTTACAATTGCTAAAACTAATAAAAACAAATAAACAGAAATGGATTTATTCAAAAAAACAAAAGCTAATAAAAATGATGAAAGTATTTAACACAATAACTAAAACCTAAATTAAAATTATGACAACTGAAAATCTAAAAATAAAAATAAAAAACAATTCAAATTAATGATACATACTATTAGATACATAATAATAAACTAACACTGGCCAGGGAGTAAAATGCCTAATATATTTATGAAATAGTAACACTTCCATGAAATCAACCAGGCACTCAAAACTGTGCTATACTGTGAATAAAGTCACAGCTATGTGCTTTACACCCATTAGTATTGCAATATAATAATACAATATTTTTCTCCTTCACTCCTCCATTTCTCTCATTGTGTGCTGCAAAACACTCATGAAAGGTGTTTTACAGTAACCGAGTGGGAAGACAGAAGAGATCTCAGGTGGGAAGAGATGAATTAGCGTCATGGCCACTGACTATAAAAAGATCTTGAGTCATGATGTGTGAGGAACCTGCTTCAGCTAATTACAACAGTCAAGAAGATGTGTGCCTCCGTTTCCAGGCATTTCATTGTGCAGTGCTGAATTTTGTTGAGTTATTATTCATCAGAGCATACAGACTAGTGATCGATAAAGGCTGTGTTTGCAGATATAGTGGTCAGTGTATGTGCTCCGACATGTGACGCATGTCCAAATATAACTCACAAAATGCCGCTTTACCTCTCATTCCATAATTTCCTGCCCTCTTTTGACTTGTTTTATATTATTCGGACATACTACTAGGTTGGCGTACTGTTTTTAGCATGCTATAGTGAAGTATTCGATTTCAGATGCAGCGTAGGAACACAAACTGCATAGCAACACCTTGGCAACTACCCACAACACCCCATCATTATAGGAGTGACATACAGTAAGTGCAGGCATTATGCACATTTGATTAAGAAAAAAAAATCACTTTGTATTGAGGCCATCTAATGTTTAAATTGTTTATGCAGGGTAGATAGAAATTTGCTAATGGGCAGCAAATGGAAAAATAACCTGCAGCATGCTACATCTTTTCATATTATGTCTGCCTTCTACATTGCCACAGCACTTTTGAGCTATTCTAGAATGAGCACATAATATGCAAAAGCTTTGCATTGTTGAAAAGCCAAACAGCATTAGCTCAGTACATGATTCGCACAGGAGGAGGCAGACACACTATGGTAACAATAACAGCTCACACACAGAGGTGAGAAGCCAAAAACAAGTGCACCAGACTCACCTGTAGTTTGTGTTGTGATGTGTGTAATAGTGTGCGAGAATGTGACTGGCTGGTCTGCAGTCATACTAAAGTCCTTGATGAAAGAATTCAGCAATCCCTTTAGATTATTCAGCTTATGTTTGATAGGTATGTGAAGTTACCAAAAAAAAAAAAAAAAAACTGTTGACACCTCCCACTGACTTCCATGGTATTATTTTCTACTATGGACGTCAATGGGCCCCATCAACTGTCTGGTTACCAACATTCTTTAAAATTTCATTCTTCTTTTGTGTTCAACAGAGGACAGAAACATACAGGTTTGGAACAACCATGGCTGGACTGGCCATTGGGCATACCGGGGATTTTCCCGGTGGGCCGACGTGCTTTTTGGGCCGATACATCTCATACTCATACATACTTTTTATTATTATTATTATTATTTTTTACAGCCCATAAAATTTGTACATCAGCGGCCCATTCGTTTTGTTTTGTTTTGCTTAATTGGCGGCGCTGGGTTTGTGCCGGTGTAATGCATTGGTAAAAAAAAGTCAGTGTTAGTTTTTTTTTCTGACAGACCAGCCCATGAAACACGTAGATCAGCGGCCCATTGGCTCTTTTCTTGATTGACACTGGGCTGGCCCAATCACAACTTTAAACGAGTGAGCGAGCGTGCAGCAGTGTCCGTGTGTATCTGTCAAAATAGTCAGCGAGATGGAGAAGAAATGCAAGGAATGTGCAGAGAAATAGCGTGAAAAAATAGAACCAGGCCCTTAAAGCAGACACTGTAAACTGTGTCAAAATATATGTTTTCTGACGTTCATCAGCTCCAGCGGCAGATGATGATAGTGAGGAGGATCAGGAGAGAGATGAGAGAGTGTAGAGTCCGCGGTAAGCAGAACTACTTTCAAAACACTTAGGATATGTCATGAGTGTAGGAACCCATAACCCAGTTACAGATTATTTCCACATCTGCATAGTTGACGATTACCGCAATTCACTAGAAATTTAATGAGAGGCGTTTGTAAACCATGTTTTCCGCCAAAATAAAAGCTTGATGCAGTTTGCGTCAAAATAAAAGATCATGTGTTTATCTCTTTCAAGTATAGAAATTGGTACAACACTAATTATGAAAGTTTCCTTTATTTTTTAGTGCATTTGTTTTACAAAATATGGCTATTACTGTCATTGGATTAATATTATAACTATTATTATGTAGTAGGTGTAATGTAAATAGACACTGTAACTAAAAGAGGTTTGAATTTTTCTTTGTTTAATTTGCACACTGAATATGGGTTGGAGCTTTTAATTTTGAAGTCTCAAAGTGCACCAGATTGATGAATTTAACATTAAAATGCACACAATTTTATCACGGGGGGCATGCCCCCGAACCCCCCTAGAAGGACCGAGGTCCACCCACCACAGTTTTAACAAAAATCCTGTAAGATAAAACTTGTATTGCTATGCCAATGCAGCTTATAGCTTGTTTCAGGATTCATCACTGTGGAGTATAGATCAACTGTATTAATAAATGTCAAATTTGTACTTTTCATCTGTTAACTCTCACTCGTTCCTGGGCAATTCTTAGACTACGGGCACTTTCATGTCCTTTGATCATATTTTATAAAAAACATTTAATTTTGAAAAATTAACACTTTCATAGTTAAATTTACAATGAAAGTACTTTAGGAACTTTTTACCGGTAGTCTACGATGATTTTTTCACCTTTTTAAACATCATTATACATGCAAATATTGCTGTTTTGTGCTTGTCCCACACCCAGACTTTTGATCTTCAATAATGAAAAAGAAGTGTAAAAAAAGTATTTATCTTTTTTTTTTTTATTATGACTGAATAAAGTTTCAGTAAAAGAATCAAAACATAATTGAGGTATTTAAGGTCAGACAACTATTAATGTGATTTTATATACAAAATGTAGTTGTCCCACAGTATTGCCGTCATTTCCACCACAACGCTGTAATGTCCCTTTAAAAAGTTTTTTTGAAAGATTGTTTGGGTAGTTTCTATGGAGATACAATGTTAATGTTAATACAGTTATATGGAGAACAATGACATCACAGCACATGTCTGACATTTTATTTATTGAAATGTACAACACTAATGTATTTATTCAAATATATATTTGTTTAAATGCCTTTTCATCTATTTTTAAGATGCTGCGGAGGTCAACTGGATAAAGGTCTCACTATTTGTGCTTAAAGTTGTTTATAGTAAGACTGTAACTGTTCATCTGGTTATGGAACCAAACAGACTAATGACTAATGATTTGTTAAATGGGTTTCAACTAAATGTTTTCTGTTTTTCTACATGGACGTCCATTCATTGTCATTTCCACAACACCCAGTCATTTCCACCACCTCATAACTTTTTTAAAAATATGTACAAAATTCTAATCACACATTAAAAAATTCTGCATATTTTATGGGATAATTTTCCACTTAATGTAATAACACAAGTAGTTATTTTTCTGAAATGTATCTAACCAATGCAATATTATATTTCAGGTTGTGGTGGATGTAAGCTTTGTGTTTGGGCCTCATGACAATTAATTTACTTAATCCACAAATCTATGGTAATTGCAATATAGGTATAAATTGGTAAAACTATGTGTGGAAGTGGTTTTACACTGTTAAGAAATTATGTATATCATAAGAATTTTAAATAATAATCAAATATTTGCATGTGATGGAAATGACATTTGTTCAGTGCGGATCGGAAAATATGTCAAAAAACACCAATTTGTCTTATAATGTAAGTGCGTTCTCTTATGGATCATTAAACTAGACTAGTTATATTTAACTGTTAGACTGTGACCATTTTGATTTGAACAATTTTTTTTATATCAAGTTCACAAGGCCAAAAGTGCCCGTAGTTGAAGAACCACCCTCCTATACTCACTCATTACATGGCATTAGTGGTTTTAATGAATAGGAGTTGGTATGCATAAGGGCATGCAAAGATGGGTGGTGTTTATGATCATATAGTGGGCCGGTCTGGGCCAAAATGCCCGGGCCGATTTTTTGTCCCAGTCCAGCCCTGGGAACAACGTGAGGGATAGTTCCCCCTAAAATTAAAATGGTGTCATTAGTTACTTTCCAATAACACCATAAAATTTTCATAAAAGTCAAATAAAAGTAGTCTTGTGCAACATTTTCCAAGTCTATTAAACTTCATACTTTATACTGATATGATAGAGTTATATGTCCAGTTTCATGAGTGTAACAATATAACTTATCACATTGCACCTGGTTAGGACATGTAGCTACTAATGAGAAAATCCACCTAAAGCAAACTTGCTTTTCCAAGGGCACAATAGAGATAGAACATAGATCACCCTTTGCAGAGTTTGAACCCAGATTGTTAACCACTATGCCACACCACCCTCAGCTTTCATACTGCACAATGTATTATCAGATGGATGTTGACACCTGCAGGTCTCGTTGACTTTGTACAGGTTGTGAATATGTGTTGTATACTGCACGAGGTGAACATGGTGACCACCTGCTCCATCATTTCACCACTCCTTTTATCTATCGTTGTCCCTTATCAGTGCAAGAGAGAAATAGATTTAGACTTCTAGAATAGCAAAAAAAAAAAAAAAAAAAAAAAAAAAAAAGTAATTAATAAAAGAGGCCAAAGTGCCACTGGGACTGTGTTTATCTGCAAGACTTCTAATTAATTTGCACACTGAGTCCTGTGGACATAGTCTGTGTGTTTTGCTTCCTTCCATAGCTTTTCTTTGAGCGTTCATTATGGAGTTAATTTTGTGCCATAATTAAACAAAACAAACTCGATCTGCTTTGCAAAGGAAAACTCAACTCGCAAACAAACAGAAAGCAATGTGCAAGTACAAAGGTCAATTTGAGCGAAAATGCTGTGGAGTAACAAATATGGTGTTTTACAAATATAAATAAATGAGCCTAGATAATATTTCACAAATCAATACAAACCATCCTATTGCATGTAAAATTTGAACCAATACCAAATTTACAAATGCATAGCTGTCTGTTATGATTGTGAGACACTTGGCTTATGAGATCTCTCAGCTTGATTTTCTCACAAATGTGTCCAGGCAGATTTTCTCACAAATGCAGTTGAGCAACTTCCTCTTCTAAAACAGTAGATGGCGCTAAGCTTGGGGATGAATTTAGTGCTAGTCTCCCGGAGAAGCACTGATTTTAAACTTGCCTGTGCCTACAGCTGAGGAAAATGAGAGATGAACAGGTGAGTTTCTGTCTTACTGTATCTATAATTAACCTTTTTGAGGTTTTCTTTTGCAAAATTTTTAAACATATATAGACAGAAATTCACATTGGCAGTAGCACTTCACTCTCTCTAGGATAGGGGAATCTATAAGCTGAATGCTCTGCCATCATATGTTGTTTTTTACATTTTTTTTCTACATAGGAACGCGTGAGAATTGACTAAATTTGTGATTATCTACACTGAACGAGTCTATTTCTTTCGTTCTCCAAAAATTAATGAGAACATTTCATTTAATTGAAAGGTTTTTTTCTGTCCAAAATAACACTTCCACGACTTGATTTGATTTTTTCTCAGTTACTAATCTGTACAAATCTGTGAGACCATCAACAATACTCTCAGGAAGAGAAATCTGATCAGAAAATGCACTAAAGAACACCATATCCTGTGTGCATATGAACTGTAAGTGTGACCCGCTCTGGCGAAACGAGTAAGAAGTCGCAATGTTCCATTTTAAGATAGGGGCGATTATGTGGAAAAACAATGAAATAATAGATTTTTTTTGTTGTTGCTAATTTCAAAGAACAGACATTCAAAAATAATCTCCCAAAGTTTCGTAGTCCAGATAATTGAGTAAAGGTATTTAAATGATTACATTACTTATGTATTTACAAAGTTTTACTAAATTCACTGGAAATGAACATTGCTTTTCTCAGCTCATCTCGTCACCTCTGAGCATTTCCCGGGTATCTCCTGAAACGTTACTATCTCTGCTCTCCAAATATGGTGTTACACGTTGTATAGGACCAATCAAAAAGCTTAGAAATGAACACAAATGCTGATCATTTGTCAATGGGAAGCCCCGTTTCGACTGACCGGCACGCGATTGGTCCAGCCATCCTCCTGTCAGACTCGCAGTGCTCTGTGTAAACAAGCTAGCAGATCTCCTCAGAAAGATTAAATATTATTAATTTGAGAAATGTCGCTGTCAAAAGAGTCGCCAAAAAGTCGCCAAACCTGTTGAACTCACTGGAGGCTTCTAACCTAATATAAGCTCTGCTGCTGGTCAGCAAGAGTGGCTAAGGCTAGTCAGTGATTTTTTTTTGGATCTGGAGACGTGTCATCCTCTGATGACAGCAGGGCCGGAGTGGGGCCACTTTTCAGCCCGGGAGTTTCAGGCCCAAGTCCGGCCCACTTTTTCCATGGTGGAATTCCAAATTAGCACTTTTTTTAAATTGGATAAATGAAGCAACAGTTCAGCTCGTACTATTGTGTAGTTAGTATTAATACCATGGGTTAACAAATAATGTAAAGGTTAAATAATAATTCACTTAGACTTTATAAGAAGCATAAGAAGCAATTGCAACTTTTTCACACAATTCTGACTTTATATTTCGCAATTCTGACTTTATATTTCGCAATTCTGACTTTATATCACACAATTCTGACTTTATATCACACAATTCTGACTTTATATCTTGCAGTTCTGACTTTATAAGCAATTGCGACTTTATTTCATACAATTCTGACTATATTTCGCAATTCTGACTTTATAACACGTTTTATGACTTTATATCACACAATTCTGACTCTATATCTTGCAGTTCTGACTTTTATTAGCAATTGCGACTTTATTTCACGCAGTTCTGATTTTATATCTTGCAATTCTGACTTTATAAGAAGCAATTGCGACTTTTTTATCACGCAATTCTGACTCTATATCTCACAATTCTTTATAACACGCAATTGCAACTTTATTTCAGGCAATTCTGACTTTATATCTCACAACTCTGAGAAAAAAAGTCAGAATTGCGAGCTGTAAACTCGAGATAAAAAGTCGCAATTATCTTTTAAAATGTTTTATTCTGTGGCGGAAACAAAGCTGCATACCTCCTGGCCTCTTCCTCCCATCCATCCTCCCTGACGCGTACCGTTACGGCCGGCCCAGCTATCAGTAGGCGCCGGCGGAGCCGCGGTAGCCTCCCTGAGAAAACGTTTTGGAAAAGACGGGCTATGGACCCAACCATTTCTATAGGAGGGGAGGGGAGAACTCCATCACATGGTACAACCCATGCTGAGTTGCGCGCTGTGGTGGCAGAATGCGGAACGTGTGTATCCTAATGTAACTAATGTGACATTGAAATGTAAAAAAAAATAAAAAATTTCCTCGACCGGCCCAAAAGTGAAGCGGCCCACCGGGAATACTCCCGCTTCTCCCGATTACCCACTCCGGGCCTGGATGACAGCGAAAGTGACAGCTAGTGGTGTCAACAATAATCGATTCGGCGATGCATCGCAATGCGGGGCATGCACGATTCAGCATCGATGTGGCAAAATGCGATAATCGATTATGTCACTGTTTATTTTCTGGCCTTGAGTTGGACAATAAAGTTGTGAAGTTTCAATTACTTCCGGGACTTTCAAACATCAAAATAACATTTATTAATATGTATTCTTGTCAAAATTACATATAAACATCTTTTCCTGTTCTATTTTGCCGGGAAATGCTTCCAACACGCTTGCGTGTCGCGTGAAAAATAGGCGTCGGTTCTATTTCTAGCATGCACGCGTTTTCCGCCTGAGACGCGCGTGTCACGCAGGCAGTGTGCAAGCTCCATGGCAAGCTCCGTACTACGCTGTTAACATGGGAGCCGGAAAAAAAACGGACACGCTACGCAGCTGAGACGCTCACGCCACGCAGCCAGTGTGTTGCCGGCCTTACGCGGTGTGTAAAACCTGCCACACTAAAATCAAGCACGTTGGCAATACAACTAACTTAAGTTGGTTTAAAACAAGTAATAAAAACTCGGTGAGTGTTTTAGCGCAATTTTCTCACCTCATGTGATCACAACACTAAGAGATAGTAAATCTTTTCCTGGATTTTTTTTGTGCGTTCCCGAGATTAGACCTTCCTTAACATAATGCCGAAAACCCGAAGTCTCTAGGTGGTCTGGTTGAGGAGTAGATAGAAGTGCAAGATTGGTGCGCACAGACGCACAGAACAGAAATCATGAGTTAACAATCGCAATTTGTCCGGTGGAAAATTGCGCTAAAAACACTTACGTTCACTGCTGGAAAAAGTTGGCTGTTATTATTGCTCTATTTAATTTCAAATGGTTACAAAGAGAAGAGAAACATTTCTCATTCAAAGCACTGAAAGCAGGTGATTTATGTTTTCTTTTTCAGTTTTCAGTTATGAAAATGCCATATCCAATACCCCGTACCATTCAATTTTATTTTATTTAATGACATTTATGTCAAAGATACAGGAGAGTGATAATACACACATAGCAGACATAAAATCTGTTGTTCAATATCTGACTGCTTGTATTGCCTCATGACTGATGAAAAATTTGCCTTGTTGTGTGCAGTAGAATTTTGATGCATCGCAATGCATCGTAGAATCGAATTGAATCGAATCGTTACCTGGTGAATCGTAATCGAATCGAATTGTGAGGGCAGTGCCAATGCACACCCCTAGTGACAGCCCTGTGGTATTTATTGTGTATGGATGTGAGTGAGTGCAATTATTGTGTGAGTGTATTTATCTGCAAGGAGAATCCATTGCAATGTGTTTGATTTATTTTAACCCAATATTTAACTGTTGGTATCTCCGTTATGAATTTGTTACACTGTCATTGTCAACTAGCCTACACAAAGATATGATTGCATAGGCTAACATTATTTGTTCTCTGTTTCCTTGTCTCTCTGCCTCTCTCACTTTCTCACTCTCTCTCTCACACACACACACACACACACACACACACACACACACACACACACACACACACACACACACACACACACACACACACACACACACACACACCCTCTCTCTCAAGCAAAAATGTAGCACCTCTGTTCAATCTTTCTGATTTTAGTAATTTTTTGTAAAAATGGCTTTTAAATTATTTATTCAAATAAAAACTTTAAAATAATTTGAGCTTCAGTCTGGTTTAATAGCATTTATATATATATATTAATGTATTTGGTCAAATTA
Source organism: Scardinius erythrophthalmus (assembly GCF_964197995.2). NCBI lineage: Eukaryota > Metazoa > Chordata > Actinopteri > Cypriniformes > Leuciscidae > Scardinius > Scardinius erythrophthalmus. The sequence continues at coordinate 28,318,077 of NC_138226.1, read as the reverse complement.
AGCTGTAAACTAAATAGTTTATCCCTTTAAATGCAATGGATTTTGAACGATATCAACAAAAAACGGGATTTTCTCAGGTTTTCAATTGGAAAAAGAGGGCAGACGACCATAATTCAAATGTGTATATCTTTACAACCATTCAAGGTATGACTTTGGATACCTTGACTAGGATATCATTTGAAAGCTTATGGTCTCCTCTTTCCATTAATACCAAAATCTCAGTTTTGAAATTCGGATCACTATGACTAATTTTGCTGGATCAGGTCACAAATAGTCTAAGTCCAGAGGTTGCCGACTAAGAATGTGCTGAAGTCGAGATTGAAGCCGCTCCATCATAATCCAAACCACCTGGGAGATCAATGGACAGATACAGACAGATAGTTATTACAATTTGAACTGCAATATGCTAAACAATAATGAAAACTTGTAAATGGTTTATACAAAATGTAATCTGGAATACAAGGCTGAAATGTTCTAGAAAGGGTGGTACTTAATTTCCATTACACTGTAAAAAAAATTCTAACCCTCCCAAATCAAAAATTTCAAGTGACCGATAACATCTAAATTTTTCAATTGGCCCAAGTGAAATTCTGTAAATTATAAAATTACATTTACAGGATTTTCACTTGGGCCAATTGAAATTTACAGAATTTCACTTGGGCCAATTTAAAATTTTTAGATGTTATCTGTCTCACAATCATAACAGACAGATATGCATTTATGAACTAGATTTGGTTTTTGTTCAAATTTTACATACAATAGGATGGTTTGTATTAATTTATGAAATATTATCTAGGCTCAGTTATATATATTTGTAAAACACAATACATATTTGTTACTCCACAGCATTTTCGCTCAAATTGACCTTTGTACTTGCACATTGCTGTGTGTTTGCGAGTCGAGTTTTCCTTTGCAAAGCAGATCGAGTTTGTTTGCAAAATGCTGGATTTGTTTGTTTAATTATGGCACAAAATTAACTCCATAGTTCCTCCCCTCACAAATCTTGGGCATTATTTTAAGTCTTTTTTGATCCCTCATGCTCTCTGCCTCATAAGAACTGTTCATATTATGTCTGCCTTCTACATTGCCACAGCACTTTTGAGCTATTCTAGAATGAGCACATGACATGCAAAAGCTTTGCGTTGTGGAAAAGCCAAACAATTAAAATGGACCATAAAACACAAAGAAGATGGAGAGTGCTTTAACTGTGTGTGTGTGTGTGTGTGTGTGTGTGTGTGTGTGTGTGTGTGTGTGTGTGTGTGTGTGTAGATAGACAGTGTGTCTCAGAATGAAGTACACGTTCCGGCTGATTCATTCTAGTGAATCAGTTTATCCTAAAAGGTCCTTACACTCATATATAACACTGTGAAATCTGATTCATTATGGTAAATCAGTTTATCCCCCTTACTTTTGGGGCATCATAAATACTGATTTATTCTTGTGAATCAGTTCATCCTAAATGGTCCTTACTCTTACACATTGTGCTGGTAAGTCTGATTCATTATGGTGAATCAGTTCATCCAAAATGGTCTCTCTCTTTCTCATTTCTTTTCTTTTTTTTTTTTTTTTTTTTGATTACAAAGACTGATTCATTCTATTGAATCAGTCATCATAAATGTCCACTCTCATACATACAGTAGCGTTGATAAATCCGACTAAATCCGTAAATGGCTCTTCCTAAATGGTCCTCACCCTCATATAGTTTATTTTCATTTATTTTTTATTAAGATGACAATTAATTTGATTAAAACATATGATTTTTAATTTGAGTCCCTGACCTATCTGTTACGTTTTCTGTTGCTTGGTTAAGTAAATTAGGATGATTTTAATGTAGTCAGTGTAAATTTACTGTTTCAAGTCTGATACTGTCATCCTAATTGATATTTTTGTTAAATCTATTTATTTATTCATTCAAATCCTCTCATTGATATTGAGCAAAGACATCGCTCAGATCAGATATTATAAATTATAACATTGGCTAAAGGTTTTTTATTGATGAAATCATCTTGCCCCCTTAAATAATTTCAATATACAGCTTTACTTTTTGTTTGTACCGCAGCTTGTAGAGTACCTAACTACTTTTTCAAAACTGTAACTTGAGTTTAACTACTGTAACTTGTTAAACAAATTCAAACTATAATTAGCATGTAGCTTAGCAAGTTGCTATAACATAATTTGGCGGTAAAATAAATATAGGCTAGTACATTAGAAAATAAGTTTTAGGGGGCTGTGCAACATTTCCACTGTGGATCAAAGGAAGTTGTACCACATCAGGCACAAAATAAGGAAACATTTTTAAATTATGTATGGACAATATCAATTTATAGCCTCCTCCCAAACAGCACAACGAGAAGGCTGTAGTTACAGATCTTCCCGCTGGTAACCAGTTGCAAGTTAAATAACACATTGTGTCGTGACTAGCCTCGTTTACATCCAAGTGAATATACAAATAGTGAGTGCAAATCTATGATTACCTGGCAATCAACTTTAAGTTTATAGCTCTCATCCCTGCAGGGGGCTTTATATCCAAAGTGATATTTACACGCTCCTTCTACATGCAGCTTTATGAAAACTCCCCAGCGTGAATCTGGGTTTCCCACCAGGTTCCAGCGAGCAACATGGAGTCCACAACCGCCCCACAATTCGCAGGTACTCAGCCCATCAGATCTGCATGTAAATATGTCAGGGGGATTATAAAAGCCTAGTCACCTAATACAACCCCGCTGCAGCTCGATCCATGCACAGAGACAGGAGGTCTTTCATATGATAATACCGAAGTGATTGCACTCCACCTGACATATGTTTTCTCTCCCTCTCTGTCTGTCTGCCTCCATCTCTCTTTTTCTCTCTGAACGCCCTTTGGAGACAGACTGAAATAACCTTTGACACAGCTATGTATACACAAGCTCTCTCTAGAGAAGGACTGAAATAATCCTTTGATATTTTCAAGATTTCCTTGAGGGCTGAATTTCGTTGGCATATCCGCCCATGAGGACATCTAACAGGGAACGCTTGGAGACACCGGACTGTATCTCTAACAGCGCACACACAGTCACATGTTCTTCAGCGCCCTAAAGCCTGAGCTTTAATTAGCTTATGAAATATTAAATGCTCATCTGGCATTGTTCTAAGTAAAGGCTGCGTGTGGCTGGGAATATTTAGAATAGATCGAAGCCTGAATCTCCACAAAGACCTTCTTTTGTGCCTTATGTTCTTGTTTGCCCCTTACACCGTGTCGTAACCCGCCACAATCCGACAAGCTGGTATTGCAGCATATCAGAAAATATTTGAGGTTTTAATATATTGAGGTAGACTGACAGTGGATTTTACAGATAACAATAACTATGTTGGCCCATGCTGGCTGATAACCGATTAAAAAAACAATAGTTTTTAAAATAGATACTGAATAAAAACAAACATAATACATAAAATAGTTCTGAAATTTTTTAAAACAGTACTAAACCGTGAAAATGTACTATTAATATATTAACTACTGTATACCTTGATCATTCATACAGTTAATAGTGCATTAACTAATGTTAAGAGAAACAACTTTAAAATGTAAAAATCAAGTAAATGTTGACATTAAATAATTTCATACTTATATAAGTATTAATTAAATAATTATTACTTGTCTTAACCTCAGTTATAATTACAAATGGAAACTTATCGTAAAGTGTTGCCATTTCATATTAATCCAAACAGTTATGCTTGAAGATCTTACATATCTACACAAATGCCATAGCATTGAAATTAGACACATTTGTTGTATGTATATTCTCAAACTTTATTTGCTATTTTTTCTATTTTAGAACACTTGATTATCTAATATGATCTAATCCTTGATGATCTAATATTATCTAATGTTTCTGTCATTTGCTTTATCATGTCTTTAGCTTTAACTTCGCTGCAAAACAACTGCATAAAAGCAAAGAGCTGGATATAAACTCATATTAATTACTTAATAATGATATGAAAACAAGTACGGTAATGTCCTGTACAACATACCAAACATATCACAGCAATATGTGCGTATTCTACGAGATGGCTAATTTGTACAAATTCATACGACCTCACTCGTATGGATTTGTGCGATTTTTCAAGCGTCACCAGGAAGGACCACACCTAACCCCGCCCCTAAACCTACCCATCAATGGAGTCTAGACAAACTGTGCGAAAACGTATGAGTGAGGTCGTACAAATTAGTATTTGAATTAGCCAGCAATTAGTCAATTGCTGTGAGATTGCGTTGAACATACCATTTCATTCTGCATCTGAAGTGTCCTGAAGTGTCTCACGTGTCAAAACAAACTCCACAAAGCATCAGTGCACCAACTAAATTTCATGGGGTCGGGGCTGGTAAGCAAAAAACCTCCGATTTACTAGGACATTTACATTTATGCAATAGGCAAACACTTTTATCCAAAGCATTCAAGGTATACATTTCATTAGTTCATGAATCAAATCATTCCCTTCCCTGGGAATCAAAAATTGACTTTGGAGTTGTTAGCGCCTACTGTTTGAGCTATAGAAATGGCTCATTTAAAGGGATAGTTCACCCACAAATTTAAATTAGCCCATGATTTACTCACCCTGAAGCCATCCTACTTGTATATGACAATCTTCTTTCAGACGAATACAATCAGAGTTATTTAAAAAAAATGTCCTGGATCTTCCAAGCTTGATAATGGGAGTGAATGGCTGTATGTCTTTGGAAGTCCATCAAATTTATGATTAAAGTGCTCAACGCGTCTCCGGGGGTTAATAAAGGCCTTCTGAAGTGAAGCGATGCGTTCGTGTAAGACGGCAGACCGTATGCAAGTCGACTTACGCCAAAAAATAATAAAATAATAAAAATGATTTTATTATTAAAAAATAATAATGATGTGCATGGATAAATAATTTATAATAAACAATGAATCATTTCATATTATAAAATAAGAATTGTCCAATTTTATTTAATGGTGAAAATGAATATAGTTTTTTCATACTATACATTATGGTTTATTTTTGTGTGTTTTATTTTTAATGTATTTAGACAAAATAGTATGAAATATTAATATCTGCCATTTATCGGTTAATGGTCATAACATTATTATCACTTATCATATCGGCTAGAATTTTAATATCGGTGGATTCCTAATAATAATAAAAAAATACTCATACACTGAGATTTTGTTATTCCAGTCCTAAAAAAACCGAAGTGAAAAATATAGAAAGGAAAATGAACTTGCCAAGCACATCTACTTTATTCAGCGGTAAGAACTTCCCATGAAGCAGAGTCGCTGTAAGGCGAGCCTCCAAGGTTAGCAAAAAAATAAATACATAAAAAAAAAAAAAGCCATAATACTGTGCTACACTGGCAAGGAAACAAAATTCTGTGGAGGAGTTGCTTCGATATGCTGAATAAACTACTTTCTTAAGAAAATGGCTTATTGCTTAAATTACGGTTTTCTATGTTTAATCTTCAATGTCCTTGCCATTAAATGTTTCTTTTGGAGTGAGCTATATTTGAATAAAAAAAACAAAGCTGTTTTAAATGATGCGGAAGTCAAGACAATTTTGCAACATGTGCAGGTATTAGTTTGCAGCAGTTCTCATTCATTTCTATGGTATCCGCAAAACAGTGGCCGACTGTCGTAAAGCTCAGAAGCTGATTCAGTGACATCAAGGCTAAATGTAATTCAAGGCACACATGATTCAAGTTGATCATTGCTTTATGCAATGATAGAGCCGCAGAGGTTGGTATCTCCTGATATATCAAGTATCCTCTCTCTACACGCCTGTGAACTTTCCGTCTATGGCAGACACACTTTCACAGAAAGCCTAATGTGTTTGTTTATGAGTATGTTTATGAGAAAGTCTTGATGCAAGATGACTGTCTAAGATGTTCCTGCACATCCATTTTTCTTTGAGATGTGAGTGACTTCACTCTGTTGTTAATGTAAGCGTATCCCACAGGTCATGACACACACTAAAACAGTGCTGTCCTGGTAATGAGCAGGTTCAATTCTGACATTTCACTGATGCAAATGTGGCACACAAACACTGTAGTGCAGCTGCTACATAGCGGCATTCAGCATAAAAATGCATAAAAACACCCACTTGCTCGTTCCTTGGGGCAATATGTCGCGGTCCACTACAGACATCATGTAAATGTATCAGTGTTGAGGTCAGAAATATCCAGTGGGTGGACCTTGGTAAAATGGGGTCAGTCTACTGTGTGCCTACCCTCTAATTTCAACATGAATATTATGAAATGTACCTCTTTATTTAGCCTACAATACCAATAACAGCACAACACCCACTTTAATAGAAAATACATATTTTAATGAATTATTAAACTACAACCTTCAGGTTCACAACAAAAAGGCTCAAGAATTTTTGATGGAAATTATTTCTATTGTTTTTTAAACAAAAACAAAAAAAATCATGTATATTTACGTATTTTGAATAAATCCACTTTTAATATTTTTTGTTTGCATTCACATTTTTTTAACCATTAAAGGGTACATAACATGCACAGTTTCACCTAATCTCATGTTAATCTTGAGTACCTATAGAGTAGTAGTGCATCCTTAATATCTCCAAAAAGTGTTTAGTTTTATTATAATTTTAAAAGAAAAAACAGCTTTCCGATTCTCTCCGGGAAAAGCCGAGGTCCTGGAGGCGGAGCTATAGAGTCAAGCGGTAGCGCTGATTTCCAGCAAAAGACAGAAATCTGATCCAGTTGTACTTACATGACTAGGGTCTTTTATTACTGGGACCGCTCCACGTTTTAATAGCAAACGATTTGCAAATCCAGCGTCGAGGCCTTGTTAATAAAACATTCGTCACTGAAATGACCAGAACACACAACCGCTCTTCCTACACTCCGTTGCTGCCCCGGAAAAACAAACTGCATCCACTGTTCCTGTAACACTGGGTTCTTTGGAAAGCTGAACACGGTAAGCTTTCCCTCACATCCAAATACACACTTTTTTGGAGACATTCTTGAACAAATCCTATGCAGCACTGGCGCCGATGATTTCCTGTTGAAGCGCGTTGATGTGCGCGGTCTCGCTCTCCTCTAGTCGACGTGTGCGCGGGCGCGCTTTTCCGAGAAAAATGCTCATATAAGGAGTTCCACTCTGATCTACGTCATTAGATCCACGATCGAAAAAAAACCAGCCGAAACTTGTACCAACCCGGAAGTAAGATTTTCGGCACAGAAATTCTCTGTTATTCTTCCAAAATATTTTTTTTAAACTTTGCCCATGTTTAGCATGAGAATCCATCTCTTTAACACTGTAAACAACTCTGAATACATGAAACACCATTGTACCCCCCCTTTAAATATATGTTTAGATTCCACAGACAAATTTCCATATTTTCATTGGAATCATTATTTTGATGCTGCATTATCCAGTAGCCTAAAGTTAACAGTTCATTTTCAATTCATTTTTCTTTTTCTTTCCCCTTTTATAATGAAAATTGTGTAAAGTTTTAAAGTAATTTTTGTGAAGTCAGTTTAATTTGTATAATGCTTTTCACATTATTTCAAATCAGCTTTACATAATATCATGATGTTAATGTTTATAAGATCTTAATATCTTCATAATAGTTGCATTTGACATTACATGACATAACATAACAACAAAACAGACAAACAAACAAACAAACAAGCATTTTAGATTTGCTATTATGTATATCACTATACATCAGTATGCTGTAATATAGGTAATATAGTTTACATTTTGTGATGATATAAACAGTGAAGCTGTTGAGATAAAAATATGGAATGTATGAAATCTTATATAATCTGAAGTCGATATTCAGGAATATGAATGTAATCAGTGCAATATCAGGATCATTCTGGGTGGACCAGCCTTGGATCTAATGAAGCCTCGCTCCTGGAACAGAATCAGTGTTTCCAGGCTGTCATATTAACCGAGACCGATCATTAATTATCACCTGATTATACATGTGCTCACTGTGTTACATCACAATGAGAGGCCCAATGAAACAGCCAAGTTCATCATGCCACAATTTCTGCCAAATTATCAAGCTGGATTCTCAGGGTTCACTTCAGCAGGCAAATGATGCTGAATCCACACAGATCAAATCAGTTCCCCACAGAGCAGCGATGGACGGAGTGATGAAAAAAATGAAACCAATGCCCAATATCTAATGAGAACGATGGCGAGGGAGAGAGCTACAGTCAAATTTACCACAGTTGTGTATGAAAAGTACAGATGTGCTAAACTAAATTGACTGGCTGTCTAGTCGCTTAGTCAGTCTTAAAGGTGGTATCAGCGATTTCAGGCCCAAACATAAATGATCACATTCATCTAATATTTCGCTAGCTGCACGCCCCATAAGCATGCTGTCAAAAAAACGCATCTCTCTAGGTAGCCTAGGCTCTGAGATCTGCACACAAAAACAGTTGGTATCAACATCACTCAAAACCAAAATAAATAGTGTGCCAACCAATCATCGACAGGGGTGGGTGTTGTGAGGTTTTGCGCTCGTGCACGGCTGCCTATGACGGCTGCACGCGAAAATCTCACAACACCCGCCCCTGTCGGTGATTGGTTGGAACACTATCTGTTTGGGTTTTGATTGTTTGGCCAAACAGACTGAAAACAGCTGTTTTTGTGTGCAGATCTCTGAGCCTAGGCTACCTAGAGAGACGCGGTTTTTTGACAGCATGCTTATGGGGCGTGCAGCTAGCGAAATATTAGATGAATGTGATCATTTATGTTTGGGCCTGAAATCGCTGATACCACCTTTAAGGAAGCTCTGAATAATTAGAGCACAATTAGGTCACAATTAGACATTTTTAACTTGGCGCTCATCTGTCCAAAAAAATGTGATCACAGACCAGAGGTTAAAACAACAGCCCAAAAGCAATGAATGAAAGCACATAATTTCAAGAGAGCAATTGAAAGATAGTCAGCAAATATCTATCCCTTCACTGTGCAAAACTACATGTAGTTCTCACAAAAAAAAAAAAAAAAAAAACTGAGACCTGCAGATTATGTAATAACTGGAGCATTGTTCACAGCAGACAAATTTGTTTCTTGGTTTCCTCAGTAATTATCTTGAAATTTACTGTTGAATGCATCAAATTTGTTATAAAAGAGGAGCTTTAAAGTGCCCTTTTTATGCTATTTTAAAGTTTCCTAATGTTGTTTTGGAGTCTCCTACAACAGGTTTACATGCATCAAAGGTCAAAAAACTGTTTCATTTCCTCATAATATACATTTGCACATTACCACATTTTCAATGATTCTCAAACGACTCCCACCTTTCCGCGAGCTACTCTGCTCTGATTGGCCAGACAGCTCAGTCTGTTGTGATTGGTTTACCGCGTACAGCGCCCACGTCAAAAAGCAGCTGAAGAATTGAGCATTTACAGCACAACACTCTGTCAGCATGCAAAATGCTAAAACACACTGCGACAAGAGGGGTAAATCTCTTAAAGCAATATTTTTTTATGGAAGTTTTAAAGTGAAATGTCCAGTGAGTTAGATTATCCACACTGTAAGCACAAAGTCATAAGGTGACATTGGAGAAGTGCTAAATAAATGATTTTGGCCCTTTTTTTGGTGAAAAAAATTCCCGTTTCAGCCAAATACAAATGGAGCTGGTTATGTAATTGGAATGTTTCACTGTATTAGTTTAGAAATCATGGACTGTGGTAAAAGTGTTTTAAGGTCATAACATAGAATTGTGTAAAGTAATATGCGATTATATGTAATATGAGTTTTTTGTCCATATAATGAAAGTAAATGGGGCCCAATTTTGTTGTTTTATGTTCATCACTTCTGAGTTTTCATACAATTTGTCTAGGCTTCAGAGAGGTTTAGGGGCGTGGTTAGGGGTGGTCCTTCCTGATGACTCTTTTTGAAAAAGCGTACGAATACGTACGGTACGAGTGAGGTCGACAGAATTAACATTTCTGGATGAACCTATTCATTCCTTTTGAAACACACAAATAATAATAATAATTATTATTATTTAGAAGAAAAAATGTCTGTTTTTGTATGACTAGTTGATCAATCCTACCATTTCGAAATAGTTCTATGGAAATAACCCAGTGCACACACACGTATGGACTCGCACATATTGAAAGGGTGCATGCCCTGAGCAGTTTGGCTAAATGACAGTCTTTCTCAGCCACTCAATCCCCTGGTGCTGGAGGTTGATTGACAGGCCTGTGCAGTGCATGTCAATAACTATGAGCTGCAGGTGCTGGAGAGGGGGACTCACGCCACGCTCTTCTGTTCTGCTGCTATATTTGGGCCTGCCAGTGCCTGGGCCGGCCAATGGGGGCACTGTATGGGACCGGAGGGCAGAGGAGGGACAGGAGGAGGGGCAGACAAAAGCAGACTGTGGGACTCCCCACTGTCAGACCCGTAAGTCCCATGGAGCCCTGTTCGTCACCCACGGCACAAACAATGCAAACGCACCACCGCCGGACACTCGGTCCCATAGGAGAAAGATAGAAAGAGAGAGACAGCCGGGCTGTCAGAAGTTACACAACCTAGCAGTAAGTTGACAGCAGCTTGGAAAAGTAGAAAGCAAACAAGAAAAACTGAGCTGAGCAGAAACATCAGAAGTCAAAACGTCATTTTCATTTACACAAAACAAGATGCATACTCAGCCACACCTGAAGCTGTTATAACAGTCATTATCAGCATTTTTATAAATAACTCTCATGAAAGAGGCCTTGCTGACAGCTTCTGACGCACTATCACCTCTAAGCAAAAGTGGAAGTCAGCAGCCGGCGTCACTCGCTCATCTGAAGTCATCCAGCAGACCTGATCTACGAGATTCATCAAGCCTGTGATGTTTGTCATAACCTCTCAAGTTGATGCGCAAAAGCTGAACAAACAAATTTGTGTTTTAGAACTTTTGTTCTTTAGACATTGAAGAAGTGATGTCCCTGTTAAAAACTTGAGAAAGTAGCCTTTGCCTTTCTATTACCAATAACAGAAAGGGAAATGCTATAGTACTTTTTCATATACCGTTCAATTTCTTTATTTAACTTTTCTGTTGAATAATTTATATTAGACAGGACTGTTAAAAAAAGAGAGTAAATTAATGAAGACGGAGTATAAGAGTGTGCTTCTGCACTCAGGGCACTGATATTCTTAGCACTGTCAAAATAAAAGTCCTGCTTCCATCACTCATCAGCAAGCCAGTTTATAGGCTATATCAATATCTCCAAATACATCTCAGCTTATATCTGAAAATATCTCAACAACCACGTAAATTCAAATGAGACCGAACAATGAACAAAGGAAACTAAAGGGCCAGTACTAATTTACTAACAGCTTGTGCCAGCACAAACCATCTTTTGGCATTAATAAAACTACTCTCAGGATTTACTATAGATACACAGTGAAGAATTAGCGCAGTGAAGAATTAGCCGTTCGTTTAAAAAGTTTTTGAAAACGGTCTCCATGTAAACAACAAAACCACGAATCTCTGAAGTAAATCGTTTTGAGAAAATGTGTCGTCTGTCCACGGAAAACTCAAAGGAAGAACTTCTCCATTGTAAGCATATCGTTGTCGTGTAAACGTACCTTAAATCTGGCCTCATGGGGTTGAATACACAGACTAAGATAATTAACTGGAACAAAAACAGGTGCGTAACTAATAAGGAACCATGGCAACAAACAAGCAAATGGAACACAGTCAAACAGAAAAGAACCAATGAAACTAAACATATCTGTGACACAACACCCCCCCTCCCGGAAGGCACGTCCTCGCAATGTCCAACACAAGGTGCAAATAAACAATACTATCAGCAGATAGAGACAGATAGAAATATCTTGTCTAGATATTTGGATAAGCCATCGAAAAACCTATACACTGTAAAAACTAAAGGAGCCTCAAGTATCCTGTTGGATACTCAAGGAACTTCAAAATGTAATTTTGGTGCCTCAAAGCTCTTTTTCCTATGGTAGGGTTACTGGAGGAGCATTGACAATCTTTGAGGTTCTTGCTGGAACTTATGGGATCCTTTAAGCACTTTGCATTTACTTCAGAGGTTCTGGAGTCACCTTTTCATTACCATGAGACCTCGAAGTGCTTTGGGGGAAAATAGAGGAACTTGAATGCGATAAAAGGGTTATTGGAAGATCTTTTAACATTTAAGTGGTTCCTGGAAGATCTCTTATGTTAAAGCCAGCATCTGGAGGAACCCAATGGTTCAGTGAGGCCCGAATTAGATTATTATTCTATTATTATTATCCTATTATTATTATTATTATTATTATAGGCTACTTAAGTTTGATTCAGTATACATACCCAGGTGAAAAAGACGTACTATTAAATGTATTAAAAATGTACTTGAGTGTGTTTTTAGTAGACCTACAATACAAATATAGCCTACTTTAATGCATTTTTATTATTATTATTATTAGGCAAGTTTGATTCAGTATACATACCCAGGTGAAAAAGATGTACTATTAAATGTATTAAAAATGTACTTGAGTGTGTTTTTAGTAGACCTACAATACAAATATACTTTAATGCATTTTTAATACATTTAACAGTAACTATAGTCTTTTTCACTTGGGTAGCTTACATATATTTAGTATAGGCCTATTTTATTAAGTCATTTAAACCTTAAACAACAACACTAAATAATAATAATATTATATAAAGAAGAAGAAGCAGGAGGAGAAAAGTATTATTCTGTCACGAAACTGCTGCTATTCCTCTGCTGTCGTCGCTTCAGTGATCCTCGCGCTGCTCGCGCGCAACAAAGCTCAGCTGATCGTCATCAGGAAAGTAACGGCTCCTCTCATCAAAGCTTCCGCCGTTTATTCGGCTCTCCATTACAAGGTTTGTAAACTCGCCAAATAAATATAAATACAGAGTCTACTCACTATATATTTAAACACACATATATATAAACTAAATTTATTATACATTACTACGTTTTTACAGTGTTTACCACTCGTTTATTGCACAGTAGCCTATCTGGTATGAAGGTTTTACCCGCGATGCTAACTACGTTGATCTAATGAACAAATGGAAATGATTGACTTATTGTCTTAGATTGATTTAGTCATTCAATTCAACATATTTTGTACAACTGTGTCTTCAAATTGCTGATATAGCCTAACTAATTTAGAAAATTCTCTGATTCTTGGCGTTTGTTATGAATAACAAAAACAGGTTATAGTTTGCTCTGTTTTTGTTTAGCCTAACTTTACTACAGGTGCCCTCATTCTCTCAAATACCATTTTAAAGCCATTTACTGGCCAATAAATATTATGTTGTGAATAATCAGCTTTGTTCTTTTGTTTCCCCAGAACAACCATTACATTTCTAAAATAATCTGAACATTTCAGTGGCAACATTGAATTACAGTAAGTACCTGCACCACATGCAAGTACTTTATTACTATGAACTTTCTCTGTGTGAAATTGTATTGTTTGACTGTGTACTTGTGTTTTTTAATCAGTTACTCTCTGAAAATCTTTTCTCATGATCTCAAATCTCATTCATGTTAGTCAGAAAAATAATATCACAGGTTTGATTCACAAAAAATGCTATAGACATTTTAACTCTGAATTATAACTTAAAGTTTAGTCTTTTTCGACAAAAAAATAAATAAATAGGAAAAAGCAATTAGGCTTCAGAAGACTTGCAACACAACCCATAACACATGAGTTGTGAACTCATTGATTATTTTTAGGATCTTTTCTGGGACATTTTTGGAGCTTAACCATTTTTACATAAATTGTTGCATTGAATTGAACTAGACAAGTGTGCATAAGAATGGTTTCATGAATGATTTACACAATTTTTTTCTGCTTGTGTTTCATGCAGTGTCAGCGATCGGTGACTGGGGTTGCATTATGCCTGAGATCTGCTTTTGGGTTCCACAGACAGAAAGTCAAACAGGTTTGGAACGTCACAAGGCTGAGGAAATTATTTAAATTTCACAACTATCACTTTAATAACATTACTAACAGTAAATTTTGTACTTTGCAGGGATCTCGGTAAGCTGAAATACAAGTTTGATCAAGAATAAAAATCCTCCTGTAGACCTGAAAATCATCGAAGTGCCTGGACCATCCACCAGAAAAGAGGAAAAACAAACGGAAAACGATGCTGTACCTTTTCACTTTTCTAACTCATTAAGTACCTCACACCAACTTGGTCCCATAGTGACATTTTTGACCACAAACGAAATTGCTGATCGTGTGAATTCATATTGAAATGACTGAATTCACCAGTGAACATTCACAGAACAACAGATCATTTTACTGCACCTTAAATCTGTTTCGGGTCGAAGCATCTACTTCTACTTCCTCTATCTTGTTTCATGAGAATACTCAACAACCATTTATGAACACTGTTGATTCAAGTCACACATTTAAGCTTTTCAAAAGCCATAGTGTACATTACAGTCTCCAGTCTAACGGCATCCCAGACTTAAACATTGCATTTTATGATTCAAAATAGCTGAATAACTAACCATCAGAGATTTCAGTATAGAGATAAAGGTTACAGCACAATTAGTGTATATTAGCACTGTTGTTTGTTTTTGGCATCTGATAGAGCTTTTGGACTTGGAAACAGTGATGTCAGACTAACCATCGGACTGAAACACAAATGTTTTAAAGTTAAGTATGATGGACATTTTTAATTAGTTCAAATGTATTTTTTTACATTGATTTATTTAGTGGAACATATGTGTTTCCATGCATTTTGTTGAGATGTCTTTTCTTGTTTATCTATTGTATATACATGGTTGATTATTCATGTTGCTTATGTATTATACTATTTTTTTGTGTAGTCATTGATATTAATCTGTAGTTAGCTTTTTTCCCCATGTGCATGGAAGTGTATGTATAAAAATGAATATCAAATATGTAATAAACAATTCTTATTTTGTATTTGGTTCAATTTGTTTATTATAATAGAAGTCAAAGATAACCATAGTAACAACATGAAATTAAATATAAAAAAAAAAAATGAAATTTGGTTCCTGGAGGCACCCAAAGTGGTTCCACACAGTGCCTAATATAAGAGTTCCTCAGGAAACCTGTGTGGTTCCTCAGAGAACTGCCCCTTTTTAAAGGGTGCCTAGAGGATCTACAGACGGTTCCGCCGGTGTGGCGAAGTGAAGAACCCCAAAAGGTTCCTCCAAGCACCTTTTATTTTTACAGTGTACTTGTCAAACACTAGCCAGAAATATCATTATTAGAGATTACCAATGCGATAGAATAGACTGAATAATGCAAAGTGCACAATGATGAATGGAGGATAATGTAGTTCATATATAACATGCCAATGCAAAGACATCCACGGGTACATCTAAATAAATTAAATTATTTCCCCATCAGTGCTTTTTAAAGTGAGTAAGTAGATAGAGGGGCCATCCGCTGTGCTGGACACATATTGGCCCGGCTGTAACAGGCAATTACAGCATCCACAGGGTGAAGATTAGAGTCATTAACAGTGCTTAACACCAGGCAACGCACCAGTGAATTATTAAAGACCTGGGATACAACCTTACCTCAGCACTTCCTGTCTTGACAGAACTGCAGCATGTAACTTTACTAAAAAATACAGCGCTTTTACATACTTCAGTTTTATAATATTTTACTGTTTTGAGTCTTTGTTGAGTACTGTTTGACTTTTTTCAAACTGGTGGTATATGTGTATGTATATAATATGTGAGAATTATCCTTCATTTGTTATGAATAACTGTCTTTTGGTTCCAGATAAAAAGAGAAAATGATGACAAAATTAAGTCAATTGTAAAATATTTGATTCACTTGATTATTGATTATTATTATGCTTTTTCCATTTATTTATAAACTTTTTTTTTCCATTGAATTTCGAGAAAACGTTATAACTTTCAAAAGTTTGTGGTCTGTTTTTTTTTCATGTTTTTAAAAGTCTCGTTAGCACTTTATTTTATAGTCCTGCTCCACATAATAATAATAATAATTTTTATTTATATAGCGCCTTTCCAGGGCTCAAGGACACTTTACAATGAACAAGCAACAATAATGGCAATGGACAAAGATAATAAACAAAACAACAGTAGGTAGATGAGAGTAAAAGTACAGTAAAGGAGAATTAGGTAGATGGGGCAGCATACAGCAGAATACAATCAGACGCAACAAAATGTAGTACAACTTAAGAATGGTAACATTTAGAAAATAAGTGAGTTTTGAGCATAGTTTTAAATTCAGAAATAGTATTAACACAACAGAGTGATCGGGGGAGAGAGTTAGTTAACCATAGTTTGGGTGCAACAACACTGAATGATCTACTCCCCATTGAAGCTAGGCGATGCCGAGGGACAACGAGAAGGCTAGAGTCAGAGGATCGTAAGGAGCGAGTCGGGGTGTAGGGGTGGAGCAGGTTACAAAGATGGGGGGAGCCAAGCTGTGCAGAGATTTAAAAGTGAGCAGGAGGATTTTGAATTTAAGCCACTTGAAGCCAGTGAAGATCGTACAAAATTAGGGTGATATGGGCAGAACGCTTGGCGTGGGTAAGTAATCTAGCAGCAGAGTTTTGAACGTATTGCATTCTGGAAATGGAGCTAGCAGAATAGACCAATGAAAAGGGCATTACAGTAATCAAGACGTAATGTGACAAATGCATGGATGACATTTTCAGCTTCTTTGATACTGATGAAGGGACGGAGCTGGGCGATGCGACATAGATGAAAGAATGCTTATTTTGTGATAGAATTAATATGAGCCTGGAAAGAGAAAGAGGAGTCAAAGATTACACCAAGAGAATTTTGCTAATGAGTGACGTGTACATGTACATACTATGTACTTATTATAGCAATTACAATAACTGGGCTATAACTAGTTACTAACCCTGAACATACCCCTAAACCTAACCTTAACCCATGTAGTTACCGCATATTACCAGTACTTTCTTACTGTAAGTGTAACTGAAGTCTCTTATGCTCACCAAGGCTGCATTTATTTGATTTTCGAACATACACATCTCCCATTCCTTTTCTTTATAGGCATTAAAAAATAAAACAAATAAAAAATCAACAAAGTCATCCCAAAACAAGAAGCTTTGGGATGAATCACATTACAAAATTTGGTTAAAGGCAAAAT
Source organism: Scardinius erythrophthalmus (assembly GCF_964197995.2). Classification (NCBI taxonomy): domain Eukaryota; kingdom Metazoa; phylum Chordata; class Actinopteri; order Cypriniformes; family Leuciscidae; genus Scardinius; species Scardinius erythrophthalmus. The sequence continues at coordinate 28,300,972 of NC_138226.1, read as the reverse complement.
AGAATTTGAAAATTGGAAGGAAAAAAAAAATATTACCAAGACAAAATAAAATACTTAAAGGGATAGTTCACTTTGAAATAAAATTTTGGTATGTTTTAGCTTACCTCAAGGGCATCCAAGATGTAGATGTCTTTTTTTCCGCAGTAAAAACGATATAAATACTGTTCGTTTTCACAAACCGCTCGTTTCGTGTCTTAGGCCATCAATGTGTACTTACGATGGGGAATTGTTTAATTTGGACGATGGGGAATTGTTTTAATTTGGACTCTGTGCATGCTCTTTGAGACAGTGACCATAGACCTGCATTATATGACTGACAGACAAAAACAGTTTGACCTAAAAATATCAAAATTGAAACTACTGTGGAAAAAAAGACACCTACATCTTGGATGCCCTTGAGGTAAGCTAAAACATACCAAAATTTTATTTCAAAGTGAACTATCCCTTTAAAGCGGCGCTATGCAGTTTTGGCAATTTCTTTGCTGTTTTCTCGCTTTTTGCTCGCGGGTTTCTCTATAGAGCTCCCCCTACAGCTTCGGAATAGATATTTGACAACACTGTCATAAAAACTCGTTAGCGACTCTCCACCCTCCCATCTTCTCCCTCTGGTCATGTGCATTTGTTTTCAAAGAAGCCGGCGAACGCACAGAGCCATGTCCACTGAGGTATGTATGATACACAGAAGACTAGCATATTGATAGTGTATGTGTGCAGTGCCGTAAATACCCTGGTAATCCAGAGTTCTCGCGAGAGCACAAGTTGAATTTGCTCAGTGAGTTACTCTGGTGTTGAGTAATGATGCTCATTAAATATGCCCCTCTATCTGAGCTGCACCAATCACATCGGGTTATCTGATATAGGCGGCCAGAGGTGAGATGACGACAGCGCTGCGACGTCGAAGTCATTAGTAAACATTGCAAGATGGCTATGGATGAACACCATTTGTTTGAAACGGCTTTGGCCGCTACAATGAAAGATTTAGAATTTTGATCTAAAAGAGGAACAGAAGACGGCGCTCGAATCGTTCCTTTGCAAGAAGGGCGTTTTTGCTGTTTTGCCGACTGGATACGGTAAGAGTCTAATCTACCAGCTAGCTCCGCTGGTAGCTAAGCGATAACTTGTTGTGATTGGTCGTAGTGTTATCCAATTGCGTGCAGTGAGATTTTCAAATACATGCCTGGTGCCGCCCTTCGAGCTGGCCGATTTTCATTAGTCGACGCCAGACCATTAATCTTTTAGATTTAGGTCTGGATTTCCAGGCTAGTGCCGTAAAGCAATTTGTTACATCGCGAGGCCTGCCGGCCCAAAGTTGCAAGGGTGGTTTTTCCGCTCAAAGGCGCTAGGGGGGTGCGAGAAGACCACCATTCAACCCGAAAAAAGTCATATAACCATTCCAATGACTCCAAAGCTGTTCAGTTAAGGTAAATTAAGCTAAAAAAAAACCCTGCATAGTTCACCTTTAACAAAAAAGAAAACAAAAGAAAAGAAAAGGAAGGCGCAATACTGTGTACCTATAAAAAGGAAAACATGAATCACTTGTCCCAAAAAGCATTTTGGAAGATTAAATCAAATCAGCCAGGGGTTTGGTGTAATTTTCATGTATTTTCATCTTATAAAACATTTTTTACATGAAAAAATATTCATATTTTTATATGAATAAAGCTTATCTCAGGTAAGACTTCTGTTGACAGCTATAGAATATGGTAGCTGGTTTATAGCTGATCTAAGCTGGTCATTAGCTAGTGTACACTGGTAAATCACCTTGAACCAGCAACAGACTATCTACCAGCTGATCATTCCTGATTAAATTGGTCAGACCTGCTTTTGGAACACAGTAACGGGTCACCCATCCAATGACCAGCTTTGAGTAGCTAATGGCCTGCTCTTACCTAACCTGGTTAATGTGATAATTTGGTTAACTGTTTATGTGATATTCCTTAAAAGTTTGTGAGCATATAGATGGTTTCTGGCGCAATACCATCCACAATCATAGGGATCTATATCCAGCAAATGAACCGCAAATGATCATCTTAGAACAGTTATCAACCAGCTAGAAAACAGTTACCATGTTCCAAAACACAGCTACAACCAGCTTAAGACTTTACTAGCTAACATATAGCATATAGCTAACCAGCAATAACTCACTGTTCTGGGGTGCATTTCCCATATCCTTGGTAACGACTTGCTCAGAGTTTAGTATTGAAGCATGTAGCATCATTTAACAACCCTACAGCTCATGGTTGGGCTGTATTGAAAGGCCTACAGGTTACTGCTAAAAATCAATTTGGTCATGAAGATTTTGAATGGTATTTTTACTTTCAAATCTTTTGTTCAGACCTAAGTGTGCACACTCCCACCGACGCACACACATTTTTGTAAGTGCTTTTCCTGTAAATCTATAGCAGAATCATTGTTTCTTGCATGATTGGCATACACACATTCAAGGTTACTGGACCTCAACACATGAAGAGTGATGGTCAGTTTTTTACACATTGACCTCTGGGGATCTGTGCAAACCGAGTGGGCAGTAAGTCATTGTGATCTGTAGCACTTGTGATCAATGTACTACACCTTCACCCACCACAACCATATATCTCTCAAGGGAGCGAGAAAGATGGTAAAACCACAGAAGATCAAAGCTGGAGAGCATTCCATGTAGAGCCTCTGCTTAAAAAAAATCTAGCTTCATGCATTCTCTTTTTTTTAAACCAAACTTGAATGTGGGTTAGTTTCATTTTTAAAAAAAGCAACATTTTGAACAAAAAGCTGAGAAAATGCATTTTCATCAAATACTATGTCCGGATTGGATTCAGAACAATGATCAAAACATAGATGGAGTAGATCAAGTCCATAGACACCCCCACAGTCTCGTACCTCTTCCTGAATCGACATTTCATTAAGTAATGTTAGGCAGTTTTGATTTATATGCTATTAAATGTTTGATGATCGCATTATTTTACATGTGCATAAGCAATGCTTTTATCACCAGTTTCTGCTTCTTTTTTCTTGTACTCGTTCACAAGTTGCATAGCACCCCCTACCGTAAAATTGGATTGCCTGAAAATTCTGTCAATGGAGGGGAAGCCTTGTGTCATAAATTATGGAAAATTAAAAAAGAAAATGGTGGGGAAAGAGATAATTATGTTTTAATTAATATGACTAATTCATGTCAAATACAGCAACACATTCACAAAACATACACATTTGTATTCTAACTAGGGATGCACCGAAAGGTTTTCTTTGGGCCGATACCAATATTGATTTTAACGAGCAATTATTGGCTGATTCTGATCCCGATATTTTTCACTTGCTCTATTATTTGAAAAATAATACAATTCTTTCTAACCAATTGAGAAAGGTAGACTGAAAAAAAATGGCGTAAAAACAATTTCCAATCAAAAAATTCTGGTAAATTTAACAAATAATTGTTAAAGAAATGGCAAATAAAACGTTCAATTAAATGTGAAATTTTAAAGTAGAAAGACCTTTTAGGGGGGAGTTCATAGGGCCCTCTGCATATTACCTGGTCAGAGCTGGCCATTAGCTACTCAAAGCTGGTCATTGGGTGGTCAAAATAGTACTTTATACTCCAATCATCTTAGTTTTACTTACACCTTCCATATATATATATATTTTTTTTTACAGAGTACCCATTTATTTATAGCGCAATGGCTTGGCGTTTATAATAAATGTTGTCTATATTGAATGCCACTATAATTTATACCTGTTTTAAACATATATTTCATTCCTGTTTTGTTCTGAACACCATTAAACTTAAATAATCTGTGGTGCAGTAGGGAATCCAAAATACATGTTTATAATGTTTGTAAATGTTTCATTTTATTTACTGGTATTCTGCATTATCACTGAATGTAATAATAAAATGTGACTAAAATACATGATGCGATTTGTCCACAATGCAATTTTGAACTGGTACAGCGTATAGTCAGGTGCGACTTATTTTTGGAAAACACGGTAAGCATGAGAGCGGTTTCAGAAGGCCTGTGTGTTCTCATTAGGAAGGTGACCCCTCACTCAGAGCATAAACACAGTTACCAGGCGGAAATTCACTCATTAGCATCATCTCAGCACTGTGACTTCCTATCAGCGCATGTGTGTGTGTGTGTGTGTGTGTGTGTGTGTGTATGTGTGTGTGCACAGAAGACATCTGGTGATCCTGTGGGAGATGTTCAGCTTGGTTAGGCTGCTGTTAGCTCTGCACTGTTGAGGACTTAATAATGAGAAATTAAAGAGTTGTTGTAGCTGCGGGCGGTTTAAGTATGAAGGCTGCTGTCAGAAAAAAAAAAATCCATTCTAAGTTTGGAAAGTCAGCATTTTCTGACGGACAGTTTCAGAACTCTCTTCTCCAAAAGCAACTCTTTCCAATGACGGATGTTTTCTCACCCTCACCTACATGTATGCCTTTGATTGCCGCTGTCAACTTTGGGAAAGTAAGAGGCCACAAATCAGTATTACTTTAGACTCAAAAGCCCCACTATTTGTAAATATGTAAATATGTGTGCACATCCAAAGCCCAAATTAGGCCCAGGTGCATAAATACACACAAAAAAGGTAGATGTCGATCCACCCTCTAAAATTAATGGATCAAGAAAATTTTATTACAAACAAAATAATTCTACATAGTTGTATGATTGAAGCGGTAGTAAAATAGTTAATACACACCTGTGTTTTTTTAGCAACTATAAACAACCCAGAGTAACTCTTTGACAAGCATACAAATTTGAAGAGTACGTTGTATAAAAAATATTGCACTGTCATATGTTTTATCCCATCATATCGCCCAGCCCTCATTCTTTTTAAATCACCATGAAATCAATATTGACAATTCTTATTTTTTATATTATAAATTAATTGTCTTGTAAATCTTTTTTTTATTTATTCATGTGCCCTCGTACTTCCCTGCCTCTTGCAGTGACATCTCTTCTCTGATGACGTGAGGGCGGGATCAACCTGTCACTCACATGACATCACAGCAATAGCAGCACAACCATCCAATCAATTCCCGATGGACAAAATCAAGCCCCGCCCTATTATTTATCTATTTTTGTGCGAGAAGCTATTTCACTTGATATACATCACAATAGCTAAGAAAAAAACTATTGCAACTTCCATTTCATGCCGACTTTGGTTGCCATGAAATAAAAAGCGCACAGGCCACAAAACATAACCCTTCCACACGTAAGTTTAAAATATTCTGAGCGCATCTGTCTCTGTCTCAGCACCAGCCAATGTGCGAAAGCACATTTTAATTTAGCAGTTGATCACGTGATGCACTGACCGTTCTAATCCCACCGGTGTGATCGTACGCTCCAGGGACCAGCCTAGACTGATAACACCAGTGTAATTGTACATGCGAAAGGGTTAATGACAATAATAGATTTGACTTGTGCAATACTACTTAATGTAAGAACTTTTTTGATGATAAGGGGAGAATTCTAAGTGAAATAACCGAAAATGACAGAAGTCACTGTTTTCAGCAAAAGTAAAAAGAGATTACATCATCACAGACTTAAGAGGGCTGAGGCCATCAAAAAGATTTGTGTGCTGGCAGCTAATCGCTGAGAGTTAATCGCTGATTTCTAGGGGGGCCGAGATGAAAGACTTGGGCTTAAGTCCCTCTAAATAAGCTATAGAATCACCTACGCATGCAACACGTGAGTTACGTGCACATCCTCAGCCTTTCTGAAGGACGGCATGTGTGAACTGTTCATTCTTTTCAGGCATAAAAGCTTCAACACTTACAAATCAGATAGCGCACATGGTTTACTGCAGAATCCCCAGTCAAAGGTTGCATGTTTTGTTCAGCTTTCTTCTGAGCATGTGCATGCATGCAGTGGAGGGTGGGGTTTGGGAGCTGGAGGGTTCTGCGCATCTCTTAAGACATCAGTCTCCTTGAAAAATATGCTGCTGCAGACCACACTTCGTCAAAAACCCACACATCTACATAACCTGACTTTCAGCAGAACTGCACTTCACAATGCCAAAGTTGCAGATGTTCTTAACCAGTTTAGTCTGTCATAGACCGTAATCGCTTCACATAAATCACATCACATTGCATGAAATGATAGAATATCAAGCCGTGCGCTACTCCAATGTGTCTTCAGAAATCTGCCGAATGAATCACCACCACCATCTGTCCTGAGCTGGTGATTGCCCAGAAAACATTTCCTGTCCCACCTGCCACTCTTCCACTCCCAGGGGAAAATAAGAAAATGAAAAGACACAAAACATATTCATTTTATAAGGGAGGAATATAGCTATGCTTGAAATGGAATGCTAGCTTACTTCTTATGGAATTATGCACAGTATACTGTATAATGCATCTGTTTGTTCACCCAATGGCAGCTAAGTGTTCTGAAAACCTGTTATATATATACAGTCAGGTCCATAAATATTGGGACATTGACACAATTCTAATCTTTTTGGCTCTATACACCACCACAATGGATTTGAAATGAAACGAATAAGATGTGCTTTAACTGCAGACTTTCAGCTTTAATTTGAGGGTATTTACATCCAAATCAGGTGAACGGAGTAGGAATTACAACAGTTTGTATATGTGCCACCCACTTTTTAAGGGACCAAAAGTAATGGGACAGATTAACAATCATAAATCAAACTTTTACTTTTTAATACTTGGTTGCAAATCCTTTGCAGTCATTTACAGCCTGAAGTCTGGAACGCATAGACATCACCAGTTGCTGGGTTTCATCCCTGGTGAAGCTCTGCCAGGCCTCTACTGCAACTGTCTTCAGTTCCTGCTTGTTCTTGGGGCATTTTCCCTTCAGTTTTGTCTTCAGCAAGTGAAATGCATGCATGATCGGATTCAGGTCAGGTGATTGACTTGGCCATTGCATAACATTCCACTTCTTTACCTTAAAAAACTCTTTGGTTGCTTTTGCAGTATGCTTCGGGTCAATGTCCATCTGCACTGTGAAGCGCGGTCCAATGAGTTCTGAAGCATTTGGCTGAATATGAGCAGATAATATTGCCCGAAACACTTCAGAATTCATCCTGCTGCTTTTGTCAGCAGTCACATCATCACTAAATACAAGAGAACCAGTTCCATTGGCAGCCATACATGCCCACGCCATGACACTACCACCACCATGCTTCACTGATGAGGTGGTATGCTTTGGATCATGAGCAGTTCCTTTCCTTCTCCATACTCTTCTCTTCCCATCACTCTGGTACAAGTTGATCTTTGTCTCATCTGTCCAAAGGATGTTGTTCCAGAACTGTGAAGGCTTTTTTAGATGTTGTTTGGCAAACTCTTATCTGGCCTTCCTGTTTTTGAGGCTCACCAATGGTTCACATCTTGTGGTGAACCCTCTTTATTCACTCTGGTGAAGTCTTCTCTTGATTTTTGACTTTGACACACATACACCTACCTCCTGGAGAGTGTTCTTGATCTGGCCAAATGTTGTGAAGAAAAGCATGTTGTGACCAAATGCTTCAGAACTCATTGGACGGCGCTTCACAGTGCAGATGGACAATGACCCAAAGCATACTGTGAAAGCAACCAAAGAGTTTTTTAAGGTAAAGAAGTGGAATGTTATGCAATGGCCAAGTCAATCACCTGACCTGAATCCGATTGAGCATGCATTTCACTTGCTGAAGACAAAACTGAAGGGAAAATGCCCCAAGAACAAGCAGGAACTGAAGACAGTTGCAGTAGAGGCCTGGCAGAGCATCACCAGGGATGAAATCAAGCAACTGGTGATGTCTATGCGTTCCAGACTTCAGGCTGTAAATGACTGCAAAGGATTTGCAACCAAGTATTAAAAAGTAAAAGTTTGATTTATGATTGTTAATCTGTCCCATTACTTTTGGTCCCTTAAAAAGTGGGTGGCACATATACAAACTGTTGTAATTCCTACACCGTTCACCTGATTTGGATGTAAATACCCTCAAATTAAAGCTGAAAGTCTGCAGTTAAAGCACATCTTGTTCGTTTCATTTCAAATCCATTGTGGTGGTGTATAGAGCCAAAAAGATTAGAATTGTGTCAATGTCCCAATATTTATGGACCTGACTGTATATATATATATATATATATATATATATATATATATATATATATATATATATATATATATTAGTCCGGATGCTTGTGGTGCAGAAATTACATACTTCACCTTTTAAAAAACATAATTACTAATTACTTCCTGTTCAGACAACGCACTGGAAATGGAAGGTCAATTCAAGAGCGATGCATTGTAGGATATGTGTTCACACACACTGGAAAGTATAGTCCACCATACATATACTGTATTTCATGCATACTGTGCACAGTATGCATAAATCTGTATAAATGATAAGAATAGCTTGTTATTATTCCATATATGGCCTGTTTCTATTTTTCACACCTAGTCTTTTTTCTCCATGTGTCTAATGAATTCAACAGATTTCTACTAGATTTCTCAGATGTGACTTCTTGTATGTGTTTCTCTGGCCTTTGAAGCTTTACACGATGGCACAACTGCCCTGTGGGGATCCGGAATCAACGCCACAGTTAGCTTTAATGATCTGTCTTAAAGTAGACGCAGTAATCAGGTTAGTACATCAAACAGAGCAGAGCATAATTTAGTTTCACCGTTTAGAAAACCCTACAGATATTACAGCGGGAAGCAATAAACTATAAAACGCAAGTTAGAAAAACAAAGCTTCGTCCTCTGAAACCGGATGAAGTCCTGATCCTTGCACAGGTGCCTTGTCATGGTTACAATCTGTGTCTGCCTTCCCACCAGAGAGCCACCGTGAACCAGAACTGTCAGCACAGTGCAATTTGTTCCGAGAGGAGAAAGCGCCGCGCCACCTGAAGCACGTGCCTGCCCACCGTCGCCAGAGCAACAATTAGACTGTTGCATCTTCTGCTTTCTCCACTGCTGAACCAGTTCATGTTTACTAAATGTATAGATTCTATAAAAAATAATAAGCATGATTTATGCTAATAACAGAATATTTTCAAACACTGACACATTACTTATTTTTTAGCTGCTATATTAATTGCCAAAATATTGATAATAATGATAATAATGCAGCATCTCTGCAGAATTGATGTGATATTTTAGCCCAATGCTCTTGGCAAACATCAAATAATAAGGCGAATGTGATTAAAAAAAAGGTTGGCAGTTGGTAAGTTTTTTTTTTTTATGTTTTTTTTTTAAAGAATTATCTTGTGCTCGCCAAGGTTGCATGTATTTGGTCACAAGCACAGTAAAACAGTAATACAGTGAAATAGCAATTTTCTATTTTACTTTAAAATGTAATTTATTCCTGTGATGGCAAAACTGAATTTCCAGCATCATTACTCCAGTCTTCAGTGTCACACGATCATTCAGAAATCATTCTAATATGCTGATTTGATGTTCAGGAGACATTTCTAACTATCAATGTTGAAAACAGTTGTGCTGCTTCATACTTTTGTGGAATCCATGATACATTTTGTTAGGATTCTTTGATGAATTGAAAGTTCAAAAGAACAGCATTTAATTAAAACAGATTTTTTTCTTTTTTTTTACATTCTAAATGTTTGTACTAATACATTTAATGCACTTAACAAACCTAGCCAGTTCAGATATTCCATGTGTTCTAGCTCAAGCAAACCTGGTGCAACTAATGCAGCCCTTGATTAGCTGCATCAGGGGCCTCATGTACTAAGACTTGCGTTAAATTCATACTAAAACATTGCATCTAGACAAAGCTGTAAATGTGCGTACGCACAAAAAAAAAACAGATGTATGAATCTCTGCGTACGAAGGATCCCACGCATATTCTCTTTGTACATCCCAATTAACGTAAAATTGAGCGCACATGCACGAGCACAACGCCCCACCCAGTCTCCTCCCTTAATTAAATCAATTTAAATATGGTAATGAGTCCACTTTGGCAAAATAATTAAAGGTGCTACTATCGGAGGTAGAAACGAGAAAAAATATTTTATTTGGAACTTTGTCCTCCGGAATTAATAACAAAAGGAAAAAATATGATTGGGAGAGTTTGGCTGATGCCGTCAATGCGGTATTATTATTATTATATAAATTATTATATAAATATTATATATATATATATATATATATATATATTTTATATTATATTTTAAATTAATTAATATTTAATATTTAGTATTTTTATTAATATTATATTATATTGTATTATATTATATTATATTATATTATATTATATTATATTATATTATATTATATTATATTATATTATATTATATTATATTATATTTTATTTATAGACTAAGGGTTGTATCAATTTGCATATGCTTTTATATGTTCTTACTTAATTGCATAATTGATAGAATATTCCATTAAGGCTCATGTGACAATATATGTCAATTATTTTATAAATTGCAAATTAATAGCAATGCTTCCCACAGGTGGTGGTGCGATAGACTTGTAGAACAATTCGTTGTGTAATGTTTGCAACTTCACTTCATTGCCTGTAAGAGTCGCCAACGGACAAAAACAATGAGAAATATAATACGTCAGACATAAAATTGGCGTGGAGGAACGCACATTCTCGCGTTAATTTCACTGTTAGTACATCCGACCGTGAGCGTGAAAGCTGGCGTACGCAAAGTTTTTGTGCGTGCGCAAGATTGATACATGATGCCCCAGGTGTGCTTGAAAGAACACTTTATTTTGCAGATGTGTGTTGTTGTGAGGGATTCTATTGGGGGTTGAATAATTTTGAGACAGCAGAAGTCATTAAAAGTTCCATTTTCTGTTGTACACTTCCAAAATGTTCCTTCTGTTTAAAAAAACAACCTATAATATTCGACAGACAATTTTCAGTCCATTTTATTTTGCTTTACAAATTTGCTTCCACAAATTCAGTGGTTCAAACTCGACAGAAAATTCAACATTTCACATCGGCTGTTAACGAAGACTAGAGCAATGGGTGAGAGAGTCTGTCACATGCCTGTCCTGTCTCATGTAGCACATGTGGTATTTTGTGTTCCTGTCTCTGTCTCGATCCCAACTCTCCTTGTTATCTCATTATTGGTTTCATTTGCCCCACCTGTTGTTCCCTCATCACCTGCCTGATTTGTCCCTTTTATAAGTTCCTTTGTGTTTGCAGAATGTGTCGGATTGTTGTCTTGTATATGTCTCCCGGTTTCCCGTGACCCTCTGGTATGTTTGTTTTTGAAGTTGTTGTTTTGTTTTATATTATGTTTTTCACCCTTGTGGGTTTTTGTTTTCAATTATGTTTCTTTTATTGAATAAATCATTCTTTCCGCATTTGAGTCCTCACCTAGTTTTCTTTAGTTATAACGTAACATAACGATCCGACCATGTCGAGGACTCAGCGAAGGATTTACCACCACCCACCAGCCCCCTCTGTTTCGTGCCCCCAATACGAACGTATTCTTCGTTTTCAGTCGCTAAGTTCCCTCCGCCAACAAGGGGCTGATCTGAGGAAGTTCGCGGCCGAATTCCTTAGAGTGGCGGAGGGATTAAAACTGAATGAAGGGCCTCTTAAGGACCTTTTCTTTTATGCACTCGACAAGCCCATGGACTGGTTGCTCAGGAGGGTGTATGATAGGAGTACCTTTGAGGCGATGGTGGAGGGTCTCGCTCGCTTGCAGGAGCGAGAGGCCAGGAAGATGGTCTCTTTTCCGGTGGTCCCAGTTCCGGTGGTCCCAGTTCCGGTGATCCCAAAACGGAGGAGGACAAGGAAGACTCCCTCCATGACTGTCCTGGTGGACTTTGTTCCGGTGGTCCCGAGTCCGGTGGTCCCAGTTCCGGTGGTCCGGAGTCCGGTGGTCCAGAGACGGAGGAGGAATAGAAAGGCCTCCTCAAAGACTTGTCTGGTGGTTCCTAAACCAGAGACCATCTCGGAGATTGCTGTCGTTCTGCCCGCGCCGTCCAGCTCTGCCCGCGCCGCCCAGCTCTGCCCGCGCCTCCCAGGCGCCCAGCTCTGCCCACACCACCTAGGCGCCCAGCTCTGCCCTCGCCGCCCAGGCGCCCAGCTCTGCCCGCGCCGCCCAGGTGCCCAGCTCTGCCCGCGCCGCCCAGGCGCCCAGCTCTGCACGCACCGCCCAGGCGTCCAGCTCTGCACGCGCCGCCCAGCCGCCCAGTTCTGCCCCCGACGCCCAGTCGTCCAGCTTTGCCCTCGCCGCCCAGGCACCCAGCTTTGCCCTTGCCGCCCTGGCCTCCCGAACTCTGTGGGCCGCCCTGGCCTCCCGAACTATCCATTTCCCCTGCCCCACCCTGGTCTGTCCTTCCTGTTCCCCCTGTTCCACCCTGGTCGGTCCCTCCCACCCCGCCCTGGTCGGTCCCTCCCATCCCTAGTGGAGCGTCTGGTAGCTGCTCCATAAGGAGGGGGTAATGTCACATGCCTGTCCTGTTTCGTGTAGCACATGTGGTGTTTTGTGTTCCTGTCTCTGTCTTGATCCCAACCCTCCTTGTTATCTCATTCCTGGTTTCATTTGCCCCACCTGTTGTTCCCTCATCACCTGCCTGATTTGTCCCTTTTATAAGTTCCTTTGTGTTTGCAGACTGTGTCGGATCGTTGTCTTGTATACGTCTCCTGGTTTCCCGTGACCCTCTGGTATGTTTGTTTTTGAAGTTGTTGTTTTGTTTTATATTATGTTTTTCTCCCTTGTGGGTTTTTGTTTTACTTTGTTTCTTTTATTAAATAAATCATTATTTCCGCATTTGAGTCCTCACCTAGTTTTCTTTAGTTATAACGTAACAGAGTCATTCATTCATAAAAACTGATTTACAGAAATGGAGCAAGCGGTAAGAATTTGTAATGATTATCAGGGCCAGTAGCTATATATGGAAAAGCTGATAGAGACACAAAAGCTGTGTTTACATTTACGTCATTTACATTTACATGTAAGTCTTCACGGTTACTTTTGTACATGTAAGCAGCCTTCTCTAGATTCTAGCTGGATTTAAACACTATTCCCCGATGCTGACTTACAGATCAAACGTTACATCTGAGGTAGTAGACTAATCTCTCAGTTGTTTAGTTTCCTTCTGCTGTGCTGCACTGGGGGTTCCCTCGGGATTCCCCTTAATGGACTAATACAGTGATCTAAAAGACCAAACTCTCATCTTATTGGGAATGTAGGCTATACTATATAGGCTACAGGCAAGCAGATGGTCTCAGAATATGAACGTAATGCGCAAAGTTTCATGATAAGTGTTTCCCAGTAAAATACTGGCATAAAGTTGGCTTGACATTGAACGTTTGATATTTGCAAGTTTAGGGACCGTCTCTAAAGTTACACACGACATTGGAATACAGGTTTCTAACTTCAAAAGCATTTGAAGAGAATGACTTAGTCATAAAACCAATTGTAAAGTGTTTATGTAGGTGTCAGGCATGTTGCACACCTTTTAGATTTTTGATATTTAACAAAGTAAACTGTCAAATCATTTGTAATTATTGCCATTTTTTGACTACCGCATAAGCTCATATTTATTTTAATATCAAAAATCTAAAAGGTGTGCATCATGCCTGACACCTACATTAACACATTACTGTTGGTTTTATGACTGTAAGTAATTCTCTTCAAATGCTATTGAAGTTAGAAACCTGTATACCAATGTCGTATGAGTCCCTAAACTTGCAAATATCAAATGTCAAGCCAACTTTATGCCAGTATTTCATGAATGGATCATGAAACTCATTGTCGATCAATTCTATTCGGCTATGGCATAACTATTTGTTATTGTCACCAAGGTCACAATCCATCCCTGCACCTGCAACACATGCCCATCCCTGTTCTGACCCCATTCTGTCCCTTCTCCACAGCCTCGCTGTCCCGTCTTGAGACAGTAGGGATTCCAGGACTTCATGCAGTCCACACAGAGGGACGGGAAGATCTCCAAAGGGACGTCTCATCGATTCATGCAGAGCAGCCATCAAAACAAAAAAAATCACTTCCTGCAAGGGCACCAGTGGCATGACATGGCTCATAAATCTGATTTTAACACCATCCTCCCAGGTAACAGGGAATGTTTTCAGAACTTTGGATAACATTCTGGCAAGGTTATCTCAAAGTTATGAACTTACTTTTGAATGTTATAAACATGGTGTGTCCCAGATATGTCAAGATGAGGAAAAACTTAACAAAACTTAAACTCTAGTGTTATAATGTGAAGCAGCTGTTTTTGCACTGATGCCAGATTTCCCATTCATTAATGAATAATCTGATGTTCGGATTTGCATCCATCATGTCCAAAATAATAAGAAAGAAATTATCAAATGAAATTAAGTATCTTTTATCTCTCTGAAACCATTTTCTGTTGATTTTTCAGCAAATAAATAACCATAAATCACTGGAAAACGATATATAATTACTCAGACTATGATATAAGAGTTTGGTCATACTACCAACCTCCACTCAACACTGCTGATAAATCAATTTTTATATAAAAAGGACACCTCATTTTCTTTTTTAAGCAAGAATGAATCATGCAAACTACTATGATGGAAGTACTGTAAGATCAAGGTACTGACCCTCAACCCCTTCATAGCATTAACATTCTGATATTCAGCCTTCAGCAGCACAAAATCAACCATTACAGTGGGGGAGAAAAAAAAAACACTTTTCATCTGTTAGTAAAAATATCTACATTTCTATTCTATAAAAGATCTGAGCATATTAACCAATGATTATGTGTTTGTTTGTTTGTTTGTTTGTTTGTTTGTTTGTTTTGCAGCAACACACAAGTCACAAAAGAGCCAATCAAAAGATGAAAGTCTTAAATGAATAATTCAAGTCACACAAGGACCAGCAGCGTTTGCCATCAAAAATAGTGCAACAGGTTTTCTTCAACACACACATAATCTTTAAAACACAAATAATTTAATAAGACTGCAAAATTATTTCTATTTTTCATACTGTATATTGTAATGTTTTGATCACTAAATTCACCTGTAGCATTTAAAACCTTTGATTTTAGTTTTTAGTGATTTTATTTATTTTTTTTCTAATAAATATATTGAAATACCGATATCTTCACCATGAACTAATTTATGAAAACTGTCATAAATGCTAAAAACGTATAGTCGCTCTAAATTCATTTTTATTGCATCATACTCAAAATACTCATCAAAAACATCTATGATGCTTCGCCACTTTTTGTCCTTCTTTGTTGGTCTTATGATGCAACGCTTCCTCTCTCCTCTGAATCTGGCAGCCAATCAGACGGCTGATCAGACATATGCTGAGCATACAAACATGTGCACATCCCACACTCATACACATGCAGGAGAAGCAAAGCGCTGCATCACCGAGGGAGGCCCATCAGGAGGAGCAGCTTTGAGGGTTACACGATCACATAAACCCACAAACGCTCACACACTCACTTACACACATAATGGTGACAATGAGGATCCTCAAAGAAAGAGTGGAGGAGATGAGGACAATGGACAGAAACTATGCCATATGCCAGGGGTCTGTTACTATAGCAACAACACCCCCCCCCCCTCTCTCTCTCTCTCT
Source organism: Scardinius erythrophthalmus (assembly GCF_964197995.2). Taxonomy (NCBI): domain Eukaryota; kingdom Metazoa; phylum Chordata; class Actinopteri; order Cypriniformes; family Leuciscidae; genus Scardinius; species Scardinius erythrophthalmus. The sequence goes on along the minus strand of NC_138226.1, from coordinate 28,285,473 downwards.
CTCTTCCATCTTTGCCTGGATGGAAGGAATAAAGAAAAACTGATGCTGTAAAACGCATCTACATTTTACACAGCTTAAAATGAAGACCACTCCACTGAATCTTGCAGCTTTTTCAGTGTTTTGCACCATGAAGGCTGCATTTTTATGATTCCGGTATTAAAAGACTGCTTAAGCTCTATTTAATTCCGATGTAAGGTTTTGGATACTAATGACCTAAGTGTTAATATACCCTTCTAACAGAATTACTAATTATTTGGATCAGAATTCTAAAATGAAGATCATGGTAACCCACTAGTATAGTAAGTCAAGTGTTACCAAATCCGAATTACTATTGAAAACCTTACAAAAACCTCAAAAGCTTACAATGACTTAAGTCATTATTATGGAGTTATCATGCTGTTCACTTTAAAATACTGTTCTAAATAATTAGTAATTCCTTCAGTAGGATTTTGTAATACTTGAGTTATTATTAGTGGCTTATCATGATCTGCACTTTAGAATTAATTATACATTTTGCATTATTCACATTAATTATGAGCCTGTATATAGTAGCTCTTCGTTGAAAAAAAAAAGTATTTACTGATTAGCTAACAGTGAACTACCACATTCAACTGAGCTCTATTACTTACTAATCCGTTAATCAGAGTTTCTTATTAGTTAATAGCAGTTCCTAGAATGTTAACTCTTTCCCCGCCATTTATGAGACAAATCTTCCCTGTTTTTCACTGTTATACGGTAGGGGGCGCTAACACTCATCTTCTGAAAGAGTACTGAATCTTCTGATCAAAACACATGTGAAGAATAAGCAGAAACCAGCAATAGCATATGTAAGCATATGCATATGTAAAATAGCATTATCATTAAACATTAAACAGCATATAAATTAAAACTGCCTAACGATACTGAATGAAATGTTGACCCAGGATGAACTGTGCAAGCATTAGGGGTGTTGATGGACTTGATCTACTCCATCTATGTTTTGACCATCGTTCTGAATCCGATCTGGATGTAGTCTTTGACAAAAACACGATTTTCTCAGTTTTTGGTTTGTTTGTTTTTTTGCTCAAAATTTTGCTTCTTTTTTAATAAAACTTCACCACATTCAAGTGTTGATAGAAAAGGAATGCATGAGGCTAGAATACAACTTTTTTGTTTGTTTTTTAAAGCAGAACAGGTCTGTTCTTTCTTTCTTTCGGCCAGTCGATGAATTGCAGTTTAACTCACTTCCGTGTTGGTTTCAAGAGAGAGACGGAGAGTTGGCCACTTGGCTATCACGTTAATTTGCCCTGTTTAGTAAATCTGTCCCTTGTGATAGTTGTAATAATATTTTCTTCCCTATTGTGACGTATATCTGAGTAAAACAAGAAAAAACTTGAAGAAGAAAAAAAATGTAGGGTGGGACTTGATTTTGTCCATCAGGAACTGGTTGATCATTGGATCATTGTGGTTTGCTCTGGCTGTGATCTCATGTGAGTGACAGATTGGCCCGCCCTCACGCCAGTCACTCTCTTGCTGTTGCAACTAACTTCCAGAATTTAGCATACACCTCCAACATTTCACACATCACTGTATTATTCAGCCACATGCCAAACACACACACACAAACACACACAGATGCATTGAGAGATCCCCAAAGACACTCCTCATCATGCAGATGCACGGGGCAGCCGAATAGTGGTCGCTAGGCAACAGCTAATGGGGACCTCAACAAACAATAAACAATAAACCTGGCACTTGCAACAATCCATACACACACCCTCACTTCCCACTCACTCATAGCCCTGGGCAGCTGAGGGTAATGTCTAGGTGAATGGCCTGCCTCTCTTCATTTTCTTTGACTGTCAGTCCTCATCCGGAGAACAGACTGATCCCCTCGGGCGGCCCTGCACTCCCACTCAACCACTGTCAACAGATACACTCACACACACACCTGTTGGTCAAAGGTTGACACAAATACACACAGAACAAATGTGCATATTTATATAGACATGTTTACGCATAATGATACAGAACGCAACATATTTAAATCCATAAGTGCACACATTTCTGTCATTGGCAGTCCTTTGCTATTTTAATAACAGGCACCACTGCCTCAGAAGAGACTGATTAATATGTTGATTACTCATACGAGGTCATGCACTACAGAACACACACATACACACGTTTATTTAGCATCTAAATGAGGACATAGCACAGACTTCTATTGTTTTTATAAAAAAGCTGATAACCTTTACTACAGACTCTTTTGGCATTTTTAAAACAATGACAACAAAGAATATATTTATTAAAATGTCCCTATTATGCTGTTTTAAATGTTTAAATGTCTCCTACAATAGGTTTACATGTATCCAAGGAAAGAAAAAAAGAAAAAAGAAAAAAAACCTCGGTCTCTCTAAACCCCTCCTTTCCGAGTGCCTACCCTGCTCTGATTGGTCAGATGGCCCAGTCTGCTGTAATTGGTCTACCGCTTACAGTGCATGTTGGAAATTAAACGTACCGTACCATATCTTAGCTTCCTCAACTTCCTTGAACAGAGTGATACGAACAGTAAAGGCATTGATTTTACTGTATCAATTCAAGTCCTCATCCTTTGGAAGTGAATGAAAAGTAGACGTTGTTCGCGGGCAGCCAATGGAGACCATAGGCTGGCATTACGCAGATTTGTTACAAACCTACATAGGTTTGAGCAGAAGGCAAGACTGGAATTACAGACGACTCGTTTCAGGCAGTTAAGAATCAGTTATTTTTTTTTGTAGACTCCATTTGTTAAATACTTTAATCTTTGAAACTTTGCAGACCTTTTACATTCATAAACAGCTATATTACACACTATATGAAAGGTAATATCATAATAGGGGCACTTTAATCTCTTTCTTTGTTTTCCATAAGAAGGCTGTCACTTAGCTCACTTTAATGAGAATTTAACTAAAACCATACACACATATCATTCACAAAAAGATACACCACACCAAGGAAACAAAACACTTTAGATTGCTATCGATTGTGGTTTCATAGTACAGCACAGGAGAAGAGCAGCTGAAACAAACCCCTTTGGATTTTTTTAGCACTGGTCTACACGGACAACATACTAACAGTTCCTTTATCAAGAAACAGTGCTCTGATTTCAAGCCAGCAACTTAACTTGTTAATAGTTAAACATACACAAAATTGTCCTCAATAGTCCCCATTGCTTTTTGATTTCAATCAAAGGGTGCAATGTTGCAAATCTTATCAGAGTTGGTTTGTTCAGTTCATGGCCTATAAATACAAAAAATGGGAAAAACATTTCCAAAAGCTGAGTAAAAATTTACTCCTGCATTCCTAAAAATAAAGGTTCCAAAAGAGGGGTTTTCATAGCGATGTCATAGAACCTTAATATTTAAGAGTGTGTTCTGCATGACAGACATGTTAATCTCACTAAATACTCTAATAACAGCAAAGAAAATGAATAATATATACAATATTAGATGAAATATCATTGGCAATTACTGAACAATATTGGCAATTTCCTTTCAATATTTTTTTCTGTAAATGTTGTTTATGATTAGTATTATTATTATTATTATTATTAAGCTCAATGGGATTCTGGGATTACCTTATCCATGAAAGATACAGTGTTGCTTCCAATTATTTATCAAAATGAGGAACCTTGAGAGATATCATGAATTTGTGACCTTGAAGCATGTTGGGAATACACCTATGAAATCAAATAGGTAGGCAGTTCACTAGCTTTAGAATACAGAGCACTATATGCATGAAATAAAACAGCATTTTAGCAAGACGGAGAGAAAGACAGAAAGAGAGAGAGTGAGAGTGAAAGCGAAAGAGCAGGTGAAAACCTGCTGATGAATCTGTTGGACCTGGTGTCCTCTGCACAGAAGGTGACCCTGACTCATTCTCTATCTTTCTCTCACTCAAATTCTTTTCTCTTCTCTCTACACAACTGGATAAACAGTGTTTTATACAGTTGTAACAATTCTACAATACACAAAACTGTGCTTACATTATCTATTGTGGCACATACAACTAAATGACACATACCTATATACTGAATGCAAGCACAAACCAAATATACAGCCCTCCAGCACAGCACCCTAAAGGAAATTAAACCTCATAAGCGACCAAATAGGGTCACTAAACAATTAAAGCAATTCCTTAAAGCAGACTTGGCAACTCTAGCCATTTCTTCGCTGATTTTCACTTTTGTTGTCGCATGTTTTCTCAACGAGACCCCCCTACAACTTTGGGACGTATATTTCACAACGTAAAAAAACTCACTTGCGGCACCCTCCTCCCCCTTTTTACCACTGCCCATGTGCATTTGTTATTATCGGAGCGGGGACAACTTTATGATCCATCGTCGCTTGTTCTTATAGCTAGCCAGCGTGGCTAACCGGGATTGAGGGGGGAGCGTGTGTGTTTATGTCGAATTGTCGTAAAGCAGTTTGTGTTTCTTGCTCGTTGTCACTTCTCACGAGACTTCCTATTTTCAACTTTTCGAGACATAGGTTGTTTTTCCGCCTGGGCACGTTAGAGGGAGTGGGGGTCCCCATTTTCACCAGAACAGGTTATTTTACCATCCAAATGATTTCTAAACATTTTTCTTAAGTTTAAATAGTTGCCAAGTTCCCCTTTAAGTCATAACAATAATGCTTTTTCATGTGAAGTACGTGGAAAATGCGACTGATTCATTTGATTAGTTTAATATTAGCATGTAGCTAAGCTAATTAGATAAAGGTCTGATTTACTGTAATTACAAGATTCCAACTTGTAAAAAGAGCTCACTTGGATTTTGGGACTGCCTTCTCTGTGAAGGAGACTTGCAATGCTGCCTCATTATATGGCAAAATAAGGCATCTTAGAAGGCATAATTATACCTCCTATAATGTTTAACTGCATTCATATTGTCCAGTGTCTAGGCAGTTCACTAGGTTTTGGAACAGAGCTAAAGCATTACTGGACATATCTGGTCTTAAATATATTTTCAATGACAGTCTTAGTTATTCAAACATTGCCCTGTTCCTGCCCCTTTATTAAAATCTGGCCCATTCTTCTTCCGCAGCCCAATTCTGTCAGACCCGGGCATTCCCCCTGAGGACAACACGGGATGAGGCAGCTTAAAATTACCTCCCTAAATTCTCATTCTTCCTCCATTATTTATCTCCTCTGTTCCACTCCCAGTATCCTCTCTTGAACCCATCTCTCTAAACCTGGCACTATTAATGATGGATCTTTTATGAATGGTTGATTACATGTAAGACAAGTAAAGAGTGATGGTCAGGTGTCTCCGAGCAGGTTGAGGCATTGTCTGACAGAGAGTCCAGAGACCCAGCGTTTAGGAGGGCTGGATATTTAAAGGAGCAAATCTCTAAATCCTTTCAGAGATAGGGAATGAAAAGAACAGGAAATGTAGGAGATTTAAAGAATGAGAGAAGAAGAAAGAGAGAGAACGACTGTGGGAGGGTCACCGGTGGGGCCAGAATTACAGCTACTTTACCATATCTTACCTTCACATTCACTCTCTAGCAGAAACCCTTAAGCATTACACACCTGCACACACATACTCATGCACACATCTACACACGTAAACCCTTCCAAAATGAGTTTAAAGCCATAGGAGAACTGTTTCATGTTCTGTAAGGTTATGGATAACACACCATATGCTGGAAAGTCAAAAAAAGTAGTCTACATGTTCACCTGATTAAGCTATTATATAACATTATGACCTTTTCATGCATCTACAAAGAATCATATTAAACAACAACCCAATAGGGGAGATCGGGTCTAGTTATCACACCTTTTAATGTGAATGTTTATTAGGGTAAATCAATTTTTGATTTATTTTGAAGTCTTGACTATAAAGAACCAATTAAACATTATTGGTAAAAAAATAAATAAGTGTTGACCTTTTAATATAGCATCATGCAGAAAAAGTGGGGCATGTTGGCAATGTTCTCAGGTTCACTTAGATGAAGGAAGTTTAGCAGATTAACTAACAGCTGTACTTTCATAAACAAACCAACAGAGAGTAATACAGTCAGAGAAAACTGCAACAAAACTTTGCAGTGCATATTCAGGCCCAAGGCAGAGCCAGGGGACCAAAAGGCTATTTCTAAACATTCCAGTGCATTTTACATTGTAAAACAAATAGATTGTTAAAACAGCAAAATTCTAAAAGGTGACAAACATATTGGTGACATTTTATAATAAGGTTCAATTCTTTAATGTTAGTTAATGCATTATGTATCATTTACAGCATTTATGCATACATTAATTTGAATTTTTTACATTGAGTTGTTTAACTATAAATGTATTATTAATACACATTACTTATCAATGAACAATTCTATATTTATAAATTATCACTAGCCTAGATTAATAATTGCTGAAAAAATAGCATTGTTTGTTCATGATATCTAATGCATTAATGTTAATAAATTAATATTTATTGTATAATATATTAAAAAAGTTGTTTTGCCCAAAATAAATGTATTAATACATTAATAAAAAAAATATAAGTATTCAGAAAGGATTGCATTAAATTGATTAAAAAAAATGACAGGATAGAGATTTAGAATGTTACAAAAGGTTTATATTTCAAATTGTTTCTGTTCATCAGAGAATCCTAATAATGCTGAAATACTGTTTTTTGATCAAATAAATGCAGCCTTCTGATTTGGAAACAGATGTTTGAATGCAACATACAAAACCACTGCTAGAGTATACAAGCATTTGTGCAATGGAACATCTGACTCCAAACCTTATAGTAGCTAACTGACATACAGTACAGCCCTTGTGACAACTAGCCTAGTCTCCTCTAAAGTGAAAAATGCTTCTTGACAAGAAGCAGCTGCAAAAGCCATAAAATAAATAAATCTGCACACATATGCTCAAACTACATCGCAAACACCACATCGACTAGTAGCACAATCTCCTATACATTGATCTGTCTTGTACATCAGCTGCAGCACCAAATGCGTGAGGTGGACGGGGAGTTTGTGCTCATCAAAATTCAATTGCGGGTAAATAATGCATGAGCCAACAGGGTTCGACTGAAGCAGAACAACCGAAAACACAGACGATGAGAAGATAGACAACAAATACATTTGCGCAACACAAGCTTTGATTACATCCCTTAGGGACGAGCATAGTTTACTTATGGCGAAACGCATGGCTATCAATGGCAATTTCACTTAAAAAAAAAAAAAAGCTTTCCATTTAAATTGCGTCCAATTGAATTGAGGTGGGCCGTAATGACATTACAGCAGAGCAAATGAAACAGAGGAAGGGATAGGATGGAGGGTGCAGATTTGTGGCTAAGAGAGATGAGCAGATAGAGATGGAGAGATAGAGGTGATGGAGGGCCAGTTGTGGCCTGCGGTGATGGATGGAGGAAGTGTCACGGGGCAGGTGTCGTGGGTTTGCCCTCTAATGATTTTTCTCTCTGTTCCACAGTGAAATATGTCCCTGTCGGGCACTGCCGATATATTCCCTTTTTTTTCTCTCTCTCTCAGCTCTCTGACTCACTTTTTCTTTTTTACATGATGCTCTAGGTGCCTCTTTGACATGCAAACACACACATATGCAGTCTCAATCAGTGTGGAGAGGTCATGTGTTTGGCAGGACATGTTTGGGGAGAATGTGGCGCAGTGAAAGCCTCCAGCAGAAGAAGCAGCAGCATCTCTCTCTCTCTCTCTCTCTCTCTCTCTCTCTCTCTCTCTCTCTCTCTCTCTCTCTCTCTCTCTCTCTCTCTCTCTCTCTCTCTCTCTCTCTCTCTCTCTCTCATGTGGGCGTCCGCTTGCATTACTACCTGCTCTGAGCCCAACCACCTCACTTCATTGACACGAGCTGCCTGCCAGCCTGCCAGAACCATACAAAGCTCTATTTCTAAAGCAGACTTGAGCGTTTTAAGTGCCTCAATGGCTGTTTAGTCTGTAGGATTCATTTGGGACTGCGGTAACTTAACTTTTATAATATTGTTTTAACTGTTTATAATATCTAGAATAACTTTTTGAATACCTGCTACATAGATGTCAAATTTACAATCTGACTACAAACTTTTGAACGGTATATAGAAAAATCTATACTATAACTATATAACTATATATAACTATAAACCTTTTTTCATTGAACTTCCATGACAATGTGATTTATACCTCATAACATTACGTAATACTTTGATCATACTTTCCACCCCTACATGGTACTTCATAGAACACCAAGTTACGCAAAACAAATTAGCACCAATTATGGTGCATTTTGGTAAAGTTGACACAATGCCAACTTGCCATATAAATCTAAGACAACAGTCGGATTATGAGGGATGTTTTAACATTTGCTCTGTATTTAGAGACACACAGGCACATTCATACTACCATACACACAATAGCCACAATAGTGCATCTTGTTACTTAACCTGGACTAAAAAAGAACAAATAGGAAAGCTTCTCATAGCAACACAAAGAGAGAAATGGCGAGGATCACAGAGACTCTGCATGCAAACAGGTCATGTATTGGAGTGGCACTCTTCAAAAAGACTGAAATATATTAGCTGAGCTCTCGCAGTGTTTCGCCCTAGTTTGAGCAGACACAGTCCTCTTACAACAGATGGATCCAGTCTGAAAGGTGATGGTCTCTCTCTGGGAGGTTTCACTAAGAGTGAGTTGTGCTTGCTGATAGTGTCATTTATTTGTATGTGCTGTCTGTGTTAATTTAAAGTTTGAAGTACTAAATTAATTATGCAAATTAGGTCACAGAATTATGTCCTGAACGCAAAACAGGTAAAAATTGCTGTACTAAAAAAAACATGGTACAGTTGATTATTAACTATTAGCATCTATCTAATTTAAATCATAACATCATATTTTCAAACTACATTTATTCAACTATACAGCATCACTCCATCACTGTGATTGAGACAACTCAATTTGTTCTTTGAAAAGGAGAAGACTAATGCTAGACTAGATTATAACGCTCTCTCCTTCATTTGATGAATCACTACTTCCATGAACAATAGCAAAAATATCCAAACACTCCTTTGAAATTAAATTACATGGTTTTTGCAGGCCATAATAGTTCAACAACTGTGAAAGTGTTGAGTTTTGTGAATAAGACGATCTATAATGAGCCTAATTTACATAAAAAATACAATTACTTAATTGTTTTTATGTTTTTTATATATTTTAAATAATTTAAATAGTGCAGCACTATATTTTTTGGTATGTGAGATTGTTGTGCAAATTGAAACAGAAGTCGCAATATTTTTTCTTCACTATTGTGACATATATCCTTGTGAAACGGTTTCTCAAAAATGAAAAAAATATAGGACGGGACTTGATTTTGTCCATCAGGAATTGATTGGGTGGATGGTTGTGGTTTGCTATTGCTGTGATGTCATGTGAGTGACAGGTTGATCCTGACATACGGCAGTAAACACGTCATCAGAGAAGAGAAGAGATGTCGCTGAAAAAGGAAGGGGAAGCTATTTTTGCAAATGAAAAAAAAAAGATGTTTGCTGATATATAATTTAAAATAAACAGCAATATTCCATAACAAAATAAGAATAGTCTATTCTGAAGTCATTGTGATTAAGCAAGCACTGTTTTGTTTATGGTTCATACATCCGCAGTCCTGGCTTTTTAGGTTCCCCTTTTTAATGACAAATACTGTCTACTGCCACCTGCTGGTATGGAGAGTAATTTCCTCTCACACAGGTACAGACTAGTTTGCTAGTTACTATAGTCTTTGTAGTTATACTATAGGTTTGGTGTGTTGCCATATTGAACAATTAAATGTTACTTTTAACAAGTAAATGCTAGTATTAGTATTTACAAGTACTGAACAAGTAAATGTTACGTTCCCATTCATATTATGTACAAGTCTCAGCCTATTGTTTCTGATTGCAGGTAGAAGGGCTTAAAAACAGGACTGAAAATTCAAATATCTTTCAAACACAACTGACAAAGGTTGTTACATTTTTCTTTTTTCTTTCACCTGGTTGATGTGTGGCTGATTACAATCAGCCACATATGTGTGTGTGTGTGTGTGTGTGTGTGTGTGTGTGTGACAGCACTCTTGTCATCACAGATTTAGACCTGTTTCATTAGCCTGCACTTATTCACACTGATGATACTTCATGAAAAAACGCTTCTCAGCTCGTAACTCCTCTCGTCTAAACAAGTCTACATGAGCCTGATATTCATATTTAATGCCACTAAAACCAGCTGGGAATCTGAGCCAATTATCATCACTGAATGCTTCACACTCTCTCAGACCCTACTGTAAAGAGAGCAGGAAGGAAGAGAGGAAGAGATGGAGAAACAGAGGGCTAGGGGGCTTGTTGAGACAGCTCTCTTCCATTAGCACTGTGTCTCATTCCCTCTGGGATGTGAGGGTGAGAGAGACCAGCACTCAGGCTTACTGTTGACCACTTTACAGCATGTGTATGCTGGGACACACTGTCCACTTGCGTGCTCTTCATGGGCAGCTGGACAAGGGTGGCAGGACGTGTCTTGCAACGATGGATGGAGTACTGTAATGATCAAAATGTGCACAATGACATCAAAAAAATAATTCTGCTAGAAAGGATACACTAACAAGAAATAAAGTACCAAAGGTGCCCTGGTTTTACCATGTTTTTGTACATGTATCATGAAGGATTAATACCATGGAATAATTATAATGGTACAATACTTGTATTGTTGTAATACTTGTAATGGTGCATGGGCATAGTAAGCATTCCATGGTGTATCAATAAAAATACCATTGTAAAACCATCATAGTACTCCAACAGCACATTTACTTTTACACAATATACTGCATGCTGCCATCTCTGCTCATGGGCACTTCACTAGCAACTATTCTGAGATGTGACGTGACAGACAGCAGACAGGTAAAATATCACTCCAATTCACACTTTTAAGAGCCCTCAAAACATTTGTCACTCACAAAACATTACGGCTAAAACATTTAGACGGAGAGTTTGTAGAAAGGCTGTGTAGCAAAACGGTGGAAGTTTGCATATTCGCTAAAATAACACATTTAAAGACTTTACTTCAGTACTGTGACACATTTTGAAACGGAATAATGAATGAGAAAAAATAAAGGGTGGGGTTTGATTTTAGCACACCTCCTCAACATCTTTAGTTCTCAAAAGACTTACGGCCCCGATATACTTCAAGCGAAATCGAAAAGCAAACTGATGTGACGTAATTTCGAACAAAATCAGGCTGAAACGCAGTTCGTTTTGGGTTTCATAAACGTGATGTGACTTTTTCAGAGTGCCGAAATGCAGAGGTCGTGCAAACATATCCACGTTGCTATGATCAGCTAATTTTCTTATGCTTTATTAAAATGCTTGCTATTTTCTCAATTTTGTTGTGTGTTTATTTTGTTATTGAGAGGAAAGCGCTCAGCACATATGTGACCCTGGATCACAAAACCAGTCACATGTCGCACGGGTATATTTGTGACAATAGCCAACAATACATTGTATGGGCCAAAACTATCAATTTTTCTTTTACGCCAAAAATCATTAGGATATTAAGTAAAGATCATGTTCCATGAAGATATTTTGTAAATTTCCTACCATAAATATATAAAAAATATATTTTTGTGAGTGAATGCCGCACAATCGTCAACAGGAATGCACAACTTTAAAGACGATTTTCTCAATGTTTCGAATTTTTATGCACCCTCAGATTCCAGATTTTCAATAGTTGTATTTTTGCCAAATATTGTCATATCATAACAATCCATACATCAATGGAAAGCTTATTTATTCAGCTTACAGATGATGCATAAATATCAATTTCATCAAATTGACCCATGTGACTGGTTTTGTGGTCCAGGGTCACACATTCACATATTCATCTAAACTTCGCTCTCAGCAGTGTGGGCGCCGTCGGATGTTCACTAACAGTATATTGCTGGTCAAGTGTTTTGAACTTTATTTTACCCCTAAGCAAAGAACGAAAGGAACTTTGCCGTGAGTATATTGGGGCCTTGATGGTTTAAGTATGTTCTGTCCAAGCCATGTCATCAAAAGAAAGAACACATTTCCAGAGGGGAAGCACATTTTCAGATTTTGACTAAAGACTTTAACATCTCATTAGCAACTATGTGCTATCAACGAGCTTTTCCAGTTCTTCCTCCGTTTCTATACTTTGGTCTTGACAGTGATAGTGATCTATGTGAGTCTGTGTGATAATAAAGCCTGTGTTTACATTAGGAACAGTATTAAAACATCTCCTGATTCCCGTCTCCACCTCACAGCTGATAGTGTCTTTAATGCCAGCACAACAGCAGCTATCTGAGGTGCTCCGTACACACCGCAGATCAACTGAGATCCTGCTCCCTCGTGGCCATTGTTTAGGTTTTGAGATCATAGATTTGTACTGCAAGAGCACACACACACACACCAAAAACAGTTGAAACAAACACATACACGTACAAACCCAACCACTTCATTTCATTTGAGTAGAATATTCCTTTTAAAATCAAGATGATATTCCATACAATGAGGAAATAATTGAAGATAATCCGACAGGCAGAAAAAAACAAGGCACTCATGCAAACAAACCTAAGATTACGAGAGGAGAGGGAGAAAGCAGAATGAATAAAAGAGACATTTTGGTTGTGAGGAATTCAGTGCGTCAGAATGAACATCAATAAAGGCAGCCACTGCAAGCTCCAGCTCACTGCACTGGTTTCGGAGAAGGAGGCATTTAGCATTGAAACAGTCATAATGGCTGGTCACACTCTCACGCTGTTTTCCTTAATCTCATTCTGCTCCGTAATCGGTTTGACACGCCGGCCCAGCGGCAGAATTCAGCCGCAAATGAGCAGAGTAAGGTGGGAAGATAAAGCGCCGTCTCCAGCCTCAGAGCTGCAGAGAAAAGACTGGCACCCGACGACACGTGCGAGGAGGAGTCAACAGGAAATGACATGATTACTGGTAATGTCAACAGGAGGCAACAGCAGAACAGAACCAACAGTGCCGGCACTGAAAACAGACAGCAATGAGGCCGTTTTATGTAAGCAGAAAGACGAATGTATGTAAATGCTGCGCGCGAACACGGCACTATAAAGAAACAGCTGTGGGATTATGATCCAGTCAGCAACCTGCATTATGGGTAATTGCGTGCAGAAACAGCAGCAGAATTTGCTGTACATTAGAAGTCAGCACTAGTATTCAATCCACATAACGCTGTGTTGGGAGACACATAAAGGCATGGGTCTGTGAAAAGGGCTCAGTGGCTCTGTTCCAAAACATAGTGAATAGCTTACATAAGCAGATAAAGGCTGCATCCTAACTGAACTGGAAATTCATAAGCGATTGATTTAGAACGCTCTACATAAGCAGCAACTTTGCACACCATTAAAGTCTCACAAAGGCTTTACTCACAATTGAATTCATTAGAGTTTGGCTGTAGCATGATCTTAAGCTAACGTTGCAATAATAAACATAAGAATAGTACACAAAAATTTGGTTTATTAGTCTCAAATACAATTTTTGTTGATACTTTGTGTTATTGAATGAATTATATCAAAAAACAACATTTATCTCGCTATGTTGCCATCTTGAATATTTTACCGGTCATAATGCTTTATGGGATTTCATTCTCTACTAACGATAATGTGATGGTACCTTTGTCACTAGTCTTTTGGACTGAACTTCACATGGATGTGACAGACATCTTTGTACTGGTGATTTGCGCAAACTCCACCCCGTTCCGTTGGTCAACTTAAAGGACAAGTTCGGTATTTTACACTTAAAGCCCTGTTAACAGATCGTATCTGATGAAATAGAACGGGTAATATTAAAATTTGGACACATGCTGCTGTTCCGAGAATTTTAGGTTTATTTCGCTATCCCCCCCACCCCCACAATGGATGTCTATGTGCACTCGAACATTCATTCCTAAAACACATTAAACTTTCATTTACAAAGACGTGAAACTCACCGAGTGGTCAGGGGTGTTCACTGGTATGTTCACTCAAAAATCGCTGAAAATGATGCATTCCAACAGGTTTTATCGTAGTTTTTGTCCAACTCCATTGACTTGTATTGAAAGAGCTGTGTGAGGTACGGTATTTTCTCCGCCACTTCTTCTTCTGCTTCTTCTGTGTATTCAATGAAATGCCAGTGGTTTGCTTGCAATTGGCAAAGGTGCATTATCGCCACCAACTGGGCTGGAGTGTCTATTATTCAAGCTCTCAACGGAAGAATCTACGGGTGTGAGACGTTTGGAAAAATAGATCCACAGTTTTACAACGAATGGTAAAACACCTGTTGGAATGCATCATTTTCAGCGATTTTTGAGTGAACATACCAGTGAACACCCCTGACCACTCGGTGAGTTTCACGTCTTTGTAAACGAAAGTTTAATGTGTTTTAGGAATGAATGTTCCAGTGCACATAGACATCCATTGTGGGGGTGGGGGGGAAAGCGAAATAAACCTAAAATTCTCGGAACAGCAGCATGTGTCCAAATTTTAATCTTACCCGTTCTATTTCATCAGATACGATCTGTAAACAGGGCTTTAAGTGTAAAATACCGAACTTGTCCTTTAACCACACAAGGTTAGGGTGTCATTTGGGTGTTAGCACTGTGACTGATATGACCAATGCAATCTTTAGAATTGGTGGTGGGGTGGGGTATATATTCATCTTTTCAAGTTCAGTTAAAAAATATTCAATTTTTTGAAAAAAATTAAACGAGTAATATTCACACCATTATTTTTTGTTTAACAAATGTGCATATTCAGAGGTTCAAATTCAGTTTGAAATTCTTTTAAAGGGGGGGTGAAATGCTATTTCATGCATACTGAGTTTTTTACACTGTTAAAGAGTTGGATTCCCATGCTAAACATGGACAAAGTTTCAAAAATTAAATTGAACGTTTGAAGGAGTATTTCTGTGCCAAAAATTGTCCTTCCGGTTTGTCACAAGTTTCGGAAAGTTTTTTTCGAGTATGGGCATGTGTGACGTCAGATGTAGCGGAATTTCCTTATATGGGTCCTAAGGGCACTTCTCCGGTAAGATCGCGGGCGCGCGCGCACTCATAGACCAGAGCAAGAGAGCGAAAGCAGTTCACCATCAAAGCGCCCTGCCCGGCTTTTGGGAAGCCAATGTCACCAAAGAAGTGTGTTTTTGGTTGCCAGGGCAAGACAACCCTGCACAGATTCCCAAAGAACCCGGCGTTAAGGGACCCGTGGATGGAGTTTGTTTTTCCTGAGCATAAACGGAGTTGTGTAGACTGTTTGTTCCCTGCATTTCGTCGATGATTGTTTTATAAACAAAGCCCAGATCGACGGATTTGCAGATCGTCTAATGCTTAAGGATCGAGCAGTCACAATGATAAAGGTTCGGTGAGTAAAACTGCTTCTATTGTCTCTTTGTGTTGTTACTAGCTCGGCGCGTTAGCACAGCTTTAGCTCCGCCCACACGGCCCGCCTCCAGCCGCTCGTTTTTTTCCGGAAAGACTCGGTACAGCCTATCTTTCTTTTATAAATATAATAAAACTAAAGACTTTTTGGAGATATGAAGGATGCAATACTACTCTATAGGTGCTCAAGATTAACAGGAGATTGAGTGAAAATGAGCATTTCACCCCCCCTTTAAACTTCCCATATCCTTGCTGCTACTTGTCCTCACCAGTAGGTTGCCATTAATAGTTTTTTTGACATCTTTCTGATGTCAAGAACTTCCAGTACAAGCTGTACAATAAATGGTCTTTTTTTCAATGAAAATGTTGTCCTCATAGGTACGCACTATTTTATCAAGAGATAAAAACGTCAAGGGACATCTGATGGCTTGTTACTTGAGATGGCAATGGCAACTGAAGACTAAAATTTCATCTTTGAATATAATTTTATTATTTAATATTATGTATCTGTATTATTATTCTTTATTAGTTTTATTATCTTATGAAGTTTAAAATGCACGAGTTAGTGTCCGGTCCTGTGAATCAAATAATAACGGGGAAAAGGGACTCTGAGACTCTACACAACTCACAAAGCACGAACGTTGTGTGGTTGCAAGATATTGCTGTGTATAAAAAATGGACGAGAAGCAAAGCATATCACATATCACTTTATCATTGAGCTTCTCATAAAATCAGCACAGCTCTTCCTGGAATCCGTAATCCCACACACGCTCAGGGAAAACACCAGAGACGTCGTGACTTCTCGTGTGGTTTCTCGAGTGGGACAAACACAGCCATCTCATATGACAGAGTTCCCTTCCGTTCTGCTGTTTGCACAACGAAAAACCAACAACACTCTAATTAAATTAGACATCGGCTTCAGAGACACAGGAGGAACCGATGAAGAGGGAGAGAAAGCAAACTGACCTCATCAGTGGCTCTGACCTCAAGTGTGTATTTCAACACGAAGGTCATTGCCATGACATCTTTTAGTCAGATTTGACTGAAGTCTCCCTCTCAGGGTCATATAAATAAATACTGATCCTTTTGCTCATAGTTCTCCTAGGAGAGAGCCTTAATGAGTTGCTCTGTTTTATTCTAATTCATTATAAGCAGCACACACTGCTCTTAATTACCAACAGCACAGCACCTCCAGCTAAACAGCCACCTCAGTCCCTATGGGCGATCCTCAGTCTCAGGCAGTCGTGTGACTGCGATTGCAGATTTCAGACACCCCAAATGCAAATAAAAAAAGACATTTTACCCACTAAAGTTAACGCCTCTGTCAAATACTTTAAAGGTCCCATGACATGAAATTTTCACTTTCTGAGGTTTTTTAACATTAATATGAGTTCCCCTAGCCTGTATATGGTCCCCAAGTTTCTAGAAATTTCAATCGGTGTAAATCGAGCTTTTGCTATCTTTCTCTGCCTTTGAGAAAATGGAAGCTCAATCGCGCTGATCTTGAATCTCCTCCTTGTGACGTCATAAGGAGGAATGTTACCTCCCCTGTCTCTGCTTTGCCCGCCCAGAGAATATTTCTCGCCCATGAGAAAATGAGCTAGGAAGGAAGTAGGAACACGCGCGCGCGATTTTAGTTTGTCCACGAGAGATATCATGGCTTTTGAGCGAGCGAAGCATAACAATTGCTCAATAATTGGATGTACAAATGAACACGAAAGGGTCAATACAGAGCTGGGCTTGCTGAACGTCTGAAACTAAAGTCTGGATCACTCTCTTTGGCTCAGCTACACACCTCGGAACAGTAAGTCAACTAATGATATATAAGTGTGTTGCTTTACTGTTTATGTTTGCCTAGACTGTTACAAGTAGAATGTGGCTGTCACATTAGCTATGCAGCTATGCAGTTTATGTGTGTGAATACACACACTGTAACGCGAGTGTTGTACACTTCTTTGTTATTTGGATAACCGTTTTCCTGTTGGTTAAACGGCGCGCGCGATATCCGCATTTCAAGATCGCAGAGCTTGATGATGTAATTGTAATAAGATAAATGACAGATGTTACAGATCTCTCATGAAAAGGCAACAGTAGGTTAGCGTTAGCTACATGATAATAACTGTAAACCATCCGAATAAAGTACCGTATCCAGACATAATATTATAAACTACCCAGCTAACACACGACGTCGCAGTTACGTAATTTATTCGTACTTTTTGGTCATTTCATGACTTACCAACTGACAACGTAACTACAACGTCGTATGCTCGGAATTTCATTACCATCATATTACCAAACCACAACGTCGTCAGTACGTCCTCCTAACGTTATAAGATAACCAACTACGTTCCAGATACGTACTCTATTCGTAATATCTTGGTAATTTCATGACTTACTGACAACGGAACTGCAACGTAACAAGACCGTAATTTCATTACCATCATATTACCAACCCACAACGTCGTCAGTACGTCCTCCTAAGGTTATAAGATAACCAACTACGTTCCAGATACGTACTCTATTCGTAATAACTTGGTAATTTCATGACTTACTGGCAACGGAACTGCAACGTCACGGGCCCATAATTTCATTACCATCTTATCAGACTGCATTTCTATGAAATATTTTATTTGTTTCAATTGTTTGTTTAGTATTCCGTACTGTACGTTTGAAATACGTTCATTTTATTCAAGTAAGGTTATAATTTTAGATGTTTATGTTTGTAAATGTTGCGTGGCTTTGACTTTTTAATGGGCGTGCGCGTGAACCTTCGAGTCGCCCTCAAACACTGAGGCGGAGATGAGTTGCCATGGAAACGGCGCGTCACCGACCAGCCCAATGACTGCAACTGACAAAGCGGCAGAACTCCGTCTCTCGCTGTTGTTTTCACTGCTTTCAGGTGAGTTTAGTCTCTAAAAATCACACAAATAATACACACAACTGTTCTTGACACTTCTCGTACTTGTAATTGATACGCTTCTGTTGAATATTTGCTTTATAGAAATGGTTTAGTGTCTTAGGAAAAAGTCCGTTAGCATCTCAACCGTTTTCAGAAGAGATAACGTTATGCTAACTTCATAGCTTGAGCTTTTGATATGAAAGTTTAGGATTTTAATCGCATCTTATGGGTAGATGAGAGGTTTTGATAGTTTTGTAAAAAATAAGTTAGTTTGGAAGTGAGCTAATTTATTTAACATAAACGTATTTAACATAAACGTACTCGATGACGTCACTTAACGTTACATGGAGTGTGAAAATAGGCTGAAACTAGCTCAGTGGTAAACACAAATTGATAAAACTAGTTCTGTGATTTCAGCATCAACAAAATAATCCTTCTACAACAGAGGGAAGCTCCACGACTTCAATATTTCTGAAGAAAGCTGCTGCCAGAGAAGTTGGAAACAGGTGAAGTGAGGAAGCTCATTAAATAACTTCATATCCATTTTCTCACAATATTTTGTCACCTACTGTACATCACCATGCGTCTGTTATTTTAAATTCTCATATTTACATTTACATTTATTTGTTTAATTTATTTTAAGAAAGTTTTGACATCCAAACTTAAGTGAAACTGTATGAGCAATATGAATAAGTGAATAAGTAAAACTAAAAACATAGATGAAACATTTAAGATTATTATCAGTGTTGAAAACAGCAGTGCTGCTTCATATTTTTGTGTTTTTCAGGGTTATTTGATGAATGAAAGAAAAAAAAAAAGCATCATTTATTTGAAACAAAAATATTTACTCTCTCTTCTGGTCAATTTAATGCATCCTTGCTGAATAAAATATGATTTTTATTTTTATTTTTACTCTATTGAACCCAAACTTTTGAACAGTAGTGTATATGTTGGGTCTATTTAACAATGAATTCTGGAGAGAGAAAAAAGAAAATTGTTTAAACTTTTACATTGGTTTACACAAAAAGATTAATCAGCACAACTGTTTGGACGTTTGCATTGTAAGAATGTATAGTATTCAAATATTAAAATGCTGACTCGTGAGGCCATGTTTTCTTTTTAAAATCAGATGATTTCCTATTATTTCAATAGAATGTAAGGGAATAACTCTAGAATAACCTTTCTGATAATATTTGGGGCCCAGAAACACTATCCTAATTTAAATCTAGATTAAAGACACATCTCTTTAGCCAAGCATTCAATTAACACATCTCATAATCTTGCACTATATGTGATGAAATAGTAAAAAGTGCACATGTAAATAATATGAACAGCAGCAATGCTAATCTTTCTCCTGTTGTCTCCCTGTTTCTATCTCAGGATGCTCAGCATATTTTACTAGAGATTACAGCAGCTCCAGTTCGGATCCAGGCTCCAGCCTCACTTGGGAAGACTTCTAATGACATCAACACTCTTGAAGACAATGTGTTTAAACAATTTTCAGATGTTAAATGATATTTTAAAGTGTTTAAACTAATTTAAGTTATGTCAGGTGGTACAGCAAAAATATTATGTATTGTAGTTGTACCACCTGACATGGAAAGTGTACCACCAACCTACCCATACTTGAAATTAGCAGTTTTTATCAGTATTTGAAAGAGCTCTACAAACTTTTTCACTATGCAAAAGAGATCAGTTAGGCTCCTCTGGATGATGCATTATCATGTTTACTGTTATTACCTTGTAAATTCATAATAACATTTGAGAATATACAAATGGCGGACAAAAGTTTTCTACTGATATTTATAAAAAACAATTAAATGAAAGGCTTCAAACCTAAAATGATGGAATAGTTTTTATTTTGTTATTATTAAGACACCATTTTAAATTGTTTTCTTAATCTGTTTATTTGTTCGGACAGTTGCACCACCACCTGACATTTTAGGAGTTTAATGCTGCCTTCAGGAATAATCATAAATAGGCCTAGTTTCCTAGTTAAAAAAAAAAAAGGACATTGTAATTATGACTTCAGAAGAAGAAAAGCAAAATATGTATTATTAAATGTACAAAAAAAATAATTTCAAACTAAGGTTTTATAGAATATAGTGATACATGTCATTAAGTTATCAAATTATTTTAAAAGGAAATAATGCACTTGCCACAACATAACTTTGTGACAATGTTTAGAAAAATATACAAGCGATTTTTAAACAAAACTGTCTTATATAGATTCTATCTTTCAGTGCTAATTGCTTTGTGTATTTAAATGTTAAATGGGAAAACACTCAACTGTTCCTTTTTCTTGCATTTTTCTTTTCTTATTCTTGCTTTGTTATTAGGGCCACCAAAATGAAGACGTGTAGGAGTAGTTTGATGTTCAAGCTTTTGAGGAAAATCTTGTTCATTTAAATGTATAACCTGTTTGCAAACTGTTTTTGCTGTTTGTGCTTTGTTCTATAGTAAATGAACTGAATTAACCAAATTTTGAGTCTGTATATCGTTCATATGTCGTTGAAAAAGTCTCTAAAATAGTTTTGGGCCAATGAGGACAAGTTAAATTAGACCACTGCATGTCCGCCCATATTATTAAAAACTAAAATGACCAACTGGTTACCAACACACGACTGTCGATCCACAACGTTGCCACGACGTCGCCGTTACCTGCTGACAACGTTACAAAGTTACGTTGTAGCAACGTATCTGGGAATTTCACTTTTCCGGTTGCCACGACGTAACTAATTACGTCGCCACGACGAAAGTTTGGTCACCAGATTACGTTGCAGTTACGTAACAGTCACGTATTTGTGTTAGCTGGGTAACCATTCGGAAACGTCCTGCTGGAGCCGCTGAGTTGCAACTTCTTCATCCGTTGCTTCTCCATCCGGATCAGATTCTGGGTCAAACTGAAATGATTGAACGACTGCGTGTCTCCGTGCCATTGCAATATATCCAATGTAAACATGCATGGTCTACCGTTGCCGCAGATGGTCAAGGCCACACCCACCCTCCACCTTGCGCCGCCTTTCTCCTCCTTATTAGTATTTAAAGCTACAGACACCGAAACGGCCTGTCTGAAGGAAGCTCATTCTGGGACTGGCTTATAGTGGCTATAATTCTGCACTGAGACTGAATTTTTGAAAAGAGATTTCAGATACAGTACTAGGGACCACTAAGGCCTATATTAAAGCCTACAAAAAATAGCATGTCATGGGACCTTTAAAGCTGGATCAAAATTATTGCATTTTTTATGAGCAAATTAGGGTACTGGCAAAACAAATACTGTATAATTAATATCTCTTAAAAATAAAGGTTCCAAAAGGGGAGTTTTGCACCAATGCCATAGAAGTTTTGGTTGCCCAAAGAACCTTCCACAGAACAGTTTTTCATTTTAATAATCTAAAGAACATTTATTTTCACTATAAAGAACATTTTGTGCAATGGAAAGTTCCAATGGATGTAAAAGGATCTTCATGGAACCAGGGCCGTCACTAGGATTGGAAGACAGGGGGGGCTTAGCCCCTAGGGTATTTGTAACTTGCGTTTATAGAAAATCTTACAGTGAATTTGAGTAAAAACAACTATATGTTTAGCTGTATATTTGTCTCTTCAACCCTGTTACCATCTTCAACCCTGTTACCCTAGTCTCAACCCCGTCACACCTATATTTTTATTATTATGAATAAGTAATTTAATGTTTGTTGAACATAGTCAGAAGTGTTCAGAGCAATCATAAGAATAATGATTTTAGTTCAAATTCTGAAGTTAAGCCATTGATCAAAAATTATAGGGTTGCTGTCACAAAAAGTGCCCATTTCAAGCTTTATAGCCTAAGTGTAAAATAATATGTAAATTTTATGGTGCATGGTACAATTTCTGGTAAGCTACGCTTTTTTATTATTTCAATTCAATTCAATTATTGTAATTTGATTTAATATTGACTCATTTGGATAAATAACTCAAGATAAGTGTTAATTTTTCTCAAGATAAAAACTCACCCAATGCTGTAAACATACAGACATCTATCAGCTGGTAGTATTATTTAAGGTTAAAAATAACTCAAATTAAATATAATGCGTTTTTTTATTATAATAACAACAACTTTATTTAATGATATAAGTAAAAATATAATAAATATGTAATATAGAACACATATTTAGAGAATTAGCAAAATACTCTCTATAGCTTTTTTTTTTCTTGCCAACTACGTGCTAGCCTATATTATGGCCATTAAATGGCTTTCCTGAGGTAAATGTGACATAATTGTTCTCCAGCTATGTTATTGACCTCTTCACGCTGATAAAAAACACTGATTGATCGATATTATGTATGAGGAATATACATTTCGGTAAGTTGTAGCCTACTACTGTATCTTTCAACAGTGTTCGTGTTTTTTTACTATTAGCTAGTAGAGATGATCGGTTGTACGTGCGCTAGGGATCCGTCTCATCACATTTACAAGCGCCAAAACGGTATTTATTGTTTGAATTTCGTAATAAAATTGACAGAATCTAAGAGTTGAGTTTCTTTTATATCATAAAGTAACCTCTGTCTAGTCTGTCGGCCTCCGTGTCCTCTTTGCTTCGCGATTTTTCTGTGCGTGAGAAAATGGATGTGTGGAGTAAGAGCGTGTGAAAAGTGTCAATTGCGTGTGTCTCACGGTGAATGCGTGAGAGTTGGCAATTCTGTCCAACTTCCGACTTTTCGGCTATTTTTTGTAGCTGGATATATATTTGTTGCGTCTAAATATGAATGAGGATACGGTTATTGATAAATCAAATTGTTATTGTTGTTCTTATTATCATTTAGGGGGGCTTAGGAATATTTTGGGGTAGCTTCAGCCCCCCTAAAATAGGCCTAACGACGTCCCTGCATGGAACTATCAAATTCTGTCAGAGTACATGGCTAGTTTTGAATGGCCGTCATTGGGCTAACTACCCAAACCTTGACTCCTTTGTTTCATGCAGCCTGACTGATTACACAATGGATTCACTTCTGGTAATAGATGCCCATTAACTGGAGAGTTACTGAGCAAGGCACTCAACTTGCTTCAGGGTATTGTCTCTGGAATTATTGTACTATAAATAGCTTATAATAGCTTATTAAATAGCTATAAATAGCTTTGGATGAAACATATCTACTAATTATGACAAGTTTTTTTTTTTTTTTTTATGTGGAGCTCTGGTTCAAGATGTAAGATGCAAAGCAAATCAAAAGCACAATTCAGAGTGTTATAGTATCAACACAAAAAAAATATATAGATGTAAAAAATGTTTTAATTAAAATCATGAAAACGAGACCTGTTTGTACAGCTTAATAAGGAGACATCTGGGTGGAAAATGTGCAGAATTTTCATGAAAATAAAAATCATAATGCAAAAACTCTAATAGTCTGAAGAATGTCACGGTCCAAAAAAATAAGCTTAATTTGTTATAGGAAAAAATACACACTACCATTCAAATGTCTGGGGTCAGTAAGATCTGTTTTTTTTTTTTTTTTTTTGGATGGTATATGGTACTTCTTATTAAGCAAGGATGCATTAAATTGATCAAAAGTGACAGTAAAGTCATTTATAAAGTTACAAAAGATTTTAAATTAAAATAAATGCTGTTCTTTTGTACTTTCTATTCATCAAAGAATCCTGATGGTATCATGGTTTCCACAAAAATATTAATCAGCACAACTGTTTTCAACAATGATAATAATAATAAGAAGAAATGTTTCTTGAGCAGCAAATCAGCAGAGACATAAAAAAGAAAAACTAACCAGCTCCAAACTAATTTTTATTTCATTCCTTTGATTTTGTTGTGAAATATGACATATTCTTGAAATGTTTCATGATTTCTCAATACCTCAAATATCAGTTGTATCTGCTTTGTGTTCTGCGTCATTCCAATAAGTGATAACATCTTCAGCTCTACAGCGACGTTTCCCTTATGAGATTGTGCTGCTTATTAATTATGTTAATATTCTAATTCAAAACCTGAACTAATAGTATGGCATTTAAGAGTGCAGATTTCTAGATTTCAGAGGTTTTGTACATGTCCTCTAACTGACTGTAGCCTACAGGAAGGATTAGTTCGGTAAACCGAATCTCTGGCAGAGCATCTGGCCATACCCCACTCAGGAGAAGAAGAAAGATCCGGGAAGACAGAAGGAAGAAAGGCTTGTCTTAACTGCCATGTTCTAGAGGCAGTCCTGAGGGACCTCGGGAAGTCTGTCTGGGCCGGTGTGGACACAGCCAGTAATAGAAATAAAAAGCTAATCCGACATATAGATCTGAAACGGACTGTGAAGGATAGGGTAAGGATTTTTGGTACGTGAGTTTTAGAGAGTGAGTCTCTGAGACTAAATCACCTCTCCTAGAAGCAAGTACAACAGAAGACTTTGGCTCCAGCAGTGGATGAGGCATGTAAGCGCACAGAAAGAGAGAGATGGTTCCTTCCTTTAGCACTAAGTACAGCAGAGAGAATCAGGAGGTCACAAATTGAATTAGACCGGAAGAAAGGGCCAGGCCTGGACCTGCAGGAAACAGCACTCCAGAGATACACAATTACTGCTTGTTTGATTTAATGTGTGTGTGGCAAGAAGTGTGTGGCATGTGTATCCATACTTATGTATGTGTTCTATTGTAGTGATACGTCATTTACAGCCAATCACGTCATACACGTGACATCCTTTAATGTAAAAAAAAAAAAAAAAAAAAATGTTGGAGAATTTGCAACCAAATGTCACAGAAAAAATCTATTGATTTTATAAATGTATGTTTTTTTTATCTTATTGTGAACAATTCATTTATTTTGACCTGGTAATTTTTAGACAAAATGTCATATTCCACTTCCCAGTGGAATTGACTATTGGCATATGCCGGACTTCTCTAAACATTTCGTCTGCTTAAAATGTCTTACAATCGACTGCAAGCTCACATTCAGATCTGCCTCTATCCAAACAACCGATTGATAGAATCAAGTCCCCACCCTACACTTTTCTGTTGTCCTACATGTTTGTTTTTTGATATTCAGTTACACTCAAATGTGTCACAATATGGAAGAAAATATCTAGCGCTACTTCCAGTTCAAATAAACAAAGCATTAAAATTCATACACATGATCAACAATTTAATGAATAGAGCTGGCCCAATAGGAGAAGTGGCTATTTTTTGTCAATTTTTCTGAAACTCTCACACAGGCCCTGGGCCAGCAGGCCATCAATTAATGTCGAGCCCTGAATGTTTGGCAGTAACCTGGATTCGGTTCATTATAATGCCTGTGCTGAGCCAACCTCTGAAATTCTCACAAAAATCTATACATGCTGAGTGGATAGAACAGTGGATATCTTGAAAAACACTCTTCAGCAAACCCAAATGTAAGGTGAGTCGATTTACATGCCATTAAAGTCACCATGAAATCAAGATGGAATATTCTTGTTTTTCATGGAATATTGCAGTATTTATTATAAATGATTTATCTGTACATATTATTATTTAAAATATTTAATCCTCAAAATAACGTCTCTGACGACATGAGGTGAGAGCGTGGGACATGACATCTCTTGACATTTTTAGTTTTTTTGAGAAGCCGTTTCACTGAGATATACGTAACAATAGGGAAGAAAAATCTATGGCAACATCCGTATTCATGCTGATTTTAAAGTCCTATAGTGTTCCTGCAGAGTCAGGTGTTAGTAACATAAATTAATCACAACACATTTTAGTGTCAGAAACCTCACTTTTTCCATGGTCTCTCTGATCTATCTGTGTATTCAGTGTCTTTACAGTGAATTCAGTTTCACACACGTTTGTCTGTTTTAACTTGTTTCCTCATTGAACTCCTCATTACAAAACCACAGCAAATAACTTTGGCCCTGTTCACACCTGCTATTAAACTACTTCGACTAGACGTAGTCGAAAACGTATTTGACCAGATTGTTTACGTAGTGTAAATGCTCACGTGGCCCAAGTGTACCGTCTACTCTCCGACACTGACCGAATGCATAAACATTATGGGAAATGCACTAGCCAGATAGGATTTAATCTTTGGCTGGAGACCCAAGTTTGGTTTGAAGACGGAAAACGTACCAAGCACAATGTTCTCTATATAAATGCCTCATTCATTCATTCATTCATTCATTCATTCATTCATTCATATGTAAATTGTGCAAGCTTATTTTGTCCATTAGATTGAAAGATCTGAAGAAAAAAAACATACATTTACCTGCCCATAGACCCTCCCCTTGAAGAAATCAGGACATAAGTGGTTGAAAGTGGACAAAAGAGATGGATTAAAACACCAGGTGTGGGTGTCTCCCTCATCTAGTGATCCGATCGACCAGAACGCATCTTAATACCAGGTGTAAACAGGGCCTTTGTGCTCGCTTATGACCATTCACTTCAACAGGGAAAGACACTTCCCACATCCAACTTCATTTATCTTCCATTTCATATCTGTCTTGTCTCTAAATGGGAATTCACAACACATTGGTAAATACGCCCATGTGTGCACAGGGCTGACAGTAATTGCTTGTGGTTTTACAAGTGTTCCAGGCAGGGGAAAACAACGATCACACGAGTGCCGTGAGCGCATCTCTGGCCCGTGCGGCGGCAGTCGAATAGGATCGTGATCCTTGGCTTTGTCCTCTGGCTTTCCGCTGAGCCTCTGTGCCGTGTCAAAAAGCCCCCAGGGCTGAGGACGATAAGCCAACTCCAGGGACACGGAGTGGCATATGAGCCTCTGAGCCAAAGAAGCCTCGTCCGCCAGCCCTCCTTTCACCATCTGCCCTTCCTGGAAAGGTTAAAGAGGACTCGAGCAGGAAGCATTGATTTCCACTATTTGGAGACCGGTCTAGTTGGAAAGGATTAAGGAGGTTCCTGCTGCTCGGGCAGTGGCAGGGCTAAATGAAAGGTCTGGTTACTGTGTGTTTATGGCTTGGTTTTCCGTGCCTAGATGCAGGTTGACGAACACCACGGCTAGGTTATTCTCTACCTGAGGAGAGTAAACACTCACACTTGCCAGTTTCTTTCTGTACTTCGGGTTCAGTGTGTGAGAGTGTGCGTGGGTGGGCGTGTTGGTGTACGGGTAGGTGAGGTTAAGAAAGATTTCCATAACAGTAATGATTCTTGGATGTGCCTGGACAGTGGAGAGGATATTTCTCATGTGGATTGTCCAGTTGCTCATATGTTTAAAGGAAAAGTTTATACAAAAGAGAAACGTTTTTACTTGCCCTTACTTTATTCCAAAGCTTGCGTTCTTCTGCGGAACATAAACAGAGGACTCATTTTTATGCAATTACAATGAACAGTGACTCAAATAATGATTCATCAATAACTTCCGTAGTAAAATTCTTTCTAAATTTTATTTAATTTGCAAATATAGCTACAGCTGGCTAAAGAGGGGTCTGTAATCTGTGTCTGTATAACACAATTGGCATTGCTCGAGGATCTTGCTGCACATGCTTTCAGTCAAAAGTGCATCTTTGGAGAGAATCATATATGTTTGTTGAGAGTGACAAAAGGCTGTAAAGAAAAGGTTGTGAGGAAAGCCTTTATATGGAGATGGTTTGCGCATGTTTTATGCAAAAACTAACCTTGAGGACACATTCACTCATTTAGAAAACTCCAAATTCATTAACATTAGAACCAGGTTAAGAACTAATTTATGTGCATGCTTGCTTTGGGAATTACGTGGAATTTTTTTTTACTGAGAAGTTCTCCTGTGCATATACATATCAATAACAGTATAAGTGACATTAATTGTGTCTATTGGATATTAATTTTTTCTATTGGATAGACTTTTTATTTCTATCCCAGTTTAATACAGTGCAACTTAAATGCAACTTTTAATGACTTCCGCAGTCTCAAAATTATTCAACCCCCAGTATAGAATCCCTCACAACAGCAAAAATCTGCAAGACAGGTGTTGTCTCAAGCACACCTGATGCAACTAATCTAGGGCTTCATTAGTTGCACCAGGTGTGCTTGATCTAGAACACGTGAAATATCTGAACTGGCTAGGTTTGTTGAGTGTTATTTTTGACTACATGTTAGAAATATGGCTAAGTCAAAAGAATGGTTCAAAAAGTTAAGAGAAGATATCATCACCCTTCACAAACAAGGAACAGGATACAAAAAGATAGCAAAGGCTTAAATGTTCCTAGATACACCATTGGGAGCATAGTTCGCAAGTTCAAAGTTAAAGGAACAGTGGTTGCAGGTTCAGAAAAACCCTTGAGTGACTGCAAAAGACCTGCTGCAAGACTTGGTGGCAACAGACACTGAGGTTTCAGATTGCAAAGTAAGGCGCGTACTAACCGCATGTCAGAACTTCAAGACTACACCACTACTGACCCAAAAGCACAAGAAAAGTCAGCTCCAAATTGCTTAAAATCATATAAATAAGCCACAGAAGTTTTGGGATTCTGCTCTGTGGAGTGATGAAACAAAACTGGAACTTTTATGCCCCATGGTTAAGCGGTATGTCTGGAGGAAGAAGAATAAAGCATATGCTGAAAAGAATCCTCTGCCTACAAGCATGATGGTGGCTCGTGATGCTCTGGGGCTACTTTGTATCCTCTGGCACTGGAAACCTGCTGCGTGTGGAATGCAAGATGGATTCATTGAAGTATCAGGAAATCCTAGGACAAAATGTCATGCCATCAGTGAGGAAGCTGAAGCTTGGGCGTCATTGGACCTTCCAACAGGACAATGATCCCAAGCATACCTTTAAATTCCACCAAGGCTTGGTTTCAGAAGAAGTCCTGCTAGATTCTACAGTGGCCATCACAGTCACCTGACTTGAACCCCATAGAAAATCTCCGGTGGGCTTTCAAGAAGGCAGTTACAGCACGCAAACCCAATAATATTACTGAACTGGAGGCCATTGATCATGAGGAATGTGATAAGATTCCTTAGAAATGCTGCTATAAGCTGGTGTCTGGTCATATATCTTATTTGCAGCAGGTTAAACAGCAAAAGGGTGTTCTACTAAGTACCAAAGATGTTTGCCAAGAAGGGGTTAAATGATTTTGAGACTGCATAAGTCATTAAAAGCTGCATTTTTAGTTGAATTTGAGGAACCCACTTGAAACATTTGTGTTGAGCTATTTCAATTACTTTTGTTTGATTTTTTTAAAAAATAATGTTTATTGCATTTAATGTTGTGTGTTGATGGTGTTTTGTATTTGTGTGCATGATACTGAGTGCACCTTTTACATCTTAGTATTTACCTAAGATCGTGGAAAAGCTACTTGTGATGAACTTTGATTTGTTTCTCATGAACACCTGTGCTTCAATGGTGGCTGTCAATATATTATAAAGGTACAAAACAGATTTTAGTACTTAATTAGGTTGGTATATAAACATTATATCATTTATTGAAATATAAGTTATTCGTAAAATTTGTAAAAACTTAATTGTTGCTACCAATTTTTTTTTTTTACAGTGATCTTTTGGTAACCCCAAAATTTTACTGATTGAAGTAAACTGACTGCCCTAAAAGTGCAATCACTATGGCACTGTCAGGACATTACTATGTATACTGTATATTGACCAGCCTACCAAAAATGGACAATGGCGTGAATTTGCCTATTCACTATTTTAATGTGGCAGGTGAAGGGAGAGTTTTCAAGAAATCAGCTTGAAAATAATCATAATTTCACCATTCCATTCAGTGCTGTTAGATCCACAGACATGACACTTCCCCTTTAGGATGTCTTAATGATTAAAAGATGGATCTCCACAAAATGTAAGTCCACCCTCTGTATGTTAATCACCAGAGATATTCAGTGCCAAAAGTGCCAGTTCCCGGATGCATACATGGGGCAACACGGTGGAAATCGCTGTCTTTCCGTCTCATTAATTTTCCTTGCAAGGAGAGATCCGGCAGGTCCATGCTTATTTAGTCCCATACATATTTTATGCCCTAGGGAAGAGAATGCGGAGGGCAGGATTCTGCTCCCTCTGCAGTCGCCATGGCTTAGGCAGTGAATAAAGCGCCCTTACAAAGTCACACTGTCGTGCTGTCAAGAGGGCAGCTTCTCGCCAAAATGTCATTATCTCCCCACTTGTGTGCAACAATGCGCAGGCCACGAAGGTGAGGAGGCGAGCAAACACACATGGAGAGGGAGAAGAAGTGGAAGAGACGCTTTGGAAAAAAAGGGAAAGAAAGATAGATACGATTGTTTTCCACCGAAATTTAATTTCACTTTAAGAAGCGCAGGGGTCATTAAACTGACATTTCAATTCAAACACAAAGTGCAGTGCTTGTGCAAAGGTCACACAAACATAAGAATAGATTTGCAATTCAGATTAATTGCCAGCTGCCAACTCCCCGAAGCAAATTTTTATATCATTACGACGTGATTCTTCCAACAATTTTTACAATCTGCATTCTTGTCGCTGATTAGCTGATGAAAAGGAGGACAAAAGGAGACGAGTTGTGATTCACACACAGTTTACAATTCAAACACACACACAAAACAACAAAGTATCAATTCCAGTCAATCTCTGTAGACCAAGTGTTTAGTATGTTGATTACAGATGTCTCCTTGTTAAACAGTGTCACAGAGCTGCCCTCTGTTCCCCGTGTTCCCCTTGCTAACCCCTTTGCATAGGACATGAACACATACTTTTGTTTTCAAAAGACTCTTTATTTGCATTGATGTGTCAGCAAAGTGGAGAGATGGATTACAAACACACACAAACACACACCTACAACTAGACTGCTGTGTCTCAGACTAGCCACCTGAGCACTAAACCAGTGGACATTTAAGCTTTTCTCATAAACTGTTGACTATAACCTGAATCAGGATGGCAGCCATCTTGAACTGAGTAAAAGACCTGAAAGGACTTGTATCATGCTTTTTAAACCTTTGCTGTGTTGCATCATGGGGGAGGGAGATGCCGAGTATGGTGGAAAAGGGGTGGAACTGTTTTTATGAGGTTATTGCTCTTTACAAGGGGTTTTTATGTGCGCAGATCTAGAGAATATTCTCGTCCAAGCACAAATAAACTGTGTCAAATTTAAAATGCAAATTTCTAAGGCCTATAAATTATCAACACGATCAACACTTTGCAGAGAAACCTGTTGTACACAATCTTCTACATGCCTATGGCCATCTGATTGATAGTTTATACTTTTTAGAAAGTACAAGGCCTTTTAGTATGATTCTAAAATGGCCCCCTTCAGGTCGTCTTTTTGCTGTGAAATCTTTTCTTATTTTTATACTTTTATGTTGTTAGTAATAATTCAAGATGAACATTTACTGGACGGAAGCAACTTAGGTTTATTTGATTATCCATAGATAATGTTGTAAAAATAAAAAATAAAAACTTTTAAAAAAGTATGCAATATGATACATCTTTTGAGGAATGTTTATTTGAACATGTCTCAGTCATCATTGTATTATATTGCATTATAGTAGGCTGCACAATAAAAACGAATGTGTTTTGATAATAAAAATCTGAATTTTATCTTACTTTTTGACCATATAAATATCAGAAACTACACCACCTTTCACATGTTTGCTCAGTTTGGGCCTTTGAATAAACCTGATGTATCTCCATATTCTCTTGTATCTTATACTACATGAACCAAGTCTGATGTATCAAAAAAAAAAAAAAAAAAAAAAATACACATATTCAAACTTTTACAGATACGTTTAAAGATTCAATAATCGGCTCCATTAAAACAAAATTCAAATAAATTAAAATAAATTCATATGTCAGGCTTTACAGGGTTAACAAATTCAAGTCTCTTCTAAAGCTGACCTGAGACTGAACCTCTGACAAAAACCTGCTCATGTTCAAAGGAGGACACCTGGGCCCCTTCACATCCACTAGCAGCTGTCAATCAACATCAGTCAATCTGAATCATTATACATGTAACTGACAAAAAGCCTTGAAAGAAAAAGTCTCCACTAAGCGTTCTTGTGAAATAGTAGTCTTGTTTAGCCAGACGTTTGACTTACAGCATAAGATCCGGTAAACATTGCAGCGTATTCTGGCCAAGAACCACCCACTTACACAGGAAGTAATTGTATGATTGACATTTAAAGTGACCAATCACAGTTTGTTTTGATAATACCTCCTGTTTAAAGGAACACGCCGACTTTTTGGGACTTTAGCTTATTCACCATATCCCTCAGAGTTAGATAAGTCCATACATACTCTTTTCATCTCCGTGTGTGCCGTAACTCTGTCTGACGCACCCACCGCTAGCCTAGCTTAGCACAAAGACTGGAGGTAAACGAAGCACTGCTACTTCTGCGGAGTTATTTACTCCAACTCTGAGCGAACTCTCTGCTCCTTCTCAGGTGCTGCGAGCAAATCACTCCACAGAAGTAGCAGTGCTTTGCCTTCTGAGAATATAGTTCCCAGTATGTATACGGTTAGAAGATGGCTGTCTCATGTGACCTTGTTATTTGTACACGCTGTGACTATACAATCACAACATGTAAATAGGAAAATGTTGGCGTTATTTTGTCACTTATTGGGAGCAGTATGCTAGCTGGAGCCATTTACCTCCAGTCTTTGTGCTAAGCTAGGCTAGCGGTGGGTGCGTCAGACAGAGTTACGGCACGCACGGAGATGAGAAGGGTATGTATGGACTTATCTAACTCTGAGGATACAGTGAATAAGCTTAAGGGCAGTTGTATTACACTATAATAATAGATAATTGATAGCTGCACAGAAAACGCTATAACAATAACTGTAAGTATAGAGTCTTATCACCATGTATGTGCATTCAAGATTAATAAATACAAATTATTTCACAGCTATGAGAAAAACGAAATACTGATTACAGGGTAGTTCTGCTCGTGAATATCTAGTTACCTTGTAAAAATTTGTTTTTGCAGGTGAACTGATAAAAAAGCGCACATATAGATATTTCTATATGGCTGGCAAATCAGATTAGAGCTTAATATTTGTGTGTTCAGTATGCATCATATGGTCAGTGAACGGACTGTGGGCGGCCCATGCAGCCTAAGGCTGAAACTAGGGAAGACGTAACAAAACACAAATTTCTCTCCTCGTTTTCTTGTACTTTCCTTAACTCCCTCTCAAACATGCATGCACACACATTTAGACAGATGGAGGATTATGAATTTATTTCATCCAGATAGTTGCTGTTCTGCCTTAGGTTCTTTATAGGCTTGGATTTTGGACTGGGATATGGAAGAGTAATTTTGGGTAGTGTCTAAACAATCTATGGATTAATATGGATTATGCATTGGATTTGTCTGCCATCTGAAGTAGTGTAAATAATTGCTGAGAGCTATAATATGCAATTTGAGCATATTCCATAATAATGCTTCAGTTTTTATTTTTAGACTCATTTAATCTTGAATATCTAAAAACTAAGGCATGGCCAACTGATATATTATATTAATTTAAGTATGTATTAACCCTTAAATGCATGAATCTTTCGCCAATCATTATTACATATTCGGGTCTTTGACACAGATCTATATCTAACACGGATAGATCTCTAACAGCCACAATAGTATAAAACTCTCCTGATATTTTAATAAAAATTGCAAAAGAATAAAATAAAGCATATTTCGTTACCTTTTGGAGCTAAGGGTTTGATTTGAGCAGATGCTTTTTACCATCATCGTTATCATCGTCAAAGCTCATTTCCCCAGTACATTCAGCAACTGGCTTATATTTAAAAAATCTCAATCAACTTCTCAAAACTATAATTTTCAACGTCTTTAAAATCAATATTTTGATCGCTGGCAGCTTCTTCACCAGATCAACCATCAAGTGACAGTGACACTAATATTTGATTGCGTTCAGTACCTGCTCTGCAGTAAATCACTGAGTCATTTCAAGTTTTGCTGATGATACTTCCTATTCGTTTGTTTTCTGCCTGCAGTAACTATAAGTGAAACGTCACTTCATCACTGTGTATCAGACATTGCTACCTGGGATGTAGAAAATGGTCATGCAGAATAAGGCATTAATATGTGCTTTATAAGTACTAATAAATAGCCAATATGCTAGTAATGTGCAAACTAATAAGCAGCTAATTAATAGTGAGAATTGGTCCCCAAACTAAAGTGTTACCACAATTAATTAGTAAACAGATATCATTTTATAATTTAATTTTGATAATACAGCATTCTAGGCAAGCTAAAAATCCTCAATACAGTAACAACTCTGATGCAAAACACAAGTGGATCATCATTATTATTATTACTTTTATTTAATGGCAATGTTATGCTGTATCATGGAAGACTGCCACTTAATATGTTTACTTGAGTTAATTCTATTTTCATTTTTATTACAGAGCCAATAAGCACTCAAAGCTGTGCTGTATAGTCCATATAGTCAATCCCATGTGCACAAAAACACCCTTTAGCCATGACTGTGTTCACAATGTAGCACAGTACCCCTTGTTGCTTCAAGAGAAATACTTTAAATTACTGTAATTTACTGCTTATTTTAGCATTCAAAACACAGCAAAATTCTGTAATGTTCAGCCACGAATAGCATGTTTGACAATGTTATACAGCATTGCAACACCTAATACAGCTTTATTAAATATTTTAGATTTTTACTAGGGACAAAATGGGTGTGAAATAAAGATTGTTTATGTTCTGCATTTCCAGGTGTGATTATGTGTCTTATTCATTACTATGTACTTGTTTCAGCACCACGGACAGGGACCAAGCCACTCTCGCATGTGAACCTGAGCAAAACTAAAAATACATAAATAGCGCAACAATCACACTCACTGAAACCTTGTGTAATGTACTTTACAAAGTATCCTGCAGTACGTTTGGCAGGACATTTTGCCCATGTTTTCTCATCCCACAGCACATGAAATTATGAACTCAAAAACCTTGAGATAGCTAATCGTTTGAGATTGACATGCTTCATATGCTCTTCTTTGCTTTGGCGGCTGCTCTGTCAAGAGCAGCAGTCCTATTTCATGCATGTGCAACAGCAATGTTATTCAACGCCATACCAGAAGTGGAAGAGGAAAAACACCTGAACAATGACTAGAATAGAATAGCCTTCCGGGGATTACACAGAAAAAATCACTGCTGCGCTATTAACGTTATTGAAATTCCATAAAGCACTGCGCCATCTCCCTCTCACTCTCTCACACATGCAATCTTTGTTTCGTTCCATCTCTTTCCAGATTGCAGGACACCTAGAACCATAAATCTCAGTCTGTTTCAAATGAGAGGACATGCCCTCAGCTTTGTCCTTCCATACTGAGGTAATTACCAACTATGAGAGCAACCCCTGTGGACAAAACCTCTTAAACAACCCTAAGAATGTCTGCTGGTTTAATGTGGGCTCCTTTTTGCATGGCTTGCTGAATAGCCGGAAATGTAGTTTAACTACATTTCTTATTAGCCAAGCTATTTTGTTGCTTAAGTTAGCAGAGTAGCCTTGACACTCACTAAAACATTACATTTACCATGATAATATTGAAAAAACAATAACAACACACAAAAACACTCAAGGAACCACTGCATTATGGACATGTGCCATGTTATTCTTTGAAACACCATGGTATTTGCATGCTATTCCAAGGTATTTGAATATGGTAGTGGATTGTATGTTGTATATGAGAAGTACTATGGCATTACCATCTGATACTGTACAACGGCATTCCCACATTTGCCTGTTTCAAGTGCTGTCACGTGAGTACACTCACAATAACTGGTAATATAGTGTTCCAATTTTAGGATTTAAAAATAATAATAATAACAACAATGTATTTTATAAAATATATCAAATGACATCTATTTTTCATATTTTATATTTATATAAAATATGAGGTAGCTGAAATTCCTTTCCTAAACCGTAGCATTCAGTTTAGTTTGTTTATTTTCTGCTAGCTAGTAGCTACATTTTTGAGTAGCTTGCCCAGCACTTCTTATTTCTGTCATGGATCATCCATCATAGGCTATGCGCTTTAGTGAATTTGCATAATGTTTGATACAACTGAGGGAGGAAGGAATCACCTGCATACACCACACAGTAAAAACATATTGTTGGACGCTTCCATAACCTCATTTCCATCTAACCCAAACTCGTGCATTCAAGGTGCTAAAAAAAAAAAAAAAAAAAAAAAAATCCACCTCCAGTTAATCCATAAATGCGCGCACACCGTGAATCCGCGCGCGTTCTCGCGCACAGATGACAAAACAGCGGACCGTACACATGTGGTGTTTTTTTTTTTTTTTTTTTTTCATACACTTAACGTGAAATAAATATGATAACAACAGTAGCGGTACATAGCTTCTGTTACAAGCAGTAAACAAACCAACATCAGAAGGAAAAGCAGCGTACACCTACCGTGCACTCTTCCATGCATGTCCGCACCGAATATACATCCGTTTCATATTTCTGAACCAAAAGCTCAAACTCTTGGTATTTCTCCTGAGCTCGTCGGTCGTAGCGTTGGTAAGCCTGAACGCACTGGCTGCATCCCGACGAATTAGCCATGTCCAGGCTACAGGTCAAATTGTCCGGACTCGTAAACCCGTGAAACAAATCCAAAAGCGAGTAGGAGTTACAAAAAGAAAGATAGAAATCGCTCAGGTTCCACTCGGAGAGGCCCGAGCACACGGCTTCCGGCTCGGCGAAAGTCAAGCAGTTTTTGGAGAGGCTGTCAGGGTGACAAGTTTCAAGACTCCACAGAGGTTTGGTAGAATTGCCTATAAAAATAAGACTCTGCTCTCTCTGATGGCTGGATGAAAGTATATGGTTCGTGTGCCGTTTGTCTCGCGTCCTCGTCAGTTTCGCCTCGGCGCAGAACCACAGATGATCAGAGAGCAAAACGGTGATAAACAAAAGAGAGGCTAAGGACAGTCGCCATCTCTGGGCCCTTTCCGAATCGGTGAATAATGGCTTTTCGTCCTCTCGGGGTGCGAAGCAGATTTTTAAGCCGTCATCTTGCTGCCGACACGTCCAAGCACCCCTGGTCATATTTCAGGAAAGAGCAGCACTGGCCGACTCCACCGCGACGGCTCCTCTGCCACAAAATGCATTGATTTGTAATGTTTTCCTCCCGTTAAACAGCGCTCGTGGCAGCTGTATCCGACTCTCTGGGCTAGATAAAGCCGCGCGCGGTCATATCTCCGTTATTCCGCATGGCTCCCCGGAGAAAAAGCGCTTTCTGTGTGACAACATGCCTCCTCTGTTCCCGAAGCTCCTGCCTGTGTCCCCGTATCTCCTCAAGGGAAGGAAAGACGCTGAACGAGCTGCTCTTTCCCTTTCTGGGCGGATTGCCTTCGATATTCTCTGCTGTTCATCATTACCATCATCATCATCTTGGGTCCTGTGTTAAGTTGCCGCCATGTTCGTCTTGAAACACTTTTTGGGGAGCTGGGTCATTTGCGTCATCTCCATCCTGGCGCAGTAACACAGATCTATAGACTACAGGCGATGGATACGCGCGCGCGCGCGCGCCCGCACTCACACACACACACACCTCACACTCACCGGACGTGTCAGTATGAGAGATCACTCATAATAAATGCACATTTTCACGAACATGTTTAGATTTTAAAGCCGGACACCCCCTTGTCATTCCTCTAGTCCACATTCATGGTCCATTCATCTTCAGAAACCCGTCAAACGATCCCGTCAAAAGCAATCCGTTCATCACAAGCACCAACAAAAATAATAAACGACGAAGTGTGGACGTTTAAAGACGCGGTGGCGCTATATAACATCGTTTTGGCGATGCGTAATGCCCTTTAAATGCGCTAAAACGGGAGGAAAAGGATGTCACAACATGTTGCGTGAAGGAGAATCAGCGAGTGACAGATGAAACGACATTTGTATGTCTCGTTCATTCCGTTCAGGCTGAAGTTTATTAGTATGCAGCGTGTTACTGTGTGTAAGGAGCCGGGCACAGGAGAGACATCTGGGCGTCAAAGCAGCACGTTGGAAAGCGTGCGCGGAAACGTGAGGCGAGTGTGTGTGAGAGAGCGGGAAGAGAGAAAGAGAGACAGATACAGTATATTTGTCCTCTAACAGGCTAACCTTGTGCGGCATGGCCCTGTTTGATACTAAATCTCAAAGCAAACAAAGTGCGCGTGCCGTGAACAATCACCACGCGCTTGGCTTCTGCCTTCCTGTCAATATCTGGGTGCTGAACGTGAGGAGAGAGGCGAGGATAGCATGTAAATGCAGTGCTTTTTCATTTGCATCTTTAAAGTAGTCAGATCACTGTCAGGTTGAATTGCTTGGAGTCCATTCCTTAAAGGGGACCTATTATGCAAAATTCGATTTTAGTGGTGTTTCAACATAAATTTGTGTCGGCAGTGCGTGTATACAACCACCCCATCCATCGTTAGCAGTGTCTCAGAATAAGCTTTTTATTTATTTATTTATTTTGTATTAGACATTAGACACAACATACAACATTTACAGCTATAACATGTCATCCAAAAAGATAACAATCAATTTGAATTGTTTTTTACAATAAATTAAGAAAATAATAATAATAATAATAATAAAGGTAAAAAAAAAACAATATTACTAGTTCAATTTTCAATTAACTTCAACTCTTTAGCATATAAAATTGTATCACTACATTTTGTGTTATCGATACATTGGAGAGACTCAATATACAACTGAAAATCAGCCAAAAATGCCTTTAAACAAGGTTTAGAATTATTTATTTTACTCTTGTGAATATGAAATGTACCAAATAAAATCATTCATCATAAAAGATCAAGATTCATCAAGATTCATCATAAAATTGACAGCTGCAGTTCTTGAATCAAAATATATGATAGTATCTTTGGATGTTAATTCACAGTTATAACCAGATATCTGTTGAACATGTAGATAGATCTTCCCAGAATTTTGTGGAATAATCACATTCAAAGAAAATATGTAAAAAAAACAATCTGGGGTGCGTTTCCCGAAAGCATCGTTGGCCAACTATGGTCGCAAGTTCCGTCGTTACCAATAGAGTTCAATGGACATTGCGATGAACTTGCGACCATAGTTGCCCAACGATGCTTTCGGGAAACGCACCCCTGGCTGATCAGAACAAAATGATCAATTTTCATCAATATCCATACATTTTGATAAAGTATAGTTACTAACATAACTAATTATGAAGTACTTTCAAATGTAATTCCCGATGTTTGTGAGATATACAAAACCGAAAGGGAAGCAACCAAGCTTTTTTCCTGATAATCTCTGGCAAATATTCCAGAAAAATTTCCCTCTTGGCTGAAAAGATCTATTTTTATAAAAATAGATTTCTAATAAATTTATTGGTGCACTTTTTACTGTTAATGTCCACCCCATTTAAATAAAGTATGGGTTAAATTCTACAAGGGACAACATATGGCTTCTCATTAACATCATTAGACCTGTGGGAATTTTATCACAGAATAATACTCTATATTTAATAGGAAATGCCCACTTATTCATGAATTTTTCATAAGAAAGAAACTGAGCTGACTGGTCTAAAAGGTCAGATAAAAAATATTTCCAACTCTGTAAATAAAGAGATTTCTGGTTAACTGTAATATAAGCATTAGTCCACAAGATTGCTTTATGTCGAAAAGTTATGTACATAACATAACTTCCAGGCCTTAAAGGGGCATTTCACCCATTTGAACATTGTTTTTTATTTAAAGTGGGTCATATATGTAGTCGAAATGTAAAAGAAATTTTGAATTTGGTGCCTTTGTGACCGAGAAAAGACAAAAAATAACTTCAGGACGCATTTGTATGAAAGACAACAACTCCCACAATGCACCACATTGCACAGCTCCGCAAGCCACTCCCACTAATCCAGAAAGCGCATATCTGCCATATATAAGCGCATATATAGAGAAATCACTCTTCCGTCTACAAGGCTAGCTACCACCAGAGCTTGAAATTAATTTCACATTCACACAAAATGTCTAGTTAGTTGGCGAACTCATTAGTGCATTACTCCTCGTTTGTATTTCTTTCGAAAAGGTGAATTATTGCATGGTACCTGGATGTTCAGTCAGAACATTATGCGGTGCGAAACTAGGAAACTAGTTCACAACACAAACGTCCGTGTCCTCGTCTGATTCAGAGATTTCGTCCAGGAGAAATTGTCATCGTTGAAATTCTTTGCCGCAGACGGACTCTATCTCTGTGTTCGTAGCGGTTCGTAGTTGCATAGTGAGATCACCGGCGCCACCGGTCCGCCCTAACTCGAGCCAGTCCGGGCTCCTCGTCCGCGGCAGGCAGGTCTTCTGCCTCGGCTGCTCTTCGCTATAATGCGGCTTGTAAAGGTAGCCACAAACACCTGATTCAAGCATCAGACTTCCGAAATCCTCTTCCTCTAGTCTATATCATATTGAGCACTCTCCTCCGCTATTGTCATAACTGTACATCTGTCTCCACAGCGCCTGTTAGCTTAGCTTCAAACAAGATGGAGGATATTGCTTTCAGTTTCAGAGAGTAAAGTCCCACCCACTGATCTGTAATAGGTCTGTAGCGTGAGCGGGTCCCGCCCCCTGGGAGAGATGAGGAACGAGTGCTTGTAGTCTCAACAGAAATCCCCCCTCTTACACTTCCTCCTACAATGACGCAAAATGACGATTTTTGCGTCATTGTAGGAGGAAGTGTAAGAGGTAAA
Organism: Scardinius erythrophthalmus; assembly: GCF_964197995.2. Lineage (NCBI taxonomy): Eukaryota > Metazoa > Chordata > Actinopteri > Cypriniformes > Leuciscidae > Scardinius > Scardinius erythrophthalmus. The sequence goes on along the minus strand of NC_138226.1, from coordinate 28,244,584 downwards.
TAACAGATTTCTCCCGTATCAGGGAAAAATGAAAGAGTGTTGCACGACCATTCAATAGTATGACTGGGTTTCTAACAATGCAAAGCTTAATGCAAATGGGTGAAGTGTCCCTTTAAGAGCTTGTTGATAGAAATTGGATTATGTCACAGGCAGTTTGCTAATAGAGTAATCACACAATAACAAAAAATGTAAACCTCCAATCTTTTTAAAAATTATTATATGATATAAAAAAACATATCGAGTCTGATTTAAGTAGACAGTTTCTGAGCCATTTTACTTTAAAAGTATAATTTAAATCGAAAAAACCTTGGACCCTGAAGAACCTCCTTTCTTAAATGATGATGTTTATTCCTCCAAACAAATTTTGTAAATAACTTGTTGATTTTCTTTTACAAGTCGAATCTTGAACAGAAAGAGATAAAGCTGGATAAAAAAATCTAGATACCCCTTCTGCTTTGGTTAATAGGACTCTGCCTGTCAAGTCTCCGTGAAGCCGTTTTTTTTTAAGTTTGGGGGAAAAGTTTAATTCTTGTCTCTCCGCTATATCTTTTGTAACACTTATTCCTAAATACTTAATCTTATTTTTTACTGGGATATTACATAAAAGTTTTTCTTTTCAATCATAAAGGCACATTATTTCACATTTATTTACATTTAGCATTAATCCAGAGGCCTTAGAAAAAGTACATACTAACTTCAATGCTGCGGGCAACTTTGCGTTTGTTTCAAAAAAAGAACAGTATCATCCACAAGATGAGTTCATCTAATTTGTCTGTTGAAGATGGTAATTCCTTGAAAATTTGGAGAATTCAAGACTTTGGAAAGAAACTCTACAACAGTGAGGAATAAGAAAGGGGCTATAGGACAACCTTGGCACACTCCTCTACAAATGGGGAATCGTTTAGAAGTGTTTGGATATAAATGAATAGAGCTATTAATACCTATGAAACATTTTAATTATATAAACAAATCTTTCCCCAAAACCAAAGGATTTAAATGCCCTATACATAAACTGATGCTAAATTGTATCAAAAGCTTTGTGGAAGTCTAAGAAAACAATTAAAGCCTCTGATTCTACTAAATTTGAATAGTCTAACAAGTCCAAAATTAGTCTAATGTTCCAATTTATGTGTCGGCCAGCAATAAAACCAGTTTACACTCATTAATGATTTAATCTAGACCTTTTTTGAAGCGAACTGCATAAACAAGAGTTTATAATCTACGTTTAATAATGTTATAGGACGGCAGTTATCCAAAATCAATTGATCTTTATCGGGTTTAGGAAGGAGGGTTAATAATCCCTGTTTCATCGAAGTCGATAATTCGTTCGATTCAATACATTCCTTATACATTTTGAATAAGGGGTTTTCAATAATATCCCAAAAGCAGAGATAAAATTCAACTGAAAGACCATCTGTGCCTGGCGATTTTTTTCTTCTTCATTGAACGAATAGCTGTAACCATCTCTTGCTTCCTTAGTTATTCATCACAAAGGTCTCGAAAATGAATAGAAATTGATGAGACAGATTGCTTAACTGACTCAATATCAATATCAAATACAGATTCATATAACTTAGAGTAGAAAGATTCCACATAATTTGTAATAAATTTTGTATTTGAAGTGAGTACATCATTAATTTTAAGAGAGGAGATCATTTGTCTTTTATAATTTAGTTTTTCTAGTGAAAAAAAAAAACTTATATTCTTTCCCCCTTTTTCTAACCACTTAACGAATGAATTCCCCTTTTGCTGTATTAATCTGATCGATTTGAGTTTTTAATGTCTCCAATTTGACTTTTTCATCTTCTGTAAGATTAACTTTTTTCAAAAGAAAGTCTAATTCTGTCATAAGTGCCATTTCCTTATTCAAATTATTATTTTTTTTTTTAACTTGCTTACTAAAATAAACAGCCGACTGCCTAACTTTAAACTTAAATAACTCCCATTTCTTAACATGTGACATTTGCTTACTCCCAGAAATGAGTTGTGCTACTTCATGAACCTGGGTAACAAACCCTTCATTACTAAGCAAATTGTTATTTAATTTGCAATAGCCTCGTATACTATTATTTTTAATATCACAACCAGAAAGTGTCAAAACAATCATTTTATGATCCGAAAGAGGTGCATGGCAATATGTAACATCAATCAAATATTGGACAGATCCTGGGTTGATTAACCATAGATCAATCCTTGATTGTAAAGATCTAGAGGAGTTACTCCAAGAATACAAATTTTCATTAAAATTCAAGAATCTCCAAATATCCACTAAAGAAAGATGGGTACACAGAGAAGTAGTAAATGTAAATTTCGATGTAGACAGCATATGTGGTGGGAAACCATCTAAGAAATCATCTGGGGCATCATTAAAATCTCTGCCCATTATCAAAAAGGCACCTTGATATTTCCCCATCAGTACTGATATAGAATGAGTGACCTCTGTAGACATTTTTGGCTTGGACTGAAGAATTATGACCATACAAATTTCCTAAAACAAATACAGAGTTATCCAGTTTAACAACTGTTAGTAACCATCTACCTTCTTTGGAGCTAACCACTTCCAATACGTCACCTTCAAACTTATTTAGAAGAGTAGCAACACCTGCCGAATGATGAGAAGCATGACAAAAGAAGATTTGATCGCCCAGAAACATCAGTTTCGCACAAATGAGTCTCTTGTAAAAAAAAATGATATTTGCATTTGTACGCCTAACAAAAATGAACATATAGTCACATATAGACTTCATTATAGTACTGTCTCGTAAACCCCTAACATTAAGAGAAACAATCTTTAAACAACTAAAATCAAATAATCGTATTTGGATGTCAGAACAATGTTATATAAAGAACCCTGAAACAACAAAATTCACAAACCAGTCGGTATTGATCCACTCCAAACTTCGAGGAGTCGCATCACCTGGACGAAAGTTATATGGCCTGAAGACTGAGCACACGTTTTCAGTTCGACTGCCTACCCAGCATAGTCAATACCTCCTTCTCAGTTAATATTCATCTTGATAGTCTTCAACAGACAGTTTTTCTCCATCAATAAAGGCATCTGCTCCACAAAAGTAAGATCTCTTCCCCTCTTCTCTCGCCGCCTTTACCCTTGGCCATTGCAGCTTCCTCTGTTGCCTTTCTGCAAATGTCAGGTCCTCTGCCAGGCGAACACCTCTTTCCTTGAGTGCAGGATGATCCCGTACAGCTTTCCAGACTTTCTCTCTAGGACCGGAGCGCGAACTGGATGATGACCGGCCTACGTTTACTTCCAGAACCAGGACGTCCAATCCTGTGGATCGTGTCAACGTAAAAACGGATATCATCTACCTCGTCCGGAGTCAGCATTTTTAGGATTTCGAGCACTTTGACTCTGATATTTTCTCCATCTGTTTCTTTGAGGTTGTTTAGCCTCAAATTCCATCTCCTACTGTAGATCTCGGCTTGATCGCACTTGCCTTGAACCATCCGGAGCACTTGCTCAATCTGTGATATGCTGTTCTCGTTAGCCTTGACCCTTGCATATAGAGATTTCATCTCCTCGGCCACAAAGTCAGCCGTCTTTGACCGAGTTCTGGGCTATTTGTTGTTCCACCAATGAAAAGCGATCATTAACAGCATTGACAGCACGAAGTATATTGGCATTAGAGACTTTGCGATCTTCTTCCTGACAGGGTTTTTTTGAAAGAGGACTGCCTGTTGGAGTATTTGGGGATGAATCAATGTCTCCAGATGATGCTTCGAGAAGCGAAGAAAGTACATTTCTGTCTTTGTTCTTTGCCATTTTGTAAAATTCGCACGTGGGCTAGCAGTGTGATTAATCAATATAGGCTGCGTCACAGTCTGTTGGGATTTTTATCATGTAAATTTAATGCATTCTACCTTTAAAGAGAGTTCCCACTCCATGCCTTGTAATTAAACGTTACAGATTTGGCCAGAAGATGCAACTCCTCAAAAACGCCTCAGAGCTCGAACCAACACAACTGTTCATCTTGCGCCACCCCTGTCTCAGAATAAGCTATTTACAGTTTCTATACAATTGACCGTTCGCAAAGACCCGCCCCCCTTAGATACTGTCGCTATGTCCGACAAGCTACGCCGTTCTCACGCCACACCATGTTCTCACGCAGTGAAAAATACATCACGGAGCAAGGAGGAGACTGACAACACGCTGACAGACAGGACAGAGCAGGTTACTTTTCGGTTACGTTTGATATTAAACATATTAAACAAAGTCTCACCTTTCAAATTTGGTCATTTTTTAAAAGAAATTGAAACAATAAATACCGTTTTGTTGCTCTTTAATGTGCCGTGACAGATCGCTGTAGAGCATCAGTTAAAGCTGCTCGTGAACCGATCATCTCTTCCTTCTAGTTAATTTATAGCCTCAAATAAACATGAACAAACATAAGAAGGAATGTTGTTTTAACCACGGAAAGGCGTCAGTACACTCCGTTTTTCAATTTCAAATCCTCCTATGTTAATCTACTCACTATCCTGACTGCTTTGTCGGACAAAATGGCGGATGGCGAAGTATGATTGGTCAGATCACCTGTCAATCAAGCTCCCTGCGAAGGGTCAATTGTCACATCATCATAAGTTTAGAATGAAATGGCTTTAAAACGCATGCAGATAATAAACTGAATAATGATGAAGAACTGCAATGTCATGAGCGTGACAGCCATAGAGATGATAATCAAAACCAAACAGATGTTTTAGTTTCTGGCAGAGTATCTGAGGCACGAGCTGTAAAGGCTCAGCCGTCTTCTGGAAAGCGAGGTGGGAAGCAGCAGATAATTTGCATTTAAAGATACATGCAGGAAAACAGCTTGTATTTCCTTCCAGTCAAAAATGGCCATTTACAACATGGTTTAATAAATGATCTGTGGGGTATTTTGAGTTGAAACCAAACACAGACACATTCTGGGGACAACTGAGATGTATATTGCATCTAAAAAGAGGCATAATGAGTGCCCTATAAAATAAATTGCACCCCCTAGGAAAATTAGATGTTTTTTTTTTTTTTTTTTTATATATATATATATATATATATATCAAAGTAAAAAACATATATATATAGCCTATATTTATTTGTATTATTATTATTATTATTATTAAATTAATATTAAATAAAATATAAATTAATATTATTTAATTTTAATGAATATTAATTTAGCAACAAGTTGGGGTCTGGTCCCCTTTATAACTTCAATGCCGCAATTGAATTCAAAACCAAAGTTTGTGGGTCTTGCAAAGTTAAATCATTCTGTCAAATGATGATCCTAGGGGAAAAAAATGCTCCAGAAGTGTACTGTTGCTTGGTTACTATTAAGGGTATAATTATCACTTTATTACAGGTTTACATATTGAAAAACATATCACTAAAACATTAGTGTAAAAAAAAAAAAAAACTGAAATAAGAATGGTGTCATTTAGCTAACTGTGCTAGAGGCAGCACAAGACAATTCAAGTTGCACAAGATGAACCTTAACAGATTTAGTCTCTAAAATATCCTATAGAAATGTAGAACAGCCTAAACTAAATGTAGAACAGCCTAGATCTGCCACTGCTTCGCTTACACAGGGTGTTCCTCAAGGTTCAGTTCTTGGCCCACTATTGTTTATCATCTGTATATATCCACTTGGTGACATCATACGCAGGCATGGACTTAAATTTCATTGCTATGCTGATGACATTCAAATGTATCTTACCATCAGCTCCGATAGGCCATCCCTGCCTGACTCACTTACTGCATGTATCAGGGACATCAAGCATTGGATGTCTCTGAATTTCCTCAAATTAAATAATAAAAAAACTGAGATATTGGTGATTGGCTCTGCTGCCTCAGTCAAAAAGATGGACCTATCCTTTGATATTGATGGAGTTCATGTTAAGCCTTCGTCATCTATTCGTAACCTTGGTGTCTTAATCGACTCAGCTCTATCTTTTGGCTCTCATATTTCTTCTCTTGTTAAAAACTCTTTTTTTTTTCCATTTTCGTAATATTGCAGGTCTTCAATCTTCTCTCACTTTAGCTGATGCTGAAACCTTAATTCATGCATTAATCACATTACATCTGGATTATTGCAATGCTCTATTTCTTGGTCTGCCCAAAAACCTTATTGCAAGATTACAGTATGTTCAAAACTCAGCAGCAAGAGTTCTCACCTCCACCAGGCGTTCTGCTCACATTCCTCCTCTGCTTCACGACCTTCACTGGCTACCCGTGGCATCACGTTTTCACTTTAAGGTATTACTTTTAACGTTTAAGGCATTAAATGTTCTTGCACCTCCATATCTGTCTGATCTACTTTACTCTTACCACCCTGCCCGGTCCCTTAGATCAGCTGAACTTGGTTTATTGTCCATCCCTCGTTTCCGGTTGTCTACTGTAGGTGGAAGGTCATTTAGTGTTAATGCTCCTAAATTATGGAATTCACTACCCCTTACACTTCGTAATATCTCATCTGTGGCGACATTCAAGACTCAGCTAAACACATATTGGATAATGTGACTATATGTGTCCTTATGTGATTGTAATGTGTGTGGGTGTGTAAATGAATTGTAATGCACAATTTAAAGCGACTTTGAGCTACGGAAAGGCGCTACATAAAGCTATTTCATAGCTTAAAACATCCTACTTATTATAAACAAAGCGTTTAATCAAGCTCCAAAAATGGCTTGTTTGGATATTGCAGGATTTGTGATGTCATACAGATACAGGCAAATACATCTGCATATTACTGCCTCCATAGCAAGACATTGCACCATAGGCCCCACCCACTGGCATTCAGTTGCATTCACGTCTTAAAGCAAATAGAACCCATTATAATCATTGATGCTGCCTACACACTGGATACAGTATACAGATGAATATTCAGTTTCTGACGTACTCCACAGTCTGTCGACAAGGATCATATGTTTGTTCGGAGCATTTTGTTTTGTAAATGAGGCACAGTGTAATGGAGAGGTCAATAAGCAACTAAGGTTGATGAAACAGCCAACTGTATTGGATCTGCCAACAACTGCATCATAAACTGTTAGTAAATGATTTCAGAATGTTTGTCTACATTACCGTTTTATATGGATGATGTTTTCAAAACACTTAATCACGTGCATCATTTCAGACAGAGGGGCAGAATTAGGGTTGACAATAATATTTTTTCCACATATATACAGTATGTATGAAAGGGATAATCCACGACTAGCTGTGTATTACATGATATAAATGCACAACGTGGTTGCCTTCTCATTTCTGAGAAATATGATGTTGCTATTCAGTAGTGAAGATATTTTATAACTAAAGTCACAGGGCAGCGTTGATAACAAGTGTATGTGCTCCTGCATGTTTCTATGTGTGAACACAGAAAAGCGCGATGTCCGCTCTGTGTGCACACCGCATTACTATAGAACGGTGATTCAACTGACTTAGAACTACCTGTGCATTAAACGGTTTTATTGCACACCTTCCATCCAATCAGAACCGAGTATTCAGACAGACCATGGCATATGTATTTATACAACAGTTCTTTCTGGTTCTCGAATCTGATTGGCTGAGAGCCTTTTCCAGCTGTGCTGTATTCACACTGTAACAGCACTCTGATTGTTTCACCGTTTGTATCACTCCGCTTGTGGCGACTGTCATGGCAGTCAAGAAAATCCACCATATTTTTAAAAATACTACTGTATGTTGTGTCACGAAATGTAGTTTTAAGAGTTTTTTAGGCGAGAATGTTGTTATTTAAACCTCAAATATGTGACTAATATATAATTATAGTGGCTATTTTACAATCTGTTGAGACAGAAAACTTTCAGGACTATGTGTCATACTGTGAGATCCACAATGAGCAGGAAATATGAAAGGGGTCCTCAGAGTTATAATTCAAGATTTACTTTTTGTATATATTACAGATCTCTGCCTTTTAATTTAAATGTATATTCTTAAATTTGTTGCATTTTTAAAAACTTTGTTTGGCAGTTTTGAATTGCGACCTCATGCTGAGGACAGGTTAAATTAGAAGTATTGTCCAAGTATACAGCATGTATTTAAAATAATTCTAAGAAATTATTTTACAATAAAAGCAATTAATGTCCTGAGTATCCAGATTTCCTTTAGATATAACTTTAATTATTTTTATTTTGATGAATTGCTGGTGTGTAGGACATGTTTGGTCCCTTATCTCAAGAATCAGTAATAATTTATTCTAAATAACCAATTGTATTGTAAGGGATCCACTGGAGGCAGCTTATTGAGAACCCAAGTGCAGTTTATTACAAACAAGATCAAACATGAAACAAAGGCATGGCATGGCACAAAACCGTGGACATAAACGTGAACATAGACTTACACAACAGTGGTCACGAAACATTACTTGACGAAACACATGGCAAACATTAGGGCTTAAATACACAAGACTAATGACCTGACAAAGGACACCTGTGAACAATGAACCAATGACAACATGACACATCAGACAAGAGGTGTGTTCGACAACGGCTGCGGCTGGATGTAACCGATCGGCGAGAGTAGCCGCGTGCAGGCGGGGAGGAGCTGAAAACGGAGACGTGAAGTCGGACACTTTCTGGTTCCCGTAGTGACCGCTCACATGGTGTTTGCATACTTTACCACAGCTGAAGTGAAATAAATGCAATATTTGCCAAATAATACACAGATGTTTCAGAGACATTTTCATTCAATACTTTATATACTGCTTCATACAGCATCTGTTTGAACAAGAATAAAGTTCAACATAAGCTACTATCAATGAAGTGAAGTCTACGTTTTTTAATCAGTTTTAATTTGATAAACATGACAATATAACATCGCAACGACATGAAAAGAGTGTTTACTGTTATAAAAAACTGATTTGTGAACTTTAAAGGAACTAAAGGTGTTCGAATAAACACGAAACACACATGATCATTGTCATGCGGTGAATCTGGCCAATCGCGGCTACTCTCGAATCGCTCTCGCGGTACTTTGATGGCATACATCACAGTCACGTGGCATTGGCGCTGTATCAAGTCGGACAAAATTTCTAACCGGCATGCACTGCTTCAAGTCAGCCGCCGATCGGCCTGCGCAGAGCTGCATGAAGTCGAACAAGCCTAAGGGAACATTTGGCAGAATCACATGACTTTGAACAGGGGATCCCATGATAGACAGGAAACATGACACAGACATGAAACATGACAAAGACATGAAACGTGACCAAGATGAGACCAAAACGTGACATATGTATCCAATCACTTTTGGCATTTAATAACCTTTTAAATTAGAAAATTAATACAGTAACCTTGGATATAATATGACAATAATGACAACATTTTAATTTAGTTTTGCAGTGCAGTGTATAAAAACAAACAGCTGTTGCCATTTTATTTTTGTGGTTAAAATATAATTATTTTCAGCTCCATTGTACCCTATGACCCTAAATTGAGTTTGGGAAGAAACAAAAAAGATGGTTTGTTTGAATGTTGTTGCACATGCTTTTGTCAGTGCAGCACAGCTCTCATTATGATGAGATTATATAACTGATGAACTCTTCCTGTTAAAGATTTTAGAGGAAGTGCTTATCACTCATTAGAGAAAATCAGTTGGCAGAGCAAGGGGAAATTCACATGGAAAGATTCTTGGAAAATAATGAGGATTAACAGAAGTAAATTATGAACTCATCCTCCCCCCATACCAATAGATTGCAACAGTTGGTGTCCAGAAGTAAAAACTACATTTGTTTTCTCCATAGGGAAGATAACTTATAAAGCTTAAAAGACAGCCTACTGTGAGCTACAAGGTTGTTAATCGATAATATTTGCTTCTGTTGAAGCCGTCAGCCCACATTATTTCAACTTAGTTTAAAAATAATTGTGTTTAACAGCAGAATTTGTGGCGAAAAACCACATCACCCATGATACAGAAAATTCCACCAATCAGAGAGACAAAACAAGCTAAATAACTCCTTAGACCCGCCCACTCCCACGAAGCACATCAAATGACATAATCAAGTTGGTTTCTCAAAATACTTAAACATTTGTATATATTGCATACATGCATATTTTGGAATAAACAAAATGTAGCATTGTTTTCATATAAAATCATCATTCTTAAATGAGTAGTTTTTTCAACTTTATTTTTATTATTAATTTGATGATGCTGTTCGCAGTGCTTCATGGGATTGTAGTTCTTTCCCTCACTAAAGCCATTAAGTACACAGTCTTGTACCTATTTGTATTTTTGTCTGATTTTTAAATACTTTTTTGGTTCCAATTAAAGTTTGTACTGTTATGATTCACCTTGTAGCTGGCTAGCGTGTTTCATGGCTTATAATGCTTTAACAAAGACTTTTTTTAAATCCCTTTGGGAGAAATAAATGGGAAAAAAAACACTGCTTTTGCACTCTATACTTCATGGACTGAGTTGGAATTAAAAGGCTCAGCTTAAATGAACACATAGATGCTTCCTAGTAGAAACATCTCTCTTCTGTAAATATATGTTTGTTTTCGTACACATACACTGCTTGTGACAAAAAATAGTAGTTAGTAGGACCCCTCTCTTTTTTTTTTTTTTACCAATTTTTAATGTCTCCTATAGACTAAGGCTGGAATCTCATCTATACTCGACGGAACAGTTTCAAATTGCCTGTTCTTCTCCTGGAATATTTTCAGCGTTCTCTCACAAGACTTTTAGCATTCTCATCAAGAGATCTAAATTATGAATTGTGAGACGAGCCGGGTTGAAATAGAGCACCACGTCTGCATTAAAATCAAGACGATGAGCAGTACCTGTAGAGCTTGTCTCTATCTTCATTTTAATGATGTTCATGGACTTATCATCATAACATGGGTCCGGTCTCGCTGTCGGCCAATCAATAAGTTACGGCAATGTTATCCTGTGTCCAGTGGGCAGTAAAAATCTAATGATATAACAGCTCAATGAACCCTCTTTAAACAAACATTCTCTAGAGGAGCAGCTATTTCACTAGCAGGCAGTGCAAACAGTGACGTGCTGGGAGAGGAGGATCGTTCCCTCTTACCCATCTGTCACCAGTTGCTCGCTCCCTGTCAAACTTTAATATCGGAAATCAATGTAATGGTCCCAAAAACACTCCTCTTTTGAGCAACTATTCATTTGCAGCATTATTATTATTATTTTTTTTATGACCCCAGTTTCACCTTCATCGTCATAGCAACAGAGTAACCCATAAGAACTGACAGAACTCCCTGTGGGTACATAATAGTGCTGGTGTCATTTGTCAAATAGAACCAAGGATACTCTAGTCCTGTGGACTGCATGTGTGGTTGGGGCAATTGTAGTGGAATAAATGGTAGTCAGACATTTTAAATTAATGAGATGATTTACCCCGCAGGCAGTCTCTACCTAGAGCTTGATTTCTGCCCGAAGAGAATGAAATATGGCCAAGCATCTTTAACAACTTACTAGACCACAGCAAAGACATTGATCTGTTCTCCTTAAAGGGATAGTTCACCAAAAAAATTCAATTCTGTTTAAGGCATAGTTCACCTAAAAATGAAAATTCTGTCATAATTTACTCACCATCATGTCGTTCTAAAACTCATTCTAAACACTCTAAGACTTTTGTTCAAATTCGAAACATAAATAGAAAAAAAGAGAAAAGTAATCAATATGTAAAAGTAATCAATGTGAATCAAGCAGTTTCATCCAAGTCTGAGAGAATTAAAACCAAAAGACTTTATGTTATATATATATATATATATATATATATATATATATATATATATATATATATATATATATATATATATATATATATATATATATATATATGAACAGATTTAACTTTTATTCGCATCTAAACATTGATCAATGAACAGAGCATAACAAATGTGGTAAATCATATTTGTGGATCATTATTGGATTTTTTTTTTAATGAATTTAGTTTTAATTCATTTTTTTTATTACATTTTATGAATTAACCAACTCATAAACATACTTTATCAATAAAAAATACAAATAAATAACCTGTTAAACATGAAAGCAGTATGCAATCATTTAAGGCATTACCATGGGGCGCCGTTTGTAAAGCGGCTCATGCTGAAAATAACAGCAACATTTTGTCACATTTAGCTTCAAACAATGTTTAAAAAACTGGTATGAATTTTTGACGGTCACTTTTTAGCACATTTACTTCAATATTTGTCAACTTAGAGATATTTTAAATAGTTAAATCTAAATATTAAATGTTACACCTAAATGTTAAATGTTAAATCTAAATGCTAAATCTAAATCTAAATGTTAAATCTAAATATTAAATCTAAATCTAAATATTAAATCTAAATCTAAATCTAAATGTTAAATCTAAATGTTAAATCTAAATCTAAATGTTAAATCTAAATCTAAATCTAAATCTAAATGTTAAATCTAAATGTTAAATCTAAATCTAAATGTTGAATCTAAATGTTAAATCTAAATCTAAATGTTGAATCTAAATGTTTCAGGTGAAACTAAATATTTAGCTAATATGCAAATTCAAAATGCCGGTAACCGGAAGTGCCAAAATAAAAGCTTGAGGAGGTTAGTGTGTGTTTATAGCATGGTTTATAGTGTCAAATAACGAATAAAAACCATCTTATCCGAGGAAATGGACTCTTGGACATGGATTATCGTGATAATAACTACCTAAAATAATGAGGCGGTTGCTGTCGTTGAAACATTTTGAATAGCTGCCAGGACGGCTCTGCCGATGTTCTCGGCTAACACCGATTCGTTGGACATTTTGAACGACAGTAACGTTACCGTACCTGGTCAGGGGCGGGCGGGGATATATGCTCTTGCTGGCCTTTAAGCAAGCGAACATGACAGAGAGTGATGACATGACATTCAGTCAAAGTGAGCCCATTCGTGGCCATAGCTGGCTATTATGGCTACAGGTCATAAGTCCCGCACTTTTCATAAAAGTGACACTAGCCTAATCTTCAAATACAGTTTCTCCAAACGTGTTTATTATTTTAGGTAGTTATTATCATGATAATCCATGTCCAAGAGTCCATTTCCTCGGATGAGATGGTTTTTATTTGTTATTTGACACTATAAACCATGCTATAAACACACACTGACCACCTCAAGCTTTTATTTTGGCACTTCCGGTTACCGGCATTTTGAATTTGCATATTAGTTAAAAATTTAGTTTCACCTGAAACATTTAGATTCAACATTTAGATTTAGATTTAGATTTAACATTTAGATTCAACATTTAGATTTAAATTTAGATTTAAAATTTAGATTTAACATTTAGATTCAATATTTAGATTTAACATTTAGATTTAATATTTAGATTTAACATTTAGATTTAACATTTAGATTTAGATTTAACATTTAGATTTAACATTTAGATTTAACATTTAGATTTAGCATTTAATATTTAGATTTAACTATTTAAAATATCTCTAAGTTGACAAATATTGTTGTAAATGTGTTAAAAAGTGACCGTCAAAAATTCATACCAGTTTTTTAAACATTGTTTGAAGCTAAATGTGACAAAATATTGCTGTTATTTTCAGCGTGAGCCGCTTTACAAACGGTGCCCCATACATTTCTCCTTATAGTATATACAACATTTTGGCATAAAGTTAGTCAAGAACTCTAGTGTTCTATATAGCAACCACATTTGAACCTTTTTCTCTTAGAGTGTATTTGTTTTAACATGTGAGGACAGAAATCTCTGAGGATTAAAAATATATTCATTTGTGTTTCGCAGATGAATTCAATTCTTGTGGATTTGGAACAACGTAAGGGTGAGCAAATGATGACATCATTTTCATTTTTAGGTTAACTCATCCTTTAAATGGAGCAAGCATAAGATGCGATACTGTACTGTTACATGTTATACTGCTCAAAGAGATGAGCTGTTACACAACAATATTTAAAAAGATCTGGTAGAGACCAAATCTTGTGTTGTGCACATCGTGGCTTTCGTTTATTTATGTCGTGTGTTTATGTCTCTTACTGTTCAGAAGCACACAAAGGAAGCCTGAATCAATTAAGGAGCTGGGTATCATAGGGGTTTTGTAATTAAATGCGTTGTGAGTCTCAGGGTCCTCGCACCACCCCCAAGGCCCATGTTAAATGAATGAGCAGATCATAGAGTTGATAAATGAATGTGAAATCACACGGAGAGGGAAAGGACAGAGTGCTTTGTGTTATAAGCAGAGTGACTCACTGCTTATAACACAAATATTATAAATGCCTCATTTAGTTGACTGTTGACCCAAAAACAAAATTTACCCGAATGAGTTGTTTTCTTCAGTGGAACACAAAAGGAAGCACTATTCACATTCATCGAATGAAAAAACTGCTTGAACATTCTGCTAACAATCTCCTTTTGTGTTCTGCAGAAGAATGTCATGCAGGTTTGGAACGACATGAGGGTAATGGGTAGATGAGGACATTAGTAACACCGATGGGAATGTCAGAAGCCCCATGCACAACATTTGTGTTGCTATGATGCTCTGGATCCCTGATCTACAGCAATATGAAAGGTAATGGTGGATGGTCGTGTGGCGTTTGCAGAAGAGTTTTGGAAGTCACACATACAACGTTTGTTTTACAAATGCAAACTGAGTGTAAAGCATACTGTGCTTGCAGTTTTGCAGACTTGGTCTGAATAAAAGGTACATGAGTGAATGGTTGAGCTAAGTGGGTCTCAAGTACCACTTTTATAGTGTAAGGATAAAAAAAAAAAAAAGAATATGTCCAGTTCAAAATGTCACACTAACCCTATTGTTTTCATGTCCCTAGCCCGCGGCATAAAAATAAAAACCTTTTGAATTGTGGAGTATTTTACTTTTAGAGAAATATATTTTATTTGAAGCCAATCAATTCCCTGAAGGAAAAAACAAGACACGCCCTATTTTTCCTCATTCAATATTACATTTCACTCTGAAAATATTTCCGGTTCAAGTCGACTATAATTTCTTAAATAAAAATAAAATTCAACAAAAGCATCAGATTTTGTGTGAAAATAAATAATAAAAGTGGTTTGTTAGTTTAAAAATCGTATAAATGTATGAGGAGGCAAGGTGGGCCTTTTACCCCACACGGGTTAAAATCAGCATGGGGCAAAAGGCCAAAAGTATTGAAACAAATACTTTGGCTAAACTAATAGATTTTTAACAATGTCTAAGTTAATACTTTTTTCAGAACAATAACTTTAGCCAAGTTTGTACTATTTATTTATTTTTTTATAAAATAATTCATTTTTGTTCAATAAACATATTTTCATTAAAATACATTCATTTTAAACATACTGAAACAAAATTTTTGAAAAGTAAAGATTCTGAAAGCATTGAATGAGATCACATAATAATTTAACATAGCTTTACACAAATATTAGTATTAGTATAGTATATTAACAAATACATATATTTTATTATATAACTTCCCCTTCCTCTTGCAGAAACATTTATTCTCTTCTTTGATGATGTGTTTACCAGCATGAGGGCGGGATTAACCTGTCAATTACATGACATAACAGCAATAGCGAACCACAATGATCCAATCAATTACCGATGGAAAAAATCAAGACCTGCCCTACATCTTTTTCTTGTTTGAGAAACCATTTTACTTGGATATACGTCACAATAGGGAAGAAAAGACTATCGCAACCTTCGTTTCAGGCCGACTTTTATACTTTTGGCAGATTTTACATCACAACTGTCAAAATTTTGACGAGCAGTTTTATCTATGACAGTCTGTAAATGCACTGCATGAATTGATACAAACAATGTGGCTCTTCCCCTCCATCAGGCTTCTCAGCATTACTCAGCTGTGTGTTTGCAAATCACTAACTCTCCTGGTGGGTCTGACTCATGTCTGTCGTAAAAGGAGAAAACTCCAGACTGCAGTGAGAAGCTCAGATGGGGGACACGTGAACACGGGCACTCTCCCGTGATCACCTCACTGCCAGAAAGCAGCGGGCGGCTAATTAAAGAGACGCCTTTTGGCTTTGGCACACCCCACACACATATGTTGTTGATTGGCCACCTTTTCAGGTGTTGCAGAGTGTGTGTGCTGATAATCATATGTAATATGTTTATAACAGGGCGGGGAAGTGGAAGCAGAAATGGGCATGTGGGCAGACGAGCTTGAAAGTGGCATATGTTCAAGTTCACAAAGAGAAAGGAGGGGCTTTTGGGTGTACACTGACAATGACGTGACCAAAGAGAGTGAAGACCCAATTGACATGAAACAGAGAGGTGACACCTGCTCTAACAAGGGAAACAAGGCTTGCACAGCATTTTATGTGTCTTAGCGTTATGTGTCTCTCTGGGTTCAATTTAAAGTGCTTTACTGGCATCCCTAAAATGATTTCAAACACATTTAGTTAATGTTACTTTCTTGACAAGCTTAGCTTGCAGCTATCTGTGAACATTTGGCATTTTCACCAGAAATAAACCACATGGTTTTTACATTGTATTTATTGAATCAGGAAACAGATTGTTTAATTTATGATAAAACTTGTTTCTGATTCTTTTATATTTTTGTCCTTCTGTCATGGCATATGTGGTGATTAAAAAAAATATATAAGAAAAAGAGAAAAGAAAAAAAATAATAATTTGTGTCATCATACTGTAATATGTTGTTGTCATTGAAAAATACATTGAATGTCATTAATGCATACTGTATGGTTTTGGATGATGGCGATTGATATTCCTTGCCTATGGACGATCGATAATTTGAGTACTTTTGCCTTGGGACTTGTTCACCTGCTGGGGGAGTGGGCGCGCTGCTCAGACAATACAGAGACTCAGAAGATGTTGCAGCAGCTCTGTATCCTATGTCTTTATTGACCGTTATATCTCCCCTTACCTGGCAGTGAGGGTACTACATTTTGGAGGCCCCAGTGAGGATGAATGCAGTGCGAGTTGGCTTCCAATGACGACAGCACGCTTCCAGTGCCATTCAGCCTTCTACTCAGCCCAGGTGACCAGTGGAGTGAAGACGTTCGGTGTCCATGTCGAGTCAGGAAGGAAAGTACAAGCAATCTGAGGTTTATCTTCGATACCAGGAGCGCTGCAGGATTCAGCCTGCTAAGGGCATTTCTTCTATCCCTTTGCACACATCTAGACTGAGCAACTCATGGATCAGAGGATCTGAAGCTTGAGGTGATAGGAGCAGTATGTGCTCTTTCACAATAAAATTTGATTGAACTGTGTGAATTCCTAGGGATTGAGTGTGAACTCAGATTTCTGTGATTGTGAGACACATTGAGAGAGAGGCATTAGAGGAGCTTTAAGATGCGGTTATGGCAGAACTTTTGTGTCTAAAAGACAAGATCATTGAAATTCAGAGGGTTAATGAAAACAGTGATTCAGAAAAACAAACAGCACAGACCACTAAGAGAGTGAATGTAAATCCAGTAGCAGAAACCACAGAACAGGAAAAACTGCAAAAAGAAATTGACACATTACAATTAGCACTGCAGAAGTTAAAAGAGCAAAAACAGAGTGCATCTATTCAAACACTGCAACACACAGGTTCACAACAGAACATAAGTACTATTCAGAGTTATTCCACGTTGCCAAGTCCAAATGTACAGCCAGACACAAGCTCCGATCTGCTGTTAATGACACACAGACCAGTCATGCCTCCCTGGACACAGAGAATTCAATATATCAGGACAGATAGGTGAACCTGGACAAAAAGATAAACTCACCTTTTCAAGTTTGGCCCATCAAATCGAACATGGATTGAGCAGGGGAGTTTTACCTCCGAGGCGCAAAGTAGTAAAGAGACCCCACAAAGTTTCCTTGTTTGGTGTCAAACAGGCAAAAGATCCTGTTTGCATCTCAGGAAGCGGAATCCAGTTCAGAGCATGTTTCTTCACACTGTCCTTACTGGCCAGCAAAATGACAGTACCAGAAGTGACCTGCAACCTTACTTGACAACCATTGATGTGAGTGATGAAATTCTTTTTAATAAAGTCAATGTTGCTTGTGCAAATGAAACCGAGCGGCAAAACAAGAAGCTTATATTCCAACACACCAAAGTGAATCCAGTGCAGGTTAATGAAGTTGCTGTTGAAAAGAAATGAAAGACACAGTGTCACAAAAACGCAGAGAAACTTGAACCTGACATTCTGAGTGAGTTAAATGAAATGCGGTCTGACATGGCATTGTTGAAGGATCTCAGTGCGGAGGTGTCTCAAATTTAAGAATCCATTCGACAACCTCAGATCATGTCCACACAGTGTGCTGCCAATGTGAGGGATCAAACCAACATGCCACCACCCCAGCAGGAATGACCAGATATTCAACAATGTCCCCACAAAGCTGTGCACAGTGTGGTATCATAGGTTCGGACTTTAGACTGCGACAATGCGCTGCCTGAACATTGTATTGTTCTAAAGCAGCGGTCCCCAACCTTTTTTGCGCCACGGACCGGTTTAATAGCAGACAATATTTTCACGGACCGGCCTTTAAGGTGTGGCGGATAAATACAACAAAATAAAATGATACGACCAGCATAAAAACTGGGGTAATTTTTAAATATTATAATAAACGTGAATCCAATGTGTAGGCCTACTCGCAACTTAATTAGCAGCGTCCTTGTAACATCGCGCCAACAACATATCATGATCAACATCCTCTCTGCCCCCTAACGCTCTCTGGTCGCAATGGTAACGTAAAACATGCATAAAGGGCATGGAAAATACAACTCACTATAACGCTGAATCAGTGGGAGCCCTTCTCTGTAATGAGACGGTCCCATCTAGGGCTAATGTGAGACAAGGACACCCGAAGTGTGTTGCTTATGTCCAGTCTACTCCGTAGTTTTGTTTTGGTTGCTGTCACTGCGGAAAACCCCGCTTCACACAGATAGGATGTCGGAAATGGCAACAGGGTTTTAAGTGCTGTTGTGGCGATCTCAGGGTATTCTGTCATGACTTTTATCCAGAACACCGGCAGAGTTGTTGTCTCGAACATACTTTTAAGGCCGCCGTCGTTTGCGATCTCCAGCAGTTGATCTTCTTCTTGCACAGACATGCTGGATTCACCTGGTTTGTTGACAAATGGGTCGCAAATCCATTCCTTGGCAGTTCGTGGGTCTTTTGTGGTTGGGAAGTAGCGCTCAAACTCTTTTAAAAGCGAAGACAGGTGATCGTGCACCAGCTGGGAGAATGGAGACTCGGGCTCAGTCTCTTCCAAAATCCCCGCCAATGTTGGAAACATGTCAAATATACCTCTGTTCACGTGACGACCCCACAAATCCAGTTTGGCTTTAAATGCAGCTACTTTATCAGCCAACTTGAAGACTGTCATTTTCCCCTGAAGTGACAGATTGAGTTCATTGAGGAGGTTGAATATGTAGCATAAGTAAGCGAGTTTTGCAACCCATTCCTCATCACTAAAATGTGCTGCCAGCAGTGACTTTTTTTCTGAGAGAAATCTCTGCAGCGGCTCTCGTAATTCAAACACTCTGGCCAGCGATCTCCCTCGGGATAACCATCTTATTTCTTTGTATAAGAGAAGGCGCCTGTGCTCCGCGTCCATCTCCTCACAAAGCTGCTCGAAGAGACGCGAGTTAAGGGCTTGTGCTTTGATGTGGTTAATAACTTTAACAACATCATTCAGTACACTATTAAGTTCCGGTGGCTTTTTTCGGCTAGCCAGCATTTCCCTGTGAATGACACAATGCGTAGACTCATATTCAGGTGCAACCTCTTTAATCCGAGCAGTTAAACCAGACAGCCGTCCAGTCATGGCAGCAGCTCCGTCTGTGCATATGCCAACACAAAATGACCATTTCAGTTTTCCTGATACAGTATATAGTCATCCAGCGACTTGAATAGTTCTTCGGCTGTGGTTGGCAACGATAGTGCACATAACATATCCTCATGCACATCCTCCTGATAAAGATATCGCACATAAACAAGTAGTATTGCCTTGTTGTCAATATCAATAGACTCGTCAATCTGGAGTGCGTACCACGGTGATGTATTTATCCTCTCCAACAATTGTGTTTCAATGTCCTCTGCTATTTCGTCAATACGCCGAGTGACGGTGCTAGCCGAAAGAGGCACCTGTGCTATCTTTTTAACCGCAGCGTCTCCTAGAAGTTCACAGCAAATGTCTTTTGTGGCGGGAAGGATCAATTCTTCACCAGTAGTGAATGCCTTCTTACCCTTAGCAATACGGTTAGCCACCAAATATGATGCTCTCAGTGCACTCGCATTTATTGATGTGGTGGCCCTCAGTAATTGCTTCTGGCCTTCTTGTTCACACTTTTTTCTTTCAAAATACTCAAAAGGCTTGTCTTTTAATGCGGGGTGCTTGGTCTCCAAGTGGTGAAGCAGTTTTGAAGGCTTCATTGCCTCATTAGAGAGCTGGTTGCCACATATTATGCAGAGCGGGCTTGGTGCGTGTAAATCACCTGTTGCGATAATTCCATATTTCAAGTAGGACTCCTGGTTTTGTCTGTTAAATGCAGCTTTCTTTTTCTTGGAAGTCGTAGGCTCTTCTTCTGTCTCCTCACTGGGCCGTTTCCCCTTTGCAAAGAAACTCTCCAGAGACGTTTGTTTTTTACTCATTTTGCTAGCTTGTGGGTTTATTTTTAGCAGTAACGTATCACACGCGTCTTGCTATGCGCCAAGAGTGAGTCATAGAAGTTAACAACGCGGACTCGCGATCTTCTCAGTAGTGAACGTGCCAGAGAGAAATGCACATTTCATACGAATTATATAAGCAGAGAACAGTGAGTTTTCTTTCATTTTGAATTGTTCTGTTTAAAAGTAGACATTTCAAGCTTTCTATATGTGTCTCAGGTCTGTGAGGTCCAGTTCATGCGTGGGCACCTCCGTGTCGTGATTATATATTTTCTACTACATTCTACTACATACTTCTTATTTATTAAATCCAGGCAATTGGTTGACGAAACATTGATTAAAATTAAGATACAATTAATACAAAATGAAATTAAATTTAAAGACAGGCTTTGTGCTTTCTGTTAGAGGTCTCTGTGCAAGTTTTAAAGCAGTCTTTTAGTGCCGCTTTCAGAGCGCTCACGTCCATAACATTGTTTTTGTGTGTGTGTGTGTGTGTGTGTGTGTGTGTGTGTGTGTGAAATAAATTTCTAAATAAATGCGATTTATAGTCCAGTGCGACTTATAGGCTATATGTTTTTTCCTCTTCATGACGCATTTTTTGACTTATGCGACTTATACTCCGGAGCGACTTACAGTCCGGAAAATACGATAAGTTATTTATTATTTCTGTGCGGCCCGGTACCAAATGACCCACGGACCGGTACCGGTCCGCGGCCCAGGGGTTGGGGACCTCTGTTCTAAAGCATGTCAAGCTAATCACTGTAACCAGACAGCAAGAGTGCACACAAATTCTGCAATGCACAGAAAGAAATGTGAAGCCGACAAGTCTACACGTGCCACCTTTGTAGGAAAACAATGTCTAGTGCCGTGTTACCTTCAAGGGCTCCTTGTTGATGCATTGTGGGATACAGGATCTCAAGTTTGTATAGTGGATGAACTGTGGAAGAGTGAGCACTTACCAAACATCAGATTGAGAAATGAGGCCGAGGTAATTGAAGCACCTGAAGCAGGGCCGTGCACAGGGGGGTGGCCCGGTGGCTAGAGCCACTGCCCCTCTGCCCTCATCGACTGAGGTGCCCCTCTTCCCCACCCCCACCGCTCCGCTCAAAGCATGCCGCTGATTCCGCTAATGCGCTCCAGGTTTTCCCGCTCGCTCCGCAGCATCACTCACAGTATACGACAGTTCACGAAAGCTGTCGCATTAACAGGTAGGCTATGCAAGACAGTGGTTGAATCTGCGAAATTAGTCTTTTTTTATTTTTATTTTTTTATTTATGTCGGTAATGTTTTGCTCTTGGTCTTCTGGCTTCTGGCTCTTTGTACTAGTGCTAACAACTTGTAGCCTACAACCAGGGCTGGACTGGCCATCGGGCATACCGCGCACTTTCCCGGTGGGCCGACGTGCTTTTTGGGCCGATACATCTCATACTCGTATATTATTTGTATTATTATTATTTTTTCTTTTTAACGGCCTATAAAAATTTGTACATCGGCAGCTCATTCGTTTTGTTTTGTTTTGCTTAATTTGCGGCCGGTGCTGGGTTTGTGCCGATGTAATGCATTGGTCAGAAAAAGTCAGCGTTAGGTTTTTTTTCTTCTTCTGACTGACCAGTCCATGAAACACGAAGATCAGCGGCCCATTGGTTCTTTTCTTGATTGACACTGGGCTGGGCCAATCACAACTTTAAACGAGTGAGCGAGCGTGCAGCAGTGTCAGTGTGTATCTGTCAAAATAGAGAAGAAATGCAAGTAATGTGCAGAAAAACAGCGTGAAAAAATAGAAACAGGCCCTTAAAGCAGACACTGTAAAATGTGTCAAAATACACTACCGTTCAAAAGTTTGGGGTCAGTAAGATTTTTTAATGTTTTTAAAAGAAGTATCTTCTGCTCACCAAGGCTGCATTTATTTGATAAAAAACAAACAGTAATATTGTTAAATATTATGACAATTTAAAATGACTGTTTTCTATTTTAATATATTTTAAATTGTAATTTATTTCTGTAATCAAAGCTGAATGTTCAGCATCATTACTCCAGTCTTCAGTGTCACATGATCCTTCAGAAATCATTCTAATATGATGATTTGATGCTCAGAAACATTATTATTATCAATTTTTCAAAATTCTTTGATGAATAGAAAGTTCAAAAGAACAGCATTTATTTAAAATAGAATATTTTCTAACATTATACATGTCTTTACTGTAACTTTTGGTCAGTTTAACTCATCCTTGATGAATAAAAGTATTGATTTATTTTATTTCTTTCCCTAAAAATAAAATTAAAATTCTTACTGACCCCAAACTTTTGAAGGGTAGTGTTTAATGTTACAAAAGCTTTAGATTTCAGATAAATTCTGTTCTTTTGAACTTTCTATTCATCAAAGAATCCTGAAATAAAAATGTAAATAACTGTTTTCAACACTGATAATAATCATAAATGTTTCTTGAGCATCAGATCCTCATATTAGAGTGATTTCTGAAGGATCATGTGACACTGAAGACTGGAGTAATGATGCTGAACATTCAGCTTTGATCACAGGAATAAATTACACTTTACTGTATATTCACATAGAAAACAGCTGTTATAAACTGTAATAATATTTCAGAATATTACTGTTTTTGTTTGCATTTTTAATCAAATAAATGCAGCCTTGGTGAGCAGAAGATACTTCTTTTAAAAACATTAAAAATTATTACTGACCCCAAACTTTTGAACGGTAGTGTATGTTTTCTGCCCTTCATCAGCTCCTTTGGCAGATGATGATAGTGAGGAGGATCAGGAGAGAGATGAGAACGTGTAGAGCCTGCGGTAAGCAGAACTACTTTCAAAACACCTAGGCTATGTGATGAGTGTAGGAACCCATAACCCAGTTACAGATTATTTCCACATCTGCATAGTTGACGATTACCGCAATTCACTAGAAATTGAATGAGAGGCGTTTGTAAACCATGTTTTCCGCCAAAATAAAAGCTCGATGCAGTTTCTGTCAAAATAAAAGATTATGTGCTTATATCTCTTTCAAGTAGAAATTAGTACAAAACTAATTATGAAAGTTTCCTTTATTGTTTTAGTGCATTTGTTTTACAAAATATGGCTATTACTGTCATTGGATTAATATTATAACTATTATTATGTAGTAGGTGTAATGTAAATAGACACTGTAACTAAAAGAGGTTTGAATTTTTCTTTGTTTAATTTGCACAAAGAATATGGTTTGGAGCTTTTATTTTTGAACTCTCAAAGTGCACCAGATTGATGAATTTAACATTAAAATGCACAAAATTTTCTTATGGCCCCCAAACCCCCCTAGAAGGACCGAGGTCCACCCACCACAGTTTTACCAAAAATCCTGTGAGAAACACTGGTATTGATATGCCAATGCAGATTATAGCTTGTTTTAGGCTTCATCACTGTATTAATAAATGTCAAATTTTTACTTATTTCATCTGTTAACTCTCACTCATTCATATACTCACTCATTACATGGCATTAGTGGTTTTAAGGAATTGGAGTTGGTATGCATATATTTATGGGCGTGCAAAGATGGGTGGTGTTTATGATCATATAGTGGGCCAGTCTAGGCCAAAATGCCAGGGCCGATTTTTTTTTTTTGTTGTTGCTCCAGTCCAGCCCTGTGTACAACATATCTCGTTCTTAGAATTAGCAGCTTGTCTAATCAAATGATTGTACTCTCGATCAGATCTAATACAAATAACTAAATTTTCTGTTGTTGGCACACTTTGTAGTGCCCCTTTTTTGGTTTAGGCCACTGCCCCTTAAAATGTCTGTGCACGGCCCTGACCTGAAGGACTCCGTCTAGTGGTGGCAAACGGACAGGAACTTTCTTATATTGGGTGGAAGTGAGTTTTGGTTTGGCATCAAATGAAGAGGAAACAGATGAACAGATACCTGTGTTGGTGATAAGGGGTAGTCAGTTTCGTCATCCTATCGTCGGATTTAATGTGATCGCCTGTCCTAGTGCAGCAACAGGAACAGTGAATGCTCCTTCAGCTTTTCAACTCTGCATGGAGGAGTGTCTGGGTGAACTAAGAGACAACATCTGCGTTCCTTATCTGGATGACACGTTAGTTTTCAGTAAAACCTTTGAAGATCACGTGGATGACGTAAGGAAAGTCCTGCAAAGATTGAGACAGTATGGAATAAAACTAAAACCTGGCAAATGTGAACTGTTCAAACGTGAAGTGCGACATGTTGGAAGTATTGTCTCGGCGGAAGGGAGTAAGATGGATCTGGCTGATACAGCTGCCGTGAGAAGTCTGAAAGATAAAAGACCAAGCACAGTTGGACAGTTGAGAGCAGTCATGGGTCTGTTGAGCTACTATCGACAGTATATAAAATATTTCTCCAGAATTGCGAGTCCGCTGTACAACCTGCTGAAAGAAACTGAGACAGAGAAGGAAAAACGCAAGGAGACACGTAACCGACAGGCTAAAGGAAAGAAAAGGGGAGTGCCTTCTCACAGGCTGATTGTATAGACGGACAAGCACCAAGAGATAGTGTAGGGACTGATCGATTGTCTAGTTGAGCCACCAGTACTTGCGTTCCCGGATTTCTCACAGCCGTTCATACTTCATACTGACGCATCAAATCAGGGTCTTGGGGGCAGTTCTATGCCAAAAGCAAGCAGAAAAGAAGTATCACCTCCATTCAGGGAAATTGGAGTTCCTTGCCCTGAAGTGGGCTGTCACCGAAAAATGCAAGGATTATCTGTACTATGCCCCCACCTTCACTGTGTGTAGAAAAAATAATCCACTTACTTACGTTTTAACCAGTGCAAAGCTGAATGCGACAGGATGTAGATGGGTGGCAGAACTTGCGGATTTCCATTTTAACATCAAGTACCGGCCTGGCAAAGAAAATGTGGATGCAGACACCCTATCCATGATGCCACTGACCATTGAGACAGTAATGAAGGAATGCATGGAGGAATTGCCATCTGACTGTGTCGAAGCAACCATCTTATCTGTTGAGGAACCACACTTCAGCATCTCCTAGACTGCAATGATTTCTCTTGACAACACCATGGCATCTGAGCATGCATGCGAGCCATTACCTGTGGAGGAGATCAGACAAGCACAGTGAAATGATGACCACATTGGACCTGTTCTACAGTTTAAGCTGTCCAGTAAAAAGCCAACAAGACATCTGTTTAAGACCTTGAGTGCACAAAGCAAATGCTTACTGCACAGTTGGGACAAACTTCTCCTGGGAGACGATGGCATCCTCCATAGAAAGACAAACACCCAGACACAGCTAGTCTTACCTGCAAGGTACAAGCAGAGTGTTTTGAGAAAATTACATGATAACATGGGTCATCAAGGTCTTAATCGAACAACATCTTTAATCAGAGAAAGATTATATTGGCCACAAATTCACAATGATGTTGATCACTATGTAACCAATAGTTGTGTTTGCCTGAAACAGAAGAAACCATGTTGGGAGGCCAGAGCACCGCTCCAGAATATTGTCACTACTCACCCGTTCGAGCTTGTTTCCATTGACTTCTTACACCTGGATAAATGTAAAGGAGGGTATAAGTATATCCTAATCGTAGTGGACCTCTTCACACGATTTGCACAATCCTACACAACTACCTCAAAATTGGCTAAAACTGTTGTTGACAAGTTGTTTAATGACTACGCTCTGAAGTGTGGGTTCCCGCAAAGAATTCATCATGACCAAGGAGGGGAGTTTGAAAACCAGCTGGTTGCTCAGTTGAAGAAGAGTTGTGGAGTTGCTGAAATCTAGGACCACGCTGTATCACCCCCAGGGAAATGGGCAGGTTGAACGTTTCAACCAAACGTTACTTCAGATGTTGAAGATGTTGACTGAACAGCAGAAAGCCAATTAGAAAGAGTCTCTAAACAAACTCATATTTGCATACGTCATACGTCACACAATGTGAAGTTACATGATTTTCACCATTCTACTTACTGTTCGGAAGGTCCCTGATATTACCCATTGATCTATTGTTCAGTTCGACATCTGAAACCAGAACTACTGATTATCAGGAGTATGTGAAGAGATGGAGACAATAAATGCAGGAAGCATTGGAAATCACCAGACAGACTGCAACAAAAAGTGGCAGAAAGAAACAAGAGGAACTATGATGAAAAGGTGAGGGGTTCTATGTTATGTCCTGGAGATCACGTCTTAGTGAGGAACTGGACACCTAGAGGTGGAACTGGGAAGCTTCGAAACCATTGGGAAGATGTTTTACACATAGTAGTCCGTCAAGTAGGAGGAAAAGGACCGGTTTTTGAAGTGAAACCAGAACATGGTTAAGGAAGATCACGTGTTCTTCAAGTCAAGTCAAGTCAAGTCAACTTTATTTATATAGCGCTTTTCACAATACAGATTGTATAAAAGCAGCTTCACAGTATTAAATAAAATAGTACATCAGTGTTTGTTTCTGGTGTAAAACATCCACGTTTGGTAATGCAGATCAATAGCACTGGTGAATCGATTAATCAATTTAAGCATCCCCAACTGAGCAAGCCAAAGGCAACAGTGGCAAGGAACCGAAAAACTCCATTAGGTGACCTAATGGAGAAAAAAAAAACCTTGGGAGAACCCAGGCTCAGTCGGGGGCCAGTTCTCCTCTGGCGTTTATGAAGTAGAGACCGGATTTAACTGTAAGATTAAAATATTATATGAATGCCTGGCTGAAGAGATGCGTCTTTAATCTAGTTTTAAACTGGGAGAGCGAATCTGAGCAACGAACAGTATCAGGAAGACTATTCCAGAGTTTTGGTGCTGAATGTGAAAATGCTCTCCCTCCTTTGGTGGATCTGGATATCCTAGGTATGGCCAGAAGCCTCGAATTTAGTGATCTTAAAGAGCGCGATGGATTATAGGGCGATAGAAGATCCGTTAAATAAACTGGAGCTAAGCCGTTTAGGGCTTTATAAGTCAGTAGCAATACCTTGTAATTAATACGGAACTTTATAGGTAACCAATGTAGTGATGATAAAATTGGTGTTATATGGTCAAACTTTCTTGATCTAGTAAGAACTCTAGCGGCGGCATTTTGGACTAACTGTAGCTTGTTTATTGAGGATGCAGGACAACCAGCTAATAAAGCATTACAGTAATCTAGTCTCGAGGTCATGAATGCATGAACTAGCTTTTCTGCATCAGAAACAGATAGCATGTTACGTAATTTAGCAATATTTCTAAGGTGAAAAAATGCTGTTTTTGTAACATATGAAATATGATTTTCAAAAGACAAGTTACAATCTAATATAACACCCAGGTCTTTTACTGTAGAGGATAAAGTAACAGGACACCCTACTATGTCAAAGTTGTATTGTAAGAGGTTTTGTGGGCGGTTTTTTGAACCGATAAGTATTACCTCTGTCTTATCTGGATTTAATAAAAGAAAATTGTGCGTCATCCAATCTTTTATATCTTTAACACACTCTGTCAATTTGGATAATTTAGCGTTTTCATCCGGCCGTGATGAAATATATAGTTGAGTGTCATCAGCATAACAATGGAAACTAATTCCATGTTTCCTTATAATATTTCCAAGTGGCAGCATATATATTGAGAATAATAGAGGGCCTAACACAGATCCTTGCGGCACTCCATAGTTTACTGGAGTTATGATCGATTTTTCTCCGTTTAAATAGACAAAATGGTAGCGGTCAGATAGGTATGATCTGAACCAGCTTAATGCTTGTCCTTGAACACCGGTATAGTTTTGTAGCCGATCTAAGAGTATTGTGTGATCTATAGTATCGAACGCAGCACTAAGATCAAGTAAAACTAGTATTGATATACAGCCTTGGTCAGAAGCTAAGAGTAAATCATTTGTGATTTTAACGAGCGCAGTTTCAGTGCTATGATGCGGCCTGAACCCAGACTGAAACTTTTCATAGGTGTCATTTTCTTGCAAGAAAGAGCCCAGTTGGGCAGACACAACTTTTTCTAATATTTTGGACATAAAAGGAAGATTTGAAATGGGTCTATAATTTGCTAGGTTATTTGGGTCTAATTGTGGTTTCTTAATGAGAGGTTTTATAACTGCCAATTTAAATGTTCTTGGAACATGACCTAAAGATAAAGACGAGTTAATAATATTGAGGAGAGGCTCTTCCACTATAGGTAACACTTCTTTCAATAGTTTAGTTGGTATGGGATCTAATAAACATGTTGTTGTTTTAGAGGAAATGATAAATTTATTTAACTCTTTTTGTTCTATAGTTGTAAAGCACTGTAATTGTTCTTGCGGGGTGATAATCGAGGCTGAATTATAAGGCGCGATTGAAGATTGAACGTTTACAATTGTGGATCTGATGTTTTCTATTTTCTCAGTGAAAAAATTCATGAAATCATTACTACTAAACTTTAACGGAATATTTTGTTCAGGTGACGCTTGTTTATTTGTTAGTCTAGCCACGGTGTTAAATAAGAACCTAGGATTGTTTTGGTTATTTTCTATTAGTTTGCGGAGATGCTCAGCCCTGGCCGCTTTTAGGGCCTTTTTATAACGTGACGTACTGTCTTTCCAAGCGATTCTAAAAACCTCTAAATTAGTTTGTTTCCATTTACGCTCTAAATTACGGGTTTCTCTCTTTAGAACACGAGTAGTATTGTTGTACCATGGTGCTTTAATTTTCTCTCTGACCTTTTTTAGTCTCATAGGTGCAACAATATCCCATTTTCCAGAGAGAACGGTGCTCATAGTGCTGGTTAGTTCATCTAGTTCATCTGTTTGTTTAGGTTCAGGCAGCAGCTGAGACAGATCCGATAAGCAATTAGAAAAATTATCTATGGTGGATGGAAGGATTGTTCTGCCTAATCGATAACGCGGCGCAGCATGATATATTACCGGGGTACGTAATATGCAAGTTACCATGTAATGGTCAGTTACATCATCACTTTGCGGAATGATATCTATATCGGTTGGATCGGTACCATGTGATATAATTAAATCGAGTGTATGATTAAAACGATGAGTTGGTCCGGTAACGTTTTGCTTAACCCCAAAGGAGTTTAATAAGTCTATAAACGCAGCCCCTAACGTATCATTTTGATTATCTACGTGTATGTTAAAATCTCCAACAATTCATATTTTATCGACATTGACCAATAGATCTGAGAGAAAATTTGCAAATTCTTTTAGGAAATCAGCGTAAGGCCCTGGTGGTCTATATACGGTAGCCAAGGCTAAAGATAATAGGGATGTTTTTCTATCATCTAAGAGCGTAACATTTAGTAGAAGTACTTCAAATGAAATAAACTTATAACCCGTTTTCTGAGTAACATTGAGAATATCTCTATAGATAGTTGCAATACCGCCGCCACGACCAATCAGACGGGGCTCGTGCTTATAGGAGTATCCTGATGGAGTAGACTCATTTAGACTGAAATAATCATTTGGTTTAAGCCAGGTTTCAGTAAGGCAAAGTACATCTATGCTATTATCTGTGACTATTTCATTTACAATAACTGCCTTAGGTGTGAGTGATCTAATGTTTAAAAGACCTAGCTTTAGAAATTGTTTTTGTTTACTAATAGCAACATTTTCTGTTTTAATAACAATTAGATTTTTCCTAGATCCTGCAGTAGATTTATTATTTGATCGCACTAAACGAGGAATAGACACAGTTTCTATGCAATGTTCTACACTAGTATTTATATCAGTTAATTTGGTGCAGCAGAGACTATGATTTGTACTTTTGGTTACTAGTCAAAAGGTATTTAACATTTTGGAGATGTTATCTGACAGAAGATCCGATCCGAATCTGTTTGGGTGTAAGCCATCAGCACGGTATAGCCTAGGACGCTCCCAAAACAGATTCCAATTATTTACAAAGAGCAGTTTCTGCTCATTGCACCATGACGTTAACCATTCATTTAGCGCGAATAATCTACTAAACTTGTCATGTCCTAGACGGTACGTGGGAAGCGGTCCTGACACAATGATCGTTATATCAGGCGATGTGCTGCGTACCGTATCGATCAGATTCCTGAAGTCTTTCTTCAGAACTTCCGTCTGGCGCAGCCTGATGTCGTTCACTCCCGCGTGCAATACCAAAGTTCCGACGCGCTCGTTATCGTTCAGAATCTCGGGAACGCGAGCAGCGATTTCAGAAACACGAGCACCAGGAAAGCAGTGACTGTGCACCTTATTTTTACCTGATGTAGCATGGACGTGCCGAACAATGGAATCACCGATGATCACAGCATCGCGTTCTGTTTCGCGAAGAGGGGAGAAGCGGTTTTGTGTGGATAACTCGAAAACCGGGAGGGTCGGAGAGGGTCTTGGTCTAGACCTGACTCGCGTCTTCCGCTGCGGAAATATCCAGGCTTCGTGATGGCGTGTTGGAGCCGGAGTGAACGAGACCATGGCTGATCGCGACCTTGGCGCTCGGGACCGATGCCGAGTAACGCACGGAGTAGACGAGGTCGGAGTCAGCGGGTTAGTAACATTAATCTCTGATTTGTGAGCATCAGCGCGTGATGTTTCAAGAGCCAAACGCCGGTCTCTCAGCTCGGCCTGTCTCACTAAAAGGTCGTGGATCTGTTTCTCAACAGCTTCCAGCTCAGACTGTACCGCGTGCAGCTCAAATGTGTCCTCACCTGCACCAAAAGGTAGACTACTTGCATCTGATATATTCGCCATTTTAACAGATGGACAGTAAGTTAGCAACGACACTACCAGTGATGCTATCAATTAATACTAATTTCTGACAAGCGTCTTAGATATAATCCGTCTTTTAAGTGGTACGGGTGTAGAGTAGACGCACGATAGGTGAAAAATGTTTGTAAGTGAGTGTTGAGAAGACGCGTTCAGCCGTGATCCCCGGGAGTAACCTATAAGAGTATCCAGCGTAGAATCACTAACAGGCTTGAGACACGTCTGCTCAACAGTCCGCGTTGTAACTATGAGGTTTGAGCAGTAGTGCTTCTCAGTGAGGAAAAGTAGAAAATGTTTGTTGTAAGTAAGTTTAAAGAGTAAAATCAAGAATTATAAATCAAATCGATAGAGCTCCAAAGACAACAACGCGTTCAGACGCGACGCAATTCACCGTAACCTCTTGATGCCTTGTGATTATCTACCATTGGAGACTGATCTTGGAAAGGAATAAAAGACAAAGGGACCAGTGAAAAGACCAAAACCAGTAAATAGATGTGTACCAGGTCCGGAAGAAGAAGAGGATGAGGATGAAGATTATCCTTACTATAATTACCTACCTGCGGTCCATCCTCAGCAACCTGGACGTGAAAACTGGCGAGATAAATACATACCCGAAGTCCAGTTTCAGCAACCTGGGGAAGGAAACGGAGAGTTAGTAAGTGGAAACTTACCAGTTATCCTGCACAGTGAACCTGAAAAGGAAAGGGAAGAAATTGGTCAAGAGGTAGCAAAGACTCGTGGAACAGAAGTTTGAATGGAAAATGAGGAGATACCTCAACAGTTGATGTGATGGAGGAGGAACAACCTGGAGGAAGACCTGATGAAATGGAAGATGTACCTGTAGACTGGGTGAGAATGACAGAGAAACAGGAAAGGAAAGACCATCAAAGACATTTACTTATGATTACTTGGGTACTCCAGGAAGTTATAATGTAGAGCATACAAACACAACAGCGTTTCAACCCATGTCATATGAGATGCAGAACTTACCTCCATGGACTTACCCCGCGCAACACTATCAACCAGTAGGCTATACTTGTATGCATACTAAAGAGACTGAGGAAATGGAGAAAAAGAATGGGGTTTGAAGAACGAAGACTTATTAAGACCCTTATTCACAGTTAACATGCAGTACACATAGGCATTGAGACATTGCATAAAAAAGTAGGACATTGAGATAAAACAACATTATCAGGAGAAATTTAATTTCTTATTTTGGGTTGAAGCAAAAGGAGAGTAATGTCAGGACAACATTCATTTTTGAAGGGGAGAGTGTGGTGGTTATAAAAAAATAAAGAAAAAGAGAAAAGAAAAAAATAATAATTAGTGTCATCAAAATATGTTGTTGTCATTGAAAATTAAATTGAATGTCATTAATGCATACTGTATGGTTTTTTATGATGGCGATTGATATTCCTTGCCTGTGGACGATCGATTATTTGATTACTTTTGCCTTGGGACTTGTTCACCTGCTGGGGGAGTGGGCGCGCTGCACAGGGTCTGACAAATTAAAGGGATAGTTCACCCAAAAATGAAAATTCTGTCAGTAATTACTCACCCTCATGTTGTTCCAACCCCGTAAGACCTTCGTTCATCTTCGGAACACAAATTAAGATATTTTTGATTAAATTTGAGCGCTGTCTCACTCCTTCATAGACTTCTAAGGGACTGAAACTTGCTGGCCCAGAAAAGTTATTAAAGAGATCGTTAATATAGTCCAAGTGACTCGAGTGGCTTAATCTTAAGTTTATCAAGCGACGAGAATACTTTTTGTGCGCTAAAACAAACAAAAATAACGAACAAAAATAACGACTTTATTGAACTTTTCATTTCCTTCTCTCTGGGCGTCGAGTCTTTTCGCGTAGTGTTTTTGCGTAGCGCGTCTGTGTTGCACGTCACCACGTAGGCTCACTATTGGCCGACGCTGGTCATGTGTGATACGTGGTGACGTGCAACACAGACGCGCTACGCTTAAACACTACGCGAAAAGACTCGGCGCCCAGAGAGAAGGAAATGAAAAGTGGAATAAAGTCGTTATTTTTGTTTGTTTTAGCGCACAAAAAGTATTCCCGTCGCTCGAACGAAGGTCTTACGGGGTTGGGACAACATGAGGGTGAGTAATTACTGACAGAATTTTCATTTTTGGGTGAACTATCCCTTTAATACAGAGAGTCAGAAGATGTTGCGGTTCCAGTTAACCATATGTGAATCACATGTGCAACTGGCGAATGTTAAACTGATGGCAGAGACCATGGGGTTACAGAAATGTGAAAACGAAGTGAATTTATACAATATTATTTGTGTTTTTGTAATGTAACTAATGTAACAGCTAAGAGTCAGAAGTTAGCTTCAGGTGACGGTGTTTAAAAAAAGGAATCTGTTGGTTCATAAGAGAAAGTGTAATGAACGTGTTCATGCCAGTGGTGTGTAAAGAGAGATAATTATTTTTGCTGACACATGCTATAATTCCAAAGCTAATTTAAGAAGTTTAAGAGAGTTGAAGACATGGGAATATATATGTTTAAATTGTAATCCAAGTTTCTATTGAAATTATTTGTTTAATTTGTGGAAAGAGTACCTGATGAGAAGCTGTATGTGTATTTTTTTGTATATTGTGACTTTTTCTAAAGAGATAATCTGTTGTTATACGTTTATTGATATGAGAATGCAAACATATTTGCATTAAGCTCAGACAATACAGAGACTCAGAAGATTGCAGCAGCAGCTCCATGTCCTGTGTCTTTTTTGACTGTAATATCTCCCCTTGGGTGAGGGTGCTACACATACAGCCCATACACAAAAGAAATATATTTCAAATATATATTTTTTTGTGTATGGGAGGCTCAAATACTCCTTGGCAGGACTGGTTTATAGAGTGGGTGAGTGGGGTCAGTGCCCCAGGGCGTCAGACTATCAGGGGCCTCCAAAGCCTTAGGCTGTGCAGCCTGAGAACATCAGTTCCTCAAGCAGTGCTGACCACTAGTGCCCCTCATCACACGGGTCAGTGACAAAAAAGAGTGTCTATCATAATGAAAAGAAAAAATGTAGTGGATCTAAAATGTAAACATGTGCCAAGTTCTTAGAAATGTGCCAAGTTCTTAGAAATGTACCAAGTTCCCAGGCTCACAGGGAAAGTATGCCTGTGGCAATATTTCTGCAAAATATTATATTTCTTCTTGCACGATTTACAAAGTAAAACATCCAGTAAGTAGAGCAAAGCGTGTTCAGTTTTATCCAAAACAGATGAATGTGAATCTTGCAACGTTATATTATACTGGTTGTTATTCTCATGACAGTTTGAAAATTAAATGTCCAGTGAGAGGCCCTTAAACGGTTAATGCTCAGTCGCGTTTGAAAATAACAAACCACATAACCCTTACCAATAGTGTTGGGTTAGCAAACTGAGTGTGTTAACAAAAGCAAACATGAGATAAAAAATACATGTGCTGAAGCAACCAAGCCATTTCAGCTTGCTTCTACAAGTCTGTGAGCTGTGTTATACTATAGTGACTCATGATTCACAGGACTCGTGACCAAGAGATCCGCATTGCAAGTGCAATGCTCTACCAGGTGAGCTACCAAACAAGCCCACTGTCAAAAATGGTTAGAACTATTTTGAGGCCACAACATATTTTTGCTCAAGAAAATAAAAAGTTGTTGGTGTTTTACAGCCACCAGTGTCCTGTTCTGCTGGAAGCTGCAGTGAATCGTAAGTATAAGTAAGTTGTTGGAGGAAAATATAGATAAATAATATTTTGGTTTCATATGGTTTCGAAATGTTTTTAGAACATTTTCATGAAAAGTTTTCATGTGGTGTAACCATTAAGTAAAAAGTAATACGAGGCTGTTCGTGGCCACATTACCACCTCTGGTGTGCATTATTTTACCAATAATTCAATGGCCCATCAATTATACCTTCCTTAATGTTTAATACTTACACCTTATCTTAATTATAAAAAAAATAAAATAATAATCTTTACATATATTTTTCAAAGTAAAAAAGTAATTTTCTTTTTACAAATATTAAACAGTTTCAGTTCCCTTTCGTCCTGGGAACTCCAACGTGTCGTCGGGGGAGTTCCCTGACGAATTGGGATCACGCTAGGGAGACCAATTGCCTACGAGTGAATTAAAACGAGCCAATGAAATTGGCATGCAGGATTTGCATTCCGCAGCCCGCCTACCAACGCGGGTATAAAGGCGGAAGCAACGCACACACAATTGCTTTTTGCTTCGGAGCCGACCGATTGTGTCCTTTCTGAGTGAATGAGCGTTACGATTGTATCTATCTTACGCTCTACGAGTCTGCTGTTTCGGGAAGGGATCTCTCTCGGTGTTGGCGTGACGGCGTTTCAGCGACCGCGCGATTTCCTGTCTGCCGGCTGCGTCTACACACTTGTTAATTCAAAAGCTGTTTTCACAGCTGGTAAACGGTTGAGTGTGCACAGCGGGCTTGCAGTTTCCCCGCTGTGTTGCCGCGTTGGGTCCCTGTGTGCTTCAGCACAATAAAGAGAGTACTTTCTTCCTGAAAGAGCAACACGAGTGAAGATCGCGTCCTTTTCAGGATGACGTTTCACTCGTGTGTTTCTGGATGCGATCGTTTCCTGTCCTCATATGACGGCCACGTTCATTGTTTCACATGCCTAATCAGTGTGTGAGACTACGTTCGTGGGTGGTTCATGTTCTCTCAGGAGTGCATGACCACGTCGGCACGTTTTTCGTCTCCCCTTTTTAAAGGCTCGAGCCGCTCAGCGTGCCGTGTGCCGTCGAGCGCCGGTTGACTGCGGGGGTTGTCACGTCATTCGGCGCTCAAGATGCGCGGTCATGATCAAGACTCGCGTGCCTCTATGAGGTGAGTCCCTTTGTTTATTTCCCGATCTAGTTTCTCTTCTGGTGCACAAGAGGAGGGCTACTTTGGCAAATAACATTGGTGATCTGAGGGTTACAGTGAGCACGAACCACTCACTCCTCTAGCGCATCGCAAACATGCTGAGACTGTGTTCGTGGGTGGTTTTTGCTTTCTTATGAGAGCATGACCACGTCGGCACGTTGTTCGTCTTGCCTGAGGGCTGGAACGCTCAGCGTGCCGTGTGCCAGCGATGGCCACGTTCACTGTCTTGCATGCCTGGTTGACGGCCATGATCGCTGTTTCACATGCCTAATCAGTGTGTTGAGACTGCGTTCATGGGTGATTCATGTTCTCTCATGAGTGCATGACCACGTCGGCACGTTGTTCGTCTCCCCTTTCTCGTAAAGGCTTGAGCCGTTCAGCGTGCCGTGTGCCGTCGAGGCTTTGAATGGGTTTTTGGTCCTTCTCATGAGGGACCAATCATTTCATTTGGGGCCCCAGGGGAGGACAGATGTCGATTGCTACATCGGAGAGAGGGCTGTTATACTCTGAAAATGATGCTGAGTTCCACTGTAATGGTGTGTTCTCATGCTGAAGATTCAGACTTGACAGCCACACTTCCTGGGTCTAAAGTGCCTAGATGTGTGTGAAAAATTTTGGCAGTATGGAAGCATTTTGGTGCCAATATGGCAAGCCAAACATGCCTAAATCTGCGGAAATTTTTCCTCTCTCACTGCCCCTGCACATTCAGTGCATGTGGGTAGTTCTGATTCGGGGTGGAGCTGTGCTTAGTGACTGACCGTGATTAGTCACAGCGCTGGCCCTCGGTCAGACGATGTCCACGCTGGTGGTCCAGAAGCACCTCAAAACCGCCCGCTCGGAGTTTGTTTCCCCCCGCAAAGGGTAAGGGAAACGACCCTGAGAGGAGCGACCCGGAGTATGTGATGTCTGCTCTTCGGGAGTGTGTGTCATCACCACTCCTTCCCCCGGGGGAGGGCCGGGTGGAGAATTTTATTTCTGTTCCGCCGCTGGTCATCCAGTCAGCGGTACCCAAATTTGAGCAGTCCACTTCCTCTGAGTCACTCACGGGCCCCCAGTGCTCAGATGACAGTGAGGGCTTCGGCCTTGTCACTCTCTTCTCTCGCTAGGTGAGGAGGTGGGAACCAGGACTCGATGCCCCCGGGCCTCGCTCCTCGTTTCCCCTCACGGTCGAGTCTGGCAGACCAGTAAGACCAGTCTCCTCCGTCCGAGAGGGTCAGAATGGCAGTGCGCGCCGCCCACGTTCGGCGCCACTCTCGTTCCCCTCTCTCCAGCTCGTGGATAGCAGTGACAGCCTCGGCTGCATCGCTCCTGTCTGCAGCTGGGCCCAGAGGTGCAGAGACCAGGTCACGAGGAGTCAGGGCCTCGTTCCTCGTCTCTCCCCCTCCCCTCGCCACCGGGCAGCCCGCAGCAGAATGCCCACGGGCCTTCTCTGCCGTCTGCCCACAGGTGGAAGCAGGTTGGTGTCAAGTTAAAACGCCCAGACCCCGCTCTCGGTCGCTACAGTGCCACCAGAGCCGGGTCCCTGTCTTCCACCTCGCTGCCCCTCCGTGGGTACGCCGGTGGTTCGGGTGGGTTTGTTGGGACAGTATCTGGAAGCCTGGCTAGCGCTTCCGGGTTCGTCCCGATGGCTCATCCGCACCATTCGGTTCGGCTATGCAATTCAGTTTGCACACCGGCCTCCC
Source organism: Scardinius erythrophthalmus (assembly GCF_964197995.2). NCBI lineage: Eukaryota > Metazoa > Chordata > Actinopteri > Cypriniformes > Leuciscidae > Scardinius > Scardinius erythrophthalmus. Next base: position 28,206,763 of record NC_138226.1, on the reverse strand, counting down.
AAGTTCAGGGGCGTCCACTGCACCCGTGTGCAGTCAGTGGGTGCCCCTGTCTTGCGGAAAGAGATCGATGTCCTGTTGGCGAAGGGCGCGATCAAGCCGGTCCCTCTTGCCGAGATGAGGTCTGGGTTTAACAGCCCATACTTCGTTGTACCCAAGAAAGACGGTGGGTTACGGCCAATCCTGGACCTGCAAGTTTTGAATCGGGCCCTGCACAAACTCCCCTTCAAAATGCTCACGCAGAAGCGCATTTTCGAATGCATCCGTCCCCAGGATTGGTTTGCAGCGATCGACCTGAAGGACGCGTACTTTCACGTCTCGATTCTTCCTCGACACAGACCGTTTCTATGGTTTGCGTTCGAGGGTCGTGCGTATCAGTACAAAGTCCAACCCTTCGGGCTGGCCCTTTCGCCTCGTGTCTTCACGTAAGTCGCGGAGGTGGCCATTGTTCCCATGAGAGAACAAGGCGTTCGCTTTCTCAACCATCTCGACGACTGGCTCATTCTAGCTCACTCGCGAGATGTGTTGTGCGATCACAGGGACATGGTGCTCCGGCACCTCAGTCGGTTGGGGCTTCAGGTCAACTGGGACAAGAGCAAACTCTGTCCCGTGCAGAGGATCTCTTATCTCAGTATGGAACTGGACTCGGTCGCCCAGACTGCGCGCCTCACAGAGGAGCGCGTCCAGTCAGTGCTCACCTTCCTCAAGTCCTTTCGAGGCAGGACAGCGGTTCCACTGAAACAATTTCAGAGGCTCCTGGGGCATATGGGAGCCGCAGCCGCAGTAACGCCGCTCGGCTTGTTACATATGAGACCGCTTCAGCGCTGGCTTCACGATCGAGTCCCGAGGTGGGCGTGGCAGAACGGTATGCTCCGGGTCAAAGTTACCCCGCATTGCCGCCGAACCTTCTTCCCATGGTCCCTGTGTTTCTACGGGCCGGAGTGCCCCTAGTCCAGGTTTCCAGGCATGCTGTGGTGTTCACGGATGCCTCTGCCATGGGTTGGGGGGCCACGTACAACGGGCATGCAGTCTTGGGTCTGTGGACGGGGCCTCAGCTGCATTGGCACATCAACTGCCTAGAGTTGCAAGCAGTACGTCTAGCTTTGTGTCGACTCAAGGGCTTTCTCAGACACAAGCAGTACTGGTCCGAACGGACAGCACTGCGACCGTTGCGTACATCAACCATCAAGGTGGTCTACGCTCCCGTCGTATGTCGCGACTCGCCTCCCACCTCCTCCTATGGAGTCAGAAGCTTCTGAGGTCGCTTCATGCCTTTCATCTTTCAGGGGGAGCTCAACCGTGTGGCAGACAAGCTCTCACGGTTGCCTCCCCTGCCAGGAGAATGGCGACTCCATCCCCAATTGGTCCAGCTGATTTGGAGTGTTTTCGGAGTCGCACAGGTAGACCTGTTTGCTTCTCCGGACACGACCCATTGCCAGTGGTTTTACTCCCTGACCGAGGGGACCCTCGGCACGGACGCCCTGGCCCACAGCTGGCCCCGGGACCTGCGCAAGTATGCGTTTCCCCCAGTGAGCCTTCTTGCACAGACTCTGTGCAAGGTCAGGGAGGACGAGGAGCAGGTCCTGTTAGTGGTGCCGTATTGGCCCACCAGGACTTGGTTCACGGAACTCATGCTCCTCGCAACAGCCCCTCCTTGACCGATTCCTCTGAGGAAGGACCTTCTTCTCAGAGACGGGGCACTCTATGGCACCCGCGTCCAGACCTCTGGAAACTCCATGTCTGGTCCCTGGACGGGACGCGGAGGTTCTAGATGGCCTGCCACAGGCAGTGGTAGATACCATCACTTCCGCTAGAGCCCCCTCTACGAGGCGCCTCTATGCGTTGAAGTGGAACCTGTTCGTTGATTGGTGTTCCTCCCGTCAGGAGGACCCCCGAACGTGCCCGGTCAGAGCCGTGCTTTCTGGCTAATGATTAAGATGGGTTGGAGCGAAGGCTGTCTCCCTCCACCTTCAAAGTGTATGTCGCTGCAATAGCAGCACATCACGATGCAGTAGAAGGTAAGTCCTTGGGGAAGCACGACCTGATCAGCAGATTCCTTAAGGGTGCTAGGAGGTTAAATCCACCTCGTGTGTTGCACTCTGTACCCTCTTGGGACCTAGCTCTGGTTCTTAGAGCTCTTCAAAGTCCTCCCTTTGAGCCTTTGCTGACAGTAGAGCTTAATATCCTGTCCATTAAGACAGCGCTCCTGTTAGCATTGGCCTCTTTCAAGAGGGTCGGGAATCTGTAGCATTTTCGGTCGACGAATCGTGCCTGGAGTTCGGGCCGGGCCTTTCTCATGTTGTATTGAGACCCCGGTTCGGATATGTGCCCAAGGTTCCTACCACTTCCTTCGTGGACCAGGTAGTGAACCTGCAAGCGCTGCCCCAGGAGGAGGCAGACCCAGCCCTAGCTTTCTCTGTCCCGTCCGCGCCCTGCGGGTTTATATTGACAGAACGCAAAGCTTCAGAACCTCAGATCAGCTCTTTGTCTGTTACGGAGGCCAGCAGAAGGGGAAGGCTGTCTCCAAGCAGAGGTTAGCTCACTGGTTAGTGGATGCTATCACCCAGGCATATGAGTCTCTGGGTGAGCCTTGTCCTCCCAGGTTGCGGGCTCACTCTACTAGAGGTGTTGCCGCTTCCTGGGGACTACCTCAGGGACTGCCATGTGCTTCTCTACCCCAAATGGGTTAGTACACATGTGTATTCCTGGCCTTCTCTAGGCAGGCTGGGCTTCCGCAGCGTTCCCCCCCCCCTGGGGGGTCAGGGCACGCTTTCCCAGTGTTATCCAAATCCACTGTGCGGGTCTTGCGGAACAGCAGTGTGATTCCCTAGCTAGCTCCCGCAACTAATTCAAGAAAGTGCTGCAGGGTAGCTTAGCTGGGCACTGGAAGGGGCCAGCACCATGGCGTTTTACTTGGGATCCCAATTCGTCAGGGAACTCCCCCGACGACACGTTGGAGTTCCCAGGACGAAAGGGAACGTCTCGGTTACGTATGTAACCCTCGTTCCCTGAGTACAGGGAACGGAGACGTGTCGTCCCATCGCCATGTTGCTGTACCTTCGCAGAGGACTGGACACTGTTCGGCTCCTCAGCGAAAAGCAATTGTGTGTGCGTTGCTTCCGCCTTTATACCCGCGTTGGTAGGCGGGCTGCGGAATGCAAATCCTGCATGCCAATTTCATTGACTCGTTTTAATTCACTCGTAGGCAATTGGTCTCCCTAGCGTGATCCCAATTCGTCAGGGAACTCCCCCGACGACACGTCTCCGTTCCCTGTACTCAGGGAACGAGGGTTACATACGTAACCGAGACGTTTTTCCAACTATTAATAAGATATGAAGCAGCTTTGTTCAAATATTTTTTTTTTAATCTACAAAATATTAAAAGACAATTCCAAGGTTTAATTTACAAGGACCATCAAAATAAAGTGAAATCATAATTTTCTTCATATATTATAATTATGATAGTTGTATCACCCTGAAATTCATGCTCTTCCTTCATATAAAAAATTAATATTAATTAAAAAAGTGAACAGAAAAGTTGTAGTGAAGCCTATGTATGTATGAATTGCATTTAAAGTATTTTAATTAAGTCAGTGCTGTGTCATTGACCTGCATACATAACTGACTAATCGCTAGGGTCCCTGGCTATTATGTTTAGTGGTCTAATGTTAACCTGTTAATCTGAACGTGTTTTACATTTATTTATTTGTTCCTCTCTCTGTGAACGGCTGAAAAGAGCTCAGCAGGTACAACAAATATTTTTATTGTCCTCTGCGAGAACTTTATGAACCACACCCCAGGGTCAGGTCTGTGTGTTTATGTACTTGTGATTTAGTTATTGAAAGCTGTGATGTGAAACACAGGGGGAGACGTGTGATGATGCTGTGAGGGTTGTGTTTGAGAGCTGTGAGGATGGCAGGTCAAAAGTCACACCTCAAATTTACCACAGATCTCGAGAAGTAAATAGCTGAGCCTTGAGCTTTCACAAGCTCTGTTTGAAACCTCACTGTCTCCACCAACAAATTACTGCAGCCCAGTTCGCTACGAGCCGTGAACAGAACTGACAGCATTCTGAGGCTCTGCCACCAGAGAGCTGGCTAATGATCAGATGAACATTGTTCATGTACCTTCGTCACTACACATTCAAAGGATTGTTGATAATACTTTATGATATTCTGTTGTTGATGACGGTTATCTCTCTATATATATTACTATGACTTAATTCGGCAGTAAACATATAACATCATATAATCATGATGTACATATACGCATAGGGTACCATTGGGGCTAAAGGTGTACCGGGGTTTGACTTTATTCTCTTTTAAACAACTAGATGGCGAAAAAATTCAGCTCTGCACTTTGCTTAACTTATAATGATGCACGTGGAAATTTGGCTGATCCTTGACGCGATTGCAGACATAGGCAAAGTTGATTCTGCGCTAATGTTTTTAAAAATATTTAAAATATATATGAAGCAAATGAGAATCTATAAAATTATTTTCTATATTCTGAGACAAAGGTTAATATAGGAAGAATATAAAAGTATGGTATTTGTGGGGAAAGGTGCCCCTGGGGCTAAAGGCACAATAATTAACATGATAATAAATAGCTGGCTGACTTTTCCATTTGTTGACATGACATGGTTAGATTCAGATGGTAAATATCAAATATTAAGTTGGGACACCTTAGTGTCATGGGTAGGTGGCTGTAATAAAGCACATGACGGATGAGACTTTTAATATAGGCTAATACTCTACACACCAAACAGGAGTTCCCAGGACTGGGGACTAGCTGAGACAGAGGGCTTAAATACAGAGAGCAAACAAAGGGAGAACCAGAGACCCACCAGGAGAGTTAGTGATTTGCAAACACACAGCTGAGTAATGCTGAGAAACCTGATGGAGGGGAAGAGCCACATTGTTTGTATCAATTCATGCAGTGCATTTATAGACTGTCATAGATAAAACTGCTCATCAAAATTTTGACAGTTGTGATGTAAAATCTGCCAAAAGTATAAAAGTAAAATGGCTTCTCAAACAAGAAAAAGATGTAGAGCAGGTCTTGACTTTGTCCATCGGTAATTGATTGGATCATTGTGGTTCGCTATTGCTGTGATGTCATGTGATTGACAGGTTAATCCCGCCCTCACGCTGGTAAACACATCAGCAAAGAAGAGAATAAATGTTTCTGCAAGAGGAAGGGGAAGTTATTTTGATGAAAGATTGCGAGAGCGCATGAATTAAAAAATATATATATATTGATGTTGTAGCGTTTATACGCCCGAGTAAATATAATTAATTATTATTCATAACGGATTATGATCAATAATTAATAATTTTATTATTTTCAGAATTTACTGTAGCAGAATCAATAGTATGATCATTTTATCAGTTCATCCAATGAACAGAAAGCATAAACAATTATTAATTCTAGGAAATATAATATCTTCCTGGCCAAGAAAGAATAATCCTTGCTAACAGTAAAGAAATAAATCAAGGGTAAAAGCATAGGTAACTTAGATCGCAGTTCAAGACAATAAATTCGTAAGCACATAACACAAGTAATACCTCTGTTTCAAATACAAACAATACTTTATTGATTATATACTACTAACACATAAAACTAATATCTAACACAAACACACGCACACGCATACACACACATTCATACAAGTTGCCGAAAGAAAGAAAGAAAGAAAGAGTTGGGAAAGAATGAGTTTAAGAGTGAGATGATGAAATCTCAAGATTCTATGTACTTATAAGACTAGTTCAGTTTAAGAGTCTGGAGGCAGTACTTGCTTGTTTGCGTTCCTTTTTTCCTCTTGGGATTCCCTTTTTGGATGTAAAAACGGGTTTCCCGAGTTCGTTGGCTGGTCTCCTCGGCCAATCACGTGGTGTGCTGGCGGGTGGATGATGGAAGTCTTTGTTTGAAGCTGACTTTGCAGAAGAAACGTGGACCGAAACTTTGCCGCAAAACTTAACTTAGAACCGAGACTCACAGCGGAAAAGAAAGGAAAACTCAGAAAAGAAAGAAAATTGAGATGAGAGTAGTAAGATGGCTTGAATAAAGCTGTTGAACCCGTTCTTCTGATCTTAATTTGGGTTCATTGTCTCTGCGCATCTACATGATTACTGGTCTGTCTGTTTTTTTCTTCATCTGTGTTCTGCCCACCCTTCGAACCCTTAACTAACGCTCTGCGCTGGTTTTTAAAGGTTTTTTTAAAAAGTCATGTGTTCCCTGGGGGTGTCGGTACTCTAGCTTTAAGCGGAGACCAGATGCAACAGTTTAGACATGCTTTCTAATTATCAGAATACGAAACATTTTACACAGATTTAATTCCAGCCATCTTGCTAGTTGTGTTCGTAAGATAGCATTGATATGAAACAGTACACACTTTCATTCACACATCTAATATCCAACGATTTCCTGACTTGTATGGGATCTAAACAAGTATAGACACATATACTAGGTTGTAGACAACATATAATTATGTAGTTGAATGATGTTTGATTATAGGTCAGTCAAGAATTGTTCTGGGATGAGTTTTATGGATTTTGATATGTAAAGTCTCTTGGTGTGTAAAGTTTATGGGGTTTATGACATTCCAACCTGAGGTCATGCATATTTCCTGCTGAAAGCTGTTTTGTTCATCTCTCATGGGACCTTGGTCTCGGTCATTCTCTTAACCAATCAGTGTTCGGCAACAAAGCTAGCATTGACCAGTTATTTTGTTAGTGCTGGGGGGGCTCTTTTAAATAGCCAGACTGGGGGCGCCGGACCCAATGGCAAGATTAATGAAGATCATGAGACGTTCTGAACAAATCTTCCCTCCTCATTCGGCGAGAAGCGGAAAGGTTGAATTAATCTTCTGGAGGAAGATTAGTTTGTGTTTGGTTCATCCTCGCAGTCGTTACAATGTGCATAGACAAATAAAATGTATAAAAAATACTGCAATATTAAAAACAAAAACAAAAAAAAAACAAGAATAGTACATTTTTGATTTCACTCTAAATTTGTTTTTAATATATATTTATATTTTTAAAGAAATGTAATATGTTGTCTACACTGATTTAGTTCTATTGTTCTCTTTATTTATGAGGCTTTAAATTGTTTAATATGCGCCTCATCCTTTGGCAGCAAAGTGCTTGTGGTCTTGAACTATTGAAGACAGTATCATGAATACTAATCATATGAATGCTTATGATAAAAAAAAAAAAAAAAACTCAACACACACAGACTTCAAGATTTGGAACATAAAAATGTTTCCATTTTGCTATCCATAAACAAATAATTTTGCTGAAGAGGAACAAACTAATGCTGACATCAATCGAAAACAATGTAAATAAAATTTGTTATTCGTCTTGAGGCCATTTACTTACATGAGCACATCCCTACATGAGAATATACAATGCATTAAAAGGTGCATTACAAGGCATAATTAATGGATTAAAAATACTTTTAGAATGCATTATAAATAAAGGCTACCTAAAAACTCTACAAAAAAAAAAAAAAAAAAAAACTGAGTAATTGGTTATTTATTTAAAGGCACACCGTGGACTTTGTCACCAAAAGAGTTGACGCATATGAGTTATTTTAAATGATTCCTCAGGCCAATATACAGTGCTTGACACTATCAATGCTCCGAGCGGGGCTGCCTTCTTGAAATACCGCCTATGTAAGTTTGGAGAAGGCGCACCGTCGTTGGCCAGGTCATGTGACCTGGAGAATGCCTGGAGAACGTATCGCTTTACGACCGTCACGTGACCACAGGCTCTGATATACTCAAGGAGCTAAGGCTTTTGCTACTATTTTTCCGCCTGCTCGACTCCTGGCCATGGCTGAGGCAAGGAAAAAGTTTATAACTGCTTCTGAGGAGGCAAAAAAGAGAAAACGCGAGAGGGATCGTGCTCGAGGAAAAACAAGAGTCGATCTTGGAATGGAGTTTGCTCGTTGGCGCAGGTTGAAAGAAGAAGCTGAATGTAAAACCGATTCTCTTCTCTCAACTTTATTATTAGACTGGTAAGTTAACTCTTTGCTCCTAGTATACAGTCATATAGTAGGGAGGTTAAGCCCAAAAAATAGGCCTTTGACTTCAAGTCATGATGCAAAGGTCGTCTTTGGTATGGAAGTACCTTAGGGTCATACAAATAAATTTATCCTAAGACACAAGTGAGATCACACTTTGTATCAGAAATAAACAGGTTTTTTCAAAAATGGCCGCCAATGCGCCGAAAAAACTCTAGAGCCCATATCTTTGCTTCTGTTATCACTATAATGACAAATTTGGTGTCAAAGTGTACATTTTTGGGGTCAAGGAATCCAATAAAATTGGTTTCAAGTTTAAAAAAAAAAAATTTTCCCCATACCATGACAATTGGGGGTAAATATGCACATTTCACATAAAAATTGTGTCATCAGAGTGACTTTACTTATCTTTTCCTTCAAAAACTTTAATTTTGTATTTAAGCAGTGCAGCTACTTCTGTACATTACATTTGTCCTAAGTAGCATGAGATTTCGACCAGTCAGGAGTAGCCTATAGCAAATCAGTTCCTGCAACAACACATCCCATCTGCACCAGGAGCTGTGACAGCTGTTGAAGGTCAGAGGTGACAGGTTAACACTTTGAGGTTCGTATGACTTCCTGATTAAATAGAAAAATGCTTTTAATGTTAGATAACTAGTAACTAGCTAGCTAGTAACTAGTTAGCTTCATTATAACTAGGTCGCTAGTAACTAGTTAGCTTCATCATAACTAGCTAGTGACTAGTTAGCGTCATTTTTATTGAAGCAAGCACATAGCCTACATGTTGCTAGCTAGTTAGTTAGCTTCATTATTTTATATTTTTTTACTTTTAGGAGCGACGTGGGGCCGCCTTCCCGTGGGCTCACCACCTGCAGGAGGGACCGTAAGGGGTCAGTGCTGAGAGGATCGGGCGGCAGTCGAAGGCGGGGGCCTCGACAACCCGATCCCTGGACACGGAAGCTATCTCTAGGGACGTGGAACGTCACCTCGCTGGTGGGGAAGGAGCCTGAGATTGTGCGTGAGGTTGAGAGGTTCCGACTAGAGATAGTCGGGATCACCTCTACGCACAGCTTGGGCTCTGGAACCACAGAGAGAGGATGGACTCTTCACCACTCTGGAGTTGCCCATGGTGAGAGGTGGCGGGCTGGTGTGGGTTTGCTTATAGCCCCCCAGCTCAGCCGCCATGTGTTGGAGTTCACCCCGGTGAACGAGAGGGTCGTTTCCCTGCGCCTTCGGGTCGGGGATAGGTCTCTCACTTTCGTGTGTGCCTACGGGCCAAACGGCAGTGCAGAGTACCCGGCCTTCTTGGGGTCTCTGGGAGGGGTGCTGGAAAGTGCTCCAACTGGGGACTCCGTCGTTCTACTGGGGGACTTCAATGCCCACGTGGGCAGTGGCAGTGACACCTGGAGGGGCGTGATTGGGAGGAACGGCCCCCCCGATCTGAACCCGAGCGGTGTTCAGTTATTGGACTTCTGTGCTAGTTACAGTTTGTCCATAACGAACACCATGTTCAAGCATAAGGGTGTCCATCAGTGCACGTGGCACCAGGACACCCTAGGCCGTAGGTCGATGATCGACTTTGTGGTCGTTTCATCTGACCTGCGGCCGTATGTCTTGGACACTCGGGTAAAGAGAGGGGTGGAGCTGTCAACTGATCACCACCTGGTGGTGAGTTGGATCCGATGGCGGGGGAGGAAGCTGGACAGACTCGGCAGACCCAAGCGTACTGTGAGGGTCTGCTGGGAACGTTTGACCGAGTCTCCTGTCAGAGAGATCTTCAACTCCCACCTCTGGTGGAGCTTCGACCGGATCCCGAGGGAGGCTGGAGATATTGAGTCTGAGTGGACCATGTTCTCCACCTCCATTGACGAAGCGGCCGCTCAGAGCTGTGGCCGTAAGGTCTCCGGTGCCTCCGGTGAGGCGGCAATTCCCGAACCCGGTGGTGGACACCGGAAGTAAGGGATGCCGTCAAGCTGAAGAAGGAGTCCTATCGGGCCTGGTTGGCTTGCGGGACTCCCGGTGCATGTTGGACTCCGGCAGTGCTGCCCTTTGTTGCCGGTTCTGTTCATAATTTTTATGGACAGAATTTCTAGGCGCAGCCAGGGGCCGGAGGGTATCTGGTTTGGTGACAACACGATTTCGTCTCTGCTCTTTGCAGATGATGTTGTCGTGTTGGCCTCATCAAACCAGGACCTTCAGCATGCACTGGGATGGTTTGCAGCCGAGTGTGAAGCGGCTGGGATGAGAATCAACACCTCCAAATCCGAGGCCGGAAAAGGGTGGCTTGCCCACTTCAGGTTGGTGGAGAGTTCCTGCCTCAAGTGGAGGAGTTTAACCTGTTAAGCTGCAACCCCACTTTTGAAAAATCCCCAGAAATGACATACCCAAACTGAAACAGATACAGTTCATGAACCCTTTGTACTAAAAGCACAAGTATGATCTCATTTGAAAGCTGACACCTGGCAGTTTATTGTAATGTAGAATTAATTATTGTCATAATGACAAAAATTGTTATAAATAGCTTCAAAGTTTTGTAAAGTTATTAGAAATTATTTTTTATGAAACATCCTCATGAAAATAAAATTGAAGTTGGCACTGGAGCAATCTAGAAATGCACTACAGCTAATGCCACGTCTAAACATTTTATGTTTAAAATCTTAAGATAATAAGTCCAAAACTCTGTATTTAGTGAAATGTTTTTCAAGACCATATCATGTGACTTTATTTTGATTTGATGCTAAAATGCTACTGATATTTATTGTCATCTTCTTACCATCTATGCAGTATATTGTCTTTATTGTTTTGTGGTGCAGACGAGCCCCATTCAGTCTCAGTCTCCCCCTGCACACATTCACACCTCCCCAGCCTGGTTATGGCTCTAAATATGCATTTCTTTTGTCTGCATTATAGTTACTAACGACTGGCTATTCACATGCTATTCATATGTTTTCAGTCACTAATTTCTTTTCTCAAAGTTCACCTCACATTCTAAACTGTTTTAAATGCATTTCTTGAATAAAGAAACATTTCAGTAAGCATTCAAAAAATAATAAAAATATAACTTCTAACTTAGGTGGCAGGTGCACCTAGGGCTAGCTAGCATGTTAGCTTAGCACACCATCAATACACGACAATTTATGAGATTAAAACCATGTTTGTGCTTATAAACTTACTTTATAAAGCAAATCGAGTATTTTAAATAATTTTCTGTGATCTAATTTGGCTTCAGATAAAAAAATCAGACAGAAAATATACTATTGTATACTGTTCTGCACAATGATAGTCTATATAGATTAGCATTACATTATAAATATAATCTATTATTATGGAAATACCTGGCATGGATTGAAAAACAAAGGTAACTCAAATATCATAGCAAACATGTTTATTGTCTTCAAAACGACTGTATCTCCATGTTACAGCCATAGTTACAGCGGGATCTCTTGTTAGCTGTGTGTGTGTTCGAGGCTTCCTGGATTGTCACATGATTATGGCACTTCTTCATGTTCTAATACTGTGCACAGGGCGGCGAGGGCGCCCTCAGGCTATTGGTATGAATTGAAAACACATTAACAGAGTATGCAAACGCTCATAATGATTACATCGACGCATTTGGGTATAAATTCAATAAATATTATTCCTGCTTTGGATAATATTTTATTATTGCTCTGCCATTTTATCAGAGCAATATTGTCAACGTCAGCGAGTATTTGCATTAGATTATTATTAGTATTATTATTATTATCTAATGGCATCAATAAAGCTTACCCGCAATGAAGTGTTGGGTCTTCTATTCGTGGATCCTGATTCTGAAGGGGAATATCTGCCTGATTCTGAAAGTGAAAGTATAGCCCTACACCAAGCACAAACGGTGAATCCTTTGCCCAATTTAGATGGTCCTTTACCCAATGTCAGTGGTGGGAACAATGTTTCTCGGGGTCGGAGTGTTCATCGCGAAGTTAGCAGGCGTGTTAGTGTTGTTGGGAACGAGGCGGGAGATTTTTACCATGTGTGCCTCTCCACAATCGCGGCGACAGTATTGTGGTGGAGACTTTGTTTGTCTAATGCCACTGGGTATGTTAGATGAGGTCGAAGTATTCATAGGACAGTTAGGGGGCAACGTGGAGGCAGGGTGGGGAGTCGCAATGACAATGACAGTAGTCCGAGCTGTGCACACTCGGCGCACGCGCAAGGCAGATCTGGCCGCGCTGCTCGCAGCAGGAGCAGAGACGGTGTGACACGGGGCAGAGGGGCTATTATGCATAGTCTATCGCAAGCTGATGGGAATGCCGGCTTTTGAGTACTTGGCCAATGAGGATGATTTACTATATGTAGTAAATAGAAAATCTCTACAGCAAAAGGCCAACCGCTACTTGCATTCGGTTTGTTTCTACTATTTATTAGTAATGATTTACACAGTTTGTTTACTACTTACTATTTACCTGAGCATTCAGTATTGTGCAATATAGCATACAGAAGGTGAGGGACATTTTGGGGGGAAAGAAGTGCTGCATTTGATCATTTTATCATTTAAACGTGACTTTTCATGAAAATTTTATAGTCCAAGATGGCCGCCACCATAATGACGTCATAATATGCAAATTAGATGGGAAAATGTAATCCCTACATAAACTTTGGGTCATCCTTAATATTTCTCTAATTTACAGAAAGTCTCTATCTTTTATCACTTTTAAGATATAGCCTTTTGAAATTAAGATGTCAAAATCGAACATTTTAGGAAAAAACCTCTGGCGCCGAAACACTGTGTGTTTGGCATGTGTTTTTTAATAAAAAATTGCATACTTAACCTCCAATTGTCATGGTAAGGACAACATTATTGTTTTTTAGTCTTGGAACCTATTTTATTGGACTCCTTGACACCAAAAATGTACACGTTGATACCAAATTTGTCATTATAGCTATAACAGAAGCAAAGATATGGGCCTCTCAAGTATGGTCGGTGGCCATTTTTAAAAAATGTGCGTATATAAGATACAAAATGTGATCTCACGTGTGTCTTAGGATAAATTTATTTCTATGGCCCTAAGGTACTTCCATGCCAAAGGGGACCTTTGCATCATGACTTGAAGTCAAAAGTCACTTAACCTCCCTACTAATATGTCTTTGTCATTATTTTCGCTGTTTAGTAGAAGCTAAATATGGGGAGATGAAGCTAACAGGCTACAAACCAAAGCTAAATGGAACCCCATAGCCTAAATGTGTAAATCTCAGGCTTTTCGCGCAAGCGACAGATTCCTTCTTTCATAAAACTAACTTAGTAGAGGTAATTTTGTACGCCCATGATACTGCTTCACTGATTTTTTTTTGCATGTAATTGGTACGGCGGCTGTTTTTGCCTGCGTAGAGCTAATAAGCTAACAGGTGTGTTTGATTAGGGTTGGAGATGAACTGTGCAGGACAGAGACGATCGGCAGGAGCAGGGTTGGGCACCCCTGGTCTATGCGACTTACCTGATCAGACAGTTTTCTGTTCACTTTTGTGCAATTTATGGTAACACTTTATTTTACAGTGACCTTGTTACATATGTTACATGTACTTACTATAGTAATAACAGTAAATTATGCATAATTACATGCAACTAACCCTCAACCAAACCCTAATCCTACCCTAACCCTATAGTAAGTACATGTAGTTACTTAATATTACTCAGTACTTAAATATATAATTACACTGTAACAATGACACCTTAAAATAAAGTGTAACCCAATTTATTTATTCAGTGGATGTCTTCTTTTCTTCAATAGTGAGTCGATGATCTCTCTTCAACCAACAGGTCAACTACTGTCTGCACACACAATCTAAAGACACAGGAGGCTGGCTGGCTGACTGTTTGTTGTCTTTTGCGACAGTGCTGCGGCGCTTGTGGCCTCTAGGGGCGCTAGATGTGTAAGTTACAGGTCTAGCGCCCCTATTGGCCAAAAGTTACACGGTGTGCCTTTAAAGGGATAGTTCACTCAAAAATGAAAATTAGCCCATGATTTACTCACCCTCAAGTCATCCTAGTGGTATATGACATTCTTCTTTCAGACGAATACAATCGGAGTTATATTAAAAAATGTCCTGACTCTTTCAAGCTTTATAATGGCAGTGAATTGTTGTTTCTGTTTTGAAGTTGTTTCTGTTTTGAAGTCCATAAAAGTGCATCTATATCATGGGCTAATTTTCATTTTTGGATGAACTGTCTCTTTCAGCATTATTTACTTGATCTAAAAATCATTTACAATGACTGTGGCTTTATATTTGATTGAGAGGCACCTGCTCCACACAGGCTCTCACCCCAGGCCTCTTGCTGGTGGATGTGGCATGCTGTAACCTGATCATGGAGCCTTTGATATGGAGCCGACCTCCAGATGAGTTCAACCTTGATCTACAGCTGCAGAGATGCAACATGAAAGGACATGGAGTCGGATGGTGGTGGTGTGTTTGCAAAGGCCTCAGATGCACTCATACAGGCACACCTACACATACACACGTCAGCATTTTTGTGAAGGCGCTTAGGATTATGTTCAGAAGCACAAATGTTAGCCTATCTGTCAGACACAGCTACACAACTGTGTGACTATCCTATATAGCGATAAAACAGACAGATCTAAAAAACAGACTGAGCCAGGCATTATCTGCATCAGTGACTGTGGGTGAGAATCAGTGTCTCTGTACAAGTTCACACAATAATGGAATACAGAACAGTGTTGGAGAAACTCATTATAGAGACGCTTTCAGTAGCTCATGTGATTTCAAAACAGCGCAGTTTTTCTAGTAATGTGGACTTTCCTAACGACTAGCAGTGTAACGTGACAAATCGCTACTAAAATATGGTAGGACAAACTGTCACGTTACAATAAAGAAACTAATGGAGAACTCAAATGCAAGGAGAAATAATATTTATTTATAAAAGAAAAGACAAAGCACAAAACAAGAACTTCAAAAAAACATACCAAGCGGGTTACAGGAGAACAGGAACACATGACAAGACAACGATCCGACACAGACTGCAAACACAAAGGAACTTATAAAAGGGACAAATCAGGCAGGTAATGAGGGAACAACAGGTGGGACAAATGAAACCAATAATGAGATAACAAGAAGGGTGGGGTCAAAACAGAGACAGGAACACAAACACCACATGTGCTACACAAGACAGGACAGGCATGTGACATTACCCCCTCCTTAAGGAGCGGCTACCAGACGCTCCACTAGGGACAGGAGGGACAGACCAGGGCAGGACGGGAGGGACAGAACAGGGTGGGACGGGAGGGACAGACCAGAGTAGGGCAGGGGACATGGACAGTTCGGGAGGCCAGGGCGGGCCACAGAGTTCGGGCGGCCAGGGTGGAGACCTTCCCTCGGGCGGCCAGGGCGGAGACCTTCCCTCGGGCGGCCAGGGCGGAGACTCTCCCTCGGGCGGCCAGGGCGGAGACCTTCCCTCGGGCGGCCAGGGCGGAGACCTTCCTTCGGGCGGCCAGGGCGGAGACCTTCCCTCGGGCGGCCAGGGCGGAGACTCTCCCTTGGGCGGCCAGGGCGGAGACTTTCCCTCGGGCGGCCAGGGCGGAGACTTTCCCTCGGGCGGCCAGGGCGGAGACCTTCCCTCGGGCGGCCAGGGCGGAGACTCTCCCTCGGGCGGCCAGGGCGGAGACTCTCCCTCGGGTGGCCAGGGAACAGGCACCGGCTCAGGAACAGACATCACCGGCTCGGGCACAGGAACTGGCACCACCGGCTCGGGCACTGGAACTGGCACCACCGGCTCGGGCACTGGAACTGGCACCACCGGCTCGGGCACTGGAACTGGCACCACCGGCTCGGGCACTGGAACTGGCACCACCGGCTCGGGCACTGGAACCACCGGCTCGGGCACTGGAACTGGCTCGGGCACTGGAACTGGCACCACCGGCTCAGGCACTGGAACAGACACCACCGGCTCGGGCACTGGAACTGGCACCACCGGCTCGGGCACTGGAACTGGCACCACCGGCTCGGGCACTGGAACTGGCTCGGACACTGGAACTGGCACCACCGGCTCGGGCACTGGAACTGGCACCACCGGCTCGGGCACTGGAACTGGCACCACCGGCTCGGGCACTGGAACTGGCACCACCGGCTCGGGCACTGGAACTGGCACCACCGGCTCGGGCACTGGAACTGGCTCGGGCACTGGAACTGGCACCACCGGCTCAGGCACTGGAACAGACACCACCGGCTCGGGCACTGGAACTGGCACCACCGGCTCGGGCACTGGAACTGGCACCACCGGCTCGGGCACTGGAACTGGCACCACCGGCTCGGGCACTGGAACTGGCACCACCGGCTCGGGCACTGGAACTGGCACCACCGGCTCGGGCACTGGAACTGGCACCACCGGCTCGGGCACTGGAACTCCCAACACCGACTCGGGCACTGGAACTGGCTCGGGCACTGGAACTGGCACCACCGGCTCGGGCACTGGAACTGGCACCACCGGCTCGGGAACAGACACCACCGGCCCAGGAACAGACACCACCGGTTCAAGTGTGTGCGTAGCCCACACACACCACATGGCTGTGGTCATAATGGCCAGTGTCGCGGTCACTGAGGGCTCAGGAACAGACGTCTCCGGCTCCGGCTCAGGAACAGACACCACCGGCTCAGAAACAGACACAGAAACAGACACAGGCTCAGGAACTGAAACAGACACAGACACTGGCTCCGGCTCAGGAACAGACACAGACACTGGCTCCGGCTCAGGAACTGGAACAGACACAGACACTGGCTCCGGCTCAGGAACTGGAACAGACACAGACACTGGCTCCGGAACTGGAACAGACACAGACACTGGCTCCGGCTCAGGAACTGGAACAGACACAGACACTGGCTCCGGCTCAGGAACAGACACTGGCTCCGGCTCAGGAACAGACACTGGCTCCGGCTCAGGAACAGACACTGGCTCCGGCTCAGGAACAGACACTGGCTCCGGCTCAGGAACAGACACTGGCTCCGGCTCAGGAACAGACACTGGCTCCGGCTCAGGAACAGACACTGGCTCCGGCTCAGGAACAGACACTGGCTCCGGCTCAGGAACAGACACTGGCTCCGGCTCAGGAACAGACACTGGCTCCGGCTCAGGAACAGACACTGGCTCCGGCTCAGGAACAGACACTGGCTCCGGCTCAGGAACAGACACCTTCTTCCTCCTCCGTCTCCGGACCACCGGAGTCGAGACCACCGAAACTGGGACCACCGGAACTGTGACCACTGGACACGGGACCACCGGAACTGTGACGCTCTTCCTGGCCTCTCGCTCCTGCAAGCGAGCGAGACCCTCCACCATCTCCCCAAAAGTACCGTGATCATACGCCCTCCGAAGTATCCAGTCCATGGGTTCGTCGAGGGCGCAAAAAAAAAAAGGTCCTTTAGAGATTCATCATTGAATCGTAATCCCTCTGCCACTCCAAGGAATTTGGCCGCAAACTTCCTTAAGTCCGCGCCTTGTTGGCGGAGAGAATTTAGGACCCGAACACGGCTAATGTGTTCGTATAGGGGGCACGACACAAAGGGGGTTGGTGGATGGTGGGAAAGTCCTTGCTGAGTTCTCAACATGGTCGGATCGTTCTGTCACGTTACAATAAAGAAACTAATGGAGAACTCAAATGCAAGGAGAAATAATATTTATTTATAAAAGAAAAGACAAAGCACAAAACAAGAACTTCAAAAAAACATACCAAGCGGGTTACAGGAGAACAGGAACACATGACAAGACAACGATCCGACACAGACTGCAAACACAAAGGAACTTATAAAAGGGACAAATCAGGCAGGTAATGAGGGAACAACAGGTGGGACAAATGAAACCAATAATGAGATAACAAGAAGGGTGGGGTCAAAACAGAGACAGGAACACAAACACCACATGTGCTACACAAGACAGGACAGGCATGTGACACAAACTCACTTAAAATATTCTCTCTCAGACATGAAATTGTGGCACGTCCGATTGATTTTAGAGCCATTAGTACCGTTACGTTTGGACACTTTATACAAATAATTTGTTCAGGTTAAAAAAAAAGACAATACAGACACCTATATTTATTTGTTTTTGTTTGTTTGTTTTATGTATTTATTTATTGTGCAACAAAAATATCATCTACTACAGTAATTTTACTAAATAACATATTTAGTAAACATACTGCCCTTCATAACCGTGTTTGACTTCTAAATAATGGTTTCTGATTCAAATTTTTTTTTTGCCATACAAATATTTATACCTAATGAAAATAAATCGATAAATAAACATATTTCTCTGATTTGAGAAAAAAAGTGATCTGACTATGTTAAAAATTAATAAAAATAAAAATATATATGTGTATGTGTGTGTGTATATATATATATATATTAGGGCTGTCAGCGTTAATGCATTAATCGCGATTAGTTAAAAACAATCCATAACGCGTTTTTTTTTTTTTATCGCATTTCAGCTAAGCCGTTTTGTCCCTTTGACCAGCCCGTAGTCAGCCCCTTTGGTTTGTGAAGCGGTAAAAGGTGATGGATAGAAAAAGTACGACCGGATTATTAAACAACCTGTTTAACTTTAAAAAAAAATCAGACGGTTCCGTTGACAACACTAAGGTACAATGCAGCATTTGTTTCAAGGAGTTCAGCTACCATCGGAGCACGTCAAGTCTAAGTTACCACCTCCAGGCGAAACACCCCGGTGTTTCACCTGACGCCTCCCCGCCAAGCAAGCCGCAGCCCCGCCAAAGAACTATTCCTGAGTGCGGGCGTCGCAGCAGACCCTTGGATGAAAATAAGTTAACCACAGCGATCGCCAGATGGGTGGCAACTGATTGCAGACCAGTCAACATTGTTGAAGATTCGGGTCTCAGGGATGTAATCAGGTTGGCAAGTTCTGAACCGGCTTACACGTTACCATCGCGGGGAACAATTGTTGCTCGCATAGAGGAGCTTTATGAAGCTGAGAAACAATCTAAAATCAATCTCCTGCGAAATGCAAATGCTGTGGCATTAACCGGGGATCATTGGACGTCAGTAAGCAACCAGAATTATCTTGGAGTTACTGCACACCACATAGACGCCGACTGGAAGTTGCATTCGTTTGCTTTAGCGGTTAAACACTCAGAAGAACGGCACTTTGCAGAAACATGTGCCGAACAATTTTCTGAAGTTGCAGAGCAGTGGGAAATTGCGGGGAAGGTGACAACAATTGGCACCGACAGTGCCCGTAATATGACAGCAGCAGCAAGACTCCTGCCATATGAGCACATGCCGTGCGTTGCGCACAGTTTACAAAGATCGATCACAATGTCACTCCGTGACAGTGGTCTTGAGAATGTCTTGGCAAAATGCCGCAAATTGGTTGGACATTTTAAGCATAGTCCAGCAAATGCAGCTGAATTGCGAGCACAACAAGAGGAGTTGGGACAGCCACAGGAGCCCCTCGTCCAAGATGTTTCCACCAGGTGGAACTCCACTCTCAGCATGATCACCCGTCTTCTGAGAAACAAGGACGCTGTCAAGGCTACACTTGAACTCCATCAACAAAGAGGCACACCAGCCATGCTGACTAATGCAGAACTGGAGAAGATCGAAAAGCTTGAAACACTCCTTGAACCATGCAGGTAAATATTTTGAATTTGTTTTGTTGAAAATTAAAATGTGACTGATTTATTAGTCTCTCTTTAATCATTTAGTTATTGCTAAAATTAGATGCTGCTGCTTTTGTAGCTTTAAACATTGGTTATATGTATATGAAAAGCACTGTAAGATGAAGAGGAGGAAGGCCTACACACATGCTCTAAAAATTGAGTTTTTAGAATTTTATTTCACTGGAGCTTAACTTCATCCTTTTTTTTTTCTTCTTTTTTTTTATAACTGGTAATTGATTGAGCTTTATGTTTCTTGGCAGATATGTGACTGAGCTTTTGGGAGGAGAACAGTACATATCCTGCTCCGCGGTCCTGCCTGCACTGTGTCATTTGTTCCGGTTGATGACTGGTTCTGACGATGATCCAGGTTATGTGCTCCGGTTTAAAGCGGCCTTCACATCTGACCTATCAAAGCGAAAACAAAGCACCAATCTCCAGTGGTTGAAAGTGGCAACAGCGCTTGACCCCAGATTTAAGGATCTGAAATGCCTTCCCAGATCTGAAAGGGAGGAAGTCTGGAAGTTGATTAAAGAGGAGAGTGCCCAGCAACCTGAGCCTCGTAGAGAACCTGAGCCAGGTCCACCTAAAAAGAAGATGCACTTTCTGTTAGCTGCTGCATCAGATTCAGATGATGAAGAAGACCCAGCATCTGACACGTCTGTGGATCGGTACAGAGGTGAGCCCAGCATCTCCATTGATGACTGTCCATTGGAATGGTGGTCTGGACACGCAAGGGCCTACCCAACCTAGGCACCTCTAGCACAAAAATATCTGGCTACACCTGCAACAACGGTACCGTGTGAAAGACTGTTCTCACTCTCTGGTCACATTTTGCAAAAAAAGAGAGCAGCACTGTCCACTGCTAATGTCACCAGACTGGTGTGTGTTAGCAATTGGGTTAAAGAAAAGAAATAGGAGAGACAACTTAGAACTCAGATAGTTCTGAATCCCATGTCCAATCATGCACTATTTTTCATTTAATCTTACTGTCATTTGGACTTTTTTTTCATCCATGTTCAGCACAGGTTAATTACAAGGATGACATTCTTCATTTAAAACTAGAAAATGTTACAAATATCCCGCTGTGGCCGTCAATGTTTTAGACTGTTCTGTTTGTCATAAGCGAGTTAGAAATTTCCTACCAGTGTTACATATTACTTGATTGCTGTTATTTCCAGCTAGGAATTGTTTTGCTAATAATGTTATTGTTTATTTTTGAAGTAGCTTAAGAGAGTGGCCTGATAAATGTAATCTCTCAAAGTAAGCACTGCGTTACTTTATTCCTCCTAATATTTGGAAGTTGGTCTACATTGCACTTTTTTTTTTTAATAAAAAAAGGTCAAAAAGGAAATTTTGTGTTCTTTTGATTCCCAATGAAAACGCTGGTAAGATATTCTACATTATGGGCTTAGAACTGCCTTGATATGCAAAATAACAGAATTTTACACGTGCAATTCAAACCGCGATTAATCGCAGTTAACTAAGAAGCTTCAGCGATTAATTGCGATTAAAAAAATTAATCGTTTGACAGCCCTAATATATATATATAATATTGGTTACTATCAAATATTTTCTTCAAAATTTTAATGTCAAAGAACTTCAGATGTTTGTGCTTCAAATTATTTACATTTATTCACTAAGCAAACATCCAATTATGAAGTAATGTGTATGCCAGATTCTGTATGTCCAACCTACCCATCACAGAAAACTGTCTGCATTTTTACATAAAAAACAAAACAAAAAACATAATATAGCATGAATTATACACCGTTTTTCTCATTGGGACAAAAAAAATCCCCATAAGGTCAAATATTTTTTGTATTACCATCCTTGTGGGGACACATAACATAGGGAATGCCTGAACTACTACACACACACACACACACACAATTAAACTTTGATCCAAACTTTGATTTTGTTTCTCATATTTCAACTTACATAACATACAAGGAATGCCCTACGTATGGGCTGCCACATGTTCTGTAAAATAAGAAAAAAAACTTTAAGTATCTTAGCTAGATGTCTGATTGTTAAATCCCCACTGAGGTTTGACGTTAAAAGACCCAACAGATGTTATATAGTAAATGATTTGTATGTTAGTATTGCACTTGATACATGTTGTCGTTCTTAATGTTGCCAGTAACTTTTGTTTTCTATCTCTTTCCTAAAGCCAATTTTTACCTCAATTCGATGTCTGATGAGTTATAATTTTGGACCTATTCCTATAATGAATTTTATCTTCTTTAAAAGCTTTAAACGTGCAATTCTTCATTTCTCCAGCATTATTCCTGTTTCAGGCCAGCTGAGAGGGTCAAGGTCCATCCAAGGGTTTTCTGAAGACAGAAATTTGCAACTTCGATTTACAGAATTCGTAACAAATGTGTATGAACTGAGGATTAGGCTCAGGAGTGGACGTATTTTTTTTCCCTAAAAGTCGTAATCATTCGAATTCAAATTGAATTGCCAACTTGTAAAGTAGTTATGTTTTATCATGAGATCGTGTTGGCTTTAGGATGACATTGTGACCTCTTTTATCATTGATTGGTTAACATTTTTTGATGTCCTGATTTCTGATTTATTTATTTTCACGGGACAGAAACAGCAAACAATTTAAAGCCATAATTTATAGTTGTAATAGCAGACAAATTGTCTTTTGACAGTCTGAAGCACATTGTTCTTGACAAGTAGTTTGTATTGATGAATGATCAAGCATAAACAGCTTTTTATGAAGGGCTAATTTAGCATGTATAGTATAGATTATTTGAAGTCATTTGTGTCAATCATATAATACTAGAGGCTTCATCTCTTAAGCAGTTAAAGTGATTACATTACAGACACATTTTCAAGGGATGCCTGTGTATGCGTAGATGCATGTGTGTTATTTGACAGATTTGTGTGTATATTTAACACTCATTGTAAATGCATTACGTGTTCTCCCTGAATCACACATGTAGACTACACATGCCAGGATACCTACAACCTCATACAATCAAGCCCTTTAGGCTCTGGGGATCTCCCATTGGCTGTTGTGTGGCTTTAGGATGCTGTGATTGGGGCGATCAATAAGAAGAGGGGACAGCAATGAAGGCTGAAGAAGCAGAGATTACTCTCAACCTCAAGCATTTCCTCCCCTCTTGTGGCCTTCCTCATCACTTGAATGCACCAGGTGTCTGTCTCACTGATGCAGCTTGACGATTTGGCCTAGATTCCCACAATCCAATCAGGACCCTCTTCTCCCCGACTCTGGTTTCAAACAGGGAGCCCACGCTGATTCTGACAGCTCTCCGTTGTTCCCGGAGGAGGTCTGAAATAGTTATTTACCTAGGTCTGAGTAGAGCATCTATGGCTTTCTGATCTCGAGTAACCTCAGTATCTGAGAGCTGTCAGTTTGTGTTAATGATTTTGCAGGATATTCTGCGGTTCAATGACAATGGACTGTTTTATCATTCTAGCATACTGTTCTCCTCACTCACTAAACCTGCCCTCAGTACATCCAAAAACAGTTTGAAGCCATGTATGGCTTCAGAAGGAGACTGTTGTCTCATTTTCGTTTAGAGATATGTGTTTAGAGATGAGAAATATTTTTTGCCATGTACAGTATAAACTTATTCTGCCATTTTGAGCTTTTTGATAAACCTACTTTTTCCAGCTCCTCCTTGACCTTTTGTCAAATTAACCCCACATTATGTATGTATCATCCAGAGACCCTTAAAGGAGAACTCCGGTTTCTTTTTTTTGTAAATTTGGAGTGCTGTCAGTACAGAGAACAACGACAAAAATCGGTGTTGCCTACACCATGTTATCCTCTTTTTAAAATTTGCACCCTGTTGACTTCAATGGGGCAAGTTTTAAACCTGCTTTTAGCCTCTTAACATCCTTGATGTGTCATTACAAGTGCCCAGCCATGTGAGTGATTCCTTCAGAGTGATCACGGGTGAATCTGACTGCAGTAGATGTGAAAGATATTAATAAAAATGATGTTATTTCAGCCAGCACACATACCTGTATTTACATCCTGTTTTCGGTCGAAGTCCATAGTAATCGATTGTTGAGTTCACACGCATAGGTTTAGTTACCTATGATCACGCGCGTGAACTTGACAATCGATTACTATGGACTTCGATCGAAAACAGGATGTAAATACAGGTATGTGCGCTGGCTGAAATAACATCATTTTTATTAATATCTTTTACATCTACTGCAGTCAGATTCTCTCCTGGTTCCCTCTCTGCATCATCCTGTCTCTCTGGTACCACGGGGAGTTAGAAGTGGTGGGTCAGGTCTCTGATTCCTGGCCAGATGGAGGGAGCAGACCCCTGTTGGAGACAGTAGAAGCTCTTGCACAAACAGCAGAAGGCTTGGAGCTCCAGGGGTTCTGGAGCTGAGAGAGTGCTTCAAAATCCCGGTCGAGAGGCCTGGATCCCAGCCCAGATCCCTTCCTCACCCCTGTCTCCTCCACTGGAGATGTGGAATAGTGAATGCATGCCACCCAGAAATGATCACAGACTGTGCAAGAGTGAATACATCTGTGCTTGCCAGGTTTCTAGAGAGGTTGGAAAATATATTAGGCATAAGATGAGATTGTTTTAAGAGTGCAAAAAAAAAAAAAAAAAGCTAATAAATATTATAATAGCCCTCACAGAGCCCCGTTAGCTCTTAATATTAACATTTTCCATCACTGTCAGATTAACTGATGGAGGCATATTCTGTAATTATGTTTTAATTATATGGATATATATTATTAAGCACTTGTTTTTCTGTGGTCTAGACCATTGTTTCAGAGCATCATAAAACCTTATTTGCAATGCATTATATACAGTATGTAATTTCATTGTAAATAAAGCTTTACAAAAATAAAATAAGTGTGTGCGTGTGCGTGTGCGTGTGTGTGTGCGTGTGTGTGTGTGTGTGTGTGGAGCAGGTCCTCATTGGGGCAGACATGTTGAGATCACATGTCCAGCTAGATACTTCTTGCTTTATCTTGGTAATTCCTCTTCTCTAACTAATTAATCATCACATGTCACAGAGAATTCTGCATTAATATTGATCACTGAACATTTTGTGTAATACTTCTTACATACAATAATGCACCTTTAAAGGGGTCCTATTATCGGTGTGGGCTAATGCATCCAGACCTAGAGAACCCGGGTCATCTATCAGGGAAAATCAATGTAACCCTGGGATTTCTCCTCACAGTTAAACAAAAGTATTTAGGACCCTTAATAATAATGTTTCTTGGGTACTGAATTCATAGTTCTTTAAAATGTGTTAAGAGCACCGTTTGTGTTATAGTTTGGTTGTAATTTACATGTGTAAAACGTGGGTTTTACCAACATGTTAGTGTTTGTCCATTATTCATTGGTGAATAATTGAATAAGCCCGCCTGATATCTACGTAATGTGAAGTTTGATTGGTTCTTGAGAGTGGAGAGGGGATAAGAGAGAGAAAGAGGGGAGGCGAATGGTGCAGGTGTGTGTCGAAGCGCGCCGTTGTATGTGTGAGAGAATCGCGATTAATCCGAATAGGATTGGTTGATTTTATTTCTTTGAGCAACTAAAAGTATTGAAATAGTTTATTTAGCGGTATTTGTTTTGTTTTCGCAAGGTTCGCTGGCTGTAAGCTGAAAGCTGAGTTAACTTTCTGTTTGTCAGTACACTTGTGTGAGTTCCAGATGAGTTAGTGCTTACTACAAACGAAATAGTGACTGAGTAGCTAAATACTAAAGTGGACTTTAAATATCAGCGTGAATAACGATGATAAGGAGAAGCTGCACTATCAAACATCCAGGTAGCGCCCTGAATCGCCGAGAGGTTCGGGGTTCCCCCGGCAACGGGGGATCGCGAGGATCGCCAGGACGCGCATATCAGTGAGAACTGTAAAGTTGCCTAACAAGGGAGGACTCTTCACTACGGTTAAGGTATCTCATTTAATATTTATTTGGCTCTTCGGAGTGAAGCGGCCAATTATCTTTTTGTTTTTGCGGCCACAACGCACGCGAGCAACGGTTACAGGCCTGCAACGAGGGGTGAGCGTGATTGTGTGTGTGTGTGTGGGCCCACGTGAGTTAATGGGCCCTATCTTGCACCCAGCACAATTGACTTTGTACACCGACGCATGTATCATTCCTATTTTGCACCCGCGCAAAGCGCGCTTTTCCCTCCACAGAAGCACGTCGCTAAACTAGGGAATGAACTTGCGCTCCCTGGGCGGTTCAGCGCAAAAAAGGAGGCGTGTTCAGGCGCAAACGTTCCTTCATGCTATTTTGCAGGTTGAGAAAACAATTGCGCCACTAACCAGGAAAAAATAGTTTAAAGTCAGTGGCGCGTTGCGCATGTTATTCATATGCTATTTTAAGGGCGCATGCTTGGCCATAATCAATGTAGCGTGTGCACAACGCGAATACACTTTGAGTCTCTCATCTACACAGAAGCAGCAGTTTTCATTTTTGCAAATCATACATTATTACGATAGATAGATAGATAGATAGATAGATAGATAGATAGATAGATAGATAGATAGATAGACAATTTATTATAAAAGCATAAATCTAGCTTACACATTTACCCAAATTATCATACGCCTTTTTAACCAAAGTTAATTTGGGTTGGTTTCTCCATCCCCAACGTCCCTGACGAGAGCGTTGCTCTCCTTGGCTGTGAACCGCTCCTGGCGCGCGCCTGGCAAATCCGCCGTTATAATAGGAATCCGCTTTAGAACAAACGCGCCTGCTCTTAAAGGGAATGTGAGATGACGCTCTGATTGGTTTATTTCACGTTACGCCCAAACCACACCTATGAATAATGAAGCTGCTTCAGACCAACCCATTTTAGATTTGCGCCTGGCGCAAGAGTCATTTATCCCGCCGGGGAAATAGCAACAGCGCCAAGACCCGCCCACAAAGTTACTTGCGCTTTGACACTTGCGTTTCAGATCGTTAAAATAGGGCCCTATGTGTTTATCCGTCAAATTATAACTGCCATTGTATTTCCTAAGAGGGGTTTGATTTATTATATTCCTTTTCTGTTAAAGGAAAGTTTCATATAGCCTACATGTGAATAGATGGGCATTTAAAAAAGTGTAAAAACCATATTGAGAGACATTTGATTTATTATTGGGTAAAACAGTCATACTCAACTGTCAAATTCATATTCATCTGTAGATTGACATACAATTCTAAAAGTACATTAATTCGCGATTGTGTATCATATTAATATCCTAACTGCCCAGTTGTGATCATTTTAAAATAGGCAGTTAATTGTAGTTTACTGTTTAGTTATTCTCCTTTTTGTTTCATATTTTCTATTTTTCATTTAAATTCATATTTGTTTTAATAAACATTGTAATCGTTTACTTGAAGTGATTTCATCAAGTCTTACTGATTGGTTTGGTTGAAATGTAGGATTGAGTGCGAAACAAACACAAATAAATCTTCCAGGTGAATTGTTCAAACATAATTCCACACAGAACTCAACATTACAGACACCAACCCCAGAGCCATAAAAGAAGGCTCCTGCCAGTCTATCTAACCAACGAAAACCCCCAGCTAAGAACTTTATGGCCATGCAAGCTTCAAAGAAGATGAGCCAAACTAAAGGAAGAACTTGCCAATGTGAGATAGCTTGGAAAAGAATGATTGGCTCAGAGATGGCACAGCTCAGTGCTCGATCAAGATAACAGCAGAAGCTGCTCGAGCCCACAACATTCCAGACCCCCTTCTTCTTAAAGGAGAACTCGGCAACTCTAGCGAACTCTAGTCACTTCTTCGCTGATTTTCCCTTTTGTTGTCGCATGTTTTCCCCACGAGCTCCCCCTACAGCTGTGGTGGGGCGTATATTTCACAACACAGTCGTAAAAAACTCACTTGCGGCGGCCTCCTCCCCCTCTCTACCGCTGCTCATGTGCGTTTGTTTTGATCGGAGCAAGCCAACTGTATCGTGTGGAGTTATGTCTACCGAGGTGGGTAATCTGGTAATACATCATACATGCGTGTGTGTTTATGTCGAATTGCCGTAAAGCAATTTGTGTTTCGCGCTCGTTCTCGTTCTCGCTTTCGCTTCTCACGAGACTTCCAGTTTCTATCTTGCCGGGACGGTAGTGAACAAGTTGCAAGGTTGGTTTTCCGCCTGGGAACGCTGGGGGGAGCGGGGAAAGTCACCAATATCACCAGAACAGGTTGTTTAACCATCCAAATGATTTCTAGACAGTTTTATTAAGTTAAAAAAGCTACCAAGTTCTCCTTTAAGGACCTCTGAATGACCTCAGGGTGTAAAATCTTTTCAAACCACAGAACTGAGATTCTACCTATAACTATACATAAAATCATTCGAGAACAATTTTCAATGGACTTATAATCAAACATCATGCAAATACATCATTGTATGTTGTTTCTACAATATATGTGTGTATCTAATATACTTAGATGCCATATAATTCATGTAATTGTTATAACTATTAGGTGTGTGAATGAAAGTGTGTTGTGCTTCCTGTCAGCATGATCGTATGTTCTTAATTCAAAAGATGGCTTGATTGAAATCTGTGTAAAATGTTTCATATTCTTATAATAGTAATAATGTCTAAACTGTGGCCTCTGTCCTCTTTGCTAGAGCTTAGAGAGTAAGGAGAGCACAGATAAGCTTTATTTATGATAAGAAGTGAAGAGAACGCCACCTCCTAAATAAAGACAGTGTCTAATTGGTCAGAACTGATCCAGGAGGCCGGACAAACATGTGAGTTTAAAATCTTAGACCCGAACAAAGTTTTAGAAGAGTTCTCAACAAGGAAAAAGTGCGCGAAGGGAGAAGAGACCAGACAGACAAGTAACCATGTAAACGCGCAGACGAAATAACCCAAATCAAGATCAGAAGAACATGGGTTAAACAACTTCATTCAAGCCATCATCTACTCTCGTCTCAATTTCCTTTCTTTTCTAAGGTTTCCTTTCTTTTCCGTTGTGAGTCTCGGTTCTAAGTTAAGTTTTGCGGCAAGATTTCGATCCACGTTTTTTCTGCAAAGCCAGCTTCAACAAAGACTTTCATTCCGCCAGCACACCACGTGACTGGCCGCCACGCAACAAAAGGGAATCCCCAAAAGCAAAGACAAGCAAGTACTGCCTCCAGACTCTTAAGCTGAACTGGTGTATTTGATACAGATTTAATAACCTAAGAAACGATAAAAGGGTTAAACCAATGATTGATGGTTCATTCAGGTTGTGTCTTAAAAGTGCATAGAAACTTGGGATTTCATCATCTCATCTCTTAAAACTCACTCTTTCCTCTCTCTCTCTCTTTCTTTCTGCAACTCGTATGAATGTGTGTGCTTGTGTTTGTGTTAGATATTAGTTTTATGTGTTAGAATAATCAATAAAGTCTTGTTTGTAATTTTAAAGAGAAGTGTTACTTGTGTTATGTGCTTACGAATTTAATGTCTTAAACTGCTGATCTAAGTTACCTTGCTAACTATAGTGTTTCACTATAGTTTGGAAATGTATATCTGCTGCAGAGCGGATGGTTACGGCTGGTTCAAATGAACCCTGAACGAGTCATTTGCTCGGTCGTAATAAGTGATTCTTTCGAATTCCCTATAAATTGATTAATAATTCCTTTGAGCTAAATTGACCTGTCTGAATAATAGACAAATATCTTACAGAAAGTTAAATTGAATATTTATATTGGGTTAATTAATTCTCATAAAATGCATGGTTATAGCTAAACAGAGGAAATAGGGTGTTGTGCTGAAGGGTGTTAAGAGAGTTCCCTTATAATTAGTTGAGAGACTGCAAAGTTTGAACCCGAGTACCCGCCCTAAGAGCTCAAGTACATCATTACTGTGCTACATAAAGTGGTGGCCCGTACGGGGAATTTTTTTGCACCCTAGTTTAATAGTTAACCCTCTGAGGTCGGCAAACGCGGCGGCGCGTTTTGCTGGATTTTCTTCACATTGTAGCTCTATAAACTTAAATTACTCCGTCATTTATGGTCATAAAGAAAAAAAGAAATATAAAAAAAGAATCTGTGATATTTTTACTTTTGTATGTGTCCACTTACAATCAAATCAAAACATTGTGCTTTTTTAAATAAAGAATATAAACAGGGTGTGCGTTCTGCCTCTCCGTCGCGGTGATTTTTTTTTTCTTGAGCACGTCTATAAACTGAAAAAAAAAAAACTCAGCAAATAATTGTCACACATTTATGAGCCATATACCTTTGCAAACATTTAAGTGTGTACTTTTAAATGATCTGATTCAAACTGAAAACAAATATTCTCTGTTTAAGTAATTTGTATAAAACCAACAAGATGCCCAGCTTCTCAAACGCTTCCTAATTATTTTTAATTTGAACACGCCCACTCGCGCAAAAGAGATTTACATGCAAATCTCCACATGGAACGTGAACGCGCTCGTTACCTCAAAAACAATGCACAAAAAAACTTCACAAGTCTCTGCTTTTCGTCGAGTTTGAAAGACGTGCCGTGAGCTTACATTGCATTTAGGCTACCTCCGAAGAAGAACGCGATTTGAAGACAAGAAAGATGTAAGGTAAGAAATTCTTACATATTAGTTTGTTATTGTTGCATACATTTCACATTGCAGTTGAACTGTTGCTAGATATATGGTGAATATTATAATATTTAGACCCGTGTTTACTGTTACTGTGTTTGTGGATATCTGCTCAAATGTAGATATGTATATGGTAACCATAATGTTTTATATTTGAGCGCGATCGCGTTTGAATGTATCATATTTTGGATCGCAATCGCGTTTGAAAAGCACCAAACGGCTTCATGTTTTTACTATTATCTCATTTCATATCATCATAACGAATGGAAACATTTGAAGTAACATGATAACCAATATATTTTTCTCTAGCTTAGTTGTTACTGAAATATTTTGTAAGATGTAACCGCACTGGCATTAGTAGTACATTTAACATTTAGCTCAAATGATCTATAGGGAATTTTAATAATTAATCATCAATATGATTAATATTTTGCATATTACAGTTACATTAATTTATTCGAAGTTGAAAATAGATCGATTTGTATATATGAATAATCAATCACAACGAATTATAATTCATCATTCATATATCAAAAATCCTATTTCAGATCGATTATGAGATAACCCTTAATGGAAAATTAATGTAATTATCGAACAGTTGTCTGTCCCGCAAACGACCATAAGATTAACTTACTAACCTTCTCAATAAAGTTATCACTTCTTATAATTTCAAAAAGGAATAGCTTCTGGCCATGAAACCATTCTTTTTGTCCTTATAAAATTTAGGTTACTAAACCATAATCAAATTGTAAAGCCTGTAGCTAGATCAAACATTTCAGGGACTCGTAATGTGAGAATTATAGACAGGATCAATCAAGTATATATGGAATTTTAATAATTGGACTAATACATTGAACTAAGGAATACAAAATACTACAATTTACACGAGTAAATATGTATGTACAGGACACGTAAACAAAATACAAGACTAAACGAATAACAGATGAGAGAGGGAGAGGATGAAAGGGAGAAAGTGAAACTAAAGTTCAGGATGAGAGAGATCACCGAGATGATCTCAGCATGGCAAAATCACAGGCAATGTAACCTTGAGAGACAGCAAGGAATCAAATCACATTAAAAGTTCAATAAACTTATCTTGCAAAATGGTTCTCTTTGTTGCTGAAGAAGAGCTCTTTTTAGAGCGGGGCGTGTTTCCTCGTGTCTTTGGGGCGAGCAGACTCGCGCGAAGTTTAAAGGTTCACCGAAACGTGAAGTTGCTAGAAACATGATTCAGAGTTCGTTTCCCTTGTGGAGGGAGAAACGAATATGAAAATAAAACTTAGTAAAGAAAATAAAACGGAGATGAGGACTCCCTAAGGAGCCATGGAGCCAGGAATTCTCTCAGACGCAGTGCTCGTGCACGTCCTTAAGGAAGAGGAGCGCGCGTGTGTTTCTGCAGGGCTTGTGCTCTCGTCTCTTCCGGTGAGCGCGGTAGCGGGATTTTCAAAAGAGTCTTTTTCTTTGAGTTGAAGTTGCTTGCTGCGTTTGCTTCACTGAGTCCGAATACGAAAATAAAGATAAGACTTAAAGGAAATAAAAGAGAAAACGGAGAATGCTCCCTAAAAGGGAGCCATGGATCTTCTGAAGAAGAGGGTTCGTAAAAGTGCTCACGGAGATTTCCTGAGTCGGTCTTTTATGGAAAATATGGGTTGACGCCTCTGTTCGCGCGAACAACCAATGAACGTCCAAAGATCTGAAGCGGGAAAGGTTCCTTTGTCTCTGGGGGGACAACCACTCCGAGGGAGTTATGGTGTTGTCTTAATACTCTAGTAAGACGATTCATATAGTAATAATCATATCATTGCAATCTATTATCGAGATTCAACTCCGTTAAGTCTCAAGATTTAAAATGATATAAAACATGTCATATGAAAGATTATAGGAATACACAAAGTTACATAAGATATGCATAATTACACACATTTAAGGTTTGTTCATTCAAATAAACATCAAAAACGAAGCGAATATAACCTAGGAAAACACTCAGGAGTATATGAAAAATTACAGTTTAATGTCTGTAAAAGTTTAATGTCCAAAGTTCGTGTATGTGGGTGCGTTAATGTGTGTGTTGGAATGTCTGTCACGTTGCGCTTCCCGTTATCTCTTGCAGAGAAGCTTTGGCTGCAGCTTGTGCAGGGTCGTAAAGTGTTATCCTCTAGAAAGAGGAGTCGGGTTACGGAATGTGATTCCACTGGAAAGATATTCTTCAACAATACATTTCAGAGCTAGACACTAGAAAATCATATTATGTGATCAAACAACTTAATAAAACATACATACAGGAATTGTACATATATCAAAAGGGGCATTTCTAAGTTCTAATACCAAAGGTGTGTGTGTGTTTGTTTGTGTGAGATCTCCTGACCACCTGGGTCTCTGGCTTGGAGAGAGAGAGGGTTTGGAATTCTTCTGAAGCTTTGCAAAGCTTCAGGAAGATGTATATGATTGTCTCTTGGGCCATCTGGTCTACTCCCAGGTGCCATAAAGTGTCCGAAAACATTCTAAACCCAGCCATGTCGGAGCCATGATGGTAATTTAGATTGTCGAGAGTCTTGATTTACATCTCTCGGTTCAGAGTGTAAAAAGGCTTTGGGTTTCAGAATAAATGTGCTTAGAAAACATAGAGAGTCCGAATTTGTTAATTCAGAATCACACGAACGAATGATTCAAATAGCCCAGTCGCTACAAAGATTTATAGGCTGCTATAGGTTATTGTTATTATTATTTTATGCAGCACTGTGCATAGCCTATGCCTACAAGGCACAACAAACCTGGTGTTCCTTATATTATATAATGTTGGAAACATGTATGTGTGTGTGTGTGTGTGTGTATTCTGTGAATTTTAAAAAGCAATTTTAACCAGAAAAGTCTAAAATTTATTCCCAAAATCGTGCAGGCCTTTTTCTTGATATCAGTATGTTAACTTTTTTTTTTTTCAGGGCCCAGATGCCACTGAGCCCTGCTGACTTCAACATTCAAATGAGTCTCTGTACATGAACATGGTAAAGTGAAAATCAAACACCTTGGAAATGAAAGGTATGTACAATGTTTTTAGGAATGGCACAAAGGTCTCTGTCTTTGGATCATTGTTTTCAATAAGTGCTTTTTTGTCATTTGTTGTGTATCTTTGGATTTTGTTGTGTTGTAAATAAATCCAAAAAATCTAAAAGCCATTCTTTTTTAAATCTCCTCATTCTTTGTGCAAGGTTGCTCAGAATGACAGGGCCTGATAGCTCCTAATAGGGCCGTTAGGGGAGGGTCTTTGTCTTTCTCAGGTGTGAAAAGCTTGCATATTAATGAGCAGAAAAGCTGGCAATGTTCCTCGCCAATGAAGGGAAGTCCATGCAGGATTTGCAATCCTTCGTTTCTCCTTCCAGTCACAGTGCTGGTTCTCCTGAGTCGATAATCCGGGCTGTGGGGGACCTGTTGGACAAAACGGGCAGACAAACCACTGACAGTAGTGCATATAGACGGTTACGTACTTTTTCTGGTTCTGTTCCAACACCGACAGGAGAAGAAAATATGGAGAACTGGATGGACCAAGCTCGCATGATGATCACAGAGTGCGAGTTCTCTGAGAAAGAGAAGAGAAGAATTGTGGAGAGCTTAAAGGGGCCTGCTCTTCATATTGTCAAAGCCGTGAGATTTTCTAGTCCTGAAGCTGATGCTCTACAGTATCTAGAAGCTTTAGAATGTACTTTCGGAACCTCTGAATCAGGCGAAGATTTGTACTTTGCTTTCTGTCTTCTCCGCCAGTGTCATGGTGAAGCACTGTCTGATTTCCTCCGCAGAGTAGAGAAATCACTAACCAAAATGGTACAAAGAGGTGGACTGTCCCCACAGATGGTGGATAGAGTGAGAGTAGAGCAATTGATTAGAGGAGCAGTAGAATCAGACCTGATGCTTCTACAGTTAAGGCTGTGAGAGAGAAAAACACAACCACCTACCTTCTTAGCTCTGTTAAATGAGATCCGAGAAGCAGAAGAGAGTGAAGCCGCCAGACATAAAATCAGAACCACTGTAAAGACAGTCCAGAGTCAGGAACAAAACCTCAGCTTTGCAGTTGTAAGCGAGTTAAGAGCAGAGATCCAGGCCTTAAAAACCCGATTAGGTGAAAAAATTTAAATGCTCCCAGGATGCTGAAGTCCAAAGTTAAGCCCACTAAGAAAAGTGTGGAGACACCACAAGATGAGAAAAGTGTGGAGACACCACAAGATGAAGTCGAAGCCCTGAAACAGATCTTCCACTGATATGGAGGATTTCTTCTGTTACCGGTGTGGGGAAGATGGGCACATTGCCACAAAATGTAAAGCTCCTGAGAATCTTTCTTTGGTTATTCAGAAACTGGTCCGTTCGCTAAGGAAGGCGAAGAGTGGAAGGAATGATGCCTCAGGAGACAGTTCTAAGGCTGGTAATCATGATTGTTATTCTGCAAGAAGTCAGGTTGATGTCTCAGGAGCAAACTGTCTTCCAAAAGGACTGGTGGGTCCCTCCTCCACTGTTTCAGTGAAGATAAATGGACATCTGTGCAAAGCGCTGTTAGACAGTGGGTCTCAGGTAACAATTGTTTTTGACTATTTTGATATTCCAAATACCTATCTGAGGTGCTGTTACGTTCCACATGTATTTGTGTGTTTCTTTGCTCTCTGTGTCTCCATTCTTTTTAGGTGGCGATTGTTTATTGGCTACGTGTCGTCATTGCGGGCACGCGTCAGCAGCTGTTCCACCAATCCACTGCTGTGCTGCTGGATTTAAAAAGCCCATTCATGAGAAGGAAGATAGATCCTCGCCAGATCTCATCCAACTTGCGCGCACAGAGATGTGTTGTTGAAACGACCATTGTTAAGGAATGTCTGCGAGCTTATATCTTGTTCACGCGACTTGAGTAACACTTCCCTGAGTCTATGGGTTATTGTTAATGTTTTGATATGCCTAGTTTACGTGATTTGAGAAACACTCCTGTAAGTCTGTTAAAATGGTCGCTGCATTTGTTGTAGTGTAGCTGACTTCTAAACGAGCAAGCAGTTGTTCATTACATCTAGAGCATTGAGTATTGAGTATTAAGTTAACTCTACCGATCGCGGAAGCGTACATCCAACACCAATGGGAGGTAGGATTTTCTCTGTTAATTAGGCGTGGAGTGTTCGCCATTAGTGTACTTTTGTTTTTAGTTAGTATAGTTTGGTTAAGGCGGCGTATCCGCCGAAGAACTCGGTTTTGTTTCTACATTTTCCTTTGTTAGTTAGTTTAGAGGGACGACTAAAATTAAGATATTACATTTGTTTTGATTATTTCATTGCTTTGGCGACACTTTTTATTTTTGATTATGTTGTTGATACTATCTTTCATTCTCTTGAGGAAGATTGTGAATAAACGTCTTAACGTCTTAAACGTTTAAGTGATGTTTCCTGGTTGTTTTTCCTGCCTTCACTCACAGCAACAGTGTCTCACATCAATGTTACGCAATCATCCCCTTTTACAACTTTAAACTCGTAACAGGTGCCTTTACAGCCTCTTCGTGGACTTTCAATTTGGGGATTGAGCTCCTCAAGCTATCCGTACAAGGGGTACATAGTGATTGATGCCTCATTTCCTGCTTCTTTTACTGGAGTGGAAGAACCAATCTCCATTCTAGAATTGGTTTGTCCTGAGCCCCAAGGTCTTCAGCAAGTCCCTGTGATAATTGGGACGAATTCCAGTTTTTTTTAGAAGATTAGCTGCATTGAGTGGAGACTCTAATACTCCTCATGTGTTGCATGCACTACGGATCCAGTCCAACTACCCTGATGTTTTCTTAACCGAAGAGTCAGAAGCAAAGGTCAAATGGGTGGGGCCCCGCACTCTTATTGTTCCTCCGAGAGGTGAGATATATGCAAACTGTAAGATGGAGTTTGAACAACCGTTGAAGAAGGACATTTTTGTAGTTGAAGCCACAGCTGATGACCAATTACCTGCGGGACTATTCATTCCCCCCGTGGTGCTGCCTTCCTCAGCTATAAAGATGGACACCTTTCAGCTGCCTTTGCATAACGAAACATCCAAAGAGGTTGCTGTACCTCCTGGCACTGTCCTTGCTCACATGTTTCCAACTAATACCGTCACAGAGATTAGCAGAGAGAGAAGCATATCAAAGAAGATCGACTCAGACTTGTTTAACTTTGGCACGTCTGTCATTCCTGTTAAATGGGAAAAAAGGTTACGGCAAAAGCTATCTGAAAGGATCAATGTGTTCTCCCTTGAGGAGTGGGACGTTGGATTGGCAAAGGGTGTGAAACATCACATTCAATTAAATGACCCCAGACCATTCAGAGAGATCCCGTTGTATAACTCCTGCCGACATTGATGATGTGCGTCGACACATAAAGGACCTGCTGGCAGCGGGCATAATAAAAGAGTCTCAAAGTCCTTACGCATCACCCATTGTGATTGCTAGAAAGAAAAATGGAAGTGTGAGGATGTGCATTGACTACAGAACACTCAACAGTCAAACTATTCCTGACCAATACACAACCCCAAGAATAGATGAAGTGTTGGATTGCTTGTCTAGTAGCAGATGGTTTACAGTATTAGACTTACGAAGTGGTTACTATCAGGTTGAGATAGCAGAGGAGTGCAAGGACAAAACTGCATTCATATGCCCGTTGGGATTTTATCAGTTTGAGCGCATGCCACAGGGAGTTACTGGAGTTCCTGCTACATTCCAGCGGCTTATGGAAAAGGTAGTAGGAGGCATGCATTTACTGCAGGTTATTGTTTAACACGATAATTGGCGCATGCGCGAGCGGCGACACGGTCCCTGCACGTCTCCTTTGTTTGTTTGTTTTAATGTATGTTTTTAGACGCCGTAACTTTGTGGATTAATTAAGCCCTAAACCAATACGTGTTGGCCCACACTATGAAGCCGAACCAAGTTATTTTTCTGCTGATCCTCACTTTGTTGGCCGACCTTATCCAACATGTTGTCGGCCACAACATTAAGATACACACCGGCCAGACGGCTCGGATCACCTACACCCGGGACTTTCTGTTAAATATTGGACTCCCTTCAACCCGTCTTTGCTTCAAAGACACGTCGCTGTTACCACCCGAATGTGTCAGAGGCAACAACGCCAAAACAAGGAAACGCGGGAGGAAAGGAGGAATCCGAGAGCGGATTAAAAGACAACCCTATAGACAATCTCTTCCAACTGTTATGCTCGGTAATGTCCAGAGCCTACGGAACAAAGTGGATGAGTTGCGGGCCTGCACTCAGTACCTCTCGGACTACCGGCATTCTTGCCTTATCTGCCTGACAGAGAGTTGGTTTACGGGGGAGGACCCTGATTCTGCAGCCGACCTGGAGGGTTTCACGCTTGTGAGGATGGACCGCAACCAAAATTCTGGAAAAAGCAAGGGTGGAGGTGTATGTGTATATATTAATAGTAAGTACTGTTACCCTGCTCATATTACAATAAAACACAAGGTTTGCACGAAGGACATTGAACTACTAGCGCTCAGCTTAAGGCCCTATCACTTGCCTAGAGAGATACATCAAATCAGACTTTTTGTTGTGTATATCGCACCCTCTGCCGATATACAAGTTGCTGCTTCCACTATCCATGAAATTGTAGCTCAGTCGGAGTTGGAAGCTCCAGATTCTGCTAACTTTGTGATGGGAGATTTTAATTCATGTAGCCTAAAGGAGCACTTACCCACATACCAGCAATATGTCACTTGTCCCACCCGCGACACAGCCTGCCTCGACCAGTGCTATGGAAATATCCAGGACGCCTTTTACTCTAAAGCATTGCCCGGCTTAGGGAACTCAGATCACAACATGGTCAAACTGATGCCCGCCTATGTGTCTAGGCTGCGGCGTGAGAAAGTCAGAAAGGTGGAGGTTAAGAGCTGGACTGCTGCCGCATCCGAGGCACTGCGAGATTGCTTAGAGCGCACGGATTGGAACGTAGTGACCGACGGGACCGAAAACGTCAACGACGTGGCGCTTGCTATCTCGGGGTACATAACATTCTGCGAGGACGCAATCATTCCCAAAAAGACTGTTAAGATGTTTCCTAATAACAAGCCCTGGGTAACTCCAGAATTAAAACAACTTCTTAACCAAAAAAAGCGACTGTTTAAATTGGGAGGAAATAGAGAAGAGAAAAGGACTGTGCAGAAAAACATAAAAGGTATGATCAGGGAATGTAAAGCAGCATATAAACGTAAATTAGAGAACTTTTTTAGAAATGATACTAGGAGAGCTTGGCAGGGGGTACAGGCAATCACAGGATACAAGCCTAAGAGGCATCTCATGGCAGTGGAAAATGAACTTGAAATGGCAAATGACTTGAATGATTTTTATTGCAGATTTGATATGTATGATTTTGCAGCTGAACAGGAACTTGTTTATAAAGAAATCAGTAGTATGAAGTGTGTGGATATAGATATTTCTATAGACGATGTTAAGTCTTATTTTAGACAGGTGAATCCCCGTAAAGCTAGTGGGCCTGATGGTATTAGCAGCAGGACTTTAAGGGTGTGCGCAGATCAGCTGGCACAGCCCTTTCAAAGGCTGTTCCAGCTGTCAATAGACACTGGTGTAGTTCCTTCTCTATGGAAAAAATCTTTGATCGTGCCCCTACCCAAAAATAATAAACCTAGGGAACTTAATGACCTGCGCCCTGTTGCCCTAACATCTACGGCAATGAAATGTTTTGAAAAAATTATTTTGAAACAGCTTTTATGTGTGGTCACACCATCCTTAGGCCCAAACCAATTTGCATATCGTGTGGGGAGAGGGGTTGAAGATGCACTGCTGACTCTGACAAATAACATATATGAGCACCTTGAACAGCCAAAGAGTCTTGTTAAGATTGTGTTCATAGATTTCAGCAGTGCCTTCAACACAATCCAACCCCACCTGATGGTTAAAAAATTGGTTCACCTTGGGGTTAACCCAAGATTAGTTTTGTGGATTTTTGACTTTTTGACGAACCGTAGTCAACAAGTCAAATTTAACTCATGTGTCTCATCGCTAAAAGCTATAAATACAGGGGCACCACAAGGGTGCGTTCTGTCCCCTATTCTGTACACTTTATACACCAACAGCTGCCAAGCAACCATTTCAAACCACACATTTTTTAAATATGCTGATGATACAGCATTAGTGGGTTTTGTACAGTCTAATACTGCATCCTTAGAGAGCTTTGAGAGGGAGGTGCAGGGTTTTATTAATTGGTGTACAGATAATTTCCTTGTGGTTAATGTGAAGAAAACAAAGGAGATGATTGTAGATTTCAATAAAAAGGGAATTATAGTTCCACCCTCAAATATAAATGGTGTAGTGGTAGAGCGGGTCACAACATACACATATTTGGGTGTTGAAATAGACAATAAACTGACTTTTAATGAATGTGCACAAAATAAGTCCAAAAGGTTACAGAAGAGGATGATTTTTCTAAGGAAACTTAACCATTTTAGAATAGACAGCTGTATTCTTCAGATGTTTTACAAAGCTCTCTTGCAGAGTGTCTTATCTTTTGGCCTTATTTGTGCCTTTGGTAACATGTATATTAGGGACCAGAATAAACTGCAACGAATAATCAAAACAGCCAGTAAGATCATTGGAGTTGATCAGCTAACTGTAGCCCAATTGTACAATGACCTTAGTCTTAAAAAGACAGAACAAATTCTAAATGATTCTACCCACCCTCTTCATCAGAATTTCTTAAGAAGCAACAGGGCAAGTGGCAGACTATTGCAAAGGAAAATTAGGACCACAAGGTACAGCAATTCTTTTGTGCCCACAGCAATTAGACTTTACAACAAGCAGCTAGCACTCAGCTAGGTTATTTATCCATACATGCTTGTTATGTTTTCTTTTCAATGTTTACTGTTTTGTCTGTCCTGTCCTTGTTTTTCTTAGGTTTTAATGTTTAAATGTTTTTAATGCTTTTGTATTTAATGTTTTGTATTTATGTTTTTATTGTTATGTAGCAGGCTATTTAACAATGGAGCGTGTAATGGTGACCACATGAATTTCCTACTTGTGGATAATAAAGTTTACCTTGTACCTTGTACCTTTACCTGGATGATTTGATTGTGTTTGGTCATACTCTGGAAGAACATGAGGAGAGACTCTTCAAAGTGCTTGACCGTCTTGAGGAGTTTGGGCTAAAAGTGTCCATCGAC
The DNA here is from genome assembly GCF_964197995.2 of Scardinius erythrophthalmus. Lineage (NCBI taxonomy): Eukaryota > Metazoa > Chordata > Actinopteri > Cypriniformes > Leuciscidae > Scardinius > Scardinius erythrophthalmus. The sequence continues at coordinate 28,166,359 of NC_138226.1, read as the reverse complement.
AAATGCCAATTCTGCCAAGAGAAAGTCAAGTACGTGGGACATATTGTTTCTGCTTCTGGAATTGCCCCAGACCCAGAGAAGGTGGAAGCAGTCACCCGCTGGAAAATGCCGACTGATCTCAAGTCCTTGCGGTCTTTCTTTGGATTTTGCGGGTTTTACCAGTGCTTTATTAAGAATTATTCCGCAATTGTGAGACCACTGACAGACCTCACCAAAGGTTATCCACCAGTGAAAGGGAAAAGAGACACTGTTTCAACAGGGAAGTATTTCAAAGAGACTGAACCCTTTGGTGAACGCTGGAATCAAGCATGTACAGAGGCCTTCAGGAAGATTGTTCACTGCCTTACTAATGCCCCAGTCTTGGCTTTTGCCGATAAGCCCTATGTGCTTCATGTTGACACCAGTTTGAATGGCTTAGTTGCAGTCCTAAATCAAGAATACCCGGAGGGGTTGCGTCCAGTGGCTTATGCAAGCCGAAAGTTGAGTTCTACTGAGCAGCGATATCCGACACATCAACTGGAGTTCTTGGCTCTCAAGTGGGCAGTAGTGGATAAGTTTCACGACTACCTGTATGGCGTCAAGTTTGTTGTGAGAACTGATAATAATCCACTCACCTACATCCTGACGAGTGCCAAGTTGAATGCCACTGGACATCGATGGCTTGCCGCATTAGCCACTTATGATTTTAGCTTACAATACAAGCCAGGAAAAGAAAATGTGGATGCAGACATACTGTCTCGATATCCTTCCAGCATGGAGTCTGATGAGTGGGCAGAAATACCACAAACAGCAGTGCTGTATGTCAACTAACCAGCTCGTCCCTAGGTGGTGAGTCTCCTTCAAGGTTGATCGACCAACTCTGTGTCTCTCCTCAAAGTATACCAACAATGTATGCTTGTCCTGCCCAACTTGAAACTGGTCAAATGGAGTGGTGGACAAACGGAGATCTGAGGTCAGCTCAGGACCAAGACCCCATCATTGCTCCAGTAAAAAAAGAAGTGGCTTCAAACAAAGTGCTTACCATGCCCAAAACCTCAAATCCAGCTGTGGCACTGTTACAACGACAAAGCCAAAAATTAACTATCAGAGACAATCTTCTCCACAGAGTAACCACTGACCAAGATGGAAAAGAAAGATGGCAAATGGTTTTATCTGAGAAGTTCCATCTTCAGGTAATGAAATCCTTGCATGATGATGCGGGTCACTTGGGGGTGGAGCGGACTGTTGAACTGCAAAGAGATAGGTTCTACTGGCCTAAAATGAACCAGGACATTGAGTGGTATGTGGTGTGTGGCCAGGAAAACTTTACCACAGAGGGCATCCCAGCTGAATCGCATCACTAGCAGTGGGCATTTAGACCTTTTTTGTATGGATTTCCTCTCCATAGAACCTGATTCAAAAGGGATTGCAAATGTCCTGGTCATAACGGATCATTTTACACGTTATGCTCAAGCCTTCCCAACTAAGGACCAAAGAGCTGTGACCGTGGCCAAGGTTTTGTGCAAGAAATTTTTCGTGCACTATGGGTTGCCCGCACAAATACATTCTGATCAAGGCCGAGACTTTGAGAGCCGTCTCATTAACCCTCAGAGGTCGGCAATCACGCCGGCGTGATCTGCTCGCTTTTTTCCTTATGAGTTGAATTGAGACCCGAAATACTCTTTTGACTTTGATTTTACAAAACAAGTTTCACACATCAATCGATTCTGTTATTATGTTATATGTGTATTATTTTTGTGTATACTCACAATAAAAACAAAGTGTTGTGCTTTTTGCCAAATAAAGAAAAATAAACACGAGGCGAGTTCTGCCTTCTCTCTGCCAGTGTAGTCCATTCTGAAACGCGTCCGAAAATGAACAATAACTAAGCGAATACTCAGTCAAACAGGCATACAGACACACAGGCATGAAGCTTGAATTCTCTTCTTTTAAATGAAGTAATTTATATAAAAAACAAATATTCTCATCTTGTGAAATCTGTATTAAAAGAGAGCGATTCCAGTCGAGCTTATTACAGCTGATTCAGATGTAATGTGACGGAGAGCGCACGCTATTCAAACGCAAATGGCTGAGGCAATCCAAGCGCAATCCTGTGAACGCCCACATATCAGCTCGAGAAAACACACAAGTTTATTCAGATCATTACTTGTTTACACCGTCTTGCAGCGCTGTGAGGAATAATAATAATGGAAAATGTCCCTCAGAAGTGCGGGTATATCGAGGAGCGAGCTGAGGAATACTAGTAAGTTTTTTCCTTCTCACGTGAATTTCTTCACGTGGGTTTCTGTTTATGAATAAATAAACGGCAGAGATGCGCGTTGTTTACCACAGCTGGCAAAGACAGTTTAAATTTAAATCGCGTGTGTGAATGAATGATGATGTTTTAGCAAACTGTATTGCTATACTGAGATGAGTAAAAATCGACTGAAATATGTTGAAATAAAATGTAGGCTATTTGTATAAGCAATGTATTAAACTGCAAATTAACAATATGCCCTAATATTTCATGAAAACAACGTTACAGTCAGGCGAAATATGAAAGACAACATATAATAGCAAAACATATTTACAAGATAGATGTAAGCAAAATCTTAAATGGTCAATATAAGTCTTCTTCTAAATATATCTTTTGTCCTTGCATTGTGGCTCAGTCAGTGTCACACCTGAATGAATGGCTAATTATGCAGAGTCATTATGCAGAGTGGGTGGGACATTGTATTCTAAGGTGTAAACCACTCCTCGTTCACGGCCCCCTCGCATATTGGCTTTCCAAGCAAAACCTGTTTTACATCAATTTAAATCAATGTATGGTTTTATGTGAACGATAAAGCAAGACTATTTTCACATAATTTTGAAGAAAAAACTCTAGGCGAGGACATCCATTAGTCAAAAGTCTTATTGACACATATTTACTATGTGTTTTCTGGCCTTATTTCAGAAATTTTAGTTTTTACAATAACCATGCATAAACATTATTCTCTCAAAAATGAAAACATGTACATACACGTGGCTCACATATTATGGTAGCCCTGTTTGTGCTTTATAGAGTGAATTTACACCTTTGCCATTAATATGTTTATAAGCAATTGAAAAAAGCACAAATGTCAGGGCATGTCAGAACATCTCAAGGGCCCCAAAAACAGCCCAGACCCCAGAGGGTTAAAGAGCTTCTGGGAATGTTGGGGATCCGAAAATCCCGTACCTCACCTTACCATCCGCAGGGTGACCCTCAACCTGAGCGATTCAATCGCACCCTTCTTTCAATGTTGGGTACCCTTGATCCTGCAAAGAAAGCAAAATGGAGCCAACACATTAGCCAGCTGGTACATGAAAACATGAAAGGAATAAACAACATTATGACAAGAGAGTGAAACCTCAAATGCTGGAAAAAGGAGATTGTGTTTTCATTCGAAACCTGGCTCAAACAGGGAAGCATAAATTGGAGGACAGGTGGAATTCCTTGCCTTACATTGTAGTGGAAAGGTTAAGGAACTTACCTGTATATAAGCTAAGACCGGAGACAGGAACTGGACGGGTGAGAACTCTCCACAGAGATCATCTGTTGCCGATTGGAGACAGTGATAATTTCTGCTTCGAGTAGTGGAGAAGACATAAGACCTCCAGTAATTAGAGCCCAAAGTGTGAAGAAAAAACAATTAAGAGAAAAAGTAGCTACTACGAATGAACCCAACATAGTGGAAACGTCTTCTGAGAGCGATGATGATATTTGCTACCATGTACCAGACCGAGGTGGAATGCAGACCAAGCCACTGCACACATTATTGCCTGAACTTGTTGGTGAAGAAGTTGTGCACAGTGCTGATGGAAGTAGAACTCTGAACGACAATGTGTCTGAGAAAAGTCTGGAAGAGAATATGAGAGAGAATTCCTATTCAAACCCTGAAATGGAAGTGGAGGAGTTACCAAAAGAGAAAGTTCAGGTCAGCAAAATCCCAGGTCTTTATCTATTATGTACAAGGGTATGGTCATACATATTGGAAACTCTAGGGAGAGGAGAAACATGTGTGGTACCTTCTGGTGTCATCCACTGGCTCAGTGTGCTAAGTGTGACAAAAGCCGCTTTCCGACCGGAGGAACCTTTTCACAGTTCCTAGAACTATTGGCTAAAGTACCCGTATGTCGGCGTGTTCGCACCGCAGGAACTAGGAACGATTTTAGTTCTAGGAACTCCATTTGGAGGAACTAATTTAGGTCCTACTTCAGAGTAGGGTCTAAACCAGCACTATAGGAACTACCCGTGACATTAGTGTACGCTGATTGACCGAACGCACGCGGAACACCAGCAACCGCCATTTTTAAAACAGCTAGAATGTAAACACACAGATGATAGCCTATATATTTACTCCATAAACTAACTATACAAACATGGAAAACAGTGATAAGCCGCTTTCCGACCGGAGGAACCTTTTCACAGTTCCTAGAACTATTGGCTAAAGTACCTGGATGTCGGCGTGTTCGCACCGCAGGAACTAGGAACGATTTTAGTTCTAGGAACTCCATTTGGAGAAACATTGCATAACATAAACATTAATTATTTATGAACATTATTATGTGTAAGTGTTGTAAAAATGACAATTCAAGTGTTAACTCATATGGTGTCATACCGAGTAACAATTTAAGTCAGGCGGGATAACGCTGTTTTTGTCCATTGAAATGCATAAGGGACTGTTCGTTATTTATTTAAGGGGCCACCGGAGGAGTTTTGAGATCTGTTGTCAAAAAAGACATGACCCTCCCTTCACCAGCAATAATTTTTTCTATGACCATCCAAAATGATTGTGAAAAAAGGCATGACCCTCCCCGATAATTTATTGATTAGCCTAATTCTGTAGCTTGCTTGGCAAAGATGTTCAGATAGCCATTGTTTGTTTGCTTTTTAAACCATAAACTCTTGTTTTCTCATCTGGCTGTAACGATAGATCAAACCTACGATTCGGTTCGTATCACGATTTTTTATTTTAGATTTGAAAAAAAATAATCATGTTTTCGGTGCTGATGCGGTGTGACGCGTTCAACATGTGGGTGGCGTTGCGAATAAAGCATCTAAAAGCTGTCACAAAGAACCGGCAAAAGTAATGATTATTAATATGTCATATATAGCTAGACATTTTAATTGTTTTTAATAAACAAGTGTTTTCTGTGTCTACTGCAAAGATGAAGTTGACGATGTGTCGCAATCTTCTCAGAACGCGCCAGAGAGAGATGCACATTTCATAAGCAGAAAGCAGTCTGTTTTCCTTCGTTTTGAATTGTTCTGCATGTTTAAAAGTAGACATTTCAAGCTTTCTATATATTTCTCAGGTCTGTGAGGCAAGTAGAATACCTTACGCTGAGTTTCGGTTCATTTATGAGACAAGAGTCAGTTCACTCGCCCGCGCCTCCGTGTCATGATTATCTATTTTCTACTATATTTAGACTACTTCTTATTTATTAAATCCAGATGAAACATTGATTAAAATTAAGATAAAATTAATAAAAAAACGAAATTCACTTTAAAGAAAGGCTTTGTGCTTTCTGTTTGAGGTCTCTGTGCAATTTTTAAAGTCGCTTCAGAGCAGTCATGTCCGTGCGTAATGGAGAACTGTCACGTCCGTAACATTTTTTTTTTTCACATAAATGCAAACACGAAAAATAAAATAAAAATAATATAAAATTTGATTTTCTGTGGAGGCCGATCTTTATTCATCCGGTGGGTATATTTTGGTTTGCACAGTGTAATTTATAGAATTACTAAAAAATATTTTGCCACCTAAAAGTTAAAGTTTTTTTGTGTCATGTCACATGTGTATTTCCCTTATATTAAATATAAAATGCATGTGTAGACTGATATTTTTCTAATGTCTTGACTCCTTTCAGACGTTTCAAATAAATGCATTTTCTGAGAATTGTTATTTTAAGTTTTGACTGCAAATGTCACGTCCATTCACTGGAATCGCCCAACTTTAACGAATTTATCCTCAACTAGTTTTTGTGGTGTAGGTCTATGTATTTTATGTTAACCTAAATAATAGCCTACTAATAGTGATTTAAAGATGTGGTAGCGCTGCGAAGATCGCGAGTCGTCAACTTCATCTGTCTAGCCGACACTGACATAAAAAATAACTGTTTTATTAGTAAACAATTAAAATGTCTCCTGCTATATTGAACATATTTGCCTGTTCCTTACAAAACAAAAAACTAAAATATGCAGTATCGCCCTACAGCGCACATTCTATCAGCAGTTCTGGCGCCTCAGTCCCAATACTGTTAAACTCGACGTACGTTCACATCACATGTTAATGCAGCGCTAGAGTTACACTCACAGGACACTGTGCACTTAACAAAAGTTCATTAGCCTATTTGCTCGTGCTTTAAAGCTTTGTCGGGTAAACATTTCTTTGGCATTCTGTTCTGACATGATGCACTTTTTCTAAGCGCGAACTGAAGCGCGCACTGTCAAACAGCGCCAAACTGGATTTTTGTTGGGTCAGACCCATCTGATATCGAAGGGGGGCTGATAACGCGAGATCAACATGGAGCTAAATGGAAAAAAATAGCACCAAACAAGCCACTTTGAAATGTTGCTGTTTTAATGAATATAAAAGTTGGGTGACCCTCCCCCTAGATTAAAAAAAGTTGGATGACCCTCCCCTCAACAAAGAATAAAAAGACATGACCCTCCCCTATTTTCCTCCGGTGGCCCCTTCCATAAATACCGAACGGTCCCTAATTTCACTTCATGGAGTTGAAACAATAATAACATGATACCAAGTCCTGTAAAACATTTTCAGACATTTTGCATTTTAAATCACATTGCAGTGTTAAAATGTGGGTAAAGAACTGCAATTTGTTTTTTTCTGAGCTCTAAATATTGTTTACTGCATCACTTTATATATTCATTAAGTATTATTGATTTGAAAAGTTTTAATATCATAATATTTAGAAATATTAACGTTATCCCGTATGACATTTTGACTGGTGTTGTCACATGATTCTCAGTTAAACCGCTTAAAATACATTGTTTAAAATTGAGATTTTAGTAATAAGTAAAAAACATCCCCATAAAGATAATAACTACTTTGATGTGCAGTTTTAACCTATTTGAATTTTTTATCAGTTGAAAACCTTATTTGTCACTTGCCCATATGCAGTTGGCAAATTTTTAAATTGTAGAGTGCAGAAGCCGGTTCGAGGATTACTGTCAGAATATCACTGACCTTTATGAAGACTGTTAATTTGCCTACAGGATTTGAAAGAGCAGTTATAAAGCAACGACATTGTAAGACCGTGTATTTACATTAATTGTGAACTATCTGGGCCTGTTGTTTGTGAACAAATCATAACATACTATTGCAAATGGACAAAGTTGAGTCAAATATGTTTCTAGAACAGTGATTAAAATGTTGAAAATTGTCTGGAATATGTTTTTATGGCAAGCTGTTTTAACATTTAATCATTTCAACTGACTAGTATCTATTTTCATGCTACTAGTACTTTTTTTTTTTAGATACTAGTATCTATTCCATTAAGTAGGCTACTAGTACTTATTCATTAGATACTAGTTCTTATTTATTAGATAATAGTGCCTATTAATTAGATACTAGTACATATTAATTAGATACTAGTACCTATTAAATAGATAGTAGTACTTATTCATTAGATACTAGTACTTATTTCAGTAGTGACTAGTAACTATTCTTTTGTTACTAGTAACAAATAAAACAATTTGCCATTGACTTCTATGGGGATCTGTCATTCATATATCAACTATTCGGTTCTGACTAGTATGTATTCCAATTGTGACTAGTACATATATATTAGATACTAGTAGTTAGGTATTAGGTACTAGTACTTATTTTTTACATACTAGTACTTATTCATTCGATACTAGTACCTATTCATTAGCTACTAGTTCTTATTCATTAGATACTAGTACTTATTCATTAGATACTAGTACCTATTCATTAGATACTAGTACTTATTAATTAGCTACTAGTACTTATTCAATAGATACTAGTACCTATTTATTAGACACTAGTATCTTTTGTAATTGTTACTAGTAACTATTCTTATTTTACTAGTCACAACTGCTATTTTACTTATGTATTATTGTACTATTATACTATGTACTATTTTACTTTCTGCTATTTTTATCTTATGTTTTGACTAGTCAGAACGGCCACTGTAGAGTTCAATTAAAAATCTTACTAGTAAAATAAAAAATCTTACTAGTAACATTTGGAATAAATACTAGTATCTAATAAATAGGTACTTGTATCTATTGAATAAGTACTAGTAGCTAATTAATAAGTTCTAGTATCTATTAAATAAGTACTAGTAGCTAATGAATAAGTACTAGTATCTATTTAATAGGTACTAGTATCTAATGACTTAGTACTAGTATCTAATAATAAGTACTAGTAACTATTGAATAAGTACTAGTACCAAATAAGAACTAGTAACTAATGAATAAGTACTAGTATCTAATAAATAAGAACTAGTATTTAATGAATAAGTACTAGTATCTAATAAATAAGAACTAGTCACTATTAGAATAAGTACTAGTATCTAATAAATAAGAACTAGTATCTAATGAATAAGTACTGACAGATCCCCATAGAAGTCAATGGCAAAAAAAAAAAAATTGTTACTAGTAACAAAATAATAGTTACTAGTCACTCTCGAAATAAGTACTAGTATCTAATGAATAAGTACTAGTATCTATTTAATAGGTACTAGTATCTAATAATAAGTACTAGTAACTATTGAATAAGTACTAGTACCAAATAAGAACTAGTAACTAATGAATAAGTACTAGTATCTAATAAATAAGAACTAGTATTTAATGAATAAGTACTAGTATCTAATAAATAAGAACTAGTCACTATTGGAATAAGTACTAGTATCTAATAAATAAGAACTAGTATCTAATGAATAAGTACTAGGCCTAGTACCCAAAGAATAAGTACTAGTACTTAATGGAATAGATACTAGTATCTAAAAAATAAGTACTAGTAGCATGAAAATAGATACAAGTCGGTTGAAATGATTAAATGTTAAAACCGCTTGCCATAATGTTTTTGTATATGTGACATTAACTCTGGTGGTGATGCACTCTAAAAACTTTTAATATGATTCACTCAATTTTTTTGGTGAAACATTTTTACACTTAGTAATATTAACTGTATTTATATGCCAGTAATATTACATTTTTTATTTCCTCTAAACCTTTGTAAAATTATTCCATACAACCACCGGTATAACTACATGACATTAGCCTTTATTGTTGTAGATGAGTAGCCTACATCAATACAGCATATTTTATACTATTTTTTAACACGTATACAATATTGCCTACATTTAAACTCAAGTAAGAAACATTTTCGAAGTAAAAATTAAACATTTAGGCCTAAACATTCAAGTAATTCAAGTGTAATCAACCGGTCTGTTATCCAATATCCACCGGATCAGCGCTGGTTCGTATGCCGGAGACGGACTCGCCTTTGCGGGGGAACCTCTAACTTTACACCGCCGTCCTGCGTCACTCACATAGACTGTAAAAAAATATGGACGTAGTGTCCGTAACATCACCCGTAGGTTTCTGAAGAGCATTTTTGAAGCCTAAAGTGGGCGGAGCCGGCTGTCGCCATCTTGGCCTTGCGTCACTCCCGGATAACAGAAAATGGGCAAAGAGGCGGGGCGTGAGTGGAGCTGAGGAGCTCAATTAAAAGTTCCTATTTTTGCCCTTCGAAATATAATAATAGTTAAAAGACATGGCTACAAGTGAGACTGTGTATCGTGATTCTGTACTATTCTGCTAGTTGAAAATGCATTATGCAGTAACTTAATATTACTCTGAGAGTGTGTGTGTGAGACAGTGATTTATGTGCATACATGTCAGTCACTCTTTTTTTATAGTCTATGGTCCGTCAGCGCGGCATCGCTCGTCAAGTTCGTAGAGAGCATATTCAGTCCATTTTAAATTCTGATTTTGGCCGCCTCTCAAATGGGTTAAACCATAGATACAGTATATTGCCTATGAAGTTCAAGTAAATGCGCTAGAAAATCTGCGCTCATTCAAGGATGTGCATTTAACGTTATTGCATGGACGGAGAAAGCGCCGACGCCTGCACGATTTCATCTGACGGTACATAAGCATATTATAATCTATCTGTTCCGGGAGAGCAGAACGAACAAGCCTTTATTGACGTTTTTAAATCTGAAAACTCCAAAAAGCAACGAAATTGTCAGACATCCATTAGTGCATGTTCACAGAGGAAAACAACTGAAATACTGCGCTGGTTGTTCTCTCGAATGATACTCGACGACAACGACGGAATCCTAAGCCATGGGCGAAGTAATGGGTGTTTTAAATTGTATGAAATAATCCCGAAAAAAAGCACAAAACACTGCAGAGGTGGCAAGTTCAGCAGCTAAAATTTGCTGAGGTGAACTGACGGCTAGTAACAGCAGACAAACGGCTAGCATTGACATCAGCGGCAATCCACCTGTCACTCAAGTGGCCACACCCTTGCAGAACTTTAAATATTAATCAACTAAACGGAAGAGTTATAAAAAAATTCACCCCCCTCACAGTTGTCATGAAGGGCAAAATTAGCTGTATAGACCAAAGCCACATGCAGACACCAGGCTGTAAACATGTTTTTTTCTGCTGTAAAGTTGGTAATTTTAACATGGGGGAGATACAGATTTGACTCACTTTTGACAACAGCCTCAAGCGGCCAGTCAACGAATTGCAGTTTAACTCACTTCCGTGTTGGTTTCAAGAGAGAGACGGGGAGGTTGCCGCTTGGTCACTCACAGCCGAAAGATGCTGCGATGCAACTGACTCCATAACCTGCCAATAAACAAACAGTGCACACTTCTGAGGACATTTTATCATCCAAATATCTTTAGGAATATAGTCGCGTGTTTTTTATGCAAGGCGTTACAATCACGCGAAAAGGCAGGTGTGAGTCCACACTCGTTTAACTCATTTAAGGTGAGTAACATTGCGTCTCTGTATGTTTTTTCGCATTAAATAAGTGATTTAAAGCACATTAATGATTATACAAATAAAATAAAACATACACACACCTGAATTTCACAGAGGAAATGCACCAATTCTGCGACGCTGAGAAGAGAGGAGAACTGTTCTGGAGACTGGAGAGAATTCAAACAGCGCGCGCTCACGAGTCACTCAACCGTCGAGTTGTCGTCACGTCAGGGGGTGGGGGAGGGGTGCTTTGTTTTAATTGAGTAAACTTAATCAATTTTTTATGCGTGTTAAATATTAATAATATTGATTTTATTTAAGTAATATTTGTGGTTCTTGAAACAGATCAGTTTAATTATCCATTCTCAAATATTATGATGGAAATTTCACAAATATATTAGCAGGGCCGTGCACAGACATTTTAAGGGGCAGTGGCCTAAACCAAAAAAGGGGCACTACAAAGTGTGCCAACAACAGAAAATTTAGTTATTTGTATTAGATCTGATCGAGAGTACAATCATTTGATTAGACAAGCTGCTAATTCTAAGAACGAGATATGTTGTACACAGGGCTGGACTGGAGCAACAACAAAAAAAAAAAATCGGCCCTGGCATTTTGGCCTAGACTGGCCCACTATATGATCATAAACACCACCCATCTTTGCACGCCCATAAATATATGCATACCAACTCCAATTCCTTAAAACCACTAATGCCATGTAATGAGTGAGTATATGAACGAGTGAGAGTTAACAGATGAAATAAGTAAAAATTTGACATTTATTAATACAGTGATGAAGCCTAAAACAAGCTATAATCTGCATTGGCATATCAATACCAGTGTTTCTCACAGGATTTTTGGTAAAACTGTGGTGGGTGGACCTCGGTCCTTCTAGGGGGGTTTGGGGGCCATAAGAAAATTTTGTGCATTTTAATGTTAAATTCATCAATCTGGTGCACTTTGAGAGTTCAAAAATAAAAGCTCCAAACCATATTCTTTGTGCAAATTAAACAAAGAAAAATTCAAACCTCTTTTAGTTACAGTGTCTATTTACATTACACCTACTACATAATAATAGTTATAATATTAATCCAATGACAGTAATAGCCATATTTTGTAAAACAAATGCACTAAAACAATAAAGGAAACTTTCATAATTAGTTTTGTACTAATTTCTACTTGAAAGAGATATAAGCACATAATCTTTTATTTTGACAGAAACTGCATCGAGCTTTTATTTTGGCGGAAAACATGGTTTACAAACGCCTCTCATTCAATTTCTAGTGAATTGCGGTAATCGTCAACTATGCAGATGTGGAAATAATCTGTAACTGGGTTATGGGTTCCTACACTCATCACATAGCCTAGGTGTTTTGAAAGTAGTTCTGCTTACCGCAGGCTCTACACGTTCTCATCTCTCTCCTGATCCTCCTCACTATCATCATCTGCCAAAGGAGCTGATGAAGGGCAGAAAACATACACTACCGTTCAAAAGTTTGGGGTCAGTAATAATTTTTAATGTTTTTAAAAGAAGTATCTTCTGCTCACCAAGGCTGCATTTATTTGATTAAAAATGCAAACAAAAACAGTAATATTCTGAAATATTATTACAGTTTATAACAGCTGTTTTCTATGTGAATATACAGTAAAGTGTAATTTATTCCTGTGATCAAAGCTGAATGTTCAGCATCATTACTCCAGTCTTCAGTGTCACATGATCCTTCAGAAATCACTCTAATATGAGGATCTGATGCTCAAGAAACATTTATGATTATTATCAGTGTTGAAAACAGTTATTTACATTTTTATTTCAGGATTCTTTGATGAATAGAAAGTTCAAAAGAACAGAATTTATCTGAAATCTAAAGCTTTTGTAACATTAAACACTACCCTTCAAAAGTTTGGGGTCAGTAAGAATTTTAATTTTATTTTTAGGGAAAGAAATAAAATAAATCAATACTTTTATTCATCAAGGATGAGTTAAACTGACCAAAAGTTACAGTAAAGACATGTATAATGTTAGAAAATATTCTATTTTAAATAAATGCTGTTCTTTTGAACTTTCTATTCATCAAAGAATTTTGAAAAATTGATAATAATAATGTTTCTGAGCATCAAATCATCATATTAGAATGATTTCTGAAGGATCATGTGACACTGAAGACTGGAGTAATGATGCTGAACATTCATCTTTGATTACAGGAATAAATTACAATTTAAAATATATTAAAATAGAAAACAGTCATTTTAAATTGTCATAATATTTAACAATATTACTGTTTGTTTTTTATCAAATAAATGCAGCCTTGGTGAGCAGAAGATACTTCTTTTAAAAACATTAAAAAATCTTACTGACCCCAAACTTTTGAACGGTAGTGTATTTTGACACATTTTACAGTGTCTGCTTTAAGGGCCTGTTTCTATTTTTTCACGCTGTTTTTCTGCACATTACTTGCATTTCTTCTCTATTTTGACAGATACACACTGACACTGCTGCACGCTCGCTCACTCGTTTAAAGTTGTGATTGGCCCAGCCCAGTGTCAATCAAGAAAAGAACCAATGGGCCGCTGATCTTCGTGTTTCATGGACTGGTCAGTCAGAAGAAGAAGAAAAAACCTAACGCTGACTTTTTCTGACCAATGCATTACATCGGCACAAACCCAGCACCGGCCGCAAATTAAGCAAAACAAAACAAAACGAATGAGCTGCCGATGTACAAATTTTTATAGGCCGTTAAAAAGAAAAAATAATAATAATACAAATAATATACGAGTATGAGATGTATCGGCCCAAAAAGCACGTCGGCCCACCGGGAAATTGCGCGGTATGCCCGATGGCCAGTCCAGCCCTGGTTGTAGGCTACAAGTTGTTAGCACTAGTACAAAGAGCCAGAAGCCAGAAGACCAAGAGCAAAACATTACCGACATAAATAAAAAAATAAAAATAAAAAAAGACTAATTTCGCAGATTCAACCACTGTCTTGCATAGCCTACCTGTTAATGCGACAGCTTTCGTGAACTGTCGTATACTGTGAGTGATCCAGTCGTCCAGGTATGGTAACACTCTCATGCCAGAGTAGCATTCAGAATGGCAAAAACTTTAGAAACAAATCAGATTTCTTTGATCTAATATTGGTTGAAACCTTCCGTCTTTCTTAAATAAATGGAAAAAATCCCCCGAGATGAACTTGGGGGTCGACTAGTTCTATGGCACCCTTGATGCAACAAAATCTGGTCCAAAAACTTGTCCAGGTACCAACGGCAGTTGTCACAAATTATTCTGGGATACCTCTGGTAAGGAGGATAGGACCAACCATACCTGCCGTTGAGCTTGCACAAGTGCTGCCACACTAGATTCTATAGGTGGCATGCAACCAAATCACACTGCTTCTTGGTCCTGCATCACAGCCAGTCTGCGGGCTAACTGATCCGGACGTGTAGCCTTTGATGAGTTTTGTAGTGCAGACACCAAAACAGATGTAAAGTCATTGTACAGAGTTCTCTTAAGTTACACAACTGTGCCAGCAGGTGGCAGTATGGAACAGTATATATCTGAAGCAGTGTATTCTATCTATGTTTGTTATATTGGACCAGAGTGTAGGTTTTTAGGACGGAGTGAAGACTATTCTTTGCAATTGCTATAATTTTGGCAGTATTGTGTGCATTATTGACAAGTAAAACATTTCTAAATGTTAAATGCTTGAATCATTATTATTATTATTATTTTGCTTAGATTTGCATTGTTGTTGTTATACTTACAGTATTACTACTAGCTGTATGACTCAGCAGTTTCACTATCGCAGTTGCATTTGGTGTGATACCATGTACTGTAAACTCATTTAAATAAATGTTGATGTTAAATTTTAGAATGCCATGTGTACTATCTTTATTTGTGTTTTCTTAAAGTACCCACTGGTTTGTCAATAAGCAGGGATTTATGGTGTTTATCTAATACACGCTTTAATGACGGCATTTTGACCAGCACAATTGTATATTGTTACTGCGTCATTAGTTTAACACACTGTTTCAAGAAATGTAGATTCATAAAACGTGACTTCTTTATGTAGAGATGTATATCTTAATTCAGCAATGTCATTTAATGTTGTAACATATTATATTTCTACATTTCTACATTTGTAGGAAACCACAGACACCCATATATATTTGTATAGGCTACTTCTGTCAACCAGATTAAAGTATTGTTCTTTGAACCTCTGGACTATTGTACCTCTTTTTAATGGAAGAGTATGGCTGGAAGGCAACAAAACAGTGTAAAGTATGCAACATCTGTCACAGTCATTGCACTGAAGCATTGTAAAGGATGTTCTCTGCACACAATGTAGAAAAACATTCTCAGAGCTCACTGTTGCTGGGGGGGAATCCAGATTAATGCGGGCAAGCATCGCTTTTAATGTTCCTTCCAGTAATGCAACAACTGGAGATGACCCACCTGACTTCTCAGACACTGTCTCACCACCAGAATGACGCGATTGATCTCCAGGCAAATTTTCCTCAGCACCTGACATCACTGGATTAGCTTCAAAAAGTGAGTCAGAGGCAGACATCATCTCTAACTCCTGTCCTGTATGCATCATTGGCGACGAAACGATAGCTGATTCAGGCAGAGCTTTTTTCTTGTATCTCCATATTAATCTGAGCTTTAGCCAGGAGAGGCAGTAACAACTCTACCGCAGAAGATAGCTGGTCAACCTTGCGTGCTAAATCAGAAGATTTAGTCTTATTCTACCTTTAATTTTAAGATACTTGTTTAAAGCAACAAACCTTCCAGATTACAGACCAGCCAGATGCGCTCGGTGCACAGAGAGCTGCATTATAGAGCATTCCAGGCATGGGTCAGACAATGCCTCCTTAAGATGATCAATACCAAGACACAGAGGGCACTAGGGTGATGGCCATCCATGATATCCATAATGTTAGGGCATGTAGAGCACCCAAGTGCATCCACAAAGAATTAAATACTCACCTCAAATCCAAAAAAACTATAAATTCGTCACTCGCTGGTGATCCGCACAGCGATGAACGCACACACACACACTCTCAAGCCAAGGCAGCCAGGGCTTCCGAGTGAATGTCTTCACTGATGCATTCAACCTTACAGGCAACCAGAAGATTGAAGCCTCTCCAAAGTGTTATGCTTTTAAAATATAATTTGCGATCGTCGTGCACAGTGAACGTGCCCAGCTCGTAAAAAAATCCATAATCTGAGGTGATGTAAATGATGAAACAGCTCGCATATATCCTGAAGAACTCTTCGGCAGCTGCACAAAATATCGTCACTTTGATTCAATCAGGGAGAGAATGAGAAATAGATTGATTTGATGTGTTAAGGGGTTAAAAATCCATTGTGACTAAGATACGGGAAAAACGCATTGCAGTCCTGCATAACAGGACCCCTTTAACAGGATAAATGGTTTCCATATTATGTTACATATGCATCAAATACAGCATTACTATCTTACTACTAAAATTTCAGTCAACAATAAACTGATGAATTCATTCTGAGCAACCTAGACAGCCACAAAACACTCAAACTTTGATGAAAACCCCCAAAAGGGGGGGGGACCCCAAAAATAAACACAGACACTTCCTTTGAAGAACTGGGATTGCAGTCAAGTTCTGCTTGGCATGGAAGACTGTGTTTGGATTCTAGCCTCATCAAATTAAAATGTATTGATGAGTATGAAAAGTGAGTGGGAGTCCATATAAGGTCTCTGTGTCCCAGCTGGACAGAGGCCAGATAACCTCCTCTCCAAAAAGTCACCAGCCAAATCTATACATTCCGCAATCTTCAGAATGACCAACACTTTTTTCACTCCTAACCAGCCCATGATTCTGTAACAAATGCAGCCTGCTCCTGTCAATACTCACAATGAACATAGCTGCTCATTTTCCAATTAATATGAATGCCATCAGCATCATGCAGGCAGCAGGCTGAAGCTGCAGAATTGGATATTACATACCGAGGGAAGACAGTACTTTAAGGAAAGTGCTCGTGTGTGTAATATTGGGACAACATGACCTGATGTAGTACCCCAGATTGGTCAAATGACACAACTGTTAACCGCTCACTGCAGGTACATTTAACCTTAACTACTAAACCTGAAGAGAGTGTATATTAGACCACTCGCAACCCAAACAAACCCAGCAGCTCTTATTCATTCAAATGGATTGCTCATAAACCACCCACACACACACACAAATATACAGCTTTGTTCATTATTCCTTCGTCGTGCGCTTCACTCTAGCCACAGCTATGACAAACTGTACATTGGTCCCTATTGTTATGGACTTTTAGATTGTATATTTTGGTTCATTTCCGTTATTTAACCTGGGGCAGAGATGGCAGTAGGATGCACTATGGGAAGATAGCAATCAGAGATGGAGGCAGTGTATGCAATGGGCAATGTGCTATTTAAGCATAAAAAAACAGTAAAACTATTTATGAAACAGCAAGGTAACCTTTGTTTACCTGTGACTTATGAATCATCTTGTTTCCTTTGTGTATTTAAGCCCTCTTCAGTCTTTACTCTTTGTTCGGTTGTTGTCTTAGTCGTTACTAAGCTGTCTCTGTTTGCTTTTATTTTATGGTTGGTGGCAGTGTTTCATGTATTTCCTGGAATACACTACACAATTTTCTAAATCTGAATAGATTTTTAAACACTTTTTTTTACACACACTACACGACTGAGGATCATACACAACCAGACTTTAAAATCGCTCGAACACAAACAGAAACATGTGCCTCATTTCTATGAGATGCATGTCAGGTGAAACTTTCATTCACTCGTCAAGCGCCAAGTGATCTTGATGGTACGTTTTCCCTTCTTTGTCTTAACCCGATCTTGTAAGTCATCTCCTTCTTTGTGACTTTGCACCCTTGATTTCCAATGCCTGGTCAGCGTGTTATGACTGTATTATGTACAGTATTTATTACTGATGCATCATACATTATGACATTGTCAGGGTTCTGTCACTTCTGTCTAGTTTATTTCTTGGTTTTGTGACAGAGCTCTGACACTCCTGTTTTGTCTTGTCCTTGTCTGGGACATACAAGAAAGTGTGAGATAAATAGTCTGATGCAAAATACACATGCCACTTTTGCTGAGATTTGAGCTAGTTTGAAGCAAAGATAGATTGTGTCACTCACTCATGCCAATCCTTCACACTGACTGATTTCAAACACTGCACAGTGCACACACACACACACACACACACACACACACACACACACACACACACACACACACACACACACACACACATCACATCGCCTCAGGAAACAGCCTACCTGTCACGCTGACCCGAGGGTGATACTAAAAACTGGATCGATAATTCCAGGTGGAAGGAGGTCAATCCAGACTGTATATCCTTGCAAGTGATGTGATTGGGACGTAAGCCAGAGCTGTTTTTCACCCCCAATAAGTGCTGCTGTTGCAGCAGTTGCCAGAACGCCGTCATCATTTTTAATTTATACTGGATCCCGTTTGAGCTCGAGTGGTTGACAAACTCTCACAGGCTCACCGTCTCCATTCGCATTGGTGCTGTGTATGTGGGTTTGGTACTGGATGCCCATGTGTTACAGTGCAGCAGGGTTGAAAGCAATAAGAAAGTTCTTTCTTGCAAAAGACCTTATTATGACACTTCAAAGCAGCATGTGGGCTGTCATATGGATAGCGGTGCCAGTGCCACTCTTTCCACAGAGCTAATGCTAGTGTTTGTTTAGTTTTTCCAATATTGCAATATTAAAAAAAAGTAGCACCTTTCATAAAAATAACCAGTGGCATGTCTAACACTTCAAGATCAACCCAAAAAGGGTTGTTTCACACCATTGCTACACTGAAATTGAATAGCACATTGTGACAAAACTTGATCACCCCCAACGTTATCAATTGTGCAGTCAAATACTTTTTGAAAATAGTTTTAATCAGTTGACAGTAAATGGATCTTCATCTACAGTAAATCCACTGAAAAACTTTTAGGCTTTTTTTTCCATTATACTTTGACGAAGTATATACTTATATACTATTTACACAGAAGAACAAGCAGATTTTCCTGGATGGAAAATAAGTGCGCTTAACTCTTGTGTGTGTTCATATTTTTGTTATTCAGCCAGTGTTCGTGGGTCTGGTGAACCCGCTGCATTTTGGGGTTTTTAATTCAACACAATAAAAAAATGTATGTTAAAATACTCAACAGATGTTTACTTCATCCCAATTACAAGCAATATAAACAGCATATATGTTTAATATTGTTATCTTTGTTAGATCACATTTAAGAATTGCATCCTTGTGCGGGAACGGCAGGGGCAGAAACACAAAACTCACTCTTGCACTCACACTCACACACACACACACACACACACACACACACACACACACACACACACACACACACACACACACACACACACACACACTGTTGTTTATTTTAATTTTGGTGTAAGAAATTTGTAAGAGTTTGTGAAGTTTTTTCTTGGGTTCAAATAAAGACCCATTTTTCATAAAAGGCTTGTGTTCATTGTTGCTGACTTCTCGGTCCCTCACAGCTATATAGTGTTGTATACTAATGTAACAAAACTTCAAACGCAAAGCAACAAAGAAATTCAGTCAGAAGCCTTTGATGTATACAGGTACTATATAAATGTATGCAATTTCAGTAATTATACTGAAAGTTACAGTATGTCATTGAAGGTAAACTGATTTATGTTCATAAATAAAACATCGATCTCGCATTCAAATATTTAATGTTTACATTTTTATTTACAATTTTAAATAATATTTGTTGTTTTGCTATTCCAGTAGTTCTCTACTAGAGCTTTCTATAGTTTAAAGTGTTCATCATTTACTCGCCCTCAAACCTGTGCGAGTGTTTTTCTGTCAGACACAAAAGAAGATATTTTAAAGAATGTTGGTAACCAAACAAACCAAACCAAACATTGCGTTTTTGGACCCAATTGACTTCCATAGTATTCTTTTCATAATATGAAATTGTTTTGTTACCAACATTCTCAGTCATATCATTGATTTTTAGTTTTTATTTTATTTTTGAATTTCAGAATTTTTGTCCTTTGTAGAGATCATTTGTTTTTATTGGCACCATACATCCCACTGTTTTTAAATAGACAGAAGGAATAAAAGACTGGTAACACATTTTATTTGTTCAAATTATTTAATGCAATATCATGCACAAACAATCAACATTTTACAGCATTTGTTAATCTATGTTATTTTATGTGACATTTATATATATTGTGACATTTGTTTAATGCTATTTATGATGGTTTATTTGTCCATCCTTGGTTGTCAGTGATATATTGATTCACTCACTCACTCACTCACTCACTCACAGTAGCTATATGATGTAGCTTATGTCAAAAAATTTAGAACATGAAGAAATCTGTCATGGATTTGATTTTCAGATGACGATGCAGCATCCATAATGTCTGTGGGGAGAGAATAAAAACAGGGGAATAAAATTAAGAAATAGCATTGCCAAATTAAAAACATGTAAAATAACAGATATATGAAATAAGATGAAATTTATTTAAGTATAACTATTTCTAAAAGTAAGTTTTAACCTTTTAAACACCACATTATATGAGTTAAGAATACATATGTCTCTCAGGAGTGTATAAATAGCCGATCGTGGAATTTTTCTGCGCCGAAGAAATATGTCAGAGTGAATTGTTTTCAGATTACACAGTTACATCCATAAATAAACAATAGAGATTATATGAAACAAGATGTTAAATTATCAAGGATAAGTATTTCAGACTCCTATCATAAAATCTCCTGTCTGAAGCCTTCCTGTCTGGCAGGACCAGTGGTCTCTACACTGACTAGGCTGTAAGATCAATAAGGCTCATCATGCAGAATGGGCAGTGTGTGTAGAGTTTTAACAAGAGCATTTGGTTCTGGAGACAGAACTGCAAATATGGAAGAAAAGCATGTAAGAAAGTTGCATCTGACAACAAATTTACATATGTACAACAGTAAGAGCTGCATGATTGAAAACCCCTGCACAGTTGCTGCATGCGTTTAACTCAGCATTTCGTGAGCGCTTTGAAGAAGCTGTACCAAACGACTATAGTGTAAAACTCTGATTAACCCATTTAAAGCAACACAAAGGAACTTTTCCTCTTCGGTCGCCCTACAGGTTGGAAGCGGAATTGTCCATTACCACTGTCGTAAATAATTTAGCCTACCGCAGCCTACTGTCACACGCATGCTTGCTGTTTATCTAGCACCGGCTTTGGAATGAACGATGTCCACAGACAAGGTAGAGTATGATGCATGATTTCATGAAAGTATGATGTATTGCCACATCAGAAATGAAGAAAAACTAAATAATGACTATTGTAACGCTTGATGTAAAGCAAGTCAAATTTATAGTTTTCTCATGTCTCATTCGAACTACAGAAAACACGACCCGATCTGGCAAACTTACATAGTCTGGTTATCCAGAGTGAGCAAATCCAGAAGTGCCTTTCACCCTGTTACGACTTGATGAACCACTGATACGATTTTAAATCGCATACACTGAAAAAATGTTCCTTAGTGTAACCGGCAACTATAGTTGCCGCAGTGTATAGTTGTCATTTTCTTTTTCAAGTATTTTTCTAGATGTTATCCATGTTTTATGTATCAATGACATGTGAGCAAACATCCAAATAAAGGATTTCAAGAAAAAAAAAAAAAGGTATTCACTTCCTTCCCTTCACATGAGGCTGTCAACTTCCTACCCCTACTTCCAGGAAGCATGGCGAAGGCAAACCCTCCCAAAGAAAGGTCATTTTCATGTTACTAATAAGTATTTTTTGTTGACACACACACATATATATATATATATATATATATATATATATATATATATATATATATATATATATATATAGAATCATCCAAACAAAACAAATCTTACAAGAGATCTATAGTTTTTTGTATACTTAGTCAAAAGTCCAAGTGGCAACTATAGTTGTCGGTGGGCAAATAGTACACATATCATGGGAAAATAGGGTATTCTGTGTTAATAGGTTTATAAATTAAGGTTATTGGTCTTGTTAAGCACTTAAACATAACCTTTTAAATGACAGCCCTACTGTTGATACATTGTTAAAAAATATATATATCTATTAAAAAAAATAGGCAAATAAAAATAATTGTGTATAACTGTTATTTTGGTTATTTGTCATTTTGTTGTTTTTTTTTTTGTTTTTTTTGTTATATATTTTTTTTCTTCATTCTATTTATTTGTATTTATTTATTTTCATTTAACTTTTTCATACACAATGCCCTGTTATGGCTGCACTTTGTTCTGCACTATGTTCCACCACTTTTTTTGTTGTTTGTTGTATTTTCATATTTAAGATATTATAAGCTAGATGCAGCTTTTTTTGGGTTCGCATCAAATGCACTTCGACTTTTATACATAATAAATTTGTTTATGAATAAAGATTGATATGTTGAAAGCAGTTATTTTGAGATAGATCCCAAATGTTCCCCTCCCATTCATATTTGACATTGAGGGGGTGCATACAACATATCCACCGGCAAATGAAAGCTTTAGCATAAGTTCTGCTAGGAAGACTCAATTACTATGTCACCTATTGCCTTCATATTCTTATGCTCACTGTATAAAAGCGGCACTTACACATGTTTGAGTTCACAGATACTGAAGCGACGATTACCCCCATCCTCCCCACCACCACCAGGATGGTCCTGTCCATACCTCTAGGGGGGGTCGGCTGCGCCCCTGCCTTCGTCTTCAGGCAGGAATTGCAGATCCGATACCCTCGGATTATGCACTACGGACGGGGCCTACGCCAAATGACTTTGTATATTATCAGCTTGCTGAGCTGTCAATAAATGTACGATTTGTTGAAATAATTCTCCCGAGTCTTTCTGGTAGAACTATAGTTGCCGCACAAATACGATTTTCAAGGAAAAAAAAAAAACCTGGAAACAAAAAAAAATGCAGAACATGTTCCTCCAGCAGATCCTGATCCTGAACCATCATCACCTGCTCCAGATCATTCCGGTGTCAAGCCAAATAATGGTAAATCATTATTTCTCCAACATTAATTCCAACATTAATTTAATTTTTTAATTTAAACTGTATTATCTTGTTTTCCACTCAAAATAAGGCTTGTTTTTACAGAATATTAAAATTATTTCCCCCATTATAATATTATTTTCTCGACCAGCGCTGACATTTTTTAAATAAAACAATGGATCTAGCAACAGACACTCTACTGACTATAAGTAACTTTTCAACTACATGTCAACTTATTCTAACCCTAACAGTCTACTAATACTCTACTAATACTCTAATGAGAGTTAGTAGACATGTTAAAAATCCCAATTAGTCACTCTCCTGTCACTCTATTGGGAGACACGCCCACTTCCTGGAACTTTCTTCACCTGAGGATAATTACCAATCAACCTCACTAGTGTGTCTCTCTTTGTGCTGACTGCTTGCTGCATATGTTTCCTGCGTCTATGATTTTACACCAGCAATATGCAGTAATTGTAAAGCCACATTAAGGAAATGGGACAATGAAGAAAGAAAGCAAATGGCAATAAATCAATTGAGAAGTAACTTCTGGACTCATTCCTGTGTTCTAATCGACACACCATTCTGGTAGCACTCATCCTTAACCAGCCAAACACCAAATATTGTACATGGTCCTTCGAGCCGGAGAGGCTGCTGGAATGTAGTCAAAAGATAACTCTGGGAAACTGAAGCATTCAACTAGGCATGTGAGGCCGCCTGTGTGGCATCAGGATTATGAAATGGTACATCCCCACTCTTCTGCTACAAATGTTCAAGGTCAATTAAAAGAAGGAGTAAATCCAGAAGCCCTGCTACCACCTGGAAACACTGATGTGAAGTCTCTGACCGAGGAGGTCAAACAGATGAAAGGCATGTTGATGAATTTGGGAGAAATGATGAAGAATATGCAGGACCAAGGCGAATGTTCTTCCTTTAATTCTGATTCACAATGCTTGTGTGCTGCATCTCCTGAGAGACGGGCAGGAGAGAGAGATACTTCAGTGGACTTTAGGACATCCTTTGTGCAGGAGCTAGGAGAATGTCTGCGTCAACATCAGGAAAAGAGACAAAGCCTGCCTCTCCCCTCACCACCAAGGTCGAGTAGACAAAGCACTCTTCCATCTCCACCGGCCTCTATGCTTCCCACACCCTCTGCCCGATCTAGTAGAGAACCACCGGACATGCATGTAGGCCCAATTGTTCATGCACGTCCTGAGCCACCAGTTCCTTGTCATAGGAACTCAACTTTACAACACCCCCTGAATGTGAATCTGATTCCACATTACCTGAATCGGCCACGAGGTGTCAATCAAGACTTATCTCAAATCTACGATTTTGGTCATCCAGGACTTTATCCCAGTGACCCTCAGTTAGCGAGGAGTGATGCCCTCCAATATAGTCAAATGCCAGGAAATGCTTTCTACTTTCCAGGGCCTCTATGCCCTCCATGGATGCCTAAGCTGATGTCAACTTACCCAGCTTATGTTCAAAACGGTGGAGTATTCAGGCCTCCTTATTTCCCTTATCCTTTTCCTGATCTGCCATATGCCCTACCTGTCCATCCAGAGTATGTGGCTCCAATAGCTGCCGCACCACAACCTCATCAGGCTCCCCCCGGGACTGTACCAGCCCTACAGATTAGAGTGACAGCTCCTGCTACTAACCCCATAGTCATGCCTGCTCGTAGTTCTCGCCATTTGCCTCTGGCCCCAGCACTAGTTGATCCTGGTAGGCACCTAGAAGAGTATGCAGCCAGTCACCCTAGAAATGTTCAGTGCCATTCTGTTGCTGATATGATTTCCACAGTCTCGGCGTCCCAGTCTCATGAACCACCTGCTGATCGGGTGCATTCTCCCAGTAGGGTCCATTCTACGGCAGCTGCTCACTCCTGTATTCCAGCCCAGTCATCAGTTCCTGTGTCCTACACATTAGTACTCCCTGCTCAGCTCAGAAGGTCAGCATACGAGAGGCCTTAATTCCCGTTTTTTAAAAGAGAAGACCCTCATGAGTTTGCAATGTTAAATATGGCTTTGGAGAACTTATTGCCACCTGAGGAAAATGAGCAGTATAAATATCATATTCTTCTTGATCACTTGAAATTGGATTCAGCCCGTCATCTTGCCCTCGCCTATGCTCATCATCCACAGCTTTACACTACTTTTTTAAAAGCTCTTCATAAGAGGTACGACCAACCACACCATCTGGTGTTAAGAGAAATTACTTCTGTCCAGAGCCTTCCAACTGTTCGCTCTGGAGATTCTCGAGGATTCAGTCAGTTTGTCGTACGTATTAGAGCTTTGGTAGGCATGCTTCAGTCCTGGGGCCATGACAAAGATGCAAGGGAGCTGACCTGTGCGTCTCATGTCCATCAGCTGCTTAGTAAGCTCCCCGCTGACCAGGTTGCCAGTTTTGCCAGACAACCCCTAATATTAAGACGAGATGTGCCACATAATCTGTTAGACTTTGCCAACTGGTTAGAGGAGGAAGCAGAATGTCAAAGTTTGGCTGTTCAAGTGAGCGAGTCATCACAGAGTGTCACAAGGCCACTGGCCAGAGATCATTCCACCGCCACTTTCTTTCAAGGTGCAAGTCAGGAAGAGAGTGATAGAGATCACATCCAGAATCAAAGCACTAATCCTCGTGTGAAATTCTCAAGTGAATCTGCATCCCCATCCTGTGCTTTCTGTAACAGTCAAGCTCACCATCTTAGTCGGTGTCTTGAATTTCAGGAATTTGATGCAGCAGCCAAGGAAAAGTGGATCACGGACAATGGCCGCTGCTGGAGGTGTGGACGTTCTCATCATTCATCTAACTGCAACTTAAAGAAAGGCTGCCCCCAATGCAAAGTTCGGCATTTAGGGATCCTGCATGAAGTGAATACCCGTAAAAGTGAGCAACAAATTCTCTATCTCAGTAGGCCCAGTGGATTCAATTCGGTACTCCTGAAGGTGGTAAAAGTTGTCTTGACTCATAACGGGAAATCTCTGTAGCCCTATGCCAGCGGTTCCCAAACTTTTTTTCCTGCGCACCCCCTTATATGTCCTAACCGGGTTGGCGCACCCCCAATCCCCACTTAAAAAAAATAACGCAACAAAGCTTTGTTTTATCGACATATAAAGACTCATGTTTAATCATGCGCAAATAACCAGAACACGCATGACAATAACAACATCAACATCAACAAAGTTTCAATATAATGCAACAAAGCTACGCACAAGCTTCCACTTTTAAGAGGACGATCGAGTGACAGACACAGGCTCAGTAGAAAGCACGGTTATTTTCAGCCGCGTAAAAGAAACATTGCAGCAATATTAAATGATCGTGGAGCTAGCATCATCATCATAACACAACGGTTATGGAAATTAGAATGACAGTAGTACATTGAATTAAATTGCAATGAAGTTACAAACGATCCACAACATTAAAGAGAATAGGCTCCGAAATAGATAAAATAAATAAAAACGAGGATCAATCTGATACTTTTCAAGTGCGACAATAAAATTAGCCTACACACGATCCACAACATAAGTAACAAAGAGCATAGGCTAAAACATAAAATAAACATCAATATTTTGAACAATATTTTTTATTATACATATATATATATATTTTTTTAGTAACAAAGAGCATAGGCTAAAACATAAAATAAACATCAATATTTTGAACAATATTTTTTATTATATATATATATATATAAAGAGCTCACCAAAGCTGAATTTGTTTGATCCAAAAAATACAGTAAAACTTGTAATATTGTGAAATAGTATTACAATTTTAAATCTTATTTGAATATGTTTCAAAATGTAATTTATTCATGTGATGTCAAAGATGAATTTTCAAAATCATTACTTCAGTGTCACATGACCCTTCAGAAATATGAAAACAGCTTAATATTTTGGAAACTATAATTTTTTTCATGATTCTTTGATGTATAAAATTTTCAAAAGAACTTCATTTACCAGTCGAAGACGGAGCCACTTTCTGCTCTTTTTATGTTTACTCCGTGCACTGTCAAGGGCTTCATCATATTTGTCGTGGCAAATAATTCGTATTCGTCGTGGTCTTTGCAGCAATTATTTTACCGCAAATACTGCATCGCGCGCTGTTGGCATCGAGTCTGGAGAAATGTAGCCATACTTAGTTTTGATCGACTTTTCCACATCTTTATGATATTGTGTGTGTGTGTGCTCGCGTCTCATATGAGTATGTGCGCGGAGAGTTTGTGTGTGTGTGTGCTCGGGACACATTGAGTATGTGTATGTGCGCGAGTTTGTGTGTGTGCTCGCATTTTATATAAGTATGTGCGTGGAGAGTTTGTGCGCGGGGAGTTCCGCAGGCCTCGTGTGTGTAGAGTTTGCTTGTAGGTCATGTGCGTGAGCGACTTTAGGTGTGTCGTTGTGCATTTCATATGTATTTGTTTTATCAAAAACTAATAAATTATAGTTTTTTTATTTAACCCTCATGTGGTGTTCGGGTCATTTTGACCCGGAGAAGATTTTCTTTTTCCTGAAAATACTAGTTAATGTTATCGCTTTGTACTGAAACTTAGTGACTTTATTCACAAATGGTATAACTACTTCTGAAATGTTTTGTGACAATTTTATTAATTTTTTAGGGGGAGTTTTGTCACCTTGTCACTCTTGTGGTGTTCCCGGTCAAAAATGACCGGACTACAAAAAATAGCTTATAAATCAGTTGTTATGCTATATTATCACCCGATATTGGATTCAATCTTTTTGTCAACTTGTTCTCTTTCAATTAGGACTGGTTTTATATTTCTATTTGCATCTGATTAATCGTAGGCCTCATTTATTTGAGAGTAGGCATCTAATTTTTTGAGTAAAAAAAACATTATTTTTGAATAATTTTGGAAATTTTAAATAAATTCTGAAGAAAATTGCCACTGTTGATCACACTAGTCTACTTTAATATTTAACCAGGAATTTTGTTTTGAAAAACTTTTATTTTGTACAAAATGGCACATTGTTACACTTGTGGTGTTCCCGGTCAAAAATGACCGGACTACAATAAATAGCTTATAAATCAATCATTATGCAATATTATCACCCAATATTGGATTCAATCTTTTTGTCCACTTGTTCTCTTTCAATTAGGACTGGTTTTATATTTCTATTTGCATCTGATTAATTGTAGGCCTCATTTATTTGAGAGAAGGCATCTCAATTTTTGAGTAAAAAAAACATTATTTTTGAATAATTTAGGGAAAAAAAAAAAAAAAATTGAAGAAAATTGCCACTGTTGATCACACTAGTCTACTTTAATTTTTCACCAGGAATTGTGTTTTGAAAAACTTTTATTTTGTACAATATGGCACAGAGTTACACTTGTGGTGTTCCACTGGGCCATTGAGGGCCATTGTGGGCCATTGTTTCAATGGGCCATTGAAAGTGAATGGGAGAGACCAATGCAACCAATGAATGGAACAACACAAAATATGTATCATTTTAAAGCTTAGAATCTCAGCTTTTTAATGGATCTAATCACTTTGATCAACTCCTAACATCTGCTGAGTTATCCCTCTAAAACTGAGTGTACCCCCCGCAGGCGCCACCTAGCTGCGAAATAAATAATCATAATATTTTTCAAAACTATTACCTTGATCAACTTAAAATAGGTGTCATTTGAAAGCTTAGAGTCTGACATTTACAATGAATGTAGCCAATTTGATAAACTCCTAAGTAGTGCTGAGTTATTTGCTGATAAATAAAAATAAAAAAAATCATAATTTATAAACTACTTTTTTGTATTACATTCAGCAATATGTCAAATACATCATACAGCTCTGATAGTCCTGTGTCATATGTCATTTGAAAGGTCTCAATGAGTAGAATACAACAAGCATAATTGTTTCAGGCTTTTTTACTAAACTTGAGCGAGGTTTTTCTAAAAGAAGCCCTTCAAGAGACCCATGGGTAAACCATGTATGGATGCTTAATTTTAGACACATTTCCGATCGTAACTTCATGAAACATGCTCCGATTGTGGAAAATGACACATCATTATTTACAGCAGATGCTTACAATTAAAATGAGTTCAAACTCAACATAATCCATCACTCAGAACTAAAGATATTCCTCATGGAGTTCTAACACAAAAAAATATCACAGACGCACAGACTTACGTAGCCAATCAAGGTAGCTTAGACTTGGCCTTTTTACTCGTATTTTCATGAAAATTATATTGATCATGAAAAATAGCACATCGTTATTTACAGCAGGAGCTCACGATTAAAAAGAGCCCAAACTCAATATATTCCATCAATCAGATCTAAAGATATTCCTCATGGCGTTCTAACACAGAAAATACCACAGACGCACCTAGCCAAGTATATACTCATGAAGCACTCGCGTTTGGTTTTCGCTCATAACTTCACGAAGCATGCACAGTTCGTAGAAAACTGTACATCATTATTTTCAGCAGACTATCACTATTAAAAAGAGCCCAAACTCAGCATAATCCATCACTCAGATCTAAAGATATTCCTAATTGAGTTGTAACACACAAACCCCCACATGCGCTCACAGAGCCTTGAATATAGTTGTAGCCTAGCACTTATGTCGCGTTTTAACTCATAACTCAATGAAGCATGCATAAATTGTGGAAAATGGCACATCATTATTTACATGAGATTGTTAAGATTTAAAAGAGCCCAAACTCACCATAATCCATCACTCAGATGTAAAGATATTCCTCGTGGACTTCTAACACA
This sequence comes from Scardinius erythrophthalmus, assembly GCF_964197995.2. Classification (NCBI taxonomy): domain Eukaryota; kingdom Metazoa; phylum Chordata; class Actinopteri; order Cypriniformes; family Leuciscidae; genus Scardinius; species Scardinius erythrophthalmus. The sequence continues at coordinate 28,136,561 of NC_138226.1, read as the reverse complement.
TGTCTCTCCCATTCACTTTCAATGGCCAATTGAAACAGTGGCCCTCAATGGCCCAGTGGAACAACACAAGTGTAACTCTGTGCTATTTTGTACAAAATAAAAGTTTTTTAAAACACAATTCCTGGTGAAAAATTAAAGTAGACTAGTGTGATCATCAATGCCAATTTTCTTCAGATTTTATTTTATTTTTCCAAAATTATTTAAAAAATAATGTTTTTTTTTACTCAAAAAATGAGATGCCTACTATCAAATAAATGAGGCCTACAATTAATCAGATGCAAATAGAAATATAAAACCAGTCATAATTGGAAGAGAACAAGTGGACAAAAAGATTGAATCCAATATTGGGTGATAATATTGCATAATGAGTGATTTATAAGCTATTTTTTGTAGTCCGGTCATTTTTGACCGGGAACACCACAAGTGTGACAATGTGCCATTTTGTACAAAATAAAAGTTTTTCAAAACAAAATTCCTGGTGAAATATTAAAGTAGTCTAGTGTGATCAACAGTGCCAATTTTCTTTAGATTTCATTTAATATTTCCAAAATTATTCAAAAATAATGTTTTTTTTACTCAAAAAATGAGATGCCTACTATCAAATAAATGAGGCCTACAATTAATCAGATGCAAATAGAAATATAAAACCAGTCCTAACTGAAAGAGAACAAGTGGACAAAAAGATTGAATCCAATATTGGGTGATAATATTGCATAATGAGTGATTTATAAGCTATTTTTTGTAGTCCGGTCATTTTTGACCGGGAACACCACAAGTGTGACAATGTGCCATTTTGTACAAAATAAAAGTTTTTAAAAACAAAATTCCTGGTGAAATATTAAAGTAGACTGGTGTGTTTAACAGTGCCAATTTTCTTCAGATTTCATTTAATATTTCCAAAATTATTCAAAAATAATGTTTTTTTAACTCAAAAAATGAGATGCCTACTATCAAATAAATAAGGCCTACAATTAATCAGATGCAAATAGAAATATAAAACCAGTCCTAACTGAAAGAGAACAAGTAGACAAAAATATTGAATCCAATATTGGGTGATAATATTGCATAATGAGTGATTTATAAGCTATTTTTTGTAGTCCGGTCATTTTTGACCGGGAACACCACAAGTGTGACAATGTGCCATTTTGTACAAAATAAAAGTTTTTCAAAACAAAATTCCTGGTGAAATATTAAAGTAGACTAGTGTGATCAACAGTGCCAATTTTCTTTAGATTTCATTTAATATTTCTAAAATTATTCAAAAATAATGTTTTTTTTACTCAAAAAATTAGATGCCTACTATAAAATAAATGAGGCCTACAATTAATCAGATGCAAATAGAAATATAAAACCAGTCCTAACTGAAAGAGAACAAGTGGACAAAAAGATTGAATCCGATATTGGGTGATAATATTGCATAACAAGTGATTTGTAAGTTATTTTTTATAGTCCGGTCATTTTTGACCGGGAACACCACAGGAGTAATTGGGTTGTGAACACCACACAAGGGTTAAAATAAAAGGAAAAGGAATTTACAAAGGAAATGTTTACTGTTCATGTTTTTTATTGTATGGAAAAATCCCACTTAAAAAAACAGACCGCCATTACATTTTTCCTCTCGCGCACCCCCTGGTGGTAACTCGCGTACCCCTGGGGGTGCGCGTACCACACTTTGGGAATCCCTGCCCTATGCCATTCTGGCCGATGGTTCAGAAAGAACCATGCTCCTGTCATCTGCTGCGGAGAGTTTAGGCCTCCATGGGGTGGCTGAGTCCTTAATCTTGCGCACAATCAGACAAGGCACAGAGAAAATTGTGGGTGCTACAGTGTCATTTTCAATCTCATCAGCTTCCCAACAGCAGAGGAAATATGAAATCAAAGATGCTTTCACTGCTAAGCAACTAGATCTACCTGAGCAGACTTACTCTATCACCACTCTGCAGAGACGTTACCAGCACCTCCAAGGCCTGCTGTTGCAGGAGTTCCATAAGATCAGACCATTGCTGTTGGTGGGTGCAGACCATTCTCATCTCTTGTGCTCTATGGAATGCATGAGATTTGGCCCCCCTGGAAGTCCAGCTGCCCTGCACACTTGCCTAGGATGGACGTTGCATGGTCTGACCTCTCTGGTGCAGGAATTCAGCTCTGATACCCAGTGTTTTCTTCTCACTTCTCCTGATAAAGACCAGTTACAGAGGGATGTGGAACGATTGTGGCAGATCGACTTATTTCCATATTCTAAGAATCCTAAAGCTGTTATCAGGTCCAAGCAGGATCAGCAAGCCTTTAAGTGCCTAGAACAACATACAGAGCACCATGAGATTAATGGAATACAGAGATATGCCACTCCTTTGCTCGGAGTCAAAAATGCCCCCTTACTACATGCGCCTCCTGAAGCAGTCCTGCCAAATTTACGTTACATTGAGCGACAGTTATCCAAGAACCCAGAGCGTGCAGTCATCTATGAGCAGGAGATCCAAAAACTCATTGATGCTGGGTATGTCAAGAAACTGAATTCATGGGAAGTGGGAGAAAGTCATGAGTCCTGGTATATTCCCCATCATTTAGTGGAGCACAATGGCAAACACCGCCTTGTGTTTAATTGTTCTTACCAGTACCAGGGTGAAAACCTCAATGCTTACCTGCTGCCAGGTCCAACGTTAGGCCCTTCCTTGCTTGGAGTCCTCATCCATTTTCGAGAGCATCAGGTTGCCATCAGTGGGGATATTAACCTGTTAATCGTTGCCAGAGCGCGGGCGCACTGAAGCGGTTTTATTTATATATAGTTCAAAGTTACTATCAGATTTAATGTTATACCTTGACAAACTATACATCATTAAAAAGATATAAGAGTCAAGTTTCAGAATTTGACCACTATTGTATTCTGAGAAACTTATAGCGACAGTTATTTCTTAATTTGTGTCAGGAGTTATGAAATGAAAAAATGAGTCGATACCTTTGATATGAATTATGCACATCAGCCGCTTTCATTCATAAAAAAAACTCCGTGCTGTCGTCATGACAAAACAACGTCCTTCTAGGCTTTAGCTCAAAAATGTGCAGATTTGGAGAAATATTGATATATTCTCATAGGTTTACATCAGATTTCTATAGACAGGAATAATATTTATTGAATTCATACCCAAATGCGTCGATGTAATCATTATGAGCGTTTGCATACTCTGTTTATGTGTTTTCAATTCATACCAATAGCCTGAGGGCGCCCTCGCCGCCCTGTGCACAGTATTAGAACATGAAGAAGTGCCATAATCATGTGACAATCCAGGAAGCCTCGAACACACACACAGCTAACAAGAGATTGCGCTGTAACTATGGCTGTAACATGCAGATACAGACATTTTGAAGACAATAAACATGTTTGCTATGATATTTGAGTTACCTGTGTTTTTCAATCCATGCCAGGTATTTCCATAATAATAGATTATATTTATAATGTAATGCTAATCTATATAGAATCGTTGTGCAGAACACTATCCAATAGTATATTTTCTGTCTGATTTTTTATCTGAAGCCAAATTAGATCACAGAAAATTATTTAAAATACTCGATTTGCTTTATAAAGTAAGTTTATAAGCACAAACATGGTTTTAATCTCATAAATTGTCGTGTATTGATGGTGTGCTAAGCTAACATGCTAGCTAGCCCTAGGTGCACCTGCCACCTAGAAGTTATATTTTTATTATTTTTTGAATGCTTACTGAAATGTTTCTTTATTCAAGAAATGCATTTGATACAGTTTAAAATGTAAGGGTGAACTTTGAGAAAAGAAATTAGTGACTGAAACCATATGAATAGCCTGTGAACAGCCAGTCGTTAGTAACTATAATGCAGACAAAAGAAATGCATATTTACAGCCATAACCAGGCTGGAGAGGTGTGAATGTGTGCAGGGGGAGACTGAGACTGAATGGGGCTCGTTTGCACCACAAAACAATAAAGACAATATACTGGATAGATGGTTAGAAGATGGCAATAAACATCAGTAGCATTTTAGCATCAAATCAAAATAAAGTCACATGACATGGTATTGAAAAACATTTCACTAAATACAGAGTTTTGGACTTATTATCTTAAGATTTTAAACATAAAATGTTTAGACATGTGGCATTAGTTGTAGTGTATTTCTAGATTGCTCCAGTGCCAACTTCAATTTTATTTTCATGAGGATATTTCATAAAAAAATAATTTCTAATAACTTTACAAAACTTTGAAGCTATTTATAACAATTTTTGTCATTATGACAATAATTAATTCTACATTTACAATAAACTGCCAGGTGTCAGCTTTCAAATGAGATCATACTTGTGCTTTTAGTACAAAGGGTTCATGAACTGTATCTGTTTCAGTTTGGGTATGTCATTTCTTGGGATTTTTCAAAAGTGGGGTTGCAGCTTAACAGGTTAAAGGAATGTTCCATCAAATCCGCTTGCTACCCACTGATAGGCCCCTGTTATGCTTTCTTTGGCATAGCATGAAGAGAGACATCCCCCCTAAAGTTCATGAATGGCAGATCTTGCCTTTTGGCACTACGTGCAGTCCATGTTGTGCCATATATGCGCTCCAAAGGCATGCTCAGAGTCTTGCTGCAGAACATTCTGATTTTCAGACTTCAGTCCTGAGTGCCTTTTACGTGGACAATTGTTTACAAAGTCTACCTTCTGCTCTTGAAGCTAAAGCCATGGTCAACAAATTGCGTTCCACTTTGATTGAGGGTGGTTTCGAAGTCCGTCAATGGGCCAGTAACCATGCCTCTGTAATCTTACCTGTTGAAGCACGGTCTGTCCATTCTGAGCTATGGCTGAGTCATGACTGCTCTGACCCGTGTGAGGGGACTCTTGGACTTACCTGGCATTGCTTGCATGACACCTTGAGTTTCAAACACCGCCCAGTGGATTACACAGTCCTCACCATGCGGATCCTATATCGTATTCTTGCCTGGCAGTATGACCCTCTCGGGTTTATTATTCCATTCACGACTCGTGCAAAAGTCATGCTCCAACAACTGTGGATGAAGCCAGCTAGGGGATAGGATGATCCAGATATCCCAGAGGGCATCAGATTGGCTTGGACCACATGGGAGAAGGAGTTACCGGGAATAGTTAAGCCTCTGGGGTCTGAGGGGTTTTCTGGGCCCTGGAGGTGTTCTGACATGCCCTGACATTTGTGCTTTTTTCAGTTATTTATAAACATGTTAATGGCAAAGGTGTCACTCTACATAGCACAAACAGGGCTACCAAAATATGTGATCAACATGCATGTATATTTTTTAATTTTTAAGAGAATAATGTTTATGCGTGGTTATTGAAAAAAATGAAAATGAAAGTTGCTGAAATAAGACCACAAAACTCATAATAAATATGTGCCAATAAGACTTTTGACTAATGGATGTTGTTCCTTCGAGTTCTGGCTTTGTGAAAATAGTCTTGCTTTATCGTTCACATAAAACAATACATTGATTTAAATTGATGTAAAACAGGTTTTGCTTGGAAAGCCAATATGCGAGGGGGCCTGAACAAGGAGTGGTTTACACCTCAGAATACAATGTCCCACCCACTCTGCATAATGACTCTGCATAATGAGCCATTCATTCAGGTGTGACACTGACTCAGCCACAATGCAAGGACAAAAGATATATTTAGAAGAAGACTTATATTGACCATTTAAGATTTTGCTTACATCTATCTTGTAAATATGTTTTGCTATTTTATTAAAAAGGTTACAATTACAACAATAATTACAATTTCAACAATATTTCAAGTGTACTCTTTCTTTGTAAAAAAAAAGAAAATATTATAGGCCTACATTTTATCTATGTATTCATTAGTTTGAATATAGCCAACATTGGAACAGCTAACATGTTAGTTGATGACTTTATTTTTGACAAAAATAGTATTTTATATACCTATATAGAAATTGCTAAACAAAAGCTTATTTGATGTGGCAGTATATTCTACAGTAAAAACTGTACTCAAATCTAGTCAGCAAAATGTTGTCTTTCATATTTCGCCTGACTGTAACGTTGTTTTTATGAAATATTAGGGCATATAAATGTTAATTTGCAGTTTAATACGTTGCTTATACAAATAGCCTACATTTTATTTCAACATATTTCAGTCGATTTTTACTCATCTCAGTAAAGTAATACAGTTTGCTAAAACATCATCATTCATTCACACACGCGATTTAAATTTAATCTGTCTTTTTGCGAGCTGTGGTAAACAGCGCGCATCTCTGCCGTTCATTCATTCATAAACAGAAACCCGATTCACGTGAGAAGGAAAAAAACTTACTAGCCTACTGTATTCCTCAGCTCGCTCCTCGATATACCCGCACTTCTGAGGTACATTTTCCATTATTATTATTCCTCACAGCGCTGCAAACGGTGTAAACAATTAATGATCTGAATAAACTTGTGTTTTCTCGAGCTGATATGGGGGCGTTCACAGGTTTGCGCGGATTGCCTCAGACATTTGCGTTTGAATAGCGTGCACTCTCCGTGGGCGGAGTCACATTACATTTGAATGAGCTGTAATGAACTCGACTGGAATCGCTCTCTTTTAATACAGATTTCACAAGATGAGAATATTTGTTTTTTATATAAATTACTTCATTTAAAAGAAGAGAATTCAAGCTTCATGCCTGTGTGTCTGTATGCCTGTTTGACTGAGTATTCACTGAGTTATTGTTCATTTTCGGACACGTTTCAGAATGGACTACACTGACAGAGAGAAGGCAGAACTCGCATCACGTTTATTTTTCTTTATTTGGCAAAAAGCACAACACTTTGTTTTTATTGTGAGTATACACAAAAATAATACACATTTAACAGAATCGATTGATGTATGAAACTCCTATGGAAAATCAAAGTCAACAGAGTATTTATGAGTTTCTTTTACACTGATAAAAAAAAGCGAGCTGGTATCCCCGGCAACACCGTCGACCTCAGGGGGTTAAAAGCGCTCTTTTATTAAATTAATAATATAATATATAATAATAATATAATTAAAATTGTAACAACAATCAGTGTGATTGACAATTTTATTCTTTGCATGAAAACGCTTGAATTAGCCTAACTGAACACTGTCTGGGTGTATTAAAACTTAAGAATTATTTTCATATAGACCTGCAACAGTGATAAGGTAAAGCTAAGAGTGGTCCAGACCAACCTTCCGAACGTACATACAGAAGGTATACTTAACTAAGAACGTTTCGGGAAACACATATTAACGATAGGGTACAGCTTAAGGTGTTTCGGGAAACCCAGCCTTGGACCCTAAGAATCATATTACCTCTCTGATCATCTCTGAAATTGATTCTTCTTTGCATCACCCTGGGCCACAAAGAGTGTTTGCCCATCTTCGGCGGAAATACTGGGTCTTACATGGCCGTCAAGTCGTTAAGAAGGTTCAGCAAACATGTGTAGATTGTAAGAAATGGAAAAGTTCTCCCTCTGTTCCTCGCATGGCTGACTTGCCTGCCTCTAAACTCTGTCTCCATAAGCCCCCCTTCTGGTCAACTGGTAATGGACTGTTTTGGCCCTTTCACCATCAAAATAGGTCGAAGGCATGAGAAGAGATGGGGCATTCTTTTCAAATGTCAGACCACCCGATGTGTCCATCTTGAGCTCCTGTCTAGTCTCGACACTGACCGTTTCCTCTTAGCCCTTCGGCGATTCATAGCCCGGAGAGGACGTCCTCATGAACTCATATCCGACCAGGGCACGAATTTCCGAAACAACTAATGTATGCTGACTCTGCGCTCTTGACCCATAGGAAGTGGAGACACAGTCAGATCCTTGCCGACAGGTTCTGGATTAGCTTCATCAAGGATTATCTCCCAAGCCTTCAGTCCTGTCAGAAGTGGAAAATGGATGGTCCCTCTATCTCACCTTCTGCTGTTGTCATGGTGATGGATCCCCAGCTTCCTCGTAGTTCCTGGCCCATAAGGGACAGTCACCAAGGTCCTGCCCAGTTCTGATGGCCGCATTCAAGTGGCTGAGATTGTCATAAATGGCAAAAATGTATCCGTCCAGTTAGCCGATTAATCGTTCTTCCTGCCTTTCCCACTGATCCTACTGGATGAGTGGGATTTATTTGGACAAATATGTTGACAAATATGTTGACATATTTGGGGACGACTGTTAAAAATCCAAATTAGTCACTCTCCTGTCACTCTATTGGGAGACAAGCCCACTTCCTGGAACTTTCTTCACCTGAGGATAGTTACCAATCAACCTCACTAGTGTGTCTCTCTTTGTGTTGACTGCTTGCTCCTCTGCTTACTGCATGTGTTTGCTGCGTCTATGACTTTACACCAGCAATATGCAGTAATTGTAAAGCCACGTTAAGGAAATGGGACAATAAAGAAAGAAAGCAAATGTCAATAAATCAATTGAGAAGTAACTTCTGGACTCATTCCTGTGTGCTGATCGACACACCATTCTGGTAGCACTCATCCTTAACCCTCTGAGGTCAGCAAACGCGCCGGCGCGTTTTGCTGGATTTTCTTCACATTGTAGCACTATAAACTTAAATTCTCCGTCATTTATGTTGCATTCAGAAAAAAGAAATATAAAAAAAGAATCTGTGATATTTTTATTTTTGTATGTGTCCACTTACAATCAAATCAAAACATTGTGCTTTTGTAAAATAAAGAAAAATAAACAGGGTGTGCGTTCTGCCTCTCCGTCGCGGTGAACTTTTTTTTTCTTGAGCACGTCTATAAACTGAAACAAAACTCAGCGAATACTTGTCACACATTTATGAGCCATATACCTTTATAAACATTTAAGTGTCTACTTTTAAATGATCAGATTCAAACTGAAAACAAATATTCTCTGTTTAAGTAATTTGTATAAAACCAACAAGATGTCCAGCTTCTCAAACGCTTCCTAATTATTTTTAATTTGAACACGCCCACTCGCGCAAAAGATATTCCCAAATCTCCACATGGAACGCGATCGCGCTCATTACCTCAAAAACAAAACACCAAAACACTTCACAAGTCTCTGCTTTTCATCGAGTTTGGAAGACGCGCCTGAGCTTACATTGGATTTACCTCAGAAGAAGAAAGCGATTTGAAGACAAGAAAGATGTAAGGTAAGAAATTCTTACATATTAGTTTGTTATTGTTGCATAAATTTCACATTGCAGTTGAACTGTTGCTAGATATATGGTGAATATTATAATACCTTTGTTTTCTGTTACTGTGTTTGTGGATATCTGCTCAAATGTATATATGTATATGGTAACCATAATGTTTTATATTTGAGCGCGATCGCGTTTGAATGTATCATATTTTGGATCACGATCGCGTTTGAAAAGCACCAAACGGCTTCATGTTTTTACTATTATCTCATTTCATATCATCATACAAATGGAAACATTTGAAGTAACATGATAATCAATATATTTTTCTCTAGCTTAGTTGTTACTGAAATATTTTGGAAGATTTATAGGCTGCTATTGTTATTATTATTTTATGCAGCACTGCGCATAGCCTATGCCTACAAGGCACAACAAACCTGGTGTTCATTATATTATATATTGTTGGAAACATTTATGTGTGTGTGTGTATTCTGTGAATTTTAAAAAGCAATTTTAACCAGAAAAATATAAAATTTATTCCCAAAATCGTGCAGGCCTTTCTCTTGATATCAGTATGTTCACTTTTTTTTTCTTTCAGGGCCCAGATGCTGAGTCCTGCTGACTTCAACATTCACATGAGTCTCTGTACATGAACTTGGTAAAGTGAAAATCAAACACCTTGGAAGTGAAAGATATGTACAATGTTTTTAGGAATGGCACAAAGGTCTCTGTCTTTGGATAATTTTTTTCAATGAGTGCTTTTTTGTCATTTGTTGTGTATCTTTGGATTATGTTGTGTTGTAAATAAATCAAACAATCTAAAAGCCATTCTTTTTTAAATCTCCTCATTCTTTGTGCAAGGTTGCTCAGAATGACAGGGCCTGATAGCTCCTAATAGGGCCGTTAGGGGAGGGTATTTGTCTTTATCAGGTGTGAAAAGCTTACATATTAATGGGCTCCCGCATAAAGCTTTTTCACACAAAACACGTCAAAAGTCTTGTGAAGAAATAATCAGTTTGGGTTTCATGACCTTATTTCAGTGAGAATTTTTTTTTTGTATTTTCACAAACCACGCATAAATGTCATTATCTCAAAACAACAAACTTTTACACACATGCTGATGATATATTATTGTAGCAGAGTTTGTGCTGAATACAGTGTAATTAGACTTTAGCCATGAAAATGTCACAAGTAACAGAAATAAGCACAAATGTCAGAGCATGCAAGAAAACAGCTCAGACACCAAATATTGTACAAGACATGTAGGTGCAATGTTACTTATAGAATGTCTTAAAGGGACCAAAATAAAGTGAAACCAATGTAACAATTTGATGTGACCACTGACATTGATGATTAATATTATAAAAAAAATAAAATAAAAAAAACAGTTTTGATGTCTGAAATGTTCATCAGGCCGCTGCAGATCCTGGAGAACTGCTTCCACAGATTCTTCTCCAGGCATCATGTCATCCTCAGCTTTGTCTCTCCCTGAGGCCCATGTTGAGAGGAGATGTAGAGAGTCGTTGAGTCTGAGCAGCCGAGGCTCAAACAGCGTTGAGTGGAGGTGGAGTGGCGATGGATCGGAGAGCCCAAACCAACAGGGTTTGTCCAGGTCCGACAGCCTCGAAGGGTTTCTGTGTCCTCCACTGCCGGTTCAAGTTCCTGTCGAGCCAACAGAGACATCAACTGGCCGAACTGCTCAGGGTGTTGTGGAGGCTTCTCCAGTGAACAAGAGCTCAACAGATGAGACTGAAATAAGGCTGGGCAGTGTAAAGTCTACAGATAGAGATTTTGCTATTTCATGCATAACTGAGTCAAGTTTTTAACATGTCCGGTCACATTTACTGTTGCTCGACCAGCACTGATATTTTTTAAATAAAACAATGGATCTAGCAAGCTAATAATTGTCTCAAATTTTTCTGTTTGTTTTTCAGAGTCCTTTGAGTCTCTCTATAACATGGAAAAGATAATTGGATCCAGAGGATTTCGCAGGGTGTTCCTGGGAACACGCAAATTTGATGGCAAAAGGTAAATTTTACTGAATTGTACAAACATTTTGCTCTTGCATGCATCAAAACACATTTAAAACAATTTACAGATGGTTTTATACTTAGTACCAGGTCAGGTGCTTGAAAAGTGTTACTGTTACTTAAACTGGGTTTTTTTTTGTACAGTGTGCCATCAAGCGGATACGCAAGATTGACAACGATTGCTATCTTAATATTGTGAGTTGGCCAAAACCTGAATGTGTATTGAGTTGTTTAAGTGCAGATTACTGTAGTTAATACACCCGTAGGAAGCATTAGGTATAAATGTGATCAACAAATAAGCCTAGAGGCACCAAATAACTTTGAGCTGAAAAGGCTCTTTTGAATGCATCTAAAAAGATCAAAGAATAGTACATTTCAAAATGATGTTTTCTTCAGTTTTTACCCAGCTAACCTTCTGTCTGCTTCTTTTCTCTAGCCTGGGAATCCCGAACCTCTCGTTACATAAGCGGTGCTGCTGCTGCTGATGAGGCGAGAACCCATAAGCCCCTTCGTCATACAACTGTACGAGTGGTTTGAACATCCTAGAGAATTCACTCTTGTTATGGATTATCCAGAACTCTGCAAGAGCTTGCTGGACTCAATCAATCGTCAACCTTGGAATGACTGGTTCTCACGGGTCATCATGATATAGGCTGTGCGGGCAGTGCAACACCGCATCCATCGTGATGTTTTCTATAATGACATTCATGCACTGAATTTCCTGTTGAAGAAAGACACGATAGATCTCAAGCTGATAGACTTTGGCTGCGGTCAGCTATTCAGTAGTGAAGGCTACGATAGCAACAGGGGTGAGCATTTTGGGAGTGTGGAAACCTGAAGGTAGTGACTTACTAATTATTTGATGATGCTTTTAGAAAAAAAGCTCAACAATGTGCAAATGTCTTTCTTACAGGAGTTCCGGAATACTGCTCACCTGAAGTCTTTACAGAACCTCGATTCCACGCCGTCCCAGCAAATGTCTGGTCTCTAGGAGTGTTGCTGTACGTGATGTCGAACACATGTCTCCCTTTTCTTAATAGAGCGGAAATCACACAAGCCAAAGTTACATTTCAGAACCCCAACTTATCCAAATGTGAGTGAATAATGATGATAACATTGATAAATACACACATAAAGCAACGATTTGTACAGAAAGTTAAAGGTTGAAGTGTGTCAGAATTTTTATATATACAGGTAGCTCAACGTATAACGAGAGTTTGGGGCGAGAGCCATCGCTGTTTTCAAAAACCATATTTGATCATAATCTACACTAGATTGGAGAAGTTGAGGAGATTCACTTGATCAGTTTCAGGTGTGAGGAAGTGTAACAGGCAGAGTAGGATTATTATCTTTTGTCTTAAATTCTGGATTATTTGTAGTTAGATTTTCAAATTTGTGTTCATTGTAATGTTCTTGTTATAGTCAAATCACATTAATTTATATACCGCTTGATACTATACAGATTGTTTTAAAGCAGCATCCCTATAGTAAACAGGAAAATAACAGAATCAGTAAACCAAACAGAATTAAATTCTGTTCTAGCTCTAAAAAACATTCATGAGTTGACTTGTTCATATACTCTTTGTTTTGGATAGGAAATAGCATACTTGCTGAGAGCTCTGAGCTCGAGACTTGACCCGAAGACAGAAGTCTAACACCAACCTGACATAAACTCAAAGCCTATCCACGTCTGAGCAAGAACGTGTTTATTTTGTTTAACGTATATTTTATTTAACATTTGTATCTCTTGAATTGAAATGTTGCATGTATATTTTAACTTTAAAGAACGTTAAAGAAAAATAAACGTTAAAGAAAATCGTAAATGGGCTTTTTCGTTTGGACTTGTTTTGGGATCCTTTATTAATTTGGATGTGTTTTTTTATTATTAATATGGATTTATTATTATGCAACAATAACAAATACAAAACAAGACAAAACAGCTGAGCTGGTGACGGCTGAGCTGGTGGTGGCAGGTGATGGACCAGAGGATGGGTCCAGTAATAAGCAATAAGCAAAGATGAACAGGCATCAACTGGTACAGTTGATCATACTGCATAAGTGCAAAGACAGAATATTTAACAAGATTTAGCAACCATTCTGTATATGCGAGGCATGTCACTGCATAACAAATTTCAGCATCAAGCCACAGGAAACAGCAGACAATGCACCATATATACACAGATAAAAAAAATAAATAAAAAAAAGCCTTGGTGCTAAATTATAAAAAGACCGCTGTATCTATAAACTCAAGATGTTATCAGTTCTGCTGTTGGTACTGGAGAAAATTAATAAAGTACACAGCCCTATTATTAAGTCTGATTGGACTGAAATCAATACATTTTGCAGATTAAAGATTAGAAACACTTGTGCATATATTCAATTTTACAAAGGCAGAGTGTTGTCATTAAGTCTCGGCCAGGGATCACAGCTGACCAAACCATCAGACTGTTCAGTCTCAGAAGTCACCTGTTTGAATTTAAAATTAGATACTTACTATTACACCACATGAATGAAACTTTTAAAGTGCAATAGGCACTTTCCAACTCTGTCATAAATCATCACTTAAAATCACAAAGATCATTTAGAGTAGCATGAATATCTTTAGGTTTATATAATGTTTCCATTTGCAACATGGTTGTTTGGAGTATTTTTAATGACAACAATGTTTTAAAACCTATCATGTTTTAAAACGGCAGCTACAGTATCAAACCCAGCAAACATGCCAGTGTGGGCCCACTGTGGGTAAGTGTGGGTTTTCTGTGGGACAGTGTGGGCAAGGGCAAACCCTTTGGGGCCCCATGTGGGCTTTCTGTGGGCAAGCACACAGGCCCCTAGTGGGTTAGCCCATGCGGGGCCCATAGCAGTTTTGACCATTTGGGCCCCCATTAGGATTTACTGTGGGCAAGCCACAGAAAAACCCGCACGGGCCCACAGTGGGTTAGCCCATGCAGTATGCGGCAGTCCTGTGGGCGAAAATGCCTTGTTGATGCTAGAGGTCAGAGGAGAATGGGCCGACTGATTCAAGCTGATAGAAGAGCAACTTTGACTGAAATAACCACTCGTTACAACCGAGGTATGCAGCGAAGCATTTGTGAAGCCACAATACGCACAACCTTGAGGCGGATGGGCTACAACAGCAGAAGACCCCACCGGGTACCACTCATCTCCACTACAAATAGGAAAAAGAGGCTACAATTTGCACGAGCTCACCAAAATTGGACAGTTGAAGACTGTATATTATACTGTATATTATGTAATATAAAAATATTGCCTGGTCTGATGAGTCTCGATTTCTGTTGAGACATTCAGATGGTAGAGTCAGAATTTGGCGTAAACAGAATGAGAACATGGATCCATCATGCCTTGTTACCACTGTGCAGGCTGCTGGTGGTGGTGTAATGGTGTTGGGGATGTTTTCTTGGCACACTTTAGGCCCCTTAGTGCCAATTGGGCATCGTTTAAATGCCACGGCCTACCTGAACATTGTTTCTGACCATGTCCATCCCTTTATGACCACCATGTACCCATCCTCTGATGGCTACTTCCAGCAGGATAATGCACCATGTCACAAAGCTTGAATCATTTCAAATTGGTTTCTTGAACATGACAATAAATTCACTGTACTAAAATGGCCCCCACAGTCACCAGATCTCAACCCAATAGAGCATCTTTGGGATGTGGTGGAACGGGAGCTTCGTGCCCTGGATGTGCATCCCAAAAATCTCCATCAACTGCAAGATGCTATCCTATCAATATGGGCCAACATTTCTAAAGAATGCTTTCAGCACCTTGTTGAATCAATGCCACATAGAATTAAGGCAGTTCTGAAGACGAAAGGGGGTCAAACACAGTATTAGTATGGTGTTCCGAATAATCCTTTAGGTGAGTGTAATTAACCTATTTGTCACAAAAAAAAAAAAAAAATGCAAATGGTTGACTGATTTGTTTTGGTATTCATCAGTGATGTATTTATTATTCCAAAAATGTATTTTTTCTTACACTAATAAATACATCACTGATAAATTATATATATATTTTTTATATAATATTATATTTCTTAAAACTGCAAAAGAAAAAAAAAAGAAAAATGATAAGTAATACAGTAGATGGCGTCATCACGTGATTAATTCTAACCAATGAGACTGCTGGAACTTTGCATCGTTAAGGAGCTGTCATTCTGGTTTTGACTGGTACCGCCCAGCTTTGCACCAAACAGGTAAGCTTTTTAAATTTCCATAGTAATTTGAGTTTTCTATTAAAATGAGTGAAATGGGTCAAAATGGTAATTAATTAATTGGTATTAAATTACACTAATTTTATTGTTATCTGATTATAGGCTAAACAGTATAGCTAAGGTTTCTCTGCTGCTGTTTAAATGAAACGGTAATAACGGTCGACTAACGTTAGCTGCTCAGACAGTCCGTTTTTTGGTAGTCTCCGAGGTAATGTATACTTTAATACTGCATGAATTCATTACCTGTAAGTGTTTTACACTTTTGGTGTTATTATAATTTGTTTTATTATTGTTTTCCCGTTTCATGATGAACTAGGGCCGAGCTAGACACAATGGCCGGGCTACTGTATCAGTGCAACTGGCAGACCCAGTTTAAACCACTTCAGATGTTGAAGCTTAATTTGCTCAAAAAACTATGCAGAGCCAAATCAGAGGAAAAAAATCATTTCTCATTTTACTGTTGGGGTTCTTGTGATTATAAATATAAATATGATCTTGATCTGGCAATAATGTGATTAATTCGTTTAATAATAAATTAAATATTCACGCGTTGTGAAATACAGACACGTGTCACCAAAGCTACCTTATAACTGCTAATTCAAATTAACTGTCGAATGTTTCAAACTACTACCAACGCAATATAAAATTAATATGACTACCGTTTTTAGACTTGAACTGTAGCTGGGTGCTTGGAATTTTAACACAATTCTTGCCTGACGTCTCTTTACCTTGATGACTGATCTGCATGTGGCTGTCTCAGAAGTGAATGATGAGTTGAATTTTGAGGACTTTTTGCGATCAGTCAATCAAAAGCCTTGATTCCATACACGTGTGAATATTCATAAGGAGATGCAGTTCCGCTTACCCACCTACAGGGGCGCTGTCTCGATACACAGCTGATACACAAAATCAAGTAATTGTGAACTATGGGACATAAGCAGATATTTTGATTTTGAGCTCCCCCTAGCAATAGAAACATCTCGGTTACATATGTAACCCTCGTTCCCTGAGTAGGGAACGGAGACGTTACGTCGGATGACAACAAATGGGGTTTCGCTTAGAAAGCCTATCACCTTCGAGTATAGAAGACGAGCCAATGGCAATGAAATGCCATGGGTCTGCGGAATTTGCATAGCGTATCTCCGCCCCACCCTGGGGGTATATAAGGAAGTACGCTGGCAACATGCATATACACTCACCTAAAGGATTATTAGGAACACCTGTTCAATTTCTCATTAATGCAATTATCTAATCAACCAATCACATGGCAGTTGCTTCAATGCATTTAGGGGTGTGGTCCTGGTCAAGACAATCTCCTGAACTCCAAACTGAATGTCAGAATGGGAAAGAAAGGTGATTTAAGCAATTTTGAGCGTGGCATGGTTGTTGGTGCCAGACGGGCCGGTCTGAGTATTTCACAATCTGCTCAGTTACTGGGATTTTTACGCACAGCCATTTCTAGGGTTTACAAAGAATGATGTGAAAAGGAAAAAACATCCAGTATGCGGCAGTCCTGTGGGCGAAAATGCCTTGTTGATGCTAGAGGTCAGAGGAGAATGGGCCGACTGATTCAAGCTGATAGAAGAGCAACTTTGACTGAAATAACCACTCGTTACAACCGAGGTATGCAGCAAAGCATTTGTGAAGCCACAACACGCACAACCTTGAGGCGGATGGGCTACAACAGCAGAAGACCCCACCGGGTACCACTCATCTCCAACACAAATAGGAAAAAGAGGCTACAATTTGCACAAGCTCACCAAAATTGGACAGTTGAAGACTGGAAAAATGTTGCCTGGTCTGATGAGTCTCGATTTCTGTTGAGACATTCAGATGGTAGAGTCAGAATTTGGCCTAAACAGAATGAGAACATGGAGCCATCATGCCTTGTTACCACTGTGCAGGCTGGTGGTGGTGGTGTAATGGTGTGGGGGATGTTTTCTTGGCACACTTTAGGCCCCTTAGTGCCAATTGGGCATCGTTTAAATGCCACGGCCTACCTGAGCATTGTTTCTGACCATGTCCATCCCTTTATGACCAAAATGTACCCATCCTCTGATGGCTACTTCCAGCAGGATAATGCACCATGTCACAAAGCTCGAATCATTTCAAATTGGTTTCTTGAACATGACAATGAGTTCACCGTACTAAAATGGCCCCCCCAGTCACCAGATCTCAACCCAATAGAGCATCTTTGGGATGTGGTGGAACGGGAGCTTCGTGCTCTGGATGTGCATCCCACAAATCTCCATCAACTGCAAGATGCTATCCTATCAATATGGGCCAACATTTCTAAAGAATGCTTTCAGCACCTTGTTGAATCAATGCCAGGTAGAATTAAGGCAGTTCTGAAGGCAAAAGGGGGTCAAACACAGTATTAGTATGGTGTTCCTAATAATCCTTTAGGTGAGTGTATGTCTTCGCTGAGGAGCTGAGACTGAACTCAGGCGTTCCCAGCGGTACAGCGGAAGTGGCAGGGAGACGTAACGTCTCCGTTCCCTTCTCAGGGAACGAGGGTTACACACGTAACAGAGACATTCCCTTTCGTGGTCACTCCGAGTTACGTCGGATGACGACGAATGGGGTCCCCAGTCTAATCACGCCACCTCGGGGACTTGGAATATACATATGACCCAGAGGGGCTGCATATGGAGTATCACTGGGGTGTCCAGCCGCAGGTGGAATATTTCAACCCCAGGGGTTGCAAGGTGGCTTGCCGAGGGAAAGACACATGCTCAGAGAGGCTTACAGTGGAAATACACATGTGGGGATTGCCCAGAGGGGGAACCATGCACATGGAGGCACCTAGTCAAGCGCGAAAGCTGCCGGTGGCATAACTCTGGCGTTGACGTCAACAGTGCTGGAGGAGACTCAGGGCTTATTAGGCTCACCTGAGGAAATATCGCACGTATCCCGTCCGTGGAGAGGAATGGCGAGCAAGCGAAGACACCTGAGCAGAATCTAGTACCGGCTAATTGAAGCGAGTACATGAGAAGAAACTGGCTCCACTCGGAGATTATAGAATCTCGCAAATGTGTTAGGTGTCACCCAGCCTGCAGCTCTACAAATGTCTGTTAACGAGGTGCCATGCGCTAGAGCCCAAGAGGATGCCACACTCCGAGTGGAGTGGAGTGGTCCATCGCACCAAGGGGGCCTGGTCGACCTTGCTGCTGGTATGCCAAAGCAATGGCGTCCACTATCCAGCTCTAGCCAGGCTCCCAGAAGCTGCGCCAGCGGGGTCATTCGAACCACAGACGTACCGTCGGTGGTGCAGCGAGGCGGAATGACCAGCCCAGGCGAGGGTGGCATAGCGGCCCTGTGCGGGAGCACGGTCATTAGCCGCGTCCTGCCAGAGGAGGCCAGGGGAGGACCAGCGTCCCACGGGGGTGTGCTCTGGCAGGGGTCTGGCGACAGGGGGATGAGAGGAGCGTAGCCTGTGGGCGGCACGTGCTGTCATCCACAGCCTCTTGGGGCTCAGAGAAAGAGCATCAGTTCTTTTTGAACGAGATTCTCCCCCAGCCCTCCACCGGGGGAAGGAGTGGTCCTGCTACCAGCTCCTGAAAAAACTGAGCCCTAACTTCAAGCTACCCGTCTCAGGAGTGCTGCTTAGCCAGATGTTAGCCGGCTAAGGGGCAGAGACAGGTGGTGCCAGCCTCCAGCCAGCTCCTCGTGCTCGGGCTAGTGAAGGCTCGAGGGGAGGAGCCGCATGGAGGCGGCGTTGGTGGGAAGCAGACTAAGGGGACCACACGGACGGATGACCGTCAGTGCAGAAGCCTCAGTCCACTTCTGGAGTGATCAAAGAATGTTGGGCGCAGTCCTAAACCACACCGCCGACCAAGGTGCCCGTCTCAAGAGTGCTGCTTAGGCTGGCGTGGCAGTCTAAGGGGCGGAGACGTCTAGCGCCGCCCTCCTGCGACCTCCTCCTGCCCAGGGCCGGTGAAGGCCCGAGGGGAGGAGCCGCATGGAGGTGGCCTTGGCGGGAAGCAGACTTAGGAGACCACACAGATGGATGACCATCAGTGCAGGCAAACCTGAGTCTGCCTCTGGTGGCCGAAGCCACCCCGCCGAAGAGCCCAGCCTGGGACATGGGGGAGCTGAGAAAATGAATTCTCAGACCCCCTCACATCAACCTGGCTAAGCCCATGTCTGGACCACTCTAGTGGACACCACCTGGCCGAGGATCACGCAGATACTGATGTCGCCCGAGAGCGAGGTCAGTAGTGTGCGCGGCGGAACGACCAGGCCGGGCATGGGAGGCATAGCGTCCCAGCAAGGGGGCATGGTCGAGTTTTTGTGTTCTGTCAGTGTTAGCCAGGGAAGGACTAGCGTTCCACTGCGGCCGGTTCTAACAGAACTCCCGTTTCTGTTAGAACTCTCGTTTTCTATACTCGAACTCCCGTTTCTTTACAGAACTCCCATTTCTAACAGAACTCTCGTTTTCTATACTCGAAGGTGATAGACTTTCTAAGCTAAACCCCATTCGTCGTCATCCGACGTAACTCGGAGTGACCACGAAAGGGAACACTTCTACAATGTCAGAATTATGAGGACACCGGCCCTGTCCTCATAATTCAAAATATCCTCATAGTGTGGTGCATATGAAATGTCCTCATAAATCACAAAAAACAACACACACACACACGCACACACACACACACACACACACACACACACACACACACACACACACACACACACACACACACACACTCACAATACCAGCAGGCCCTGACAATTATATTACACAGTGTGTAATATAAATGTGTAGGGGGGTGTGCAGTGTGTGGTCATTGAAAATGTGTTCTGATATATGTTCTTCACAGAAAATGAGCCCAGGCCAATGAGTCTGAATTTGAAAAAATAATTAATCGTATCATTTTCCTTTTGATAAAAAATGAAAACGGGTCCTACAGACTCAAACACCATACAGGGTTAATGCCTGCTACAGACTGTGTGATTTTGCCAATCTAATAAACTACGATATTTATGTAGACTGTACAATTATTACATTGACATCTATTCAATCACAGGCTACGACGCAAGTTTGTATAGATGAATAAAATGTCATCAGCATGTGCTACACTGAATAATTTTAAATTTTTTCAGTTCTACTTAGAAAATCTACTTTACTTTACCATCTACAATAACCGTTTTTGTTAAAATGAAATAAATTATTTAAGATGACTGATTCTAACTGAATTCAACCAACCTGAAAAAACTAGATTTTACTGAAGCATAACTGTCAGTAGATAACAACCTGATAACAAGATAAAATTACTTAAAAAGTTTGATGTAATCTGTTTTTGTTTTATATGATGAAATTCCTGTTTTACCTTGATGTAAATACACTCAAAAAAGATTTATTTACACACATTATTTAACTGAAGACATTTTTACACACTATTTAACTTAGTTCATTCAAAACAAGTCATTTTAGTTGGGTCAACACAAGTTAATTTGTTTATGTTGGTCCAAACTCATTTTTAAATCAAATTTCAAGTGTTATTCGTCATAATACACAGTGCAAATAATAAACCACTAAGCGCTACTCTTCAGCACAATGGTAACCACAACATTCAATAACAGAAACTAAATGTCCAAAATAACTGAACATGAACATAAACTACCAACATCTTCCCTTTAATGAAAAACACATAACATAACACTTAATCCCTAAAATTACTCTCCTAATTCAGTCCCTTGCAAAGCATGCTGGGAACTACAGATCCCCTGCCTAGGGCATGCATTGCACAAAAGCATTGTGAGCTAAGCTGATCGTAGAGACCAATGGTGGCAACTCTACTCTACAATGTAAGTAAATGATTTATTAAATTAAATTTAAAAAAAAGATTTTAAATTAAACTACATTTTATTTTATTAAAATTAACAAGCCAGCGAAGCCAGAGGAGTGTAGTCCCGAGGTGAGGGCAGGGCGACGAACGACCAAGGTGGAGCCAGAGGGACGAGGGAGCCCGGCGTAGCTGGTGGACTGATGGGCCACGGTGGAGATGAGGGAGGTGGGAGCCAAGGTAGAGTTAATGGACCGACCGGCCGAGGTGGAGTCCTGGTCACGGGGCTCAGGCGGTGAGGCAGCGGCCATCTTTGCCGAGGGTTTAGGCGGTGAGGCTGTGGCCATGTTTGCTAAGGCCTCAGGCGTTGAGGCGGCGGCCATCTTTGCAGAGGGCTTGACAGGCATGACGTGAAGAAGCTCTATAAGGGTGGTCTCGACAGGATGAGACTCTGGAAGGGTGGTCTCGGCCGGCGGGATGAGACTCTGGAAAAGTGGTCTCGGTCGGCGGGACGAGACTCTGGAAGGGTGGTCTCGGCCGGCGGGAAGAGACTCTGATGATCGTTAAGAAGCTCTATAAGAAGCTCTATAAGGGTGGTCTCGACAGGACGAGACTCTGGAAGGGTGGTCTCAGCCAGCGGGACGAGACTCTGGAAAGGTGGTCTTGGTCGGCGGGACGAGACTCTGGAAGGGTGATCTCGGCGGCTGCTGGTGATGGTGGTTGTTCTCTGGATCGGGATGCGATGCTCACCACACACCTGCTGATGGCTTCCCTCCAGTTCAGTTCATCTGTGTTTGGGAGGTCGATGGCCTGGTAGAAATGGGCCCCGATCCAGAAAAGCAGATTTAGCGTTTCATTGTCAAGGAGGCTAGTGACGGCTCGACGAAAAAAGTTAAACTATGAACTCTGTTGTGTCCCAGCCAGGTTCGTTACTTATTGGGGTTCCATGGAAACATTTACGTTGTGATCTGTGCTATTCGTAGTGCGTCTCTGTATTCGGTTGTGTGGTGAACTTTTGCAGCTCGTTTCTGTATTTGGTTGAGTTGTGAGTATTTGGAGCACACATGTGTTGTGAAACTGATGAAGATATTTTCTTAATATGCGGGTGTTTTTCTGTTAGCATGTGTTTTCTTAAGTTGCAGCGCATTGAGCTCTCTCGGCCACCATAACATTCAACCCTTAAAACTTCTGGCATTCTAAAATCTATTTTAGTTATAATAATTGTACTTGTTCAGTTTAGGAACGCTCATTTCATAAATGTATTTCTATAAAAAAAGTTTTTAAAACTTTTATATTTTGTTGTGTACAGTGTAGGACCAAGTCAAAAAGATAACATTTATGTATCATTTGGATCAAGAGATACTTGAGCTTTACTGACTGTAGGCGTACATAAAACAAAAGGTTGGGGAACACTGATATAGTATATTTCCATAGCATTTTATCACAGAAAAAAAAAATTTCCGCATTTTTATGCTTAGAAATGCACAGATGCATGTGCAACCAGAATGACACAGTAGGAACCATGTCACACTCTTATTATTTGTAAACAGGCTTATGGGAGATAATGAATGTGATCAGTTCAGGAGCCGGGGAGACTGCAGCCGTCGAGAGGCTGCTCTGCTTCGTCCTCTGTAATGCATGAAAAGCCCTGGAGAATCACAGCAGCGCAGAGAAGAGAGCAGTGATTATACTGTGGTCAAATCATCTCACTCAGATAGCCATGATTCCATCTCATCACCCTCATGAACATCGACTATCAGTGCCTGCAGAGCAGAGAACAGGTCTGTTATACTGCGACATGCGCACACACACATACATACATAGCTTTTGTACTAGACATTACTTGGCATGGTGTTGTTGGACAAGGTAAAATGGCAATATCATTTTTATTATAAATACCTTAGCATAAAAATAGCATGGCAAATGATGCTATTATCTCTCTCTTCCATGGTATACACCATGTACTGTAGGGTCTAAAGGGAGAAAAAATATTTCTTATTTTCAATGTTGTAAACAGGTTTTGCTCCTTAATATTTTTTTTTTTTTTTTTTGGAAACCTTGATGTGCTACCATTCAAAACTTTTGGGGTACGCATGTAAAAAGAACAATATATATATATATATATATATATATATATATATATATATATATTAAAAAATGTTCTTTTGAACTTTCTATTCATCAACGAATTCTCAAAAAAAATTATCACGGTTTCCACAACATTAAACAGTAAAAATGGTCAACGTTGATAATAAGAACCATTCTTAATAATTGATCACCATTAATAATGGACTAGCAAATCAGCGTATTTGTCACATTTTGCTGATAAGAACCCAAGTGCAGCCAGTACTTTCATAAAACACGGTTTATTTACAAACGGAAAACAAGGACCCACGATGGGGCAAACAAACATAAATAAACGGAACTAGAAACTTGACGATGACAAACAGGAACTCTGACGATAACTAGACTTGACAATAAATATGAACTGGAACTCACAGACAGATTACAAAGCTCACAGAACCAGATGATAAGACGAACAAGCTCTGAGAAACAAACACAGGGATCTTACATAGGACACATAATCACAAGAGTACAGGTGACACTGATGAACATCAATACTAACGAGGGACCAAGGGGTGTGGTAAGGACACATAATCACAAGTCACAGGTGACACTAATAAAACATTAACCCTCTGGGGTCTGAGGTGTTTTTGGGGCCCTTGGATGTTTTGACATGCCCTCACATTTGTGCTTTTTTCAGTTATTTATAAACATGATAATGGCAAAAGTGTAAATTCACTCTATATAGCACAAACAGGGCTACCATAATATGTGAGCAACATGAATGTAGATGTTTGTATTTTTAAGAGAATTATGTTTATGCGTGGTTATTGAAAATAAAAAAATGAAAGTTGCTGAAATAAGACCACAAAACTCATACTAAATATGTGTCAATAAGACTTGACTAATGTTGTCGCTTCGAGTTCTGGCTTCAAAATAATGTGAAAATAGTCTTGCTTTATCGTTCACATAAAACAATACATTGATTTAAATTGTGTAAAACAGGTTTTGCTTGGAAAGCCAATATGCGAGGGGGACGTAAAGGGGGAGTAGTTTACACCTGAGAATACAATGTCCCACCCATTATGCATAATGAGCCATTCATTCAGGTGTGATACTGACTGAGCCACAATGCAAGGACAAAAGATAGAAGACTTATTTTGACCATTTAAGATTTTGCTTACATCTATCTTGTAAATATGTTTTGCTATTTTATTAAAAAGGTTACAATTACAACAATAATTACAATTTCAACAATATTTCAAGTGTACTCTTTCTTTGTAAAAAAAAATGATTATAGGCCTACATTTTATCATATGTATTCATTAGTTTGAATATAGCCAACATTGGAACAGCTAACATATTAGTTGATGACTTGATGAAAAAAAAAAAAAAAAAAAAAATAGATTTTTATATATATTCTACAGTTTTTACTGTAGAATATACTGCCACATCAAATAAGCTTTTGTTTAGCAATTCCTGCTCATATGTTATATATATATATATGAAGAGTTCAGATGCAAAAGCCTCTAAATGCCATCTGAAATTTTCTTCTAGAATAATCATTTTTATTAAGCTCGTATATTTAAGTTCAATAATTTCACTTAAATGTCAATGCAAAATACCTATTAATTATCATTTAAGTGAAATTACTTATCTATAATATACTTAAACTTAAATATGCAAGCTTTATAAAAATGATCATTCTAGAAGAAAATTTCAGATGGCACTTAGAGGCTTTTGCATCTGAACTCTTCATATATATATATATATATATATATATATATATATATATATATATATATATATATATATATATATATATATATATAACATATGAGCAGGAATTGCTAAACAAAAGCTTATTTGATGTGGCAGTATATTCTACAGTAAAAACTGTACCCAAATCTAGTCAACAAAATGTTGTCTTTCATATTTCGCCTGACTGTAACGTTGTTTTTATGAAATATTAAGGCATATAAATGTTAATTTGCAGTTTAATACGTTGCTTATACAAATAGCCTACATTTTATTTCAACATATTTCAGTCGATTTTTACTCATCTCAGTATAGCAATACAGTTTGCTAAAACATCATCATTCATTCACACACGGAAAGTGATTTAAATTTAAACGGTCTTTTTGCGAGCTGTGGTAAACAGCGTGCATCTCTGCCATTCTTTCATCACAAACAGAAACGCGATTCACTTGAGAAGGAAAAAAACTTACTACAGTATTCCTCAGCTCAGTCGGATCCTTGCTCCTCGAAATACCCGCACTTCTGAGGTACATCTTCCATTATTATTATTCCTCACAGCGCTGCGAGACTGTGTAAAGAAGTAATGATCTGAATAAACTTGTGTTTTCTTGAGCTGATATGGGGGCGTTCACAGGTTTGCGTGGATTACCTCAGTCATTTGCGTTTGAATAGCGCACGCTCTCCATGGGCGTGGTCACATTAAAAATAATTAGATGAGAACGACTGACATCTCGCTCTTTTCTTAAAGATTACATGAATATTTGTTTAAATAAATTACTTCATTTAAAAGAAGAGAATTCAAGCTTCATGCCTGTGTGACTGTGTGACTGTTTGACTGAGTATTCGCTGAGTTATTGTTCATTTTCGGACGCGTTTCAGAATGGACTACACTGACAGAGAGAAGGCAGAACTCGCTTCGTGTTTATTTTTCTTTATTTGGCAAAAAGCACAACACTTTGTTTTTATTGAGTATACACAAAAATAATACGCATTTAACAGAATCGATTGATGAATGAAACTTGTTTGTAATATCAAAGTCAACAGAGCAAAATTAATCTCTTTTGAACTGATAAAAAAAAAGCGAGCTGGTATTTGATTGAGCATATAAATGCAACCTGGTTTGACATTTTGCATAAAGCAAAGACAGTCATTCAGGATATTTTCAAGTTTGTATGTATTAGCAACACCAGACAGCTTTTTTATTTATTTATTATTATTTTTATTTTTTTTACATAAGGAACATTTAAGGTTTGAAAGGATTTAATTTACAAATTCCTACATGCATTGTTGACGATCAACCCAACCCACCTCAGAGAAGATTCATATGCTATTTATATGACATTTAGATTTGTGAAAAGTTATTGATCAGCTTGAAGAGGAGAAAAAAGTGAGATGTTCATTTGCAAAGGAAAACTTCCCTTTATTAGTTAATGCCTGCTTTCACTTCACAGGAGGAGCTCTAATTGCCACTAAAGACATACAGCAATTTCCACCTAATTTATCCCTGACAGGGCCCACAGAGGGCACCCACACATACCACATATACACAGACTACACAAAGCAGTCGACCCACACAGGGCAGCCCTCTCTGTCAGAGAGCTGTCCAATTATTACGTTCAGCTGATTAAGCCCCCGCTTTTTGTTCAGATTAGTCAGTGACGATTGACGTGAAGAACAGAAAAATTCAACCTCAGAGTCAGAAAATAAATATGGTTTCCTGATCTTAATTAAACATGTTAGATCCCTTACTTCCCCGATCTATCTCTTTTTTTTCTCATTTACAGATTTTTTGTTCAATAAAATGCTCTTTAGAATTAAAATTTTTAGTCAAAATTAAACCTCCCTTAAATTACAAACACCAACATCCACAGATTGATACTAACATTAAAGAACACTAGATAGTGGCAAGTGGCAAATGACTTTAGGCCTCTTCATCAGATCAGTTACCAGTGACTCTTGGCTCAAAATATATTTGGGTGTTTCTTCAATTTCAGGCACTTCTATGTCCCACTTAAAAGTTTTTTTTTTTTTTTTTTTTTTTTTTTTTTTTTACAGATTTGAGCTTTTCTCTTTTGTTTTATGGAGGTCACATTAAAACTGTCCTTTTCACCATACCTTCATTTATTTATTTATTTATTTAAAGTGACTTGATGCATAGATCTTATAGTTGCTTGTTAGTGCAGACTTTAAATCTTAAACTTTAAAATCTTGGCAATATTTACAGACTTTCAACTGTTTGCAATGACCAAATCAAACAAAAGTAATTGAAATAGCTCAACGGTACTGAATACACAAGTATGCACAATGCATGTACGCTCTCTCAGTGGGAAGTGGTGATGGTGACTGGAGGCAGGTTGTGGGCTCGCTGGCTAGATGCTCAGATGTACTTCTGTCCGGGGTAATACTGCCAGACAGATGAGTGGGCTGGTGTAAACAGTCAGAACGCATCTTTGGCAGCACAGCGACTGCGATGTAACGCAAAGCAATGATCACTTCTCAAAGATGCCTATTAGCCCCAAAGCTTGCTGTTACATTAGAGCTCTGCCTTGAAAAGACGTCCTCAGTAATAGGACGGCGCTCAATGGGGTGCAATTCATTAGTCTATCTCCAGTGAGGCTCCGTGTCTGCCACATGTACGATATTGTGCCTTTAATCACCACACCACATAGAAGTCACAGATGTCCCCCATACCATATAATCAAGATAAACACACATTTGTGCCAGTGGCTTCTTTCTGTCAATAACTTATTTATTACGTACCCAATTAAGTCACTTGGATTAAATGCAATAAACACATACACATGCTAAAATCACAGATGCAAAGACTGCAGATATTAAAGATATATATATATATGTGTGTGTGTGTGTGTGTGTGTGTGTGTGTGTGTGTGTGTGTGTGTGTGTGTGTGTGTGTGTGTGTGTGTGTGTGTGTGTGAATACATATTCTGAATGCTACATTAAGCTGCTTGGTTCCAGCTTCCACTCCTTGTGTTGATTTTATTCGCCACATGCCGCTTTTTGCATTGAGGAGGCTGGAACATGCCCATATTGTCCTGTTGTGAAAGAAAAGGCCTAATCATGTAACACTGAGGAGGTTTAATGAGAGCTTCTTATAAGGAATCTCAAGACATATACCTTCTACTGTTTCAACATGAGCGAATTGAATAATAATAATAATAATAATAATAATACTTGTCATAGATTATAGTAATGTATGTATTGAAATATAATATAAAGGATTTCAAATGGAGGATACAGAAAACATAGTAGGTTTTTTAAAGGCACCGTTTAATTTTTTAAATAAATCTTAAAGTAAGTAAAAATTAGATGGGGGCATATCACTTAAATACAATAAATCATTTCAATCAGAGCACATATAAAACATAGTAGCTTATCTGAAGACAGTTTCATTTTTCATTTTCATCAAAATAAGTAAAAAAATAAGAGATAGGAGGGACTAATTTAACTGAAACTACTTTGCTGAATGGATACAACCTCTTTCAAGTGAGCCGGGGACTTGGGTGAAGGCCTCGAATCGATTCCACCTAGTTCTCGATTTCCACATAGCATTTTTTTTTTTTTTTTTATGTAGAGGTGTCTTATACACACCAAAACTGTCCTGTTAAAAGAACATACACATTTATGTAATGTTGGGCTTGTTTAAAGATAGTTTTTTTTTTGTTTGTTTTTTCTGAAAATCTCAAAATCTGAAGGCATATCACCTTTTTGAATTATAATAAAGCATTTCAATTAGAGCACCAAGAAAACATAGTAGCTTAGATCTAGGCAGTGCTTCATTTTCTAAATAAATCTGAAAATAAATAAACAATAAGAAATAGGAGGGACTAACCAAAGTTCCTGTGCTCCATGGACTGTGCCTCAGGCACAACTGCTTCCTGTGTGCTCCAGGCAGGATTGAACACTCCCTGTCGGTTCTTGGGAGGCATGGGTACTTCTTGTTGGGTACTGGCAAGTACAGGCTCATGTGTCCCCTGATAGAACAATGTGGGAAGACGCACTCCTTCTGGGAAGGACATGGGTGTTTCCTGTGGGAAAGATGCACGGATGCTGCCTCTAGGAAAGTGACAGGTGTTCTCTGAGGGTACAAGGCGGGATCAGGCGCTGCTTTGGGGAACAAGGCAAGCACAGGCACACCTTGTGGGAAAGAGGTGGGCATGGGTGCTTCCTGAGGGAAAGTGTGCATGAATGTTGGCTGTTGAAAAGACACAGGCACAGGTGGAAACACGGCAGGCAGGGCTGTTTGCTGTAGATACTCCAGTGGGATTCTAGGGTTATTTTGGCCATGGGTGCTCCCTCAGGGGTTACGTTAGCCACGGGTACTAGGTTAGCCACCAGGTGCTTAGGGATCTTTAGGGATCACTTTGTGGGATATTTTGGGGCACAGATGCTCTCTGTGGAGACCCAGCAAGCAGATGTGCTCCCTTTGGGGTCCTGGAAGGCATTAGCTGCAAAAGATCCTCTATCAGCTGTTAAGGGATCTTTCGTTTTGCCCCGTCAGGACATGCCAGGTACAGAAACTCCATTTGGCGACCCGGCAGACATGTGCTCTCCTTTTGGGACCCTGGTTGGTATTAGCTGGTGCATAAGCTTCTGATTCAGCTGCAAAACATTCTGCATCAGCCACTTCAGGCCTTTAGGTTTGTTTCCTCTGGGGACCCGGCGGGCATGGATGCTCACTTTTGGGACCTGGCGGGCATGGATGCTCACTTTTGGGACCCAGCGGGCATGGGTGCTCCCTGTGGTGCTCCCTGTTGGGACCTGACAGACTCTGGAGCTCCATTTTGAGACCTAGTGGGCATGGGTGCTCCCTTTGGGGACCCTGTGGGCACTGGTGCTCCCTATGGGAAACAGCCTGGGACTGCTTCTTCAAGTGGAAAACAGGTGGACATGCATGGTATACTCACTTTGCTGTAGAATATTGCCTTGAACACTGTGAAAAAAATGAGAGAGAGAAGAGATGAGTTAAGTTAACACACAAAAGCCCAGAAGATGGTTGCCTTAGTTTTAACTCCATTTTTTTTTTGAAGTGGTGGTCCGTCAGAGAAAAAGCCTGAGGCTGAGAGCCTCCTCAAAAATATATTTGAAATTAACATAATGATGAAGCTCAATAAAGTTACAATTGTTTTGTTCAAATTACCTACTAATGTGCATACTATCTATTTATTCCTTATACAAATTTCTAGGTTTATGCAAACTCAACACAGAAAGGATTTCTGGCTCAGCCGGGGCTCGAATTGGGGACATTCTTAATGTGAGGCAACAGCGATAACCACTGAGCCAGCATGCTTCCCACTAATCCACATTTGCTTCGAGACCACTGGTAATCATCTGCCATCGCGAGGATGACCGAGAGCAGAAATTAAACAGTGTGTGCACAAAAGTAAAGAACTCATTTGTTTCAAAGCAGCAATTCACCATGATTATTCCCACTAAATTAAGTGTGTGTGCTGCACAAGGCACCCATTCTGCCAGCGGATTTACCTCCCCAATGCGTGACTGTACACCCTTATAAACCCCTGATATTTTGCTTGCATTGTCGTAAAACTGTCCTCGACAACTGTTTATGTCAATCCCCAGCTCATTCAGTACAGTCATCACTGAAAAGTTAAAAAGTGTTTCCCCAATGGGGCTTGTAATAGGAAGACATTCAAGAAAGTGCTGCTTTATATTTCCCTCTGCAGAAAGGTATCGCGCTATGAAAGTGAGATGATCGATATGGGCAACGTCTGGCGTGGAATACACGCTTATAGAAAAGTACTTGGCTAATTTTATTTTGTTGACAATCTCTGCTAAAACTTTTTCTCCCATCAATTTGCCAATATCTTCACATATTGTACTAGACAGGTAGGATGGCTTTCCTTTACCAGAATTTCCAAAGCGAGCTGTGTTCCTGCAGAAATGGATCAAATTGAGCAATGAGTCCAAGTTTTCCCATATAATTAGGGACCGTTTTTGGGGCAATTGAATGTCTCAGTATTGCCCCTTAACGATAGACCACACTCAGACAATTATATTGTAGCTATATAACTCTTTATAGCACATCCTCCCAGTGCTGACACTCCAATTTGAACTGATCCCTCAGGCCAGCATCAATCTGCCCCTTTTCAGATGTCCTTGACACCCAAGTTACCATGCACTCTCCATGTAGTTCTGAGTTCTCATGATCAGGAATGTGACTGTGTGCATGTTTCCAGTCTCTGTATCCATATGGTCCAGAAAATGGTGAAATGACTCCCAACAGTTTGCAAACAAAACAAAACAAAACAAAACAAAACAAAACAAAACAAAACAAAACAAAACAAAACAAAACAAAACAAAACAAAACAAAACACAGATCCTTTGACTGGAGAGTACAGAAGCCAGTCATCAGTCAGATTTGAAAATCATGCTTTTCCCCATTATTGTTAAATCACGGAAGCTATACCAGTTACTTTGCCAAATCTCAAATTTATTATGTTATACATGTGTCAGCGTAGGAGAGAAACAGGCATAGAAGAATAAGGCTACAGGCGAGGTGGTCTTCATTCCAGATTTCTCTATTGCCCATTTCTCTATATCCCCTCAACCCCATCATGCCAGCTGCATATGTTTCTCTGTGTTTCTCCTCCCTCGCCCCCTCATGCCTCTGTTTCTCCTTCCTCTCATCCCCTCATGCCTTTATGTTTCTCTGTAGTGGCACAGTAAGGATTGAGCTTATATACACCACTGAGGGATTTACAACTTCCTTGTAAGGTAGAAAAACATGTTGCTTATGTTTAAAAATGGAACATATACCTCATGCTTACACATGGCACAATCCACTTTCCATATTAAGAAACTGTCCTTCAGTGTATACATTTGTGGTACATTTGCATCAGTTGAAAAACATGAAGTATCATGTTTGTAGTATCATTTGTCGTAACATTTGAAGTATCATCATCAGTGGAACATCTCTGCTCAGTTAACGTTGCATTGCACACATAGCCCTAAGCAAGCTCATCCCATATCTCTCATCAGCACACATGTACAACATACTCTGACTTCACAAAATATATTATGAACTTATTATGAAAATGAAAAAAAAATGAAAAAAATAAAAAAAATGAAAAAAATAACATCGAACAGTAATTTTTTAGTCTTCAATATGGAACAGACTCGCCATTGGTGAGTTTTAGGCTGAAAAGGCTCTTTGAAAATGTCAGTTTTTGGTGTTTATATTGTTTTTCAGAAAAATCACAGCTGCGATTCTGACATGGCACTGGTCCTTTTCCGATCCAATAATTTTGGCCTTGTATGTCAATTACAGCAAACCACCATCCCGGGTCAGTAGATGTAATCTTCCCTTGCAGTCTGATCCGATACGTTGTCTGGTGGTGGCGCCAATATTTCATTTTACACCAGACTGTTTCAGACATTTTTATCTAAAGGGGCGAAGTAAGCATTCATAAAAACCTTTGCTTTCTAACTCATTATAAAAATAATAACTTAATGCTGCTGCTAACTCACCTTCTTCAATGTGTAAAGTATGCAGATCGGCAACGGTGTAGGTGGATAGAGCTAAATGTGGGCTGCCACTGCACTCGGGTTCTTCTACGGGCACGGATGTTTTATCCGAAAGTGAACAAAGTAGTTACTGTAGTTAGTTTTGGAATTTTTGCTGTAAGATTAGTCTCCCTTTTCTCCCTTTCAAGCGAGCGATATATTTCACATTTTCTATATGTGAAAGCATTACACAAAGAGGCATTTCCCGATGTCATGGTGCAAATTGTAAAGGGATTTTGATTGGACTGTGAATTATATCAGTCAGGCACATTTTCCAGTCATTTCCTGTTATTTTATAATTAGACACAAATCATCCACTTATGACTTGTCAATCAATGATGCAACCAACAGGCCCTTATTTTACATTATAGGATGAGGACTTCGCATTTCCTCCAGCCAATCACGGGTCTGGCCCCCTCCTCCTGTGGGCCCTGGAATTCCTCGCTTAACTTCCACTTCGCAATAACACAGCCTAGTTTCTGAAACGACTTCCAGCATGTTTCTTACAGAAACATTTGAAGTGTTCACGGTTTAGGCATAGTAATAGGCATAGCAAGGCATAGCAAGTAATAGGCATAGCAAGGCAGACAATTGCCTGGGGCCTCGCATTTTGAGGGGGCCTCCGAGGGCTGATCATTTAAACAATCAGAAATGTTAATGGGCGCTCGCTCTAAAATTAACCTAGATAAATGTGCGCTATTAATAGGCCCATATCTAAGTATTTTTGCGTGGAAGCTAAAGCACACTTACTGCATGACATGGAAGCGCTGTCTAATCACTTGCATTTTTTCCCTGATAACAGCGGAAACAACTTAAAATACTCATCATAAGTTATGAGTAAATCATCATTCAACTTTTATTTATATATACTCGCAATAACAAAAAGTTGTGCTTTTGTAAAATAAAGAAAACAAATAGGGCGCTCTCCGCTGTCTCCGTGAACTGGAGCAAACTCTGTATGCTACTTGCCTCACAAATATTTCTATAGAAAGCTTGAAATGTTTACTTTTAAACAAACCAATTTGAAAGGTGCATTTCTCTTTAAAGGCGCGTCCACTGTACTGTGGAGATGGCGAGACAGCATTGTCAACTTTATCTTCACAGCCGACACTGACTCAGAAAACACTAGTTTATTAATAAAAAATTTAAATGTCTCCTTGTTATTTTTTTTGGGCACATTTATGATCATTACTTTTGCCGGTGCCTTGCGGCTGGCAAGCTTTATGCATGCGCTTGAGCACGGAATAGACTACATTCCTCCATGCACCTAGTAGACTATAAATTTAAGCAGCATAATAAAATTATTATAAACGTGTGATTAGTCGACTAATTGCTTAAATGAATGACTACGGTCGACTAGAAAAACTTCAGTCAGGGTCAGCCCTAATCAATACATTTACTTGGTTGACATTATTTAATTAGTAATTAGTAGTTTATCCAGCTCTTCTACATTAAATTAATTGAGTTAACATAATTAGTTGATAAACCAATAAAATAATAAAATAAAGATTAACTTAAGATGCCACTTAATGTAGGTTCTTTTCTGAGAATACCAATAATGCACTGTGTGGGTCATACAATGAATTCCGCATCTCACCAGAAGATGGCGCCCACAGCTGAATCATCCATTCATTTTCCAAACCGCTGGTCCAATGTGGGTACAGCATAATATTAAACATGAATACATTTATTTTTGATTGATTATTAAATAGTTTAAATAAGGTTTATATATGCTAGTTTCCATGACAGAATTCAAGACAAACCTTTAATTACTTCTGGAGCTGCCAGTTTCAAATGATTATTAAACGACAAGCACAAACTATGCAAGCTTAGCCCATCCGGCACGCTCAGTGTCCGAATAGTATTAGGGAATAGGGAATGAAGGTGCAGGGGGAGATTTCGAGCACAGCCAATAACTTTATTTTTCGTGCACTTTTATCTTAAATTTTGCAGTTTTGCATATTAAACACTGCATAAAAGGTACTATCTGAAAAAAGCGTAATGGGGCATTTTAAGACTATAGATATGAAAGATGGTGTTGTTCACTTCATTTGACATAAAGCAGTTATTTGGCTCACCCTGGCTGCATTGTCATCAATCACAGACAAAATGCGAGGAGTCTATATGATATCTGTAAATAAATATAAATTGCAATACTTTAATTGATATACATGTGTAAGCTATATAATACTACCATGTGTATCTATATAAATATGTTTTATAAATGCAATTAATATAATGTTGTTGTGTATTGAATCAATAAACAGAGTGATAGGCTACATGTCTGGCGTCATGAATTTGATTATATTAGATATATAATAAATTACTTTAAAAATAACTTGTAATGAATTTATACATAATTTGTTTGTCTAAAAAACTACTTTCAAGTATTTAAGTTGTATTTATGATAATGAGAAACATAAACACCTAAGTGTGTCTAAAAACATTATGTGTGCTTTGGAATAATGCGCTTTGAAACCTTTGTCACAGTGAATGCACTGTCAGAGAGTTTCACTGCAATATCAAGAAGCCCCTGGGCTGTATGGACTGAACTGTCTACTGTAATTGAGTTGTGGAACTGAGGAGAGCGTGTTTGCCAGCTGTCAGTCTTCACTGCACATACTCCATCACTCTTTCCATCACATACACAAACTCATATACAGACTTGCATGCTTTTTCCCCATAACGCTCTGAGTAATATCAGTCTGCACGAACTGTACCCAAGCATCTAACCTGACAGGGTGAGAGACCAAGTGTACATGAATTCACCTCCTGTTAAAATAAACTAGGGTTGTTTGAGCATGTGTGTCGAGGGAATTTTACATAAATTGTTTCATGAAAATTACATTTTTTGTTGTATGTGTGT
This sequence comes from Scardinius erythrophthalmus, assembly GCF_964197995.2. Classification (NCBI taxonomy): domain Eukaryota; kingdom Metazoa; phylum Chordata; class Actinopteri; order Cypriniformes; family Leuciscidae; genus Scardinius; species Scardinius erythrophthalmus. Next base: position 28,101,172 of record NC_138226.1, on the reverse strand, counting down.
GAGGAAAGGAGTGTTTTTTCCCTCTTTCTCTCTGTGGTTATGTTACACTTGTAAACATGCATTATACAGATGTGTTATGACCAGTCCAATATGCTTTAGCAACTACCTATTGTACATCTGCATTATCACTGCAGTAAGCAGAATTTGAACAATGTATATGCTGATGACCCAACCTCACAAAACCCCAGTACTGTCACCATGGTGACTGATTGATGCAATTGCACTTGCAAAGTGTCCAAATCACAGTTCATCATGCTTATGCCGACCTTGCTTTTGTGTGCCAGCTGTGACTCAGGTGGACGTGTTCAGAAAGCAGCCTCGTCATTGGCTGAGGTGCGGCATGGTTGTCCTGGTGAATCAGGAACTGACAGTGCTGTAAGCTAGTGGTGAAGACTGACAGTGATTTTTGTGGCTTGAAATGACCAACAGGTGAACGAGTCTGTCTTTATTAAACTGCAATAACCCCTTTGAATGCTCAGGAATCTTAGGATGTGAGATCACCTCCCTCCCCCAACTGTCTGAATGTGAGATGTAAAACACAAAGCTATAAAAATGTGGAAATTGCTTTTTCTTGTTTCTTTGTTGCTTTCTTTTCTGGGTTGACATTGGCATGACAGTTCTATATGCAAGCAGTTCATATTTCTACATGGAAGGCCGATTTCTAGAATATTCTGTTTCTATTTCTAGAATATATCAAACGATTATGTTTGTTTATTGGTTATTTCAGTCATTTGCATCATATACACTACCAGTCAAAAGTTTAGAATAATTCCGATTTTTAAATGTTTTTAAAGGGACAATATGTAGCTTTTTAGGTATTTTATTATCTAAAATCAATATTTGTATTCATAAATATGCCCTCAATGGTATACAAATACCTATGCCAATGATCAGACTAATCCTTGTAAACGAAGAATTTATTATCTTTATATACATGGGACGGGTAGGTCCACGGAGGCTTCCAAGTAGTTCCGCCATCTTGAAAAACTATAATAGCAGAGAGGGACAAAAAGTACTAGGCCAACGCGTTTCCACAACGCGTTTCGTTCAGAACCAGCGTCACGTGACTGAAGCCAGCAGAAGCGGAGGTGCAGAGCAGTGAGAGGTGCTTGTCACTGCCCCGGCAAGTTTAAAAGGATGCACTGCACGGTTATTTATACACCGTTCATTCATACATACATATGAGTCACAGGATAAGGAGTCCTCGTCGTCGAAAAAGTCCAAAATAGACCGCAAAAGGAAACGTGACCGGAGATTACAAAAACAAGGGTTAATGTCGGGATAGCTAATGCAGGAGAAAGCTTTCAAAAGAGACCCTGAAGTTGCCTGCTTTCTTCTCGACAGGTAAGTCAATGTTACGGTCTTAATTACAAGCTTATTTTTCATTGCTTTGTTGTGAACTTTATTATATAGACAGTAGAACATTTATAGTTATATCTATTTATCTATTCTATTCATAGTAAGTTAAACAGGCTCTTTGATGAATAGCAGCTATTGAGTAAAGGAACGTTAGAGAAGGCACGGATGATGATGATATCTAACAATGCACGTACTTCAAAAATATAACGAATAAAGGCGCCATTACTACTAACTACCATAGTTAATGTTTTTCACAGTCAGTAATTTATACTGTAACATTCTTTTTTTCGTTGATTCAAGTTTCAGTTTGTTTTAAATAACAAACCTGTTCACCCGAAGGAAAACTCGAAGTGCTATTATAAGACATCCTGTCATAGCTTTTTGGTACATAACGGCAACCGTTGATGCAATGCGCATTTGGAAAAGTGAGGCGCTGGAGAGCATTATTCGTTTGAATGCAAAATACAATTTCACCACTAGATGGGAGAAATTCCCACTTAGTGTCCCTTTAAAAGAAGTCTCTTCTGCTCATCAAGTCTGAATTTATTTGATCAAAAATACAGTAAAAAACTTAAAACAGTTTTGAAAATTTATGAGGAGCTGTGAAAATTACATGATATAGGACTTTTATATAGTGCTTGCCACTGTAACTGTAAATCTATATCCCTCATTTCCTTGTTTTCTTCCGTGTTAAATTCAATATGCATCTAACCCGACTAATAACTATTATATTATAGAATTTGACAACAACAGATGGGATCATGATAAAACACACAAACAATGCCTACAAATAAGTTATGTGACAATTACTGTATAAAAATAAAAATATTGATATATTTTGAAATTATGCTGTTTGGAACTTGACTGGCATGTTATGGGGAAACATACGAGTATTTCTGAATATTCATACATATTCATACATTCATACATATACATATGTATCTTGAGTGGTTTCTGAGCTGTAGTGCCGTAACCTTTATGTACAGATCAGCTCTGATCTCAGAGGGTAATTCTTGCTCCTCCTGCCTCAATCACATGCTCCCCTATTTCCGTCTGTTCGACTTCCTCCAGAGGAATCAGCAGCCTCTTTTTGGCTTCCCCCATTAACACAGTCTCTGCCAAATCATTTGCAATGATTTGAATATTGTATCACTGCAGCTATACTCAATTTGCAGCTGCAGAGTGTGAGAGACACTTATACAATGAATTTGACTAAATATTACATACAGAGAGAGAGAGAGAGAGAGAGAGAGAGAGAGAGAGAGAGTCACTATATATCATAACTATATGATCTCACTGTATTAAGACAGGAATTGGAATCACATAGTCCTTGAGCACCACCTGCTGATAAGATGTTTTCAAAGAACATGTGAGATGATGATGATGATGATGATGATGATGATGATGATGATAATAATAATAATAATAATAATAATAATAATGAAACTGTTCTTCGCCATGCCAATAATATCAAAATGTTCAAATATCAGCCAATCTGTCTATTTAATAATTATTATAATCCACAAAATCATTTATAACATGTTTGGACTGGATTATGTATGTATGAATGAATGAATGAATGAATGAATGAATGAATGAATGAATGAGACATTAAATAGTGCTTTCATATGTACTACTGTACACCCAAAGCACTTTACAATCATATCAGGGGATCTCTCCTCAATCACTACCAATGTACAGCATCCACGGCATCCACAGTACAACAGCACCAGTGCGCTTACCACACACTAGCTATAGGTGGAGAGGAGAGAGTGATAGAGCCAATTCAATGGAGGGGGATTATTAGGAGGCCATGATTGTCAAGGACCAATGGATTGAATTTGGCCAGGACACCGGGGTTACACTCCTCTTTATGAGAAGTGCCATGGGATTTTTAATGACCAGAGAGTCAGGACCTCGGTTTAACGTCTCATCTGAAGGATTATGACCAACAGTGATTGATTAAGGTAAAATTGGCTAAATATTTCTTCCATAGCAGCATTCTGTTATTTTTATTTCTAAGCAACAAAGCTTAGACCATCATTAGAAAATGGCAATCAGTTACAATCAATTTTTTATTCTTTTAAATTCATTGTTATTATTTCTTCATTTAGTTTTTTGTCTGAAAAACGATTAAGACTCAAACATAAAAAATCTGACTTGCAACATACAAGGGCACAAATATCACTCATATAGAATGTTTTAGCCTTTCTGGCAAATTGTTAACCTGCAGCTCCACCTGCTGGCTTGGCTGTTTGCTGCACAGTCATTGTATTGAGTATTTTTCTATATCAAGCTTCTAAGGAGGATTCACATTTTATTTAATAATTTATTTTTGGGTAAAATTAGAATTAAAATTAAAATTTAAAGACTCATGAATGACCACATTTATTTTCTCCTGCCTTGTTGTAGGCCTATTTCCCTAATAAAACAGAGCTTTTGGTAGGGACATTTTGAATGGCATGTCTAATAAAAAAAATGCACAATAGCCTTTATTTTATGTGCTATACAGTTGCAGGAGGTAATAGGGTTTAAAATACATTTTCATTCTACAGAACATTTGAGTGGATACAAATCTGTTTACACCCCTGAACAACATGAATTATCAATGTTTTGATAGAGAACATCTTTATATTTTTAAATGTGTAGGCTACATCAAAGTGAATTCTGTAAACTTTTAGTTGTTGGCCAATACTAGAATATAGATGATCTCAGAGAATCAGACATAAACTGCTAGGGCTTTCGGGATTGGATCAATCCAGCAGAAACCTCAAGAACGGAAGCAGAAATCTAGCTTGGGATCAGAATGCACAAACAATGTCTCAGCTTGGATGCAGATACTTGCAATGCATATGTTTGCCAGTAGATGTCAGTGAATGAAAGCATAAAAACATATTAGAGGTTATTTTAGTTGCTTTATCAGTTAAGCAAGAGAAGATTAATCTTTTTTTCCACAAAACACTATTTCAGGATTTCATGGCACTCTGTAATATTATTCGGCATTAATAGAATAGAACACAGTCTTCAGTGTCACTTGAATGAGATATTTGGTCATTATTAGAATTGAACAACAACAACAACAACAACAACAACAACAACAACAACAACAACAACAACAAAAAGCCTATTCGGCAAATCATTTCAAGGATGCCATTTACATTTGCTAGCTTTTGATCTGACTGTAGTCTTTGGTTTGGCACTTTCATTCTTTATTGTTTTTCTGGGACTTTTAATACTAAGCAAATGAACAGAAACCTTTTTGCATTTCAAGACATTTATTATGTTTATTAAGCTGTTTTCCTTGTGTTGACTGTTGGTTGCTCCGATGTGGGTGATTTCAGGTTTTATTAGCCTCGTGGGGACATTTAGTCCCAACAATCTAGGTAAAACCTGACTCAGACTCGCGTACACATATTTACACTTATTTGTTTCATTATATTAGTGAAGATGCATCTCATAGACTTCCATTGTTTTTATTTCTGGTTAATGATACAGTTGATTATATTCCACAATTATGGACACCCCTTCACTAATGCTTTGTGCAGCCTCCCTTTGGCAAGATAACAGCTCTGGATCTTCTCCTATAATGCATAACCAGGTTGATGAACATATGACAAAGAGATCTGAGACATTCCTCAATACAAAATCTCTCAAGATCCTTCAGATTCATAGGTCCATGCTTGTGGTCTCTTTTCTTCTGTTCATCTCACAAGTTTTTAGTAAGGGGATAGGGACTGCTATGTCCATGGCAAGTTGGCAACACCTTCATTCTGTGGTCCGTAGAGACGCACTGATTGGCTGATTCTGATTTCTATTTTTATTTTTTTTTTGTAAGTGTGACCTGTCAATACAGATTTTTGCAGATTCCGATTTTCTTTCTAAGAACTATAATTGACTAACTTTTCCTCAATGCAAAATTTTATTTTCATAATAAAATAAAACATTGAACATTACAATTTTCCCTTAACTGCACTAAGTTATATGATCTTATTTCACTTAAACAACTCTCTAAATAAAGTGCTCTGTGACTGTCTGGAAAGAGGTAGAAATGACAATTAACTGAAAATGAGTTGCTTATGTAAGATGTCCAAATCAGTTGTAAAACTGATTGCTGCTTCATGATCGGCTTGTAACAGGCTGCATGGGTGACATGACATGAGATTAAACAACTCGGGTAACGCAAATTTGGAAAAGTGCCACCTACTCTGTATTGAGTATTTTGGGCTGAGGTAATTTAACAGATTTCTGAAGCCTCTGTCCTCAACTATTGAGAACAGCTGGACATTCAGGGCCATGAATTCCATAATTTTCCTCATAAATGCGTTGGTCTTTTCACTGCTAATACCAAGGAAAGATAGGAGAGGCTGCTAACTTGTGGCTGGCTATGAATTGCTTTAGCCACTCTTCAAACTGGGCATGTTCAGCTAGGTGATGGCATTTTAACTGTTCCGAACATTTTCGTGGTGTTTCGCGATTCCTTGAATTTCCCTGTTTGCCTGTGTCTTGGACTCTGCGGAATGCGGAAAAATGGAAAAATGGACTGATTCCGGTCCCTGGCTAGTCAATCGGTGCATCTCTAGTGTCCAGTTAATTGTTCTGTTGTCTATTTTAAGATGTGCTTTGGATCATTGTCATGTTGGTAGATCCAACAACGGCCCAGTTTAAGCTTCCTGACTGGGTAGGTCAGGTGCTCATTTAATATCTGCTGGTACTTTTTGAAGTTTATGATACTGTGTATCCTAACAAGTTTTCCAGGGTCTTTGGAAGAAAATTAGCCCCACAGCATTAAAGATCCATCACCATACTTCACAGTTGTGATGGCTGTACTTTTCTACATGGCTATGTTTCTGTCCATGCCAAACCCACCTCTGATGTTTTTGCAAAAATCTTTATTTTGATTTCACCAGACCATAAAACCCATAAATCCCACTGAAAGTTCCAGTAACGCCTGGCAAACTTCAGGTGGATGGGTTTGCTCTTTGGTCAAAGGCTTTTTTTTTTATTGCAGCCTTCCCAAACAAGTTGTGGTTATTTAGGTGAGGTCTGCTTATGCTTTTGGAGACTTTTTGACCCCAAGACTAGTGTCTGCAGTTCTCCAACTTTCATCCTTACAGTCTGTTTGGCGACTCGAACCATTCCCCTCAGTTCATGTGGGGCCAATAAAGACACACGTCCTGTTACAGGTAGATTGTTAACATCTACAGTTGATTTAAACTTCTCAATTATTGCCCAGATAGTGGAAATGAGTATTCCAATAATTAAACTATTATCTTGTCGTGATTTCATGGTTGCAGCTCAACAACCTTTAGTCACACATCATTACTGTAATCTCAGGTCTTTCCTATTTTGATGGATGACTATAGGAATTTGGCCTCTTTGTCACTTCATATTTAGAGCCCAGTGAAACAGGAAGTCATGATGCATCACTTCAGTGTTCATGACCACTAAGGTAACTTAAAAACATATGAATGGGGACATATTTCAGTTAAGTTTATACTAACTACTAATTTGTATGGGTGCCAATGATTGTGGAATACATATTTATTTTATTTTTTCTTTGAGCTATTTAACTTTAATTAAATGGTTATATTTTTGTGAATATTTGGAATAAAAGACAAGGAGTAATTGCCAAAACAAAATTTTAGTCAGTTTTGCTCATATATTTACCAAGGGTGCCAATATTTGTGGAGCCCACTGTATTTTGCATTGTCTAACCTGACCTCTACCCCTAAACATAATCGTCACAGTGAAACACTAGTTTTAAATATGATTGCACCGTTTTATAAGCCTTTTTAACTGGCTCATTATTTTGGTGTTCAACAGGCTTCAGTATATTAGTGAGGACATTTTTGAATATTGAGGGCATTTTGAATCTCACAGACATACATATAGTCAAACTATACTATACACACACACACGCACACACGCACGCACGCACACACACACACACACATTTTCATTCTCTCAGCACAGTGCTCTAAAATTGCTGGTTGTGCAATTTTGTGCTGTTAAACAGAAAAAACTAATACTGTATGGCAGATGATGTAATTTCAATGTCAGAATACTACAGTATTCTAAAATCAAAATAGCGTGAGCTGTGCTGCTTGACATTGATTAAGAGGCAAAATGTGGGGGAAAAGTGCTGATAACAATGGCATTTCAAAAAATTGAAGAGGTACAGGAAACATCTATTATTAAAATCCTGAGCAGGTAGGAAGACAGCTCTGCGGAGAAATAATGTCTCTCAGTGCAATTACTTATTTATCATATCTTTATTCTGAAGAGCATTTCTTTCACTTCAATAGAATGTCATAAAGAATTCCATTTTATTTTGGCTAGAGTAAGCAGTCAGCGCTCAGCTCTCTGAGCACCGAATACTAATCATATGGGGCCACATCTGCTCACTCGCCTGTAAAATGTCGCTTAGTGCACTGATTAAAAACACTGTGAGTCTCGGTTCGTTTGACTATAGGTTCACCTGCGACATTCCGTCATAAAATTACTTACTGGATATACCAATCCGTGCAACAATACAAGAGGAGATGTGTAGCTGAATCATGCGAGAAACTCCCATCAGCAGTGCCACGTGACAGATGAGTTTGCCCGTGGATATGACTCTCTCCTCAATCTTTTTTCTGCCAGACCAGACATGCTGATTCTTCAAGGGAAGGGGAGTCATGAGAGTCTGTCACTAATAGACATGTACATCATTCATTAGCAGAGAGTATGGCTCTTTCTCCCTCTGGTTTCCTCCTTCAAAATCCCATTTATGCTCTTTTCTCCTCTTAGTCTCAAGTATTTGAACTTGTACCAGGCTGATGGAGAATCTGTAATTGGAGGTGAGCTCTTTATTTACAGCAAAAGCAAGTCCCGGTGGAGAGTACACCATAACTGTGAACTTTACCCAGTGGGTATTTAGTGCGCAGACTGCTGTAATAACATGATGCGACTCCTGCTTGGAAGTGAACCAATTACTTTTGAAACTTCAGCATGAGGCTAAATAATGTCAACATAAATCTTCAGTGGTTGAGTTAATTTTATATATATATTTCTTTATGTACGTAATTATGCAGGAAATAATAAACATGAACATATATCTGAGATTATTAGTAGAAATAGTCAATAGAAATAGTTATATTACAATTGTCACAGTTTTGTTTCTGTCTGAGTCTTGTTTTCATTTAGTCACATCTTCCTTTGTTCTGTTTTCCTGCCACTCCTTGGTTTCCACGGTAACCTTCGTTAGTTCATCTGTCACACCTGTTTCCTCATTAGTCTTGTCAACTGTGTCTCCTTTCCCTGATCTGTTTCCCTTTGTATTTAAGCCCTGTGTGTTACCTTGTTTATTGTCTGATCTATGTCGTATTAAGTGTGTGTGAACCTTCTGCCCATCTTCTATGTACCTGTATGATTTATATTATGAGAAAAAGTTTGCATTGGAACTTTTGACACTTCTTCTGCCTGCACCACACTGTGACAACAATATTATTTACAATAATATTACTTTTACTATTTTGCATACTGTATTAAAGTCAGTGACAATATAAGTGACAGTATAAATGATTTAATATAAAGCTTCATATCTTAAAATCCATACGCAGTCAGCAATAATTTGTGAAGCATTTGTTATTTCCTGATGTCTTTTTGTTGACCAATTGGAGATCTTGGAAACCGTTAAAAGCTACAGGTCAGCTCAAGTTATATTTCTTTTTATTAGCATGAGTTTGCATTTGAATTAAGTGTTATATTGTTGAGCTAATTATTCATTTAACCAACGTTTAAGTTTTCATCTTTACTGCTTCTAAATAAATAATGTTAATGAAAACACTGTTGAATCATTTACAGTTACTGTGTGAATAAAATTAATATTATATAACACAACTTAATTACATTACCACCGTGAATAACTGAAGGCGAAATTAAGTTGAATGGGCATGCCTTATAAAGCGCATGCCTCGATTCAGATTTCAGAAGAATCATTTTGATATTTGTAATACAAAAGCTGAGGTGTCATTTCCATCAGATGATCTGATATTCGCAACTGTATAATGAAGATAAATGTAACTTTTAATAAGCATGGGAAATTCCTGACTTTGAACAAATAACCATTTAAATGTGTAAAACGTTTGCCTTGTATAGCCTTCTGGTATCAAAACGCTAACTTAATGTTTTCTCAATTAAAATCAGATGATTTCCTATTAATTCAATGGAATGTGAGGGAATAGGGGATACCAATATGGCCTTGCGGTGGCTTCACTTTTTATGACATCATTATATAGATCAGTGGTGGCAACAGCTGCCAAATATTTCACTTTAAATTGTTATTCCATGAATAGAAGAGACATTTAAAATGGACACTCTTCTCACAACAGAAATATCAATGACTTCTAAAACATTATAAAAATGACAAACAAGATTAAGTTTCCTTCAGGTAAAGCGGGAAAAAAATTATACATGGATCAGATTTAATCTTGACATAATTTGAAGAAATATAAAAAGACAACTCAGGTGCCTCATGTTTCTTTCTCACTAAAACTGTTTATTTTAAACACTTTACTTTGAAAAATGAAAGTGACAAAAGCAATCTCATGTACTTGTTTGGACACGGTAATCAAAGTTTCAATATATCACCTGCTAACAACATCATAATGTTTATGCAAGATTGAGAAAATATGTGCTATGTATACAACAAAAGAAACCCTGACATCTGTTGTAATACGTAAGTTGTGTGAGACTCTGATGTAAACTAAACAGATAACAGTTGACTAAAGAGCATCTCAACTCAGGCAACCTACATGCTTTGAGCGTTGCATCTGCTGGGATTTTAATTTGTTGTGTTGGAAAGCTGCATATTTGGTGTGTTCAAATCACCCCTCCTTCCTCCACACAATTTTCTCGCTCAATGCAAAATCTCTAAATGTTGATGGCAAGCAGGACGAGGCCGAGGGCCGTGAGAGACCGCTGTGAGAACGATGGCGTGATTACTTATTTGCGTCACCTGTGCGCCGCACCGGTCAGGAGCTTCGGAATCATAAAAGGAGAGAGGACCAGGCCTGGACTTTTTCATTATGTTTTGTTTATGTGTGTGCGGCAGTCGTCCGTGAGGGGATGCCACTTTTACTTTCGTTTTGTGTTTTTATTTGAAAGTTTGCCGGTTTCCACCTCCTTCTTCCCTTGAACTACTAACATTGCTACAATAACATTACTGTACACAGAATGTAACATGTCTATGCCAAAAACATTAGAGAAAATGGCCAATGACAAAAGCTCATGCACACATTCACTCCTTTACCGGTATTCAAACACTCACAACTAAACACACAACTGCATGATTTATCTGCAGTGCTTATTAAAAACCTTCAGGGACAAGCTGGTTTGTTTCTGTCTGGCTTTGCATCTGTGCACGTCATGATCTGAGGTCAGATTTCTGAGGTCAGAGAGATCGCTGGGCATAGACATGTGCTTCGAGAGCTGGCAAAATCGAGCGGCGTGTTTTAGACACATAGCACAGCCATCATAGTCACAGTCTCTAAACATACAAGACTTTCCCTGAAGTCTTAACTCTCAAGGGCATGTTTACAGTTTTATAACTGTGGAGTTCTCAATAATGAAATACAGTGCTGTTTAGAAATTTATTAGGACTCCACCAGGGTGGAATTTTTTGCTTCATACTATGGCTTTGTACACGACAGCACAGCAAAACAGACTCCCCGTTAACATGCCGTTTTGTTTGCATTGTAAAGGACAGCAGACTGATGATGTAGAAGACCTCTCATAAAACCACAGCGTATTTTAAAACAATATAGGACATGGAACAAGTATTAGCATTAAATGTGTTTATTAGAATGTCAAAAATGTTTTAGTGTAATGCAACAAAGAGCAACAGTAAATGTTATTATTTTTCAAATAATGTATTATATATATATATATATATATATATATATATATATATATATATATATATATATATATATATATATATATATACAGTATATGTTATATATACAGTATATGTTATATATACAGTATATGTTACCGGCAAAGTGTGTAATCCGCCATTCTATAGAATGCCTAGGTAATGTATAGAATTAGGTAATGTAAAACCATCAGGCATTCTATACATTGCCTAGGCATTCTATACAATACCGGGATTTCACACTTTGCCGGTAACACACACACACACATATATATGTATATATATATACTGTATATATATGTATGTATATATATATATATATATATATATATATATATATATATATATATATATATATATATATTAAATAACCATGTTTAATACAGTAGCTTAATTCCTGGTAAATAACTATATTACCCATAATGCCTGAGTGAGATTTAAAACTGTTACCATTGAAGATTAAAATGATCTCCATAGATTGAAACTATATTCATATATATTTAAATTATCAAGCGTAGCGTCAGTTTTGGTACTGTAGGTCACGTCAGTCAAGCTCGCATCAGCTGACTCTCAGCTGATCCACATCTACCTATAGGAATACGACACCCATCATAGCATTTATAAGCTCCTTCAGTATTATCAGCAGCTATCAGCTAATCATCCTCCTCCAGCCCCAGCTCCTCCTCTGCATCCGGTCAGGATTTGGCATTCTAAAATTCCTAAAATTTTGAAGTAATGATATCTGCAATATATTCATGTTGGATATCTGTTCTGTTTACCCTAAGGGGGTTATTGCTGCTCTCCCTGCTCTTGTCCATGCCAGGCTGCATGGATGCGCACGGAGTTCTTGCCTAAAACAGAATCATACCGCCAATCCAACCTGTATGCTAACTGTCAATCGTATTTGGCGATGGTGGTCTTGACAGAAATGATTTTTTTTAAATTTTCAACTTTCCGTTGAACTTTATTTTAAGGTGTCCTTGTTACAGTTTAATTATACATTTATGTACTGAGGGTAACACTTTATTTTACAGTGTCCTTGTTACATATGTTGCATGTAATTACCATAGTAATAACAGTAAATTATGCATAATTACATGCAACTAACCCTCAACCAAATCCTAATCCAACCCTAACCCTATAGTAAGTACATGTAGTTGCTTAATATCACTCAGTACTTAAATTTATAATTACAGTGTAACAATAACACCTTAAAATAAAGTGTAACTGTACTGAGGAATATTAATTAACAACATGTGCCTACATGTAAGGTTTAGGGTAAATTTTGGTTTAGGGTTAGTTATTACTATAGTAACTGCATGCAACGTGTAACAAGGACACTGTAAAATAAAGTGTTACAAAACTTTCTTTAGTGTGTAATGTTGCTGTTTGAGCAATAAAACGGTCTGCTAAGCTACAAAGCACAAAGACAAAATCTCTACATCAGTAATCACTGTTTCTGAACTCATTGAAACCCCTTGATTGTATAGTCTTGAGTTTTCTTTCAGGAACATACACGTCACAATATTCCTCATTTAAATAATTCCAGCCCGAGGCATACCCAAAAAAGGGGGAGAGGCCTGGTTCAGTTGCGTTAGCACTAGCAGTGTGTTGAAACTTGCAGTTATGTTAAGGACATTTTCGAAACGCGCTCAAAACGATTGACCAGTCACAACACACTGGTCCAGTCGACCAATCAAAGCACATTGCGCATTTCGGAAGGAGGGGCTTCATAGAAACATGAACTAAATAGAGTATTACTAACAGACTGAAAAGAGAGGTACTTCAATAATGTAAAATATGTGGAAAAATAATGTTTTTTGAGCATTCAAGCCTGAAAAATATTAGCCTTGAGCTCTGAACTTCTCAACAAAAAATATTGAATTCTATTTACTCACTTGCCATTTCACAGATGTTCTTTAAAAAAAGGCTTATGCAACATTAATTGCATATACAGTCCCAAGGGCTGAACTGGGCTGAAGTGCCTTGATCAAAGGCACATTGCTGATACAGAGCTTGATTATCACAGTAACTCTCACTTCCTTGTCACCTTCAAATGAACCGTTAGCAGCCTAGGCCATCAACCACAAGGAATGCATGACCTGGATTACACTTTAATCAGTCAGCTCCCGTCCCATCATATATCAGACACTGTTGTACAGGTCTCTGATGGAGTCACGTTTGATTTAAAGCCTAAATTAAAGCTTTGTGATTCCAAAGTAATTTCTCAACCATTTCGTTCTTGGTTGCCATGGTGCTAACATTTAGGAGCATGATGACTTACAGCTCATGGCCCTGTGTGCAGGGCAATCTGTGATGAAACCAGTGAACAGAGCATCATTAGAAAGGGATAAACCGCTTTCCCTGCTGATGACACAGTCCACTCAACCGCCTCTAGGAAGTCAGAGATAAGGACAAGGGTCACAAAAAAGGCCAACATGAAGTTAATAGCACACACACAGTAGCATTCCAAAGTGTGTTAAAAATTCATGATCTCATTCAAGCGTTTCCGTGTAAGTGTAAGTGAAGACTGACAGTTTCCTTTTCACAGTTGTCAAGGATCATCACTGATCCTTGACAAGAAACATGTTCCACAACTTCACCTGCCATTAGCTTTGAAAACAGCAGCTTTTCCATTTCCATTTGGATGAGTGATGATCAATAGAACACATTTTACATTTTCATTTGATTTTTAGCTTTATTTGATGTTTTGATGTAGCCAATCACAGACATGACTCTCTTGATAGTTTAATAACAATTACAAAATAATCAAATAAAGCATAATTCTTTACCTTTTGCAACTTGGAAGGGTTCAATTTGAGCAGATGCTTCTTTTTTTTTTTACCATCATCGCTGTCAGAGCTGTTTTCCCCAGTACATTCCGCAACTGGCTCATATTCACGATATCAGCCATATTCTCAAAACAATTGTTTCCAATGTCTTCAAAATCAATATTCTTATCGCCTTCAGCTTCTTCACCAGATCCACCATCAAGTGACAGTGACACTAATATCTGATTGCGTTCAGTATGCTCTGCAGTAAATCACTGAGCCATTTCAAGTTTTGCTGATGATACATATTTCATACAGTATTTTTTTTTTGCTTTATGTCTGCGGTAATTATGAGAAAAAACATCACACCATCATTTTGTATCAGACATTTCCACCTTGAGGAATAAAGGTGAACTGGACTTTAGTCATCAGAGATTCAGTTATGTCACAGTGTCTGGTTTGTGTTTCCTGGGTCACCACTAGAGGTCCTCTTTCCCCACGGTGTCATTCACTCTTACTACATTTCCCATCATCCTGTTCTGTCACTCATTGTATCATTGCACACAGCTGTTTCCCGTCACCTCATTAGTATCTGTGTATATATACCCTGGTTGTTTCAGTGTTTGTCACGGAGTCCTTGTTTAATGTTACAACACTTCCTGAGGTCTATTTCTTGCTTGTTTCTCGTTTGTTTCTTGTTTTGTTCTTGTTTTGGATTGCCTGTATGGTTTTGACCCTTGCCTGGACTGGATTTACGAATTACGGATTACCTAATAAATATTGCGATTGGATCTACCTTTTCCCTGTGTGTGTATCGTGACAGAAGGACTCCGTCAACACAAGATCCAGCGGTATGTTTTTTAATGTCTCGTCCCCAGCCACCGAGCGGGCGAAAAGATAATTTTTTGAGGGGACCCGGTTGGTCAAATTTCGCGGGACCCGCGGAGGCCGCAGTGGAGGAGGTGGTCGAGAGGAATCCCGACACCATTCTCCACTCTGGCCCCTCTTCGACCCTGGGTTGGTGATGTCCAGCCCAGGGCCCCATTCGCCACTGGTTCCGTCCAGCACAAAGCCAGTTCCGGTGGTCCCAGTTCCGGTGGCCCCGAAACGGAGGAGGAGAAGGAAGATTTCCTCCATGCCTGTTCCGGTGGTCCCAGTTCCGGTGATCCCAAATCCAGTGGTCCCAGTTCCGGTGGTCCTGAGTCCGGTGGTCCCAGTTCCGGTGGTCCCAGAACTCCCCATCATCAGTCCTGCCAGGAAGGCCGTGTTCCTCTTCTATGCAGTGGCGGTACTGCATGCGTGGAGGAGACACAGCGCGCCTGCCGAGCCTGTGTCTTCGGACAAGAGGGCCATCGCCGAGCCTGTGTCTTCGGACAAGATGGCCGCCGCCGAGCCTGTTCACGTCACGCCTGCCGAGCCTGTGTCTTCGGACAAGATGGCCCAGCCCGAGACTGTTCACGTCACGTCTGCCGATCCAGAGACTGTTCACGTCACGTCTGCCGATCCAGAGACTGTTCACGTCACGTCTGCCGATCCAGAGACTGTTCACGTCACGTCTGCCGATCCAGAGACTGTTCCTGTGCCGGAGGCTGTACCTGTCAGCTCTGCCACGGCCAAGAGGGCTGTCTTCTGGGCTGTGTGTGTATCGTGACAAGTTATTGTTGTCCAGGAAAAAAAATTAAAAATACTAACACTATTACATACCTCGGGTCGCTAGAGACCCTATACACTTTTTACCAAAAAAATTAATTATTATAATAATTATATATATATATATATATATATATATATTTATTTATTTATTTATTATTAGTTATATATTAGAAAACAAACATTCTTTTATCATTTTCTTCTTTCACCAGTTTCTGTGCCTACTCATTCTTTTATCAGTTTCTGTGACCAAACACAGGTGAATACCTCTGAGCATGTTAAACAGATTCATCACCATTCATTTCTTCCGTTCTAGAGTCTGTGGTTTTTGTCCCAGTGCTCAGCACAAACGTCATCATGATGCTGATGGCTTCTCTAAAGCTAAACATGATTCATGGTAATGCTTTTTTCATGGTCTGTATCTCCCTAAGGTGCTGAACAAATGATTAAAAAAGTCATCTGATGATGACTCAAAATAAAATATTTCTTTTGAAGTACAAAACTATTTGTCATAAATATAGATAATCTGAAATATTATGATGTAGTGACCTTTCAAAAAGTCATTGTATCCACCATTCATAAGTCACAGAGAATTCAGCCCTGATTTCTCTTTGTGCAATCCTCAACAGAGACTACAACCTACACAATCCTCTGTGCTGGAATGACGCATCAGCCTCTCGTGTCTATAGGATTTATCCTCAAATATATTTCAACATTTACTGCTGCTTTAGGCTTTTATAGTAGGTTAAACAAGGCAATACGGCATCACATACATCACCATTCATCCCCCTCTTTTATTTAAAAACAAAGTTTTAAAATAATGTTGCTTTAATTTTTCATATATCATATTGTTTCTATTGTTTGTTTATATATATATATATATATATATATATATATATATATATATATATATATATATATATATATATATATATATATATATATACATACAACAACATTTATTATTCAATGCACAGTCAAACTTAAAGCTGCAGTCCTTAACTTTTTTTGTGTTAAAAAAGTAAAAAAAAAAGTATATATTATATATATATATATATATATATATATATATATATATATATATATATATATATATATATATATATATATAATGAGTGAGTACATCATGGATACATTTTCCAAACCGTGTTTTTGTCTTATCCTGAATCACTATGGTTCAGACTATCTTACACTGGTAGTGTCGGCACCGCTGCAGAGTAGCCCAGTACCTGCATGACTTGTCATAGACACAAACAGAGAGAAGTAGCTCCAGCTACAATGTTCTTCCGCAAGACGTAATGTTTATTAACCGCTAGAGCACCAAAAGTTACGGATTGCAGCTTTACATGCTTGAAAGGATTTTCTCACACAGAAGTCATTTTCAAACAATCAGCTTTCTGTTGGTCAGAATGGAGAATTCATCCATATTAATATATGTGAAAAGAGCATGTAATGTCAAAGTGCTCTCCATCCACACTAGCATTTTCAAGCATTTTCCAAAAGTTGCTCTTTCACTCTGAAACATCTGAAAACAATTCACTCACCTATCTGCACATGCGTAACATGTAATAAAAGCTCACTAAGATGATACCAAGAGACCAGACATAATAAAGTTTTGATGTCATTCTTCTGGCATGTTCAATTTATTAACAAAATATCCCTCCACTCACTGGTGCATCCAGGTCACTCTCAAAAATTGTCATCCTACGAATGGTCTGATATGCAATTATAATGTTTTTCTGGAGGCTAGCACTTGTTAGTAAATTTTCTGTCATTTTTGGTATACAATATGAAGATAGTACAAAGTAACATTTATCTTGAACAAGACTATACAAAACAAGAAAATGAGAAACAGAATTGAGCACATAAAACACAAAACCTTTACATCTTGATTAGAAATAGCAGTTGAGCTTGTAGCACTAAAGCAGAATATATCAATACATGCTAAAGTCACCATGAAATCAAAATCGACAATTCTAATTTTTTTGATGGAATATTGTAATATTTTTATAAATGATTTATCCGTACACATATTTTATATATATATATATATATATATATATATATATATATATATATATATATATATATATATTCATGTTTTCCTCATAATCTTGAATCAAAATAACTTCCTCTCCCTCTTGCAGCGACATCTATTCTCTTCTCTGATGATGTGTTTACTGGATCAACCTGTCACTCCCATCAACAACCACAACCATCCAATCAATTCATGTTTGACAAAAAGTCCCATCCTTAATTTTTTTTTGCTTAATATGCCGTTTCACTCAGATACATACCTGTCAACATTTGGATACCAAAATACGGGAAATCTGAACGCGGGGGGGGGGGGGGGGGGGGGGTTAGAGGCAGGCTAAATAGACATTAATTGCGCAGATATTAACATAAATAAATACATACATACTATTCAATTAAAATAAACATAAGACTTATTCATGTTTCTTTCTTTATTTTTATCAATTGCAACAATTAACTACATTAATTAATCACGATTAATTGCCATTAAAAAACTTACATTTTATAATGTAATAATTTCACAATTAATCTCCAAATTAATGTAGAAAAACATAAAACAGTATATTTTAAATATTTGTCTAACAGGTAGGAAAAATATACAGAAATTGAAGTTATCAAACAGTTTGCACTGCATACAATTTAAATTGTACATAGATTAATCCTTATTAAAGTAAAAAAAGATCTTTAGTCAAGAGCAGTGAGTGCTTTTCTCTGTTACCTTAACCTTTGTTCTTTGATTAACTTTACTGACAGAAAGCTTTATTGGCTACTGTCTCTTTAAAAACAGCCGCTGACGGATCTCACACGCGTCTCATTCTCTCACAACTCTTTACTTTCATTTACGACTTTTTTTTTTTTTAACTAATAGACTGCTCAGACTGTTCTTATGAGGATACTCGACAAAACGGACATTTTGACATAATTGCGTGTGTTAATGCCATCTCTCTCATGTTCACCCATCCTCGGATGCTGCTGTTCTTTGCGCGATTTTTTCCCCCAAACTACTTCAGTGGAAATCCCGCCCTGCAGCCGATTCTAAAGATTTTATTGGTCATGTGAATCGCAGTACTGATTGCCTACACCAAACACTGACCCCTAAACCTACCCGTCATTGTAACCTTAACCAATGAAATTAGCTGTAGGGCGGGATTTCCGCTTAACTGGTTTGCGCCCTTTGGGATTTTTTTAAAAAAAATTATAGAAAGATTAAAAATACGGGAGAAATACGGGAAATTATTTAAACGGGATGATAGCGGGATAGCAATGTAAAATACGGGAGAATCCCGGGAAAAACGGGAGGGTTGACAGGTATGCTCAGATATATGTGAAAATAGTGTAGTGAAGACTATCATTCATGTTGACTAAAGCCTGGTACACACCAAGCCGACGCCGACGAACTAGCGCTGATGAAAGCCGACTGTGTTGTCGCCTCGCGTCGGGGTAAAAAGTGCACTTGAACACACCTAGAGAACTACAGCCAACTGTAAGCTAGAAAGCGCGTTCTGCGCCTGCATCTAAATGAGACAGCTGTCTATTTCTGCAGATATATTCATCTATATTCGTCATTCAAAAAGGGAAACCGAAGCTGCCGGTTGCAGATACACAAACCGTAAACAAAGCAGTGCGTGCTTACCGTTTTGAATATCAATCCTGCTAAACACTTTCTTTATTCCACTCCTCTCGTGTTAATATTGAAATATTCGCCAAGGAACACATAGGTAAGATGACATATCATTAGAACAGCGTCTATCTGTACCGTTTTGACTTTGCTCGCTGTTTTGCTATTATTCTCGTGCACTGCCTCATTCACTAAGCTGAACAGCCAATCAGAGTTCCCTCTTTCGCCGACGGCCCGACGCCGATTCAACATGTCGAATCGGCCGTTACAAAGCCGACGAGGACCAATTTCAGCCGACGGTGCAGAACACACAGAGAAGATTTAGTCGGCCGACGCACGGAAACTGCCCGGCGGCCGACCGTCGGCTTGGTGTGTTCCAGGCTTAAGGTTTTAGATTATATGTTCCATGTTTTAATCGAACAGTCAACTGTGTGCAGGAGGTAATTATCAAAGGCCAGAGGAGAAGTACACCCCTATAAAAATAACAGATAATTTCAATGATTTACTCTGCTGCTGTGAGAATGAAACCACACTGTTAAAGATACAATTTAACTTACTGTTAAGAAAATTTTGATAATCTAAAGAACCTTTTTCAACTATAAAGAACAATTTGTGCAAAGCAAGTTTCCATGGATGTTAAAGACTCATTATCGAACTATAGAACCATCTTTGAAATCAAATGAAAGAAAAAAATCTCACAGATCACAGAAAAAAAAGACAAAATACCCTACATATTTAAAAAGAGCCAGCATTGTGAATGTTTTTTGTTACATAATATTTTATATATTTTATTAATCTATATTCTTTTCTTGTCTAGTTATCGTTTTAGTGCTCTGAAAACACTCCCAATAGCTCAAACAAACAAACAAACAAACAAACAATCAATTATCAATTATTTATATAAAAATATTTTCTAGCAGAGCATTTTTTTTATATAAATAATTATGACATGTATGTAATTTTACAGCTTTTTTTTAATGTGATGCTGATTTGATTTGATTGTTCTGACTTTTTTTTTATTTTTTATTAATTGATTCAACTAAAGTCTAAGGGTCGTATTTTAACGATCTGAAACACAAGTATCAAACGCGAAAACGCAAGCAACTTTGTGGGCGGATCTCAAATCTAAAATGGGTTGATCTGAAGTAGCTACATTACTCATAGGTGTGGTTTGGGCATAACGTGAAATAAACCAATCAGAGCGACATCTCACATTCCCTTTAAAAGCAGGCGTGCTTGTTCCATGGCAGATGGCTATTATAACGGCGGATTTGCCAGGCACACGCCAGGAGCGGTTCACAGCCGAGGAGACCAACGTTCTCGTCAGGGCCATAAAAGACAGAGAGGTGACATTGTATGGGGATGGGAGAAACCCACCCAAATTAGCTTCGGTTAAACAGGCGTATAATAATTTGGGTAAATGTGTAAGCTAGATTTATGCCTAGTTTTTCACATCTTCATGGACACCACAATGATTTCACTTGTGTGGTAATATTTTCCCTTGTAATTATGTATTGTGATGAACCCACATTTACATTTTATTTCTCTATTGTTTTGTTTTATTTTGATATGATTCTGTATTTTATTTTGTCATAAGTTCATCTATTTGTCTGATTAAGTACATTGCAATAACATAAGAATTAGTAATATACAGTGGTAAAGATGTTATCAGTGTTGCATCCTCTTATGCTTTGTTTGCATGGAGAGCAGAGTTTAAAACATAGAAAAGAGTTCATGAACAGGTCAACGAGTTTGGATAAAGTCAAATGGCTAGTGATCGTCTCAGCATGCTTTGTGATTGGTTCATTCTTGATCACACGGAATAGCGCGTGAATTCTGTGAGGAGAACATTCTGGATAAGCGCGACTTCGGTGGGATGACGGACACGCTTCGGATGCACTCCGTTGTCGCGAGGGACATGGTTGGGCCGTGTGTCTTCTCACTTTTTGGATCCCTTTCTTTGCACATATCTCGTGGACTTTCTCGGGAGTGGATACCATATCTTTTGGATGTTTTCCAGGATTTTCGCGCCGTCGAACTTTTGGATGTTTTCCAGGATTTTCGCGCCGTCTAACTTTTGGATGTTTTCCAGGATTTTCGTGCCGTCGAGTTTGTGCGACAGTGACAGAGACACTGCGTGCGTGCGTGTGCGGTAGGCTAGTTGAGATGGTCATGCCTAAAGGACAGTGAGATGTATCATCAGGCTACTGTGGTAATGTTAACATGTTTTGGGGTGATTTGAATGTGAAACTTTTTGTTTAAGACCTGAAGAAAAAAAAACGACTGTGATATAGTGAGCTGTAAATTTATTTCAAATGGGTTTCAGATAAATGATTGAAACGGATCCATGACTCCATGCCTGTATTTGCTGCCATCCTAGTACATAACAGTATGGTTTGCAAAAAGTGGTTTGCAAAAAGTGCGTCTGTGTAGATGAGAGAAGCAAAGTGTATGCATGTTGTGCACATGCTACATTATGGCCAAGCATGCGCCCTTAAAATAGCATCTAAATAACGTGCCACTGACTTTAGACTAGGTTTTTCCTGGTCTGTGGTGGAATTGTTTTCTGAAACTGCAAAATAGCACCAGGGAACGTTTGCGCCGGAACATGCCTCCTCTTTTCGCTGAATCACCCCTGGGAGCACAAGTTCTTTCCCTAATTTACTGACGTGCGTCTGTGGAGGGAAAAGTCCGCTGTGCGTCGGGTGCAAAATAGGAATGATACATGTGTCGGTGTACAAAGTCAATTGCACTTGGTGCAAGATAGGGCCCAAAGTGTTAGAAAGGACAACTAATATTGTGTATATATGGGTAAAAATAAAGTAAAAAATGGCCCCTAACAGTAGATGTCTTTTCAGGTCCTAAAATATGTACCCGACCCGATTCACTTCTTACCTGAACCTGGCGTGCATAAACAATTTTTTTTTAAAGAAAAACCTGACCCGAGACAACCCTGATAAAATTAGACCCAAGTCTGATGCGAAGGTATTTTTTTCTAACACTGCTGGACCTGAATGCAAATCACAGCCTGCAGCACTGAACACCAGTGGCAAGCTTTTTCAACCGGGTTTGACACAGACCAAAATCAGAGACGACAAATAAAAAACACCACGGCAGATGAAGATTTTGAAAGCATGCCCATCTTCCTAGGCTATTTGATTAAATTCGTTCTCTGCTTTGTGTAGGCCTGTGTCAAAAAATGTAGGAGAAAACTGTATGTTATGCGGGGATTTTCACAAATTGTTTAGTTTGAGGAAAAACATTAAAACATTAATGGATTAATTTTTGTTAATTAAATTTAGTTGATTAGTTTGGCCTCAATAGGCCTATTTCACAAAAATGGCCGCCGAGACCGGAAGTAGGGTAAACTCTTTTCCGGTGAAAGCGCCAGCAGTAGCAGTCGGAGGACAAATGCGGAGACTAAAAGCGGCCAGTCCTGTTGCGTACCTTTTTATGTTTGCACTCATAGAAGAAACAACCCTATTTATAATTTCACAACTTTCCTTGTGACGAAATGTTGAAAAAGCGCTGGATTTGGGCACTTTTTTGTGTATTAAGCACTTCACGGAGGATGAAGTCCGTGTAACTTACGAGTCTACGAGAGTCCGGTCGTAGATATCTTATACCGCAGGCCGTGCTTTGCAGGTTTTCATGGAACAACTGGGGAGAAGTTAAATCACGCCAGACACAGACGGCAAAAAGACGTGTCTGTGGTGTGGAGGAGGAAGCAGATGTTGAAAATTGAGTGTTGATGCCGGTTCGGGAGTGATGCCCTGACTAAACATGTTTATATTGCTCTTGATTGTTATCTGATTTGCACGTCATGCACTTTTATTTATTATTATTAACTGTTGGCAAATTAAAATTGTTTGTAGAAGTTGTTTTCTGTAACTTTCTTTAAAATGAGTGAACACGGAGCAGTTTTTCCATGAGCGGGACTGGAAAACCTGGAGTGGATCAGGAGCGGAGTGATAGCAGAACGCTTAGAGTGGAGAGAGGAACGTGCTTTTGCTCCACTCCAGGCTTTGATCACATCCCCCGAAGCAGGGTGAATAGCCTACACCTCGTCCTTCCCATTCAAACTAAAATTAAGACATTTATTACACTATTTGAGAAATGTAAGAATATTTACAGCCTTAAAATTATGAAAAGTGAATTTAAGACATAAGGACAGGGGGAACCCTGATATTGACGGAGATCCGTCGCATAGGCTACTCTCGTAGCGAATGAGAACTGTATATATTATGAAGTGTATTACTGAATATAAAATGACATACATTATGATATATTAGTAAATATATTGTCTCACGTTTTTAAATATGTTTTTTTATGTATTATTCAATATATTGTAATATTAACACAATATTTTATTCTGTATATTTTCAAATGTACTGTTAAACCATTTAATATATTGATCATTCATATATAGGGAAATATATTTTCTTTTCATAAGGGGACCCGACAGTAAAATGTGATTTTGTAACATCATGATGTTTTAAAACATGAAATATCACTCACTTCATTCATGTTTTCAGTCTAACCATTTTTTAATTATTTGCCTTAATTTCATTATTAGACCTACTACCAACGTTAGGTCAAATTCACTCTAAAGATGTACAATTCTTAGTTTCATTCATGGTGGCAACATGAAAAATGAGCCATAATCTAGTCACTAGTGGAATATTGCTGCAATCTCCGGGACAAACTAACACTAAATAACATGAAATTTTAACAAAAGCCGATTTCAAACATAGCCCACAATCAGACATCATTTCAATTTATTTATTTATTTTGTTTAGCTATAGTAAGTGTGAGCTTAGTCATCAAGTGTCATGCCATTTAAATGAATGGAACTTTTTTTTTTATGTAAGCAAACGTCAAGAATAATTTGTAACCTTTGTCCAATTTCGATCTTGTCACAGCTACCTGAAAACTATCAACAAAACGGACAACATCTGCTGTTCTTACTTTTGTCAGATATATTAATGACAGAGAAAACAAGCTGTTCACAGTGCATTTTGAGAATGAATAGCGATCGTAGCGGGCGGCGGTGCGACCGGAAGTATCGCTACCCTACTTCCGGTCTCGGTCGCCATTTTGTGAAATAGGCCTATTGCTTTTAGATTTAGTTACTTCTGTAATCGCATAAGCACTATGTTTCACCACAAATGTATGGCTCGGGTAAAATGTAAAATGACTAGGGTATTGCAGAGCACAGTTTATGTGGAGCTCATGCCACTGCTGAGTGCACAAGTATCCATGAGGGCTTGGTAATTTACACATAGAGACACATTTAGACTGAAAAGGAGGGGGATAATAACGTTTTCATATAATTATTTATGATGTATTTTTTTTTTATTATTTAAAAAAAAAATACATCATAAAATTTAAAATAAATATGATTTTCCGAATGGACCCGAGAAGACCCATTCGGAAAATCATATTTATTTTAAATTACCCGAGAATTGAAGCTACTAATATCAGACCTGACCTGTGTCCGAGGCACTTGTCAAAGTTTTGGACCCAAACCCGCTCGGGTCTCGGGCCCATGTGGACCCATGAAGACCTCTCCCTGAAAGTCAATTGTAGGGGGGACATACTGTCCTTTTATAAAGATAATCATAACTCCATTTTTAATTCCATTATCAGTTCACTAGATTTTAAAACGGAACAAATTTGCAACTCATATAGCTTGCTGCAGATGAAAGGAGAGAGAAAAGAGAAAAGCCTTTAAGATTAAGGTATAAATCATGTTTATGTCTCTCTTAAATATTCAATAGGTTCAGATGATCCTGACCATCTCAAATATTACAGCACTTCCACAGTCACTGCACTTTGAAAAGGCTTATTCTACTTTACTGAATAGTGCCTTTGTCACGAAACCACACACAGGAAACAGGGGATCCAATCGCAGTATGTTTATTAGGGAAAATCCGTACTCACAACTAGTCCAGGCAAGGGTCAAAATCCAAATAAGGCAATCCAAAAACAATAAACAAACAAGAACAGCAAAAACAGACCTCAGAAGTGATGTGACAATAACAAGGACTCCATAACAAACACTAAACAGGCAGGCTATATATAACACAGAACTAACAATGATAATGGGGAACAGCTGAGTGCAATGATGATGGGGAACAGCTGAGTGCAATGATACAGTGATGGGTACAGACAAGGATTGTGGGGAATGCAGTTCATAATGTGGATGACACCGTGGGGAAGAGGACCTCTAGTGGACACCCAGGGAACACAAACCAGACACTGTGACATAACCCCCCTTCTACGGAGCGGCTACCAGACGCTCCAAGACCCACACAAAACAACCAAAACAAGAGTCCAGGAGGGAGGTGGAACGGTGGAGGATCAGGGGGAGGGATGGGGGGCCAGGTCCATGGAAGGGAACAGAAACAGGGGGTAATGGCTTAGCCGGCAGCCAGGGTGAAGCAGACAACTCATCATGCGGCCAGGGCGAAGCAGACGATCCATCGGGCGGCCAGGGCGGAGACTTTCCCTCAGGCGGCCAGGGCGGAGCAGATAGTCCATCAGGCGGCCAGGGCGGAGACTTACCCTCAGGTGACCAGGGCGGAGCAAACAGTCCATCGGGCGGCCAGGGCGGAGACAACCCTTCAGGCGGCCACGGCGGAGACAACAGTCCATCGGGCGGCCACGGCGGAGACGACCCCTCGGGCGGCCACGGAACAGGAACAGGGACAGTCACAGGCTCAGGAACAGTCACCGGCTCAGGAACAGGGACAGACACCGGCTCAGGAACAGGGACAGACCCCGGCTCAGGAACAGGGACAGACCCCGGCTCAGGAACAGGGACAGACACTGGCTCAGGAACAGGGACAGACACCGGAACAGGCACGGGCACCGGAATAGACACAGGCTCAGCGGCGGCCATCTTGTCCAGAGACACTGGCTCAGGAACAGTCTCTGGCTGGGCAGACGTGACGTGAACAGTCTCTGGCTGGGGGGAACTCATGTGCTTCCTCCATGCGTGCAGAACCGCCAATGCGTAAAACAGGAAGACAGCTCTCTTGGCCGTGGCAGGACTGATGGTGGGCAGCTCCAGGGCGACCTCCAGGGCGACCTCCGGGCAATAACAAGGCAATAACAATGTGACAATAACAAGGACTCTGAACAAACACTTAACAGGCAGGGTATATATAACACAGAACTAACAATGATAATGGGGAACATCTGAGTGCAATGATGATGGGGAACAGCTGAGTGCAATGATTCAGTGATGGGTACATACAAGGATTGTGCGGAATGCAGTTCATAATGTGGATGACACCGTGGGGAAGAGGACCTCTAGTGGACACCCAGGGAACACAAACCAGACACTGTGACAGCCTTGTCATGCAAAAGCATATTTTATCTATCGTTTTCAAATAGAGCAATTAAATACATTTGTGTGCCAACTCTACTGAACTCTTGGTCATCCAAGCTTGATTGCACGGCTTTTGAACACCTGTTATTTGTTAAGACATGTAAGGCGCAGCTCTCTGAGCTCATTTAACTTGTTGACCAACATAACATTCACACGCCACATATTCAAAGACCTTTCAGTCCACTAACAACCAGTGTTTGTCAATGTGCCAAGCTTGCATTTATGGCACTGAATTAGTGAGGATCCATCTAAGAGCAGTTAAACTCCACCGGGATGTTGTTATGGTGAAACTGGCAGGCAAAAGCAGCGTTGTTGTTCACAGACATTGGCTAGTACAGTAAGCATAATCTTCTTTTCACTGTGAACAAAGAGGTACAATTCCCACAGTGGTGCTCTCTGTTTACTCTAAAGCTAATTATCAAGTTTAAATTCTGCTGACCAGCTACAGTACTAAAACTATTTTGAAGTTAAAAAATTAAATACTGTGTCATCTTGAGCACTCTGTGTACAGTTATGTTTTTAAATTTCAAGCGCCGCTGGTCACATACATCACAGTTTCATTCATTTGTTGTTTGTTGCACCCACCAATTAGAGAACTCATCAATCAGCAATCACCAATCACATTAAGTCAAGTCAAGTCAAGTCAAGTCATCTTCATTTATATAGCACTTTTAACAATGTAGATTGTTCCAAAGTAGCTTTACATTAAAGTAAAGTGTTTTGGCTTTATAGCAGCTCTAGAATAAAGTTATTGTCCAGCTAAAGTTAGTTTGACTGATTCACTCCCGTCGCAGTGATCATTAGTTATTAACTTAGGGGCTGCTAACACTACACCGTTTTAACAGAAAACCCTTAAGTTCTTTCTGCGCAAACTTCAAAAACTCGAACCAGTGAGAATGCTGATGGCGTGCACATGCGTATTACGAGTTCAGTCTATAGGTGTGAGCATTTGAATATATGTGCGCAGGCGTGTAGTCCTTCCCTACAACCCTCAACATACAACTTGTCTGGCCTTAAAATTAGTTCTGTCAGGTCCATTAAGTCAAGAACACACAGACAATAAAAATAATTTAAGAATTTTTATTGAATAGATTGCAAACAGGTTGATGTTCCTGAATTGAAATTTGGCGGTATGGCTCTGTTCAGGGAGTCCTCTGACCTTTCATGAGCACCATGAAATAGCAGAGAGTCAGAGGACAGCAGCAGCAGCATTAGGGAACGTTCACACAGTTTAGGACTGTGAGAGCTAAAATATCCCCCCTGTGAACAGAGCAGGCAACATGACAAAGCAAAATGCCACGTTATGCATAAGGAGGAGCTGGGGAGGTGGCGGGCAGCAGTAGCGAGCAGCAAGCATGTATGAGCAAACTGAATGTGCTTTAAATAGGGCGCCTTGTTTGAGCTTGGCCATTGAGCAGCGAGGGGAGTTACCCAGCTAATGCAACTCAGCTGAAGCAGATCAGCTGGAGCAGATCAGCTGGCGGGACAGTGTTGAAGCAATGCATTAGCAGCGTCTTGACTACCTGGCCTGCCAGAACTGACGCTGACGCTCAATTTCTGTCAGGTCCATTAAGTCAAGAACACACAGACAATAAAAATAATTTAAGAATTTTTATTGAATAGATTGCAAACAGGTTGATGTTCCTGAATTGAAATTTGGCGGTATGGCTCTGTTCAGGGAGTCCTCTGACCTTTCATGAGCACCATGAAATAGCAGAGAGTCAGAGGACAGCAGCAGCAGCATTAGGGAACGTTCACACAGTTTAGGACTGTGAGAGCTAAAATATCCCCCCAAACAAAACCACACCTGGCAGTCCTCTGAGATACAGAGGATGATTTATTTTAACAATTTATATGCTTAGTAATCTTACGAATATATATGGATAATTTGCAATATGTTATAATTATTACGTTATTTGACGTATATTATTCCCCCAAAAACAGAAATTGAGTGTCGAACGGTGTCGTCTGAGCCGCCCTAATTTAGCGATTTATATTAGCTATAGTAAAATTATTAATTACTAAAATGACTATTCAACACCGCAATAGCTAAAAACATGCTGTTACCTAGAATTATCTGTCTTTGAACTGTTTTGTTCTACAGTTCTACAGTGTAAGCGCTATGAAGAGATGACTAAGCCACCTTCTGAGAAACGAGCTAGATGAAGGAATTAAACAGCTGGTAGTGCATCCAGGGGAGTTATACTGAGCAGAGCGCGAGCAAAGTAATGATCAATGCGTTTATTAGTGAAACAAATCAGAGACTTGAGCTCATGGCTTTCTGGGCGTCAAGAATAGCCCGAACGTCGGGACGGAGGTATCGTTCGTAAGCAGCAGAAGACCACCGCCCCATAGCTTTAAGGGTTAAAACCGGAGCAGATGCTGCCGCTGTTGTTGCTGCGCCGATGCGCAGAGAATGAGCAGTATAGCGGTCCGGGGGCAGTCCACAGAATTGGCAAAGGAGGCGTAGGTGACAAGAAAACCAGGTTCTGGACATTGTTTTCCCTGCCTGCGTGACGAACAGCGGCTCCTGCGGATCAGCACTGGGGCGGTACCTCAAATAGGACAACATGGAAATCAGAGGACAAAACACAGTGTTAGACTCAGAGATGTACACGATTACGCCTTTAGAATTTTTATCAGTTTTGGAATGTTTTAAAAATAATGTGAAATGGTGATCATGAATTGAGACATCAGAAATTGTTAGATTGAGATTTGGGTCAAATGAACAAGTGCGTGAAGAAATTTCACCACCCCTTAGAAAACCAAAAAAGGCTGTGAGAATGACTGTTTCTAACAACTTATCGGTGTACTGCCCAAAACACCCATCCCGTAATTTTGATACGATTTGTTTAACCAAAGGTAGAGTAAAAGGAAGACGTTTATCATTGCCTTGAGGAGATTGTCTCTTGATCCCGTTCAGCAAAAGGCGAATGGAAGGATTTTCCAAAATACTGGAGGCAGATGGATCCAGGCAGCGCATATGGAATTGAATGCCAGCGCAGGTACTTTTGATTGAAGAAGGCTGCAGTTTTCGATCCTCGAAGCAGTGGACTATAAACGCACTAATATATGATATATTGACAGGC
The DNA here is from genome assembly GCF_964197995.2 of Scardinius erythrophthalmus. Classification (NCBI taxonomy): domain Eukaryota; kingdom Metazoa; phylum Chordata; class Actinopteri; order Cypriniformes; family Leuciscidae; genus Scardinius; species Scardinius erythrophthalmus. The sequence continues at coordinate 28,071,339 of NC_138226.1, read as the reverse complement.
AGAGCAGCTACAGATAAAGAAGCACAAAAACTGATGAAATAAGACCATGCAGAGTCATACGATTTTAATGTAGAACTAGCCAAACCCCCCCGCATGTACTGCGCAGCAGAATGCATATAGGATCGAAGAGGGTTATTCAATCTAGAATGGTTTGGCTGAAAGGCGGGCATTCCAGGCTTGATTGTGCTGCAGCTGGACACAGGAGATGAAATTTCTGAAAATTGAAGCGAGACAAAGAATCGGCCACTTGGTTATTCAAACCGGGAATATGTTCTGCACGAAAATGATAGTTCCCCATAACTGACAGCCATGTAAGACGTCTCATGAACCTGTTGATAAACGGGACGGATGAACGCCTCTTATTAATTATATTAACCGCCGTTTCGTTATCGCAGAAAAACATAATTTGTTTCCTAGCCCAGTGTTTACCCCACAGAATGCATGCAACGACGATCGGATACAATTCTAATAGGGCTGTCGAGGAATCACCGGCAGGTAAGGAACGCAATTCTTCTGGCCAAGCGGACGCAAACCATTCGTTTTTGAAAATTCCCCCGAACCCTATGGAAGGTGCAGCATCAGTATACAGATTAAGAGCTAAAGATGATTCCATGAAATCATTAAGAAAAAAGGAAATGACATTCCATTTATCTAGAAGCAGAGACCAAAATCTTAGCTCAGATCTACATCCTGCGTCTAAAGTAACTATATCACTGAGAGCTTTTGCAGATTTAGAAAGGTCAAGAAGCCTGGAAATAAAAGATCTGCCTTGAGGAATTACTCTCATCGCGAAATTAAGGTGACCCAAAAGAGAGAGCAAGTCCCTTTTTGAAAAAGATTTTGAATTTTTTGCGACTTTCATAACTTGTCTTATTCGAGCTAATTTCTCGAGGGGGAGTGAAGCTTGCATGCGATTTGAATCGAGAGAAATGCCTAAGAATTCGATGACTTTGACTGGACCCACGGTCTTTTCCTCCGAGAGAGGAACGCCTAATTCAGAAAAAGTGCGTTTGAGAGTCGAGATAGAAAAGTCTGATTTTTTGGAAGGAAAATCTACCAGAAGAAAATCTAAAAGATGAAGGACGAAGGATAAGTTCTCGTTATTAAGAAGAATCCAGCACAAAGCCTCAGACAAGGTATCGAATATTTTTGGACTGCTACGACAGCCAAAAGTGAGTCTAACCGCAAAATACAATTTTTCCCTCCACTGAACGCCGAACAAATGCCACTGTGAGGGATGCAATGGCATAACTTTAAAAGCATCGGAAATATCTGCCTTTGCAAGCCAAGCTCCACGTCCTGCCTTTTTTATGAAATTGATGGCATCATCGACAGTGTTGTAAAACAAAGAAAATGGGGCTAAAGGAATAAGGCTATTGATGCTGTCAGCCAAACCATTGTGGGGAGCAGAAAGGTCGATAATTAAACGTTTTTTACCCGAATATTTTCGAGTGGCTACCCCTATAGGACTTACCCTAAAAATCGGGAAAGGAGAATTATCAAATGGGCCTATCATAAATCCTTTCTTAACCTCTTTCTCGAGCAAGGTATCCACAGTTTCCGGCTCCTGAGACGCGGACAATAGGTTATGGCAATGAAAAGATACAGCAGGAAAATGCAGCAGGCCAGCAAAAAAACCCAGCAAAAGACCAGTCAGTAAATAATCCACAAAACAGCGGTCAGGATGCTTTCTCAACGCCTGTCCCAGCTTGGGGACGTTAATGGGAGTTGATGGTTTTATTTCTTTCGCTCCATTTTTATGAAGCGGGTTCTCCTCGGGCACACAGACTTTGGGTGGGCGTTCCCACAGTAGCTACAAACATGAAAATATTTACAATTATGCATCCTACAAATATTCTCATTGAAATTAAAGCAAATAGGAGTACCAAAGTTATTCACCTGGGGGCCAGATTTATGGCTTGGGCCGGGATGAGACATGGAAGAAATAGGCTTAGATTTAGAGCATAAATTAGTAGAATGCGAGAGAGAGCCGCAAACGGAGCAGGACAGAATTTGGTGACCTGTGAAGTGTCTACTTATGAGCGCGAGATCGACCACGGACCAGTCTAGTCTCTGATTAAAGCGTTGAATGAACATAGCTGCCTTTGCAGAAAAAGACTTGTGATACTCGTAGAACAGAACCCCACCGTAAGAGAGAGCTAGATCAGAAATTATGGCCAGATAGGTATCTAGTTCGGCTCTGCGCGCTGGTTGGACCTCACAAATAACATCCCTATAAACGCCAAATGCGGTACAGAACTCGGGAAAAGTTAGAATTTTTGAAAGTCTAGGGTCCCCATCTTTTAGCTCGACCTGTACGTCACCACAGTCTACTATACGCCGTTCACACAGCTCGGAGCCCAGCAAGAGTTTAACGAGGTTAATGTCATTACCTGCCAATATCTGTCCTCTCAGCTGATGAGAGATGGCAGCCGCTGGTGGGAAAAAAGGCGAACCAGTGGAAAGAGGTACGGCGGTTGCTAGGGTCCTTTTAGGTACAAATTCCGTGGTGACGTCATCAACTTGAGGCTGGCGCGGATCGGAGACAGCAGCGGTGGTTGAAGCCGGGGTGGATGTCGATTGAGCAGAGACGGGGGTCGAGGAAGGTCTGGAAAGGGAGCCGTCTTCCAGTGTTGATATCCTAGCGGACATGTTGAGGAGAGAAGATTGAATATCAGAAAGTGCCAAAAGCACTGGATCATCTGATGAAAAAGCACTTGGACCCGGACGAACAGAGCAGCTGGCCCGTTTTTGTGCTGGGGCTTTGCTGGCCATCTCGGGATTTTTGAGCTTCGAGGTGTGCTTTTTTCCGGAGGACTGGGGAGGAGGCACCGGCGGAGATTCTACTGGGATATTTAGAGAATCGCAGAGGAGGACAAATAGGTCCTCGTGAGAGGCGCCACGTGGAGGCTGAATGTCATTTGAAAATAGGGTTTCCAGTATTTTTGCCACGGGCCAATCGCAGATGCATGGTTGAGACGAGGATTTATTCGCCAACCGCCGAGAACTCCTACGAACGGTAGCGTTATCTTCCGGGCAGGCATCCTGCCCCTGGTCCGATTGGAGTGGTGATGGCCGGGTTTCCTCAGAAGAGTCTTGCCATTCTTCCTCGACAGCGGCGGAAGTCATAGACAATAGGGTGAGTAGAATCAGTACTTTAACGTTTAACAACATGAGTGATTTTACCAGCGTACGTACAAATCAGCAGTAGCGAGCAGCAAGCATGATTTTACCAGCGTACGTACAAATCAGCAGTAGCGAGCAGCAAGCATGTATGAGCAAACTGAATGTGCTTTAAATAGGGCGCCTTGTTTGAGCTTGGCCATTGAGCAGCGAGGGGAGTTACCCAGCTAATGCAACTCAGCTGAAGCAGATCAGCTGGAGCAGATCAGCTGGCGGGACAGTGTTGAAGCAATGCATTAGCAGTGTCTTGACTACCTGGCCTGCCAGAACTGACGCTGACGCTCAATTAATACAGAATTTTTATCGCTTCCACGTAGCCACGCGAACCGGAACTATCCCGACAACGCTTTATCTGTAGATAGGTAAAGGGAGGGGAGGGAGGCCTTCACAGGGAAGAGCCTAGTTGACATTTCAGGACTGCGCTGTTGTCGTGTCCAGGCGCAGGTTCCTCATCAAATCTGGATACAGCCTGGATCCGGCGGACTGCGGTAAACCTCGGGATAAACAGAGAGACTAATATTAGCATAGACGCCATTCTTCTTATGATGTAACGAGTACATCAGGATTTATGGGAAGTGTTCCCGGTTCCGGCTGACCTACTGTAATCTATGCAGCCTAACATTGAATTCTAAAAGTCTATAATGTGTTGTGTGTATGCTAGGTCAAAGAGATGTGTTTTTAGTCTAGCTTTGAACTGACAGAGTGTGTCTGCTTCCCGGACAATGTTAGGAAAACTGTTCCAGAGTTTTGGTGATAAATAGGAAAAGGATCGACCGCCAGCAGTCGATTTTGATATTCTAGGTATTATCAACTTATGACTGGGCTACTAGTTGACTCGAAACTGAAAATACGCTGTTTTATTGAGAAATCCTACCCCCTATGGGCGGGTTGAAAACATGCAGAACTAGCTCCTATTACTGGCTGTAGTCTCTAGCCTCTGGCCAAAAAAGCCTCCGATGACGCAAAATGATGATTTTTGTGTCATCTGAGTTTTTTTCCAGACACACAATACAGAAATCTCTCATCTCAGGGGGACATGAGGGAGGGAAGCACGGTCATTCAAAAATACTACTGGGTTTTTACTTATACAAAGCTTAATGCTAATCGGTGAAGTAGGCTATCTCTTTAACTGCCTTGCAACAGCATCACTTGTGAGTATTTATTGATTTGCATGGATGTTTATAATACTTACATATAAATGTGAACTGATACAGTTAAAGAGAGTTATTAATAATTTTCCATTAGGCTATATATTGCATTAGCCACATTGTGCTTGTAATTATTATTTGCATTACAAAATGTCATGTTTAATTGTAAGCATCTCATAATATTATCTTAATGTGGATGTTGCAACTGTTGTTAATTCCTGTATATTATTATTATTATTATTATTATTATTATTATTATTGAAATATATGTATTTTTTATTTATTTTTTTATTTGTAGTTTCACTCCCAAGACCATTAAACCTGTGGGCAAACAAAAATATTGAGTCGTGTGAGGGAAGGGAGTTTATCTGACTGACAATACACTAAAATTATGTTGAGGACAGTATGGGTCCCTGCTCTTAAAAAACGTTGAAGACCCCTATATATAGCTATATTTTTATAAAAGAGTCATTTTCCATCACATTTTTGTCCATCATGTTTTATATTCTTTTTGTATTCTCTATACAATGGTTATGTTTGGGTTTGAGGATAGGGTTAAGTTATCTAAAATTTAACTATAAAATGGTACGTAGTGTGTACGTATGTGAGGTTTTAGCTCAAAATACCCCACAGATAATTTGTTTTAGCATGTTAAAATTGCGTCTTTTGGGGGGTGAGCAAAAACGTGCCGTTTTTTCATTCATGTCCCTTTAAATGCAAATGAGCTGCTGCTCCCAGCCTCCTTTGTAAAATGATTCGCGCATAAACGGATTTAGGTGTGTGGGGCGCATTCTCTTCAAAACAAAACAAATTCACTGCGTCTTCAGCGGCTCCATGTCGGGAGTACATGAAGACTGTTATGTTTACTCTTACATCCAACAACAAAACACCTGGGTTGCTTATGAGACAACTCGTCCATGCTAATACGGCAGAGTCTGTGAAGGGGTGAAAATAACAGCGTTTCCACTGCATGGCAACAATACTGTACTACAACAACTCTTCCTCTTCTCTAAAGCAGCCCAACATGGCCTCACCTCCTTTGTTGAGTGTTTCCGGGGGCAGGGTTTATGTAAATGTTAGGGTTTGTGATGTCACCAATCCGGAAAGAAGCTCGTTGTAGTCCCTACAGGCCGTGATTTCTGTAAATGAAAATATCTCCCTTTGCATTGAACTTTGAGCGTCGTAACTTTGCAGATGTTGTTAATGCTCAAAATGCTACATTTAAAAAAGTGAAATCATAGTCAAAGAACCCTTTAATAGAAAGATCGTAATAATGTTTGCAGGTGTGGTGTTCCCATAGCCTCACAATTTCAGACGCAGTGTAGAGTTCCCTCAAAAGGGAACAACATGAGGACGTTGCTTTGGACATGTTCCTGTGATTGTTTTTAATAATAAAAAAAACTTTTTTTATATATGAAGGTCACATTACAGTAACTGCCTTGTTAAATTGTGCCTTTTGATTATTTAGTAAAAAAAAAAAAAAAAACATTTCAGAGGTCTTTTATGGATATTCTGTTATTTAGGTCTATAGCATGTGCAAACGTGTCCATAGTTTAAGAAATATGAATGTAGAGGATGGAAGTAAAAAACAGAAATAAGGAAAATAGATGGAGAACATTATAGAACAATTCACTGAGTTCAAAAGTACCTGTGGCAATTTAAAAAGTCACAACCAGTAATAACTGAGCAAATTGTCTACCTCTAACAACCTCATGTCAGGTGCTTAAATGACAGAGGGAATTGCGAAGTGTAATTTCACGTTGATTTTCTGGATACATTGTTCACCAAGCCTGTAGGAAAGGACAAAGTAATCTTCGTTTATACATGGAGTTAAAGGTAAAGCTAATGTGCTAACCCATTTTGAAATTGGTTTTCGAAGAGTGATGTCTGAAGATTGTTTGTCTTGATTAGGTTTTTGCATATAGTTGATTCACGTTCATTTCACTAATTTAGTTAAGATAATTAGAAAAGACCTTAATTAGAAAGATCCTAATTATGTTTACAGGTGTGGTGTGCTTGTGTATGTGTTTGTTTTTCCTCAATGTCACAATGATCCCAAAGACGTGCAAATTGGAAGCACAACTTTAATGGAGGTAATAGCTATCAGAAATCTTACGCAGTTTACTTATTGTTAAAGGGGGGGTGAAATGCTATTTCATGCATACTGAGTTTTTTACACTGTTTAAAGAGTTGGATTCCCATGCTAAACATGGACAAAGTTTCAAAAATTAAATTGTACGTTTGAAGGAGTATTTCTGTTCCAAAAATGCTCCTTCCGGTTTGTCACAAGTTTCGGAAAGTTTTCTTCGAGTATGGGCATGTGTGACGTCAGATGTAGCGGAATTTCCTTATCCAGGTCCTAAGGGCACTTCTCCGGAAGGACGCGGGCGCGCGCGCAACAGTAGACCAGAGCAAGAGAGCGAAAGCAGTACGCCCATCAAAGCGCTGTGCTCGGCTTTAGGGAAGTCAATGTCACCAAAGAAGTGGGTTTTTGGTTGCCAGGGCAAGACAACCCTGCAGATTCCCAAAGAACCCAGCGTTAAAGGGGTGGTAAAACACGATTTCACTTTTCCAACTTTAGTTAGTGTGTAATGTTGCTGTTTGAGCATAAACAACATCTGCAAAGTTACAACGTTCAAAGTTTAAAGCAAAGGGAGATATTTGCTTTTAAAGAATTCAATTTCTAAGAACTACAGAAACGGCCAATAGGGACTACACGACATTCCTGTGGGCTTGCTGACATCACTAAGCCCAATATTTACATAAACCCCTCCTCTGGGAACACAATACATAGAGGGGGCGATGCCATTTTATGTTGCTTTGGAGAAGAGTTGTTGTGGTAGTAGAGTGCCGTTGCCGCTATGCCGTCGAAACGCTGTTATTTTCACCCAGATTGCAGGTCCACTTTGTTCAGTCTTCCTAAGGACGGTTACAATTTATTTTTAACTCGGTCCCTCATAATTATAATCCAAATGTCGCTCTCTGTGCTGCACATTTTCTGGAGGAAAGCTTCCTCAATCTACACGAGTTACAATGCAGGATTCACACAACGGCTTGTCCTGAAAGATCGAGCAGTTCCAACTTTAAAAACAGAAGCTGTTGTTTACGAGCCACAACATGTAAGTATTATTTTTTCGTTGATGAGTTTTCCTGTAATAGTTTGTATTGTTAATTGTACATCGTAGCGAGCAAGTAAACGAAGGACAACGCTGTTTGTCTCCACAAACCAGTTTGTTAAATGCTAACGTTAATTCATACTTATCCGACAAACACATACAAACTTCTGTTTAATATCACCAGCGCAGCGAACTTTGAATGTTCGTGGTTGTTGTCGTTTATGTGATCACTGTAAATTATTCTTTGATTATAGCTTTTATGTATTGTTTATCTACAGGCATGCTAAACATGGTTTGTGTTTGATTTGGCTACTGTTATAAAGCCGATGTTTAGTGTTCGTATTGGGTTAATAGTTCCGGCGACAGATATTTAGCTACAATCGTTTTAAATATACAAAAGTAACAGTGTCATATAGCGATCACAATAGATCTGCAGTCTTAAAAAAAAAAACATACCTTTCTGAAACGTCCTTTAACAGCCGTTCTTGAACAGGTTCTGCTCGATCCTCTCAACTAACATTCTCTGGGTCTGATTCGGGCTCAAACTGGTATGGGAATATTAACGCCGTTGTTTACTGAAGCACAAACTACCGGTGAGGGTAAGGGGCGTTTCCGAAACAACGTGCACTTGGCGGTTAGCGAATCACAACACAGTGGTCCAGCAAACCAATCTGAGCCCATTGCGTATTTTTGAGGGCGGGGCTTCTTAGAACCAGGAAATCATCTGACCGTTTTCACAAGGAGGGACAGAGCAGTGTAGAATAATGGTTAAATATGTGAAAAATAATGCGAATTTTAAAAAACGAAGCATGAACACGTTACAGTGCACCCCACAAACACGATCAAGCCTTCGAAAAAAGGTGTTTTACCACCCCTTTAAGGGACCAGTGGATGGAGTTTGTTTTTCCAGAGCATCAACGGAGGTTGTGCAAGACTGTTTGTTCCCTGCATTTCGATGATGATTGTTTTATAAACAAAGCCCAGATCGACAGATTTGCAGATCGTCTAATGCTTAAGGATCGAGCAGTCACAATGATAAAGGTTCGCGGTCGTGCGTTGGAACCGGGCGGTAAAACTGCTTCAAGTAAAAAACTGCTTCAAATGTCTCTGTGTGTTGTTAGCTCGGCGCGTTAGCACAGCTTTAGCTCCGCCCACACGGAGCTAAAGCTGTGGAGATATGAAGGATGCAATACTACTCTATAGGTACTCAAGATTAACAGGAGATTGAGTGAAAATGAGCATTTCACCGCAACCCCCCCCCCCCCTTTAATTTATATCACATAGGATACTGCTATAATCCAGTATTATGAATTCAATGATAACACACCAGTTATGATACCACAATGAATCTAAGTTAATCTCTTAAAGGTCCCATATTGTCAAAAATGAAATTGTCTGGCTTTGTTCATGATTGCAGAGGTCTAGGGGTTATGTAACTACCATATAAGTTTCAAAACAGTCAATCCACAGACAAATGCTCACAGCCTGCATAAAGTAGCTGTGCCTTTTCACGAGCCGTTCTTCCGAAAAAATGTGATGTCAGAACTACTCAGTCACCGCCTTCAGTCCCACCCCGAGCACTGCCCACCATCCCTCCCTCCTTTCCTTTTGCCCAACCCCAGGCAACATTGTTGCTGAGCAACAACAACACGGAAACAGTGCGGCGCGGGACTAGATTTGATGGCCGAGTACGGGTGTAAGGTACTCGTGTGTGTGCGTGTTACGGGAGAGTTAAACAATTTGCGGGAATCCCACAAAATATAAATATCTAAAAATAAAACATCTAAAAACAAATAAATTGTTATTTATATGTTGCACAAAAGCAACAAGAATAACTAAAACTAAATAAAAACGTGTTGATTTCTTGAACGCAATGGCCAATGAGATGCATTTAAGATAGAATCCACTCACCGCTCCAAACTGAGTTTTTGTTCAGTGCTGAATTCTGCATGCTGGCAAATCCTCTGATTATAACAAACGAACTGTTGACATTATGAAAGATTTATTGTGCAGTAAGCTTCGTTGATAATAACGGAGCTTTGTGAAATCTTGATGAACTGAGATATCAGCTTTTTAGGAATTATTAAGGGAGCGCACTTTGCGCTATATCTGTCATACCAAACCATGCACGTAGTAGCCTACACTGTTAGCCTGGTTAAAACCAGACCCTTCTCAATTGAAACTGAGTATAGGGTCTGGGGAAGCTATGTATACAAATAATTTCCAAAGGGGCGTCACCAACTGACGTAGCTCAAATTCATCTGGGCGCAATTGTATAGTCTTAAAACCAATCAGATCGATGAAGGGGATGACGTATGCTTCGAGTGTTGTTCTTTGCTCCGGTTTTAACGAAAACGGTAAGTTTAAATCGCTCAAAACAGACGCGATAATTGATTCGTTTATATACTGTCTATGATTCAAAAGAGTGATGTTTCACGGCGGCAACCGGCGTCACATGTTGACGCTAAAGGGTGCCCTTTGCGTCGGATATTAAAGAAATTTCAAAAGCGTCAGTATTATGACGCCCTAGGATGAGAATGCGTTGCATGTAAATCCCTCCCCAAACGTTTCTGATTGGTGCCGCGATTTCAGCGGCACAGTAATGAGTTTGAATGGGCTCTTCTCCAGACTATCCTGAAGAGAGAATTAAAATTCGCCGGAAGTAGTCTGGGTTTTCCCAGGCTACTACACTGTTAGACTTTTCTGTAATTTCTACTGTTATTTACTTTAAATCCCCCAGTATTATACTGCTATTTCTCTTTACAGTAAATAACTGTGATTCCCATTGCATCATGGGAATTTTCTGTGACGTCTAACACCACATACAGAGACTTAATGTATTTTTTAAATTGGCTGTATACTACTGTATTTGACGTAACGGTCTCTCTGGCTGGCACCATCGTGCTTTTTATTTCCTAATTTTTGCCTTACACCGTGTGTCTACAACGCTATAATAGCCAGAGGCTGTCTATATTGGACACATTGAAGCGACCGGACCATTAATACAAAATGCAAACCTGTTTGTCCCTTGTCAGAAATAGCGCGAGCGCTTGGACTCGGAGAACCGTACGTCAGAAATATAACGGCGCATCACTATATACACTGACTGGGATTTTGTCGTGTCGCGCCGGAGCATCCAGTGTAATATCACTGGGTTCTGACTGTATTTTGTTGGACCGTGCCGTTCGTGCCTGGCCTGGGGAAAAGACGGAATTCACTTCACCGAGAGAGAGACCAGCAAGCAAGGTAAAAAAAACAAACAAACAACAAAAAAAAAACATGCTGTGTGTGTTAACAGGATTGTGTTCAGTTTAACCTATGTTATAACGTTAGCCTAACGTTACTTGTCAACATGGCGGTAATGAACTTTACCACGGTAAACTGCGCTAACGTTTAATTTTACAGACTTTGTTAGATTATTGAATTGTCGAGTTTAAATATGCCAACGAGCAACGCTTAGTTTACATTAACAATAAATAAACTAATGTGAAATTCTGTTTTGGTTGTAGATAATGTTGGACTACTGATTAGAACCTTTATAGTTTTAGCATTAGTTTGCAAACTATAACATATTATAGTTTTTTTTTTTTTTTTTTTTTTTTTATGGGATTTAATTTTTACTTCCATTTTTGTACGTGTTTAAAGGCAACTGCAACAAAGCGCCAATTCGCACCAGTGACTTCTAGCAAGATTCCGGAGGTAGGCCATTAGTGATATATTTTGAGATAAGTTTGCTGAAATGATTAGCAATATGTGAAAAGTGCTTTGAAGCCACTGGTGCAGACTAGGTAGCTTACAATATCTTATAAAATCTTTATAAAATAACTTTATATCAAATAAGTGACCTTTGCATCATGTCTAACTTTATATTTACTAACGTTACACAGCAAATGAACCAATCAGAAGATGGACCATTTTCTGTGTTCAGTCTAACCAGATTAAATGTATCCAGGTAAGCACTGCAGTAAAACTCTCACTAATTCATTCATACCAAATCTTGCATTCTAAACTACTTAGGTTTATATTTTTTGCATTATTTTTATATTTCATTAGGCAGAAGACTCTCTACCATTGCAGTCCCAGCTGAACAGGAAGGTCCTAATATCAGCGCACAGGTGGGTTAACTACTGTAGGAAGGAGAACGATCATCACACACTGATTTGTTGCATGTGTCTTACTGTGTATTTGTCTCAAACAGGGACCCCTTCACTGCAGACAAGCTGAAATGGGCTAAAATCATCGATTTCAGTCTTTCTCTCTATGGATCTCAGCATTTGGACAGAATTTAGGATTTATAAGTATTAAAATTTAATCTGGCATAATTTAATTTAGTTATTTTGTATGCTATTTATTGACAAAAGCTGTTTACAAATATATATTCTTAAGTTTTTGTGAAAAAAAATAAAAATAATTTGACACTAAAATTTTTTTCTCTCTCTCTCTCTCTCTCTCTCTCTCTCTCTCTCTCTCTCTCTCTCTCTCTCTCTCTCTCTCTCTCTCATATAGTGTTGGAACCAGGATCTCCTCTGAAGGACAGAGTACATTTATGTTTGTGGATGTATACAGACCAGGGAACATTCTGATGTTGTCAATCAAGTTCTGAACAGGAACCAATCTTTGGAGAAGTTCATTTATTTGCAAAGGTGGACAAAAACATTGTGTTGGCTTATTAAAGATTATTTTGATGATGACTTTTACTCGTATGCTGTAGAAAAGATAAAGGAGTAGACAGTCAGACATTGATAATAATAAGAAATGTTTCTTGAGCATCAACGAGACTTCTTTCAAAAACATTAAGACACTTAAATACTGTTTTTGGCCACCAGTGTACATGAATCCAACACATTTTTGTAAATAAGTGAAATTATTTTGAAGGTGGGGTTATGTGTCATGTATTGTGAAAAGAGCTGTGTTTTGTCCTGTGCTGGACATTTCCTTTTTGACTGCTTAATGTATTTATATTATTCAGTTTTATGAATGTAATGGTTGATATTTCATTATAATACTTGTATAAGCTAAACAACCAATGACTCTACATTCATTTTGTCAAATGCTAACGTTTTGTTTATGGTTCTATGTATGTTTTTAACAATGTGTGCAGTGAAGGACAGCACATAATGTGTTAATTTAACACATATACACATCTTTGTGCTAACCTTTCTGACAAATTTTGAGTGAATGAGTTAAAATCAACACAAAAAACGTTATCCCTAAACTCACCCACTAATGTGTAAAAATTTCACACATCATTTCCAGCACTGGCAGACTGTTAATTTTGTGATATATATGAAATGTTTTAAATAGAAAAATGGTATTTTGTGATAGCTTTGTCTAATTGGTTTGTATGTCAGTAGTACTTATGTAGGATAAAAATAAAATTAATCATATATCAAAATTATGAAATCTAATTTATGTGTAGTACAAAAAAAAAAAAAATACAGTAGTGTACAGATTAGTTTCGTTTTACAGTAATGCACTGTATTACACAATTACAGTACCATACTGTAAAACTGTTAATCTTAATTACAGTAAGTTACTGTAAAAAAACATTGAAAAGTCTAACAGTGTATGCTTGCTTTTAAAGCTACACTGTGTAATTTTTTTAAGTTGATCCTTCGCAAAAAACACTTTGTTCTTTCAAAATTACATGTGCTCATTCATGTGTATTTACTTCCAACAACTAATCAAGTATTTTCGTAATGGTTGAATCTGCCATTCAGAATACATACGAGCGAGTCGCTCGGATGGTGGAAGCAATGTTGCGCCTCCATCTTGAAAATATATTAGCCAAAGAGGGACATACCTGGAAATTCAAGCTTCGCCTTTCACGCTTGTACACTCAGTGGCACCGTGACGAATGCAAGGGGGAGATTACTTGCGACTGCCGGCCACCGAAGGAGTTAAAACGTCCTCGGAATGGCAGGGGCTATAAAGTAATATTCAGTTGGTAGTCATATACAATTCCACCGCTAGATGGGAGAAAATCCTACACATTGTAGCTTTAAATTAACAGTGGTTTGTGAATGTTTATGCTTTAACAACAAATAATTTATCACAATTATTACAGGTGTTTTATTTATCTTACTTGTGAGCATCACCAAGCCACAGGCTACAGCATACATGACCCTAGTCACTTGTGGTTGGCTTGGCCATGTGTCACTTAGAAAACAACAAGCCAATCAGAAGAGAGGCTCATGAATATTAAGTAGACAGGCCAAAATCGACCTGTTCTTGGCAGAACTCCTGAGAAAGGAGCTGTAAAAATATACTGAGATGTTTTTTTGTACTTATACCGCAAATATATATTCTTAAGGACATCAAAACCTAAAATAAAACTTCAGAAAGGTGTACAATATGGGACCTTTAATATAAACTATTGAGAGATTTATAATTAATAATTAATAGCAGTCTATACATTGTGTTACATAATGTATGGACTGACTCCTTATTTCCACCTGAGGGTTAAAAAAATCCTTCCCTATAATATATCAAGGAGAAGATAATATTGAGGCAGGCATCGTACCAGAGGGAGGTCAAGACCTCTTCTTTTTCTCATTATCTCTATGTGTCTGCTGCCAAGGGTGGAGTCAAATAGGAGCACTAAGGCAACATCATCAAATTGAGAACAGGAAATGGAAGAGACAAATCAAGTCTCCACGAACAACTGTGCTACATACATACATACATACACACACACACACACACACACACACACACACATAGATAGATAGATAGATAGATAGATAGATAGATAGATAGATAGATAGATAGATAGATAGATAGATAGATAGATAGATAGATAGATAGATAGACAATGTGATACATTTTTTCATGTCCTTGCCCTTAGAAACAGAAGAGTGAGAAAGAGTTATGGTGCTTTTCCACTACACAGTACCAGCTCGCCTCGACTTGACTTGACTCGGCTTTGTTTGGTTTTCCACTGTGTAAAAGTTGTACCTGTACCTGCTTCCAGGTACTTTTTTTCATACCACCTCCGGCGAGGTTCTAAGCGAGCTGAGGCGATACTAAACGTGAACGTGAAAACCCGGCAGACTGCTGATTGGTCAGAGAGAATCGTCACTATTCACTGCGTCATCATTGCACGGCGCAGACGGAGTATCCTGAATAAAAAACAGCAAAAACAAAAACATCCAAAAACAGCATACACTCGATTTCCTCCATTGTGTGTCTCGTGCATAGACAGTAAAATAAAGGTCTCGCGTAGAAGATTAATAAGTCACGGCAGTTTCCTGCGGCGTCGCTATGACGACCAGGTACTATTGTGGAAGTACTATCTGCAATGGAAAACTGAGCGAAAAGCGAGCCGAGTCGAGTCGAGTCGAGTTGAGCTGGTACTGGTAATGGAAAAACGCCATTAGTGTACTGACCATAGGTCCATATTTCTTTATCCTTGGTGCATCTTTGCGTTAATGGATTTTCCAAAGGTCGCCAGAGCTATAAACAGAGGAAACAATGAGATACCCTTAAACTCTCCCTCTCTCCTATTGTAGAGATCTAATCGTGATCCACTCCTATCTTAGTGACCAAATCCATGGCATCTTTCCTCAGCAATGTCTGCAGTTTAAAATAAGCTGACTACAAATGTTCTACATATAGGCTCAATAATTAAGGTTCACAACAGATACATAAGCACATACATTTTTTTTTGCCCTCGCTCCCTTGTGTTCAGCAAGTAATTAGCAATACACATTCAAAACACAACTTCTCCTTGGTTCTTTACATCAGAAATATGTTAAACGCTATCAATTTTCACATATTTCATGTTCTATGTAGGTGCAAAATTCTGTTCATTACAGTTTTCCTATTAGGTTTTAGTTGTAAGGGTGTGTTGGCCATATCCTCTTTCACTTCACATGGTATAATCAGCTTGGTTCTCGGCTCTTATGAATTGTTCTTTCTTCTTTAGGTCCGTCTACGATACAGGGCACATTGGGCATGCGGCAAGCATATTCCACTGGTTACGATTGGCTGCATGGGATCTGGCTTCTACCCACTTAATGCATGCTTTTTCTTTAGCAATAGTGTTTTTTAGGGGGTCAGGTTGCTAGCCCGACGCCCAAACCTCCTCCTTTTTTAACTGGCTTGCTATCAGTTTAGGTGTAGTTTCGGCTCATTACGAATCATAAATTCCAGAGAAAGACAGTTCTCCAACCTCTTAATCCAGATCCAGATTCCTGCAAGATACGCCATGACTGTTCTCTGAACAGGTTTGAATTGATCATTAAACAGATCTGATTCACAAGAATTAATCGTTCGATTAGTACATTGCTACCATTCATCCTTGCATGCAAACATATAACCCTCGGATCTCCATCCATTTCATGAACTCACCAGTTCATTCACTGTCAGTGATTCAGTACCATTACAGTAGATTTATTTTTTTATTACTATATTTTATTGTATTTTACAAAAATTGTGCATATTGCAATTTGTATTGTTGTAAGTTTATTGTATTGTGTATTACTGTCGAAAGATTATCATTCCAAAAATACAGAAGCCCTAAGAAGCCTCCTAGCGCTTCCGTAAATGAAGTACTTTGATTTGATTTTCTTTGCACTGTTAGATGCTACAGCAAATAGTGGCAGATACTATTTTCACCTCAGTGTATATTATAAAACAGTATGCAGTAATAACAACATATTCAGTGTAGGCTAAAGGATTATATTTATTAAAATCATAAATGGATGCTGATTTATCGGGACATTACTTGTCCATGTCCCTAAAGCCCTCCCCTACCCTTAGCCCTAACTGATAAACACTTTATTCCCACTATAAAATACCCATTAGGCCTAATATTTTCTTATTTTTTTTATTTTAAATAAACACCTCCCCGAGCTGATATGCGATTGTAAATGGGAGAAGACGGGACAAAGTCGGTTTTGTTTTTGGGCAGGTCGTGTCAAAGATTTCTTTTGTAATTTTATCTGGCTCAACCACACAATGGTGGGTAGAGTTAGTGTAAATAGCCTCTGGCGGGCTATTTGCACTTAGCGTAAATAGACACTCGATATTTATTTATTATTATGTGTATAGATTGAATTAGCTTCTGTTTTTATGTTTTCAATTTTTATTTTTCATTATTTTTTATATTACTATTTAGGTTTAATTCATTTTTATTTCCGTTTTAGTTCAGTTTCCAGCTAGAAGTGTATTTCAGTTCGTTGCCTGGGCAACATTTTTAATTATCGTTTAGTTTACATTTTCATTTAATATTTGTATTTTATTTCAGGGAACAAAACTGTTTTAGGGTGTTTCTGCAACTATGGGCACTTTTAAGTCCCAGGAGTGAAATTTTAGATTTATGTTAAATTATGTCATTTGATGTTTCATTAATATAAATGTAGTGTCAATACACACCTTGACATAAAAAATAATGAATAAATAATATGATTTAATGTAAAATTATGAAGCATGTATAGGTCTAAACACCATTTTGCTCATGTCCCACACCCGTGGTTTCAATGTTGAGATACTTAAAATTAGCTCATTCTTTTACAATATGACATTATTTCAAATGGAATTGTTTAATATACAGATTCATTTACAGCATCTTATAATTCTTTGTATTATTTACTGATCATTTTTATGATTTTTTTAACTAAATGTGCCTGTCCCACACTTTTGAGTCCTTACCGCAACAGTGAAAAAAAGCTTTTATTATGTAATTTTATCGAACACAAACAAGTCTAGTTTCTATGGAAACAGAAATTATCACTTGAGCACATTGCTGACAGACTGGGCCACCACACTACCTCACTCACAAGATACCAAAAAAATAAGGTAAACATCATCTTTTCTGCTCTAGTATTTATTGTGCGTCCTTACCATTCAGCTTAATGATTGTGTATTTTTGAACTACATTTTAAAAATAAATGTATATCACTGTTGAATTCATGTATATTAAGATGATAAGAGTCAAAACTAATGTGGTAGGCCTTGCTAGTTGCCAATTAGCTAAAATATTAGCAAAAATGTCATTTCCGCAACATGTCTTTACCGCAGCAAATTTAGGTGTTGCGGTAAAGACCTTGTGTTGCGGTAGAGACAAATTCAAGGTTTACTGTATATTAAATTACAAATATTCAGTATATTATTAGTACTGAAGTATATATTAGTATATATATGTTAGTATATATATATGTATATATAAACATGACATTTTTTACACAAAAAAATAATAATTTTGTCCTTACCGACACAAGATGTCATTACCGCAGCACTGCTCTATTTTCATTTTTTTTTTCACATTTTCATTTGCAAAAAAATATTTTTACACTTAAGTTGAGATGATAAACACATTGAAATTGCAACATCTGTCATAAAAAGTTAATTATGCTATCTTTTGTGTGTATGGAAACAATTGACATCTAAGGTTACTGTAAATTCTTTACATGGCATAGAAAAAAACATGAAATTCCCTATTTTGTGTATTATTTTTTATATAGCAGTATTTACTAAACTGCATCAAATTTGAAAAAGCTATTTAAATTAAGCTATTTTATAGAAATTACTAAAGAAAAATGTATAAAATGAACGTTATTGTAATGTTGCGGTAAGGACACTTTTTAAGAAGAAGACCCGAAAAACATAAAAAATAAACATGTTCCAGATTAAAATCTTAACGACTACATTCTATTTTGTGTACATTTTTATATGTATTGCATACTGTGATGGTTAAAATTGAAATTCATAGAGGCTGATTTTTTAAAAATTGGGATAGTCAAAAGTGCCCGTAGTTGCAGAAACACCCTTTAACAGTACTTCTAGTTAACGATAATAACCCAGCAGCAGAGGTGCACTAGCTCCAGACACTTCCGATAGACTCTTCAAGTGACTCATGTGGGGTAAAACTAAGAAAATTATATAGCCATAAGCTCAATATGTCATATTAGCATATCATTAAAGACTTGTGAGGGGTCTGCAGAAGTGTCAGCCACAGCCGTGACTGTCCCCAGATAACGTTAAAGATAGTCTGCGTTGAATGCCAGCTTGCACTCTCCTTGATTTTAGTTGAAAGGTTTTAATGTCAGCTCGATGAAAAATATGTGAAGAATTTTTGTATTCAGTCCCTAACTTGCAGACTAACTTTCCTTAGAATAGCTTTATCCATGCACACATTGTCACCACACTGCCATGATTCATACCACGCTATAGTCCATTTTACGAACATAAGCTTTAAACATAAGCCTCTTTACTGTTTAATACAATAGCTATTGATGACTAATGTATTATTTAAAACATGTAATTGTGTGTTTAGTTGACACAGTACAACTTTTAAAGTGCACTGATAAAGTTGTTCTAAAATAGTGCTAATTGTATGACTAATCACTGATGACTAATCATGATCAAAGTTTTTCAACATTATTTTATTTATTAACCCTCCATGGGACTAATTGTGAAATCACAGCTAGAAAAAAAACTAATTACTTACATATTTACCTACATTTTACACAGGGCCGGAGTGGGGCCACTTTTCAGCCCGGGAGTTTCAGGCCCAAGACCGGCCCACTTTTTCCATGGTGGAATTCCAAATTAGCACTTTTTTAAAATTGGATAAATGAAGCAACAGTTCAGCTCGTACTATTGTGTAGTTAGTATTAATACCATGGGTTAACAAATAATGTAAAGGTTAAATAATAATTCACTTAGACTTTATAAGAAGCAATTGCAACTTTTTCACACAATTCTGACTTTATATTTCGCAATTCTGACTTTATAACACGCAATTGCTACTTTATATCACACAATTCTGACTTTATAACACGCAATTGCTACTTTATATCACACAATTCTGACTTTATATCTTGCAGTTCTGACTTTATAAGCAATTGCGACTTTATTTCACACAATTCTGACTTTATAATTTGCAATTCTGACTTTATAACACGTATTATGATTTTATATCACACAATTCTGACTCTATATCTGGCAGTTCTGACTTTATAAGCAATTGTGACTTTATATCACACAATTCTGACTTTATATTTCGCAATTCTGACTTTATAACACGTTTTATGACTTTATATCACACAATTCTGACTCTATATCTTGCAGTTCTGACTTTATAAGCAATTGCGACTTTATTTCAGGCAGTTCTGATTTTATATCTTGCAATTCTGACTTTATAAGAAGCAAATGCGACTATATCACGCAATTCTGACTCTATATCTCACAAATCTTTATAACACGCAATTGCAACTTTATTTCAGGCAATTCTGACTTTATATCTCACAATTCTGACTTTTTAACACGCAATTGCGAATTTATTTCAGGCAATTCTGACTTTATATCTCGCAATTCTGAGAAAAAAAGTCAGAATTGCGAGATGTAAACTCGAGATAAAAAGTCGCAATTATCTTTAAAACTGTTTTATTCTGTGGCGGAAACAAAGCTGCATACCTCCTGGCCTCTTCCTCCCATCCATCCTCCCTGACGCGTACCGTTACGGCCGGCCCAGCTATCAGTAGGCGCCGGCGGAGCCGCGGTAGCCTCCCTGAGAAAACGTTTTGAAAAGACGGGCTATGGACCCAACCATTTCTATAGGAGGGGAGGGGAGAACTCCCTCACATGGTACAACCCATGCTGAGTTGCGCGCTGTGGTGGCAGAATGCGGAACGTGTGTATCCTAATGTAACTAATGTGACATTGAAATGTAAAAAAAAAAATTCCTCGACCGGCCCAAAAGTGAAGCGGCCCACCGGGAATACTCCCGATTCTCCCGATTACCCACTCCGGGCCTGATTTTACACATATTTAAAACTAAAATAATTTTCCAAAATTCATTTTCTACATCTGACCTTTTACTTTTTTTAGGGTGCCATCATTTATAACTGACTTTGTTAAGTAAAATATTTTTTGGCAAATTGTCTGAAACTTCACACACACTCAAAGTAGTGAAAAGGTCTTAGTATATAAATCTTTAGTAACATTCCATTTTATCTTGCCATCTCATTTGGAATGTATGAAAATGTCAAAAACTTGACACAATTTCAAATGCAACTTCACTGTTTTGTTTGGGTTTTAAACATTATTATTGCGTTATTGTACGATGTCTCATAGAGGGTTAACAAAATGGACTACTACTTCACTATTTTGTGTGTGTGTGTGTGTGTGTGTGTGTGTGTGTGTGTGTGTGTGTGTGTGTGTGTGTGTGTGTGTGTGTCTTCACGACCAACAATTTGCTGGTGCACAGGTGTTTTCCATTTTCTCCTTTGCCTAATAGTGTTTAAGGTAGCCTTTTTTTGAACAAATGATTTTTTTAAGCCCATTTAGCCTTTGCAACAAGTGGCCTTATTATCCTAAAAACTGTCCTTTCAGTTATTGGACAATTGCTAACTATCAATTTGAACAAACCTGAATACCACAAACCAACCAGTCTTTTGTGATAGTTTTGAGAATCATCATATTGTACACTATCTTCCAAAAGCTTTGGGTCAGTTATAGATTTATTTATTTATTAAAGAAAATAACGTTTATTCATCAATGCATTAAACTGATCTTAAGTGACAGCAATTCATTTTAACATAATTAAAAAGAAATTTTCAAATAAATTCCAAATAAATGTTCTTAACTTTATGTTCATTAAATAATCCTAAAAAAATGTATCACTGTTTACACACACACACACACACACACACACACACACACACACACACACACACACACACACACACACACACACACACACAAATTAAACAGCAGTTAATGAACTGTTTTCAACATTAATAATTATTTCAATAAATGTTTCAATAACACTTTACAATAAGGTTAATTAACTACATTAGTTAGCTTGAACTAATAATGACCTACACTTATACAGCATTTATTATTCTTTGTTAATGTTAATTTCAAGTTCAGTTCATGTTAGTTAAACATTAACTAATGTTAACTAATGAACCTTATTGTGAAGTGTTACCAATGTTGCTTGGGCATCAAATCAGCACATATAAGAATGATTTCTGAATGATCATGTGACACTGAAGACTAGAAATGATGCTGAAAATTCAGCTTTACCATTACATTTTTAAATATATTCTAAAAGAAGAAAGCTAATAATATGTCACACTGTTTTTACTGTAGTTTTGATCAAATAAAGGCAGCCTTGTTGAGCCGATTCCCGCTGCACCGGCAGACGCAGACCAATGCTGACAGTTACCAGATTAAAGCATGTCACTTCTCAGATTCAGCATGTTAAATCAGAGAAAACAAGCACTGAAAGACGGCAACAGACTCCGACAGGGGTAATACACTGACTGCTATGAAGGTAATATGATGTCATAAAGAATCGCATGCGCAGGGTAAGATTTGTGAAAGTGTTTATAAAATTGCAAGTGCAAATTAAATTCGCATGCACAAGAGAAGATTTGTAAAGGTGTAAATTGCCTTTCAAGTGTAAGAAAAAAATATTTGCAGCATTTTACTGTTATTCGTAAATGTAATTCATCTATTGTGAAATCAGATAAGAGTAAATAGAGAGTCAGCGAGAAGCTCATTTGATTGGCTACATGAAGAAGGTGGACCCGCTCTACTCTTCGCGCTTGCAAAACTCAATGAGTGAGAGAATCATGCCAAAACTGGAAGCGCAGGTAAAAGAAAGACGCAACTGTACAAATCGGGTTATTTCTGAACATTTTTGCCCCATGCACACAACAAGTAATTTAAACATTTGCAACAGCTTATTTTTTACACAAAGTTTGATTTTACGCAATTAATCTGTTTTGCAGTTCCTGACTCTGTTGTTTTCGGTTGCAAATTGCTGTTCACAGGCTTGCAATACTGTTTGCCGTATTTGTGCGAAAAAAATGTGCCAAAAGTGTAAGCGCGGAAAAATGGAAGTCAGAAGAATACAGATCCTATTTATTTTGCGTTAGCACAAAGCTGTAGTTTCACAATACATGAATTACACTTACGAATAACAGTATAATGCTGCAAATATTTTTTTCTTAACACTTGAAAGGCGATTTACACCTTTACAAATCTTACTCTGCGCATGCGATTCTTTATGACATCATATTACCTTCATAGACTGCTCTGTTGCCTTCTGTTGGTGTGGTGTGAATTGGCCTTAAGAGAATTTATTCAAAATCATATAAAAATCTTAGCAAACCCAAACTTGTGAACTGTAGTACAAATCTTAAACATTTTAAAAGTGATCCCAGTTTAAATTGAATTACCTCAAAATAAACCTTGCTTTACATATTGCAGATGGTATAAAAGTGCCATGGCGAAGTTTGTTGCTGCTGTACCTGGTGTTTTGGAAGTCAAAAAAAATCAAAAGTACCTATACTCCAGAAGGCTTTGAGCCCTTTGTCTTTGCATTATGTTAAGTGCTCTTCCAAAATGTTTGTGAGAAACTTCATTTACTTAGTTAATTATAGAGCAGACTCTTTTCCGTCTAATGTCCCTCTAATTACAATTACTTTGAAGGTAATCCTAAAGGAAAGAAGTTGATCTGGCTCAAAAGCAAGATGGTGACAAATGTTTTTTATTTGTGTGTAAGATGATGATGTTCTCTCATTAACTCTTTAGTTTACCCAATCATATCTCAAACCTATTTTGTTTGTTCCTACTGGATTACTACTACCCACCAGGTTAAATCATGCCCCTTTGTTTCACTAAGTGCAGTTGGCAATATTCATTTTTCATAGGTTTTCATTTAGTATGTCATTGGTGTGCACATTTTTCATCTTAGCATCTCCTGATAGACCCTTCCTGCTCTCCAAAGTGCTTCATGTCCCCTTGCATTTCCTAACCATGCACTACACGTTTCCTCTCTCACCCCCATATTCCTCTGTCAATCCACTCTACCTCCATCTGTCCCCTTTGGCTGGCTCCATTCCCATATGTCCAGTGATGGCCAGCTCTACAATATGGCACCCCGACCCTGCACATCAAAGCCCTATTGAAGCTCTTAGCAGAGGGGAGCCTGCCCCAGCAGAGTCCCTTCAATAATGCAGCAGCGCTCACAGTGCCATCATTCATGTACACAGGTAAACATGCAGAATCATAGAAGAGGACATGCAGCAGACTACTTTAAAGTTCAAAGCATAGTTTTAACGCGATGATTCCCATTTCCCACATATGAGAATGCTGTCATTATTTACTCTCCCGCATGTCATATGAAACCTCTATCTTTTTATTTTATGGTATATCCATATTCAATGACTTTTAAAGCCATATGACTACTTTTTTGTTAAATTACTTTAATTACTTGATAGCTGTTATTGAATAGTCCTTGCTATGACAACAACAAACACTGTTCAGTTGTACTACTGTATGAACACAACCATTCTGTCAAATGTTTTAAAATATTTTGAAAAAAGTATCTTATGCTCACCAAGGCTGCATTTGTTTGATTAAAAATACAGTAAAACATTAATATTGTGAAATTATTACAATTTAAAATACCTGTCACTGATGATGTCAAAGCTGAATTTTCAGCATCATTACTCCAGTCTACAGTGTCACATTATCCTTTAGAAATCATTATAATATGCTGCTTTGGTGCTCAAAACATTTATTCTTATTATCAGTGCTGTAAGCAGCTGTGCTGCTTTATATTTTTGTGGAAACTGTGATAAATATTTCGATTTAATGAAATTTGATTAGAAAATAATCAACAATGCAAAAAAAAAAAATGCTTCTAGAGCTGAAATTCAGATGGTAATTAAAGTTTTGTTAAGGACAGGCACTGTAAGATGTAGACCTATATATATATATATATATATATATATATATATATATATATATATATATATATATATATATATATATCTTCGAAAGTAGATATATATTTTCAAGGATTTAAAATTCCCAAACCATACAGAGATCTTGTGGAAAATGTGCCGATGAGTGAGCAGTGTTGTGTGTCATTCGTTCCCAGGGTCACCAGCCTCCACAGGTAGTCACACTCTAATGTGTTATTTGCTGAGGGGGACAATAACTCCACAGCATTCTGAAACAATTTACTGCTGCAAAAATTATAACTTCACTCAGACAGCTTTTATGTTCCTTAATGGAGGAAAATAAAAGGATGAAACGAAAAGTGAAGAAATGTAATTTCCCCCCCCCACACAAATTATTATTATGATAATATAATTGTAATTAAATAAAATGTATTAAAATAAAATAGTGAAAATATAATACATTTTCATTTTGTGGATCCACCGTATGCTGTGACGTCAATGCTGCTCCACAAACAGCAAGATTGAAACACAAGGAGTTCAGACAATAAAAAGAGATAAATCGAAAGAGTGATTGTGAGAAATAAAGCAACATAACAGTTATTGCCCTTTGTAGACCCAAGATTTCCTCATGGCTTAGCATTCTGCTCCCTCGGGTTTTAAACGTTCAGCGATCAATAGAGAAATCGACTTTGGTCATCACATTCAGAACAGTACCTCCTTTGTTTTACTACTGCAGAGACATTGCACCAATGAAATGGAGGCATCAGCATCAACATTCAACCCAGCATCTCACTCTGTTGAATTACCTGGTGTCAAATAACAATGTGATACCCTGAACACGTGCCAGTAAATTGGACTTGACCAATATTGCTGTTGGCACTAACTATAGAGGATAGAATATGGCCAAATCCTGGGCAAGTCTAACAATTGACATGTTGTTCAACAACAATCATATATGTGTGACAAATCAATGCAATGATAGCAAGCTAAGACATTTGGAGCTGTTAAGGGACAAGGAGCAGCATGCCATCATCTTTCAATTCGTACTGAGACCAACTGTTTTTTTGAGACAATTTTTTTTTATGGGTTATGTTTATATGTTTATTGCGTTTATGTGCATTTACCTTATTTGCATAACTTTTTGGTGAATAATAGGGGTGTAAATCGGACAGTTCATCACAATACAATATGGATTCTCTCAGCCAGCGATACGATATTTGCCAGTACCTCAAAAAAATCTGTGATTTACGATTATGATTCTATTCGATTCAGGGCTATATTTAGAAAGTTTACACAACCAGTAAATTTTTTTATTAACTCACAAATGCAACAAAAATATAGAACATGAACGTTTAATAAAACTCTTTAAAAATTGCACACCCTCTCCCAATTGGGACATTTACAACAACAACAAAAAATTACACATTTGTTTTTTTTTTATAAAAAAAAAATAAAATAAAAAATCAACCAAGCTTATAATGGAAACAGTCAAAAAAGTCTTCCAGTCTTTTGTGCCAAAATGTGCAATAGTGCAAATCACTATAAAAAATGCATTAAATAAAAAAATAAATGAATATAAAAAAATACAACAATAAAGCTGTAATAAAACTTTTTTATTTGCCTGTCCATCTGTTTTCGCAAATACAAAATGTTTCCAGACCCACGATTTGGGTCCGACAGCAGGCACATACTGTATATTTCTGCGTCTGTCTTTTCGCTGCTAAAACCGCTTTGTTACTGCATCGCATTCGCAGTCTGACACACAGGCAGACAGTGTGTTGAGTAAACGAAAATGCCTGCTTTGGCAGAAATGCGTAGACGGATGTTACGTGAGGATGTGGAGAGTGTCAAAATAAAGGTACCTCATGTCAATATTTTACGTGTGGCATCGATGTATCGTATCGTTAGACGTTTGATCGATGCATCGATCCATATCGGTGTATTGTTACACCCCTAGTGGATAATATGCGAAATCTCACAGATGGCATGCACTAACAATGCACTCAGCAAGACCAACTGGCCCTGATAGACTTCAAGTGAATTTGAAGAGCTAACTGGTGTGTTGTCATTTCAATCTAAGGGTACGTTCCCAGACAGCAATACAGTGTCGGCTCAGATCCGGCCCACATCTGGTACATGTGGAATCCACACGTACCAGATGTGGGCCGGATCTGGGCCGACACTATGTTGCTGTCTGGGTTTACACGACAACAATATCCTTTAAACAGAGTAGTTTTTCCTTTGAGTTTTCCACGTTAAGATGACACCTTTGTCAAAACGATCCCCATTTACATGGATCTGTAAAAACTACTAAAAACGCTGTATTCTGCTGCCAGGCCATTAGATGGCGATGAAACATTATAGACTGAACATCATCTTCCTCAGAGATTCGTGTTTTTGTTGTTTACATGTAGACCGTTTTCAAAAACCCGTTTTCAAGGTTGGACGTCCATGAGTAAAAATGACACAGACACTGTTTATAACATTTAATATCGTAAAGCTGCTTGCTTTTAAAGGGGGGGTGAAATGCTCATTTTCATTCAATCTCCTGTTAATCTTGAGTACCTATAGAGTAGCATCCTTCATATCTCCAATAAGTCTTTAGTTTTATTATATTTATAAAAGAAAGATAGGCTGTACCGAGTCTTTCCGGAAAAAAACGAGCGGCTGGAGGCGGGCCGTGTGGGCGGAGCTAAAGCTGTGCTAACGCGCCGAGCTAACAACACACAGAGACATTTGAAGCAGTTTTACTCACCGCCCGGTTCCAACGCACGACCGCGAACCTTTATCATTGTGACTGCTCTATCCTTAAGCATTAGACGATCTGCAAATCCGTCGATCTGGGCTTTGTTTATAAAACAAGCATCGTCGAAATGCAGGGAACAAACAGTCTTGCACAACCTCCGTTGATGCTCTGAAAAAACAAACTCCATCCACTGGTCCCTTAACGCCGGGTTCTTTGGGAATCTGTGCAGGGTTGTCTTGCCCTGGCAACCAAAAACCCACTTCTTTGGTGACATTGACTTTCCTAAAGCCGAGCACAGCGCTGTGATGATGGGCGAACTGCTTTCGCTCTCTCGCTCTGGTCTATGGTTGTGCGAGCGCCCGTGTCCTTCCGGAGAAGTGCCCTTAGGACCCGTATAAGGAATTTCCGCTACATCTGACGTCACACATGCCCACACTCGAAAAAAAACTTTCAGAAACTTGTGACAAACCGGAAGGAGCATTTTTGGAATATAAATACTCCTTCAAACGTACAATTTAATTTTTTAAACTTTGTCCATGTTTAGCATGGGAATCGTACTCGGTTACTAACGTAACCTCGGTTCTCTCTAGAAGAGGGAACGAGTACTGCGTTCGTAGAACGCTGCGGGAAAAGTCTCTTTTCACGAAATACTGAAGCAAAATTATCCTTAATTTTCATATTTGTAAAACGCATTGCAGCAGTGCACAGCCATGGCGAGACGGCTCGCTCACTCATTGGCTGTTCTGCGGCAACTGCATGAGCCTATCGAGCGAGGGCTGATGCAATATCAGACCAATGAGAGCGCTTCGCGCGCTCCTCGTCACATCCCGCCGAAACGGGTGTGGCCATCCCCTATAAAAGGAGCTCGAGTAGGCTGATTCAACTGGTTTTCATCGCCGAAGCGAACCAGAGCGAACCGCGCGCACGGCAGGGAACGCAGTACTCGTTCCCTCTTCTAGAGAGAACCGAGGTTACGTTAGTAACCGAGTACGTTCTCTTACGAGAGTTCTCTCGTACTGCGTTCGTAGAACGCTGCGGGAACCACTTGTAAGACGCCGTGCGTGCTGGGATGAGAAAACACCGACCACTGGAAGCTAGTCCAGGTATACAGTGCATAATCACCCGGTAGACTTCGGAGAGTCTGGAGGGGGGGGGGGGACAACCACCCTCAGATAGCTGCGTCCTAAGACGCGATATAACATCACATAGGCAGGGGGAGGCCTGGCTAATGTGGGAAATGTGGGTCTTACGCAAATTTTTGCCCAGATATATGCGCCCTTAGGCGCGAAACAGCGCCACATAGGCAGGGGAAAAACCTGGCTGATGTGGGAGATGTGGGTCTTACGTAATTTCGCCCAATGGATGCGCCCTTAAGCGCGATACAACGTCACATAGGCAGGGAGAGCCTGGCTAATGTGGGAAATGTGGGACTTACACACTTTCGCCCAAATAGGTGCGTTCTAGACGCGATATAACATCACATAGGCAGGAGGGAGCCTGGCTAATGTGGGAAAACATGGGTCTTACACAATTCTGCCCAGAGAACTTCGGCGGCGCTGTGCGTCTGCGATATCAGTGCCGTGTTTAGACAGCTGACTCGAATACGCCGAAAACACTTGGCTTGCAAGTGCGGTGAAGTATTCGGTGGCGTTGTGCGCCTGCGAAATCAGTGTCGTGGTAGACAGCTGATACGGCTAAACCGAAAACAACCTGGCCTGCAAGGCGGGAACTTCTAGGTTGTAGAACCTTATGAATGTAGACGGCGAGGCCCAGCCCGCCGCCGTACATATTTCCTGTAAGGAAATCCCGCTAGACCAGGCCCACGATGAGGCAACGCCTCTCGTGGAATGCGCTCTAATGCCTTGGAACGTCCACTGAACGAGACAAAGAGCTGCTCCATCTGTCTGAAGGCAGCGGAGCGGGACACATAAGCTCTTAACGCCCTAACGGGGCAAAGACAGCTCGAGTCCCCTTCCTCGTTTGACCCCGGCAGGGCAGACAGGGAAATAACCTGAGCCCTAAACGGAGTGTTGAGGGATTTCGGCACGTAGCCGTGCTTAGGTTTGAGTATGACTTTGGAGTCATTGGGCCCAAACTCCAAGCACGTTGGACTCACAGAGAGCGCGTGCAGATCGCCTATGCGCTTCACCGAAGCGAGGGCCATCAAAAACACCGTTTTGAAAGACAGATGTTTGAGGCTAACAGATTGGATAGGCTCAAAGGGGGGGCCTTTCATGGCTGCCAAGACCGTAGAAAGGTCCCACACCGGGACTGAGGGAGGTCTGGGGGGATTCAGCCTCCTAGCTCCCCTGAGGAAGCGGATGACTAAATCGTTCCTACCCAGTGACTGGCCTGGCGTTGCTGTCGAGCACGCTGCGATAGCCGCCACATAGACTTTGAGCGTGGAAGGGGATCTGCCCTTATCCAACAGCTCTTGTAGGAAGGAGAGAACCTCCGTCACCTCACAATCGAGGGGTGACAGGCCCCGAGCTGTACACCAGCTGGAGAAAACCGACCACTTCGAGGCATAAAGCCGCCTGGTGGAAGGCGCTCTAGCCTGAGTGATGGTGTTCAGCACTCCATCCGTGAGGCTAACGGGTAACCGTTGAACGTCCACGCATGAAGGGACCACAGCTCTGGGTGTGGGTGCCAAATCGAGCCCCTGGCCTGCGAGAGGAGATCTCTCCTCAATGGCACTGGCCATGGAGCGGAGTCTGCTAACTGCATCAGGACTGGAAACCAGGCTTGGTTGTCCCAGAACGGTGCTATAAGCAGTACTGGGCATTTCACTTCCCTGACTCGCTCCAGCACCTGAGGTAGGAGGGAGACTGGGGGAAACGCGTATAGCGGGCAGTGCGGCCACTTGTGGGACAGCGCGCTGTCGTTCTTTGAAAAGAACACGGGGCAATGAGCGTTTTCTGGGGACGCGAATAGGTCCACCTCCGCTCTGCCGAATCTCTGCCACAACAGCCGGACTGTTTGTGGGTGTAGAGACCATTCGCCCGTGGGAACATTGTTCCTGGACAGCCTGTCTGGACCCAGGTTGAGTGTCCCGGGCACATGCACCGCTCTCAGCGAGCTCAGGTTGCGCTGAGCCCATATTAGGAGGCGCTCGGCCAGCCTGTAAAGGGAACTGGAACCGAGGCCGCCTTGGCGATTTATGTAGGACACCACGGCCGTGTTGTCCGAGCGGACTACGACGTGTTGGTCCTTGATGTGGGGACAAAAGCGCGTCAGCGCGTTGTGAACTGCTAGCATTTCCAGGCAGTTGATATGATGGAGCTTTTCTCGTTCTGACCAGAGGCCAAAGAACGGCCTGCCCTCGAGCAGCGCTCCCCATCCCGAGGTGGATGCGTCCGTAGACACCACTTTCACTCTCGAGGAAGTCCCCAGGCTTACACCTGAACGGTACCAATCGCCCGCCGCCCATGGTCTCAGGGCTGCTGCGCAGTCTTGATCGACTTTGAGGCGCAATCGGCTGAGTGCCCACGCTCCGCGTGGCACTCGCGCTTTCAACCAGAACTGCAGAGGGCGCATGCGAAGCAGGCCCAGCTGGAGAACTGATGATGCTGAGGCCATGAGGCCCAGCATCCTCTGAAAACGTTTGAGCGGGATAATCGCACCGCAGCGGAAGGACCTCGCTGCGTGCTGTATGCGCAGCGCGCGCTGTTGCGACAGCCGCGCCGTCATAGAACGAGAGTCCAGAACGATGCCCAGAAACGAAATAGTTTGGCTGGGGTTCAAGGAGCTCTTCGTCCAATTGATCGTGATACCAAGATTCTCGAGGTGATCGAGTAACATGGTTCTGTGCTCCACGAGCTGAGATCGTGATTGAGCTATGATCAGCCAGTCGTCCAAATAGTTCAGCACTCGCATGCCCCTGAGTCTGAGGGGGGCGAGCGCTGCGTCCATGCACTTCGTAAATGTACGGGGTGCCAGGGACAAGCCGAATGGCAGGACTGTATACTGGTATGCCCGACCCTCGAAGGCGAATCTCAAGAATCGCCTGTGGCGTGACGCTATCTGTATTTGGAAATACGCGTCCTTTAGATCTATCGACATAAACCAGTCTTCTCGGCGAATGTGCGCGAGGATTTTGCTGGTTTTGAGCATTTTGAAACTGCGTTTCACTAAAGCTCTGTTTAGTCGTCTTAGATCTAGTATGGGTCTGATACCACCGTCCTTTTTGGGGACTAGGAAGTATCTGCTGTATAGCCCCCCTTCGCTTTGAGCTTGGGATACATGTTGTATCGCCCCTTTGCTCAACAGTTTTGATATTTCGGCGCGAAGCAGGTGTGCTACTTCTGAATTCACCGTAGTTTCGACGCGCGCTGTGAAGCGTGGAGGGCGCCGACAAAACTGTAGCGAGAAGCCTCTCTTTATAATGTCTAGCACCCAGTCCGAAACCCCTGGAAGCGCGGCCCATGCGCCTGCATGGCCGGCTAGGGGTTGGATGCGAAGCGCGCTCTGTTCGCTGTGCGACGGCGGCGCTTCGGGGCGCGTTAGCATAGGCGTTACGCCTGTGACATTTGAGGCGGGGAGCGCGCATAATACAGCGGGCAACACGCTCATCCTCGACCCCGCTACAGTGTTTATCTGAACGAGGGAGGTCTGAGAAGGTCTCATGGGACTCATGCAGCCTACAAGTGAACGTGGGCGGGGACCGGGCACGTTTACTGCTTTGGCCGCGCTGTCTGCTTGAACAGAGCGGGTGCTCACAGGTCCCGTTTTTACAGGGAGCCTGTGGCTTGCCAGACATAGCGTTTGTGGGCACTGGGAAGTGGGCACTTTGACTATGTTTGTGGCGCGATCGAACTGCGTCGATCTTATGAGTACGGGCCCTGTGTGCAGGGCTGTGCTTGTGTGTAGGGATGGGCACAGGGAAGTGGGCATCAACACTACATTTATAGCACCATCGGCCTTGGCCGGGACACCAGAAAATACACTCTTTTCGGGATTTATCTGGGTAGCCGTAAAAACGGCTTTTGTGTGCAGGCAAGCGGGCAGCTGTGCGGGCTTGTGCTCTGCTGAGAACACTGAAGCAGTCGCAATTCCTGGGACTGAGACAGCGGTGCGCTTTGGTGAGGGCCCGGTCGCAACGGGGCTTACACACCTGCGCTTTCCTAGGCGTGCTAGGACTTCTTTGGGGCTTCCGGCTTCAACACAACCCTTGGTCGCGGCCCGCGGTGAGTGGGGCGGCGGCTGGTAGAGCGAGAGCGAGGGCGTGAGCTGCGCTGCTGTCGCTGAGAGGGGGCGGCCGGAGGCTGAGGCTGTGAGCTCCGAGGGGCCTGTTTCTCACGGCCCGCTGCGGAACTGGAGCGCTTCGGCAGGAAGTGCTTGAATGCCTGTGACGCTTTCTGGGCTTCGGAAAATCTCTCCACGAACTCGGAGAGAGAAGATCCAAAGAGGCCAGCGGAGGATAGCGGGGCGTCGAGGAACGCGTTGCGCTCTGCATCAGCCATCTCCGTGAGCGTCAGCCACAAATGCCTCTCGGCTACGGTAGCGGAAGCCATACAGCGTCCCATGGCTTGTGCTGCAGCCTTGGTAGCGCGGAGGGAAAGATCCGACGCGCTTCTCAGGTCCGTGATGCAGATAGCTTCAGGTCCTATCTCGTCCAGTTTGCGGAGGAGATCGCCTTGGAACACCTGAAGCGTGGCCATGGTGTGCAGGGCCGATGCCGCCTGCCCAGCGGCGGAGAAGATCCGCGCGAGCAGCGACGACGTCATGCGGCAGGCTTTCGACGGCAGCACTGGCTTAGTCCGCCGTCCAGCAGAGGGCGGGCAAAGGTGGGCTGCTATCGCCTGTTCCACCGGCGGCAGAGTGAGGTAGCCTCGATCCTGAGCATTATCCAGGGAGGAGAATGCTGGGGATACAGACGAACGTGTTCGTGCAGAAAAGGGAGCGTTCCAGGCCTTCGCCACTTCTTCATGAAGCTCAGGAAGAAACGGAGCGGGCTTAGACACAGGAGAAGAACGCTCACCAGGGAGGAAGCTACCATCAAGCCGGGTGCGCGAGGGGAGTTCCGGTGCAGACCACTCGAGGCCGAGGCTCGCCGCGGCCAACGCGAGTACTCGCATGAGCTCCCTCTCGATGCTAGCTCTAGCCGACGGCTTTCGGGCAGGAGGCGTGAGATCCGCAGAGCTCGCCCAGTCCTCACTGCCTGAAGCTAGCAGAGAGCAGGAATCCTTATCGACCGACTCGGCTTCAGAAACAACTTCCTCAGATGAAGCGGCGGCAGACTGCGGGCGCTGAGCATCGGGAAGTGCTCCGGGGGAAGCCGGCGAAGCTGGCGGGCGAGCCGGCGAGCTTTGTCGGGAAGAGGTGGGTTCCGGGGCCCGCTGCGAGCGGCGCTTCTTGCGGCGCGGCACCGCGGCGGGGGGCGCAGGCTCGGAGAAATGTGCCAGGCGAGTCCGCAGAGTCACCATCGGCAAAAGCTCGCAGTGAGGGCAGCCGCCGTCAGCGAGCGCGAGCGCTGCGTGATCTTCGCCCAGGCAGGAGACGCAAATAACGTGGCGGTCTCCCTCGGTGAGCGGGGCTCGGCACGAGCCACAGGATGGCATCTTGATAAAGACGCGGCTCTTTTAGGGGTGAGTGTTCGGGGAACACTGCACACACACACACAGAACAGAGCAGGTAAAGGATATGAAGCGCCGGAAAGCGCAGCAGGTACGGCAGTAGAGGCGGCGAAGGCCAGCGGCTTCAAGGGCTCGTCCCGCTGAAAAGCTTGCCTCGACGACGCTTGCTTCTCCGTGATCCAGCGATGCGTGAGCTTCGCTGAAGAGATGAAAATCAGTTGAATCAGCCTACTCGAGCTCCTTTTATAGGGGATGGCCACACCCGTTTCGGCGGGATGTGACGAGGAGCGCGCGAAGCGCTCTCATTGGTCTGATATTGCATCAGCCCTCGCTCGATAGGCTCATGCAGTTGCCGCAGAACAGCCAATGAGTGAGCGAGCCGTCTCGCCATGGCTGTGCACTGCTGCAATGCGTTTTACAAATATGAAAATTAAGGATAATTTTGCTTCAGTATTTCGTGAAAAGAGACTTTTCCCGCAGCGTTCTACGAACGCAGTACGAGAGAACTCTCGTAAGAGAACCAACTCTTTAACAGTGTAAAAAACTCAGTATGCATGAAATTCCCCCCTCCCTTTAAGCAATATATTTTACATGGTTCTAAATAAATGTGACGGGATGAATTGCAGAGCCATGCATACATATTCACATTGCAATGATCATTGCACACATTGCACATTGCTATGCTTTCTTAAATGCTGTGTGTGCTTATTGTGTTAGTGAGAGGATAAGGCCAGCACATAATTACGTTCATTTAAACGCCGTTTCCAGCAGCGTCAGGATGTATACCACTGTTCAGGTGTTTTCAAAATAATTTTTACCCTTTTGAGTATATCGAGGCCTTTAGTAATTCCCCCCAAAATATCTTATTTGTAATGCGAACCCTCAGACTACTGCTTTTATCATTTTATTATATAGAGTGAAAAAGTATCTTAAAACCCTTGATTTACACATATCGGTCCTGTTTATTGCTGTATTATGCTATTGTGCATTCATGTGTGCATAAAACTCACTCAAAGCAGATGATACAGCTTCGGTGAAACTGAGAAGTGAAAGGGGTCCTGAACTTTGAGGTGAATTAATCCACAAAGGACATATTTTGCTGTGGCAAACAACATCCTGTGCCATTCAGCAGGCCATCAGGACTCCTGCTCAGTGGAAAAGCACTGTATTACTTCATTAATCTTTTGTCATGACATCACCGCTTGCAGAATATGTTAAACAAATGCATACTGAGACTGATGTACTCTATTACGAATGATTGTGTTTCCCAATCCTGTTTCCGAGACATTTCAGCAGACTGCATACGGTCGTGACTCATATATTTGCGTCAGCTTCCTGAGCACAACAAACAATTGCTTATTGCCAATCTACAAATCTTTCTGACACACCTTTGGTTTTTATTGTTATCTTAATGCACAATATAAAAAACATGATGAGGTAGACATCACTCTTGAAATGTGAATGCAACGACCATTAGTTTCCATTTCCATTTCCTGTGTATAAATCAGAAACGTGTTCACATTGTTCCAATGCTTATAGCACACACACAAAAACAAACTAAGGCCTTTGGGCATATCACATTAATCAATCTCAATCCTAACCAATAAATGTTTTATGTATTGCCAGAAAATGGAAATAACATTTGTCTAAAACTATTGTGGTCGAGAAAAATAGTTTATGATTTCTGTGGAACGTCCGTGGCATCTGTTTCTGAATTTTCTGTGACCTCTAAAGTGCATTTTGGGTTCATTTGTACTTATGGATCCTTTGGGAATTTCTTTGTGATTTGGTAATGACTTCTATAATGGGATTCTTAATGAACGTTTTAGTCCAAATGGGTGACTTACACTCCTCCAGCATGTCCTAATCAGAGATGATTACATGCCCCCTGCAGTTGTTGTAATTTACCTACATGAACTGCCAAAGAATACTGATTGTTTTGCAAGATAAAATGTGACCAAACCACCAGAAAATTGAAAATGTAAAATTCACTTTGTTGCAAACTTGCAAACACACATGCAAATAAACAACCAAAATGCACTGAGGTTTTTTGAGCGCATCTTTCCATAGGAAACGCTATGCTGCCAGAAAGGCTAATTATCGTACATACTGCATGAATGCTTATGTGCGTACAGGAAACTTCAAACCACAAGATTAAAAAGTGGACAGTCATTTGCTAATGTGCACTGACTTCAGAGTAACTAAACAATAAAGATGAAGTGCTACATTTTCATTTATTCCCAGTTTCTCATAATTCTCAGTCAATATATTCCATATCTCAAAGAGCATAGTTTATGAAATTGTTCATTATAACACTCATTTGTCTCCTCTGTTGTAGAAGAACACACACACAGATGAACAAAACATTTTTTTCTAAGACCTGTTCATTTTTTATGATGGATCACTTCATAATCTTGGCTCCATGGTGTAGGTTTAGTCTAACATTTATAGAAACATTTTAAAGCAAAAAAATCATCATGAATTCAATCATCATGAATGACCAATTCCCAGTGAACAATTAAATAATTCACACTGGCTGGGTAAAATGTAAAATCTATGTTCATGTTTCATTTTATATTATATTTCTTAAAGTAATTATATTCAGACGTAGCTGAAATAGTGGTAGGGATTATTCAGGAAACAATGCAAGTTAGTATAATAGAATAAAACATCATTATGCGCTAGTGGTAAACAAATAGAGCAAGATGAATTGCGCTGGCTGTGGTCATGGCTAGGGAAAAGACGCCAATTTGGCATGCCAGTTTTGCAAATGAAGCTTGAGGTAAGTAGTTTTAAGTTTTAGTGTCATGTCACTACACACACACACTCATTAGCTCGTTAGCTCCCACTCGTTAGCTCCTGCAGTACCATAAGCTATGCACACACACACACACACACACACACACACACACACATACACACACACACCGATTAGGCTAATTTTTCATTTTGTTTCTAACTTAAAAGTTAAACTATGGTCACATAACGTTACACTTGATATGTCTTGGTCTTAAGGCGGAATTTTGAAGTGAAGACGACCTCAGGCCACACACATTTGTTTAAGCACCATCTGAGGAGTCATGTTAAGTCACTGAAATAAAGTAACGGGAGGCTTTTATTGTGAAGAGTTTATAGGAGGTGAAATGTTATTAGCGCAAACTTTTTTTAGCGGCACTGCTCACGCTAATTCACGCGAAAAGATGTGGAGATATTTAGAGCTAATATTGTAACGATCACCAGCTGGAGTGCCTCTGAGAGTCACCAGAGGGCACTCCACACCAGACTGATCACTTCACAAAACTACAATTCCCATAATGTTTCATACCTGGGACTGATTGCACTCACCTGCATCTCATTCAGACACTCCATATAAACCACACTCAAACAGAAGATCACTGCGAAGTGTTGCATTGCCACGGACTGTAATCACTGAGTGGTTTCCCCTATTCTACTATCGGTTTGTTGACCTCAGATTGTTATCTTGTTTCTGTCTGTTTGCTGCCTGTCTCGACTTGGATTGATCTTGAATTATTGTCTCTTACTGCCTGCCCTGAACTTTTGCCTGTGACTTGACTACTCTCTAGCCGTTTCTCAATATGCGTTCTTGTCTGTACTTGTGTTCTTGTGGACTTGTGAAACGTCATCAGTCGCTGCCTTAGTACTGTTCCAATTCAAAGTTCACATCTAGCCAAGTCCAGTTCGAATCCCCGGATGTGTTCTTGATCCGCCCCTTTTACCGAGGATGCATCAAGAGGTGACTTGTGCGGACTTGACAAGCTAGGTATCCCAGAATGCATCTCACACCACCAACCAGCAAGCGTCAATAGCAGAGGAGAAACCCCACGTAATTTAAAAATACTGCTATAAATGTGTCACGAAATGTAGTTTTAAGAGTATTTCAGGCGAGAATGTAGTTGTTTAAAGCTCAAATCTTTGGTTTATTTATAAAGATAGCGCCTATTTGAAAATTTGATCTGACGTTTTCGGAGTTGTGAGAACCAGGAAATCGGACGCTCGGCGCTCGTACCCCGCTGAGAACAGCCTTTCCTCGGCTTCTGCTGCTGACTTGCCGTTGGCTCGGATGTCCTTTTACAGTCTGTGTATAATATGAGATTTAAATCGTCCTGTGTATATCCAACAGGCTATTTATTTTATTTGTCTCATTAATGTATTATTTGTTCCCTGGCAAAACGTTTTAGCTGAGGGCAAAGTGAAGTTATAGCTTTATTTAACGTTAGTCTATTTAACTATGTAGCCTAGAGAGCTGACTTATGTTTGACTGAATCGTTGGCTTTATTATTGTATAGCTTCTTATACCTTTTAGGCTACTTATACTTTTAGAATGGCCATTATGGATCATTAAAACTGACATTTAGCAAAAAAGGTTATGTCATTTTATTTAAAACATATAAAATATTTTATTATAATAGCCTACATGTTGCCTACATTCTCTTCACTGTATATACATATATGACACAACCCTGTCTCTTTTTGCTAAATGTTCGTTTTAATGATCAATATTATAATGTTTTTTTTATTCATCATATTTTTAAAATGAAAAGAAAAAGAGTCAGGGTTGTGCTTTAGGCCTATATTTCGTGTTGTTGTAAATATTCAGTGAAGATAATCAATTGCGTTGCCTGAACCGCATTTGTGTGGCCATTATGTTAAAGATATTTTTTAAATGAAAATGAAAAGAGGCAAAGTGGTGGTTTTTAACATATTTTGTTTTATTTGTAGCCTATATAAAGAGATAACCGGAGTAGCCAGAGCAAGCTGAGTGACGCTATCAAGTACGCCGCTGTTCCATTTGCAGAATTATCAGACTCGCGTCCTCGGGAGTTCGTTCTCCTGAGTCGAACTTGTCAGTCCGAACTACCAAGGACTCAAGTCCGAACTTTGCGTACTTGGTATTGAGAAACGGCTTCTGTGTCTGTTCTCTGGTGGCTGTTCCATAAAAGACGCTTAGAAAAGCGGGGATTAAACTCCAAAACCGGACTTGAATGAGCCTAACTAATGAGTTGGGGCTAAAGTGGTTCCATAAAAGGTAATTGAAGCTCACGCAATCTCACTAATTTGATCCAGGTTTATCTAGTCTAGATAATTGCGTGTGCACGCGTTTCTTAAGCAGCCCTAGAGGTCGATCGTGGATCAAATCGATCCACCATCAAACAGCGTACATATTTTGTGCTGTTTTATGCGTTTGTGACATGTTTTTTCCCCCCCTCAGTTCAAAACTTACATTTTACAGTTATATTCTCCATCTGTAAATGTTCGAAAGCCATGCAAATGTGTCCATTTTGCTGCTAATTTTCATATTGAACGAGCGCTGCTGCGCGCATGCGCGCCAAATAGGAGCGCAATAATTCTTAAAATCGGAAAATTCGGAAAATGAATATGCGATATTTTATAACACTAGAAATATCTTCTAATTATAATAATTTATCTTTAGGATGTTGGATAAGTTGCACTGAACTTCCAGCGAACAGAAGTACTTCAGTGAAGTAGCCTATAATTCAGGGAAGTTTATTTTAAGAAACTATATATAAAGATACAAAATATAGTTTTGGGTATAGGACCTATGCTACTTAATAAAGATGATGTATACTTATTTAGAATGCTGAGAATTACAGCTTTTAATGCAATTTTTTTTGAAAAAGCAAGAATCCCCAGTTTTAAATGAGTAGATTTAGTTTCTAAAGTACATTATGGAGAGGATAACATTAAATTAAGAGCAAATGTATACATTTTGAAAAGATATGTGCAACTCTAAAATCAAAGAATATTCCATAAAATAAAGGAATATATATTAACTACATTTTTATATAACACTCCCTCCCTTTTATTTCTAGTAATTTGTTATTTTATTTATTTACTTATTTAATATTGATATTCAAATAATATTACTTGAATAACTATTAGGAATTATGTGTCATTATAAGAGTTTGATATAAATATGTTAATGTTACATTTTTATTACTATTTATTTATTGTTTTTTTGTCTTTTCCCCCTTAAATCATATGTAAAAGTGTCTATGAACTTTTTGGTTATTCTATTCATGTGTGTTTTTAGGCTATGTGTTGGTGGGTATTATCACAAAAGAAAAAAAGTAGAAGGAAAAATAAGGAATATTTATTGGGGGAAAATATGATGTCTTTAAAGGAACTGTCAATTTGTATAATTGTTAAATGTGTTTGAATTGAAAGCCATAATAAAGTACATCTTACAGTTAAAATTTATACTGTGTTTTTGTAATTATTTATTTTTAATTTTGTGATTTTAACTTATGCTTTACAAAGCTTTTTTTAGATTGTGTTCTAATGTTCTTCTAATCATAAACGTACTACAGCTGCCAAACAAAACCAGAGAGAAATGTATTCATAAATCTTTAAAACAATCTAATTAAATCTTGGGCACAAAACATTCAGCCAGTAAAAAAAGAAAACCTGTAGTGTGTATATATATATTGTATTTAGGCCTATCTATATATATATATATATATATGTCTATATTGTTCATTTATCATTTATCATTGTAGCCTTATTTAAGTTGATTTTCTGTATACTGTGTATTTATTTTTGGACTAATAGTGGTTAATAAAGTCCAATAATGGTATGAGAGAGTGTCAGTGGTAATATCATTGTGTTCCTATTGGTCAGTGTTAGAGGATCTGTGTAACAACTGAGGCTTAGCCTGACAGTTAGCTTGCCCTGGACCAGGCTAGTTTCCCAGCATAAGTTGCCGGGGTAACTGAGTTTGAACTTTTTTAAATTTGATTTATGAAACCGAATCTACCAAAAATAAGCCTGACTAACCGAAATAAGCCTGGCTTATACTCTAATCTTGGTTTATGGAACAGCCCCCTGATCACCCATCCATCCATCCATCCATCTTCTTCCGCTTATCCGGGGCCGGGTCGCGGGGGCAGCAGTCTAAGCAGAGAACCCCAGACTTCCCTCTCCCTAGACACTTCCTCCAGCTCTTCTGGGGGGACACCGAGGCGTTCCCAGGCCAGCCGGGAGACATAGTCTCTCCAGCGTGTCCTAGGTCTTCCCCGGGGTCTCCTCCCAGTGGCACGCGCCCGGAACACCTTCCCGGGAAGGCGTCCAGGAGGCATCCGGAACAGATGCCCAAGCCACCTCAGCTGACCCCTCTCGATGTGGAGGAGCAGCGGCTCTACTCTGAGCTCCTCACCCTATCTCTAAGGGATCGCCCAGCCACCCTGCGGAGAAAGCTCATTTCGGCCGCCTGTATCCGGGATCCTGTCCTTTCGGTCATGACCCAAAGCTCATGACCATAGGTGAGGGTAGGAACGTAGATTGACCGGTAAATCGAGAGCTTTGCCTTGCAGCTCAGCTCTTTCTTCACCACGACAGACCGGTACATCGACCGCATTACTGCAGAAGCTGCACCGATCCGTCTGTCAATCTCCCGTTCCATCCTTCCCTCACTCGTGAACAAGACCCCAAGATACTTAAACTCCTCCACCTGAGACAGGAACTCTCCACCAACCTGAAGTGGGCAAGCCACCCTTTTCCGACTGAGGACCATGGCCTCGGATTTG
The DNA here is from genome assembly GCF_964197995.2 of Scardinius erythrophthalmus. Lineage (NCBI taxonomy): Eukaryota > Metazoa > Chordata > Actinopteri > Cypriniformes > Leuciscidae > Scardinius > Scardinius erythrophthalmus. Next base: position 28,030,300 of record NC_138226.1, on the reverse strand, counting down.
GAGGTGCTGATTCTCATCCCAGCCGCTTCACACTCGGCTGCAAACCGTCCCAGTGCATGCTGAAGGCCCTGGCTTGATGAGGCCAACACGACAACATCATCCGCAAAGAGCAGAGACGAAATCGTGTTGTCACCAAACCTGACCCCCTCCGGCCCCTGGCTGCGCCTAGAAATTCTGTCCATAAAAATAATGAACAGAACCGGCGACAAAGGGCAGCCCTGCCGGAGTCCAACACGCACCGGGAACAAGTCTGACTTACTGCTGGCAATACGAACCAAGCTCCTGCTCCGGTCGTACAGGGACCGGATAGCCCTTAGCAAAGGGCCCGGACCCCATACTCCCGGAGCACCCTCCACAGGCTGCCGCGAGGGACACAGTCGAATGCCTTCTCCAAATCCACAAAGCACATGTGGACTGGTTGGGCAAACTCCCATGAGCCCTCCAGCACCCTGTAGAGGGTATAGAGCTGGTCCAGTGTTCCACGGCCCGGACGAAAACCACACTGTTCCTCCTGAATCCGAGGTTCTACTATCGGCCGGATTCTCCTCTCCAGTACCCTGGCATAGACTTTCCCAGGGAGGCTGAGAAGTATGATCCCCCTGTAGTTGGAACACACCCTCCGGTCCCCCTTCTTAAAAAGAGGGACCACCACCCCGGTCTGCCATCCCAGAGGCACCGTCCCCGACTGCCACACGATGCTGCAGAGGCGTGTCAGCCAAGACAGCCCCAAAACATCCAGAGACTTGAGGTACTCAGGGCGGATCTCATCCACCCCCGGTGCCTTGCCACCGAGGAGTTTCTTGACTACCTCGGTGACTTCAGCTTGGGTGATGGACGAGTCCACATCTGAGCCCTCAGCCTCTGCTTCCTCAATGGAAGACGTGACGGCGGGATTGAGGAGATCCTCGAAGTATTCCTTCCACCGTCCAACGACATCCCCAGTTGAGGTCAACAGCTCTCCACCTCTACTGTAAACAGCGTTGGTAGGGCACTGCTTCCCTCTCCTGAGGCGCCGGACGGTTTGCCAGAATCTCTTCGAAGCCGACCGATAGTCCTTCTCCATGGCCTCACCGAACTCCTCCCAGGCCCGAGTTTTTGCCTCCACAACCACCCGGGCTGCAGTCCGCTTGGCCTGCCGGTACCTGTCAGCTGCCTCAGGAGTCCCACAAGCCAACCAGGCCCGATAGGACTCCTTCTTCAGCTTGACGGCATCCCTCACTTCCGGTGTCCACCACCGGGTTCGGGGATTGCCGCCTCGACAGGCACCGGAGACCTTACGGCCACAGCTCCGAGCGGCCGCTTCGACAATGGAGGTGGAGAACATGGTCCACTCGGACTCAATATCTCCAGCCTCCCTCGGGATCCGGTCGAAGCTCTGCCGGAGGTGGGAGTTGAAGATCTCTCTGACAGGAGACTCGGCCAAACGTTCCCAGCAGACCCTCACAGTACGTTTGGGTCTGCCGAGTCTGTCCAGCTTCCTCCCCCGCCATCGGATCCAACTCACCACCAGGTGGTGATCAGTTGACAGCTCCGCCCCTCTCTTCACCCGAGTGTCCAAGACATACGGCCGGAGGTCGGATGAAACGACCACAAAGTCGATCATCGACCTACGGCCTAGGGTGTCCTGGTGCCACGTGTACTGATGGACACCCTTATGCTTGAACATGGTGTTCGTTATGGACAAGCTGTAACTAGCACAGAAGTCCAATAACTGAACACCGCTCGGGTTCAGATCAGGGGGGGCCGTTCCTCCCAATCACGCCCCTCCAGGTGTCACTGTCGTTGCCCACGTGGGCGTTGAAGTCCCCCAGTAAAACGACGGAGTCCCCAGTCGGAGCACTTTCCAGCACCCCTCCCAGAGACTCCAAGAAGGCCGGGTACTCTGCACTGCCGTTTGGCCCGTAGGCACAAACGACAGTAAGAGACCTATCCCCGACCCGAAGGCGCAGGGAAGCGACACTCTCGTTCACCGGGGTAAACTCCAACACATGGCAGCTGAGCTGGGGGGCTATAAGCAAACCCACACCAGCCCGCCGCCTCTCACCATGGGCAACTCCAGAGTGGTGAAGAGTCCATCCTCTCTCGAGGAGTGTGGTTCCAGAGCCCAAGCTGTGCGTAGAGGTGAGCCCGACTATCGCTAGTCGGAACCTCTCAACCTCACGCACAATCTCGGGCTCCTTCCCCGCCAGTGAGTTGACGTTCCACGTCCCTAGAGCTAGTTTCCGTGTCCAGGGATCGGGCTGTCGAGGCCCCCGCCTTCGACTGCCACCCGATTCTCTAAGCACCGGCCCCTTACGGTCCCTCCTGTAGGTGGTGAGCCCACGGGAAGGCGGCCCCACGTCGCTCCTTCGGGCTGAGCCCGGCCGGACCCCGTGGGGGGAGGCCCGGCCACCAGGCGCTCGCATACGAGCCCCAACCCCGGGCCTGGCTCCAGGGTGGGGCCCCGGCTGCGCCATACCGGGCGACGTCACGGCCCTCTGTTTTTTCTTCATCATAAGGGGTTTTGAGCAGAAACAGCCACAGTTTAAGCAGAAACAGCCACAGTGCGGTAGGCTATGTACGCTGCAAACAAACCGGCTTTGTGCACCTTGATCTGCACTTTACCTCCAACAGGTGAACTATGGTATATCAATGCTTTTACATGCCGTGCTGTGTGGTAAAAAAAACACTAACATCAAAAATAATGGGGAATAATTTGAAGACAGACTACTTAAGTTTGTTTTTTATTACCTTTCCAAGTTAATGTTATGAGATGATAACAATAGAAAGACTGGTAAAAATATGTCTGGCCATTTTATTTGTTTGGTGTAGTTAAACTGCAGTGCATTTAAAATCTCTGTAGCTTTTTCTAGAGTTGGGGTTCTCGAACTCGGACTCGAGTCCAATTTTGAATGAACTCGGACTTGTCACGCACTCGGGTGAATTTGTAGTTCGGACTTGACAAGGACTTGGACATTTTAGACTCGGAAAATTTGCCGAGTAGGCTACAGTTGAGTCCGGGCACTGGAGGACACAATATTTTATTATTAAAAAACTAAACTAAACTAAACTACTTACATTGTGTTGTTTCAGCATTGAGCCTTGTAGCCAATCACAGACATGTATATTACGCACATGAACGCAGTGACAAATCAGAGGCGTTTTAGAGTCACCATGCGGAGAATTCGTAGCCTGGCTCCGCCCTCCTACATACTTCCGCTCAATTTCATTTTCCTTCAGTACTACGTCTGGGACTGCTGTATATTCTTAGGTTTCCAGAAACAAATTTTTTGTAGGACCAATCAGCGAATAGAGGGAGTGGCTGAGAACGATGACGTTGATGTGATCACACACATGACTAGCTTCGGCCAATAGTGAGCCTACGTGTGACGTACAACACACAGACGCGCTGCTTTATCAAGACTCGAGGAACAGAGAGAAGGAAATGAATAGTGGAATAAAGTCGTTTTTTTGTTTGTTTTTGCGCACAAAAAGTATTCTTGTCGCTTTATAAACTTTATAAAAGACAGACATCTTATTCTAAACATAATCCTCTGATCATTCGGACGACCACACGTTAGCGATTGGCTATGGCAGATCCTGAGTGACTCTGGGCAGATCCAATAGTTTTGAACTTTAACAGAGAAATCATAATCCTGTGAGTCATGAAATTGCGATGATTTGACATAGTAACCATAGCAACACGAGAACGTGATAACCAGAGCAACATTTTGGCGTAATGTTATGATTTTTGTTACATTTACACTTTAGTCATAAGTTTACATACACCTTGCAGAACCTCCAAAATGTTAGACAAAATACAAACACAAAATACAAGACAAATTACATAAGCCTGATTTTTAGTACTGTGTGTCATACCTGAATGATCAACAACTGTTTGTTTTTGTCTTTGTTTTTGTAATGGTTGTTCATGAGTCCTTTTTTTTGTCCCGAACAGTTAAACTGCTCAATGGTCTTAAGAAAAATCCTCCAGCTTCTGCACATTCTTTGCTTTTCCAGCATCTTCTGCATATTTGACTCTTTACTAGCAGTGATTGTATGATTTTGAGATCCATCTTTTCACACTGGTGACAACCGAAAGACTCATACACAACTATTACAAATGCTGCAAACATTCAGTGATGCTCAAGAGGGAAACATCCATTCAGAGCCAGGGTGTGTAAATTGGTGTAAATTGTTCTTATTTTGTTTAAAAATTCATTAATTAATTTAGTACTGCCCTTCAGAGGCTAAATAAGATATTAACGTGTAAAAGAAAATAAGAAAAATGTACACATCACCATCCTCTTGCTCAAACGTTTACCCCTGGCTCTTAATGCATCATGTTGCATTCTTGAGCATTACCTTGCAGATTCTGAAAGCTGTGACCAATCATAATGCAGATATCCACCATTTTGTCTGACAAACAAACCAAACCAAAACCAAAAGGTGTATATTGACATTGTCATCTTATTGACACAAAAATGTCACATCCATAACGCCAACTAAATACCATTGCATTGTGTTGGTGTTATGGATGTGACAGTTTTGCGTGGAATTGCCCCTCTGTCTTGTCTGTTGGCGCACTGTCAGTATCCTCTTTGCTCCGCAATATATTTTTCACTGTGTCAGAACATGATGTGTGGAGTGAGAGCAGAATGGCTTGTCGGACGTAGCAACAGTAACTAAGAGGGACGGGTCTTTGTGAAAGGTCAATTTCAAATCATTGAAATCTTTGTGGACTCGGCCGGACTCGACTCGGACTCGGATGTTAAGGACTCGGACTCAAGTCCGACTCGGGCCCATTTGAACTCGGGCTTGGACTCGGACTTGATTGGTAAGGACTTGGACTTGACTGGGACTCAGGGCCGTGCACAGACATTTTGAGGGGCAGTGGCCTAAACCAAAAAAAGGGGCACTAAGGGGGTGGTTGCTTGACAAATTACACAAATTATCCAGTTATTACAAAATATACAATTAAAAGAGAAGACAGCACATGCTCAAATACATTTTAGACTTCATTGTAGATGTTTTGATAGAACATCACAATTACACATTGCTGATAATAACAGAAACTATTTGCTGTTTTACATTTTTATATTTACCTGTTCCATTTACAGCAACCCTTTTTTATTTGGTACCATGTCCTGAAAGATCTTTATAACCTATTATTTTATGATTCACAATTACACATTGGTGATGATAATAACAGAAACTATTTACCCTTCTTGTTGGTACCATGTCCTAAAAGATCTTAATGACCTCATTTTTTATGATTGGGATGTCTTTTTCAATGGCCAGATTTGATTAGACAAGCAGCTAATTCTAAGAACATGGATATGTTGTACAAGTTGTTAGCACTAGTAGAAGACCAAGAGCAAAACATTACCGACATAAATAAATAAATAAAAATACCAAATGACTAATTTTGCAGATTCAACCACTGTCTTGCATAGCCTACCTGTTAATGCGACAACTTTCGTGAACTGTCGTGTTCACTCTCAGTTTCAAGAGAGCGCCACAGACACATAGGGCCCTATCTTGCACCCAGCGCAATTGACTTTGTACAGCGACGCATGTGTCATTCCTATTTTGCACCCGCGCACAGCGGTCTTTTCCCTCCACAGACGCACGTCAGTAAACTAGGAAATACACTTGCGCTCCCTGGGGTGGTTCAGCGCAAAGAGGAGGCGTGTTCCGGCGCAAACGTTCCCTGGTGCTATTTTGCAGTTTTAGAAAACAATTCCGCCACTGACCAGGAGAAACCTAGTCTAAAGTCAGTGGCACATTATTCAGATGCTATTTTAAGGGCGCATGCTTGGCCATAATGTAGCGTGTGCACAACGCAAACACACTTTGCTTCTCTCATCTACACAGAAGCAGCAGTTTCCATTTTTGCAAATCATACATTATTAGAAGGAAAAATATTAGGTCTTGTAGGTCTTGATAAGCCTAGGGCTTCTACCTATCCCTTTTCAAACAGTGTGATTATAAAAAAAAAATGTTTGAAATAAAGATTTCATTCATTCATTCATTCATATTAACACACGAGGGAAATCATTGTTGTGTCCATGAAGATGTGAAAAAATAGGCATAAATCTAGCTTACACATTTACCCAAATTATCGTACGGCTGTTTAACCGAAGCTAATTTGGGTGGGTTTCTCCATCCCCAATGTCCCTTCTCTGTGTTTTACGGCCCTGACGAGAACGTTGGTCTCCTCGGCTGTGAACAGCTCCTGGTGTGCGCCTGGCAAATCCGCCGTTATAATATCAATCCGCCATGGAACAAGCGCGCCTGCTCTTAAAGGGAATGTGAGATGATGCTCTGATTGGTTTATTTCACGTTACTCCCAAACCACACCTATGAGTAATGAAGCTACTTCAGACCAACACATTTTAGATTTGCGTCGGGCGCAAGAGTCATTTATCGAGATCCGCCCAAAAAGTTACTTGCGCTTGATACTTGCATTTCCAGCCTAATCTCACGGCAATTCGTACGAATTCTACTAGGTGGCTAATTCGTAGAAAATTCATATGACCTCACTCGTATGAATTAGTACGATTTTTGCTAAATCGTACATATTTTACGAATTGCCCAATTCGTATGAATTCATACGAATGACCTACCCCTGACCCCGCCCCTAAACCTACCCATCACGTGGGTTTAGACAAATCGTACAAATTCGTACGAGTGAGGTCGTACGAATTCGTATGAATTAGCCACCTTTTTATCACTCGTTCGAATTCGTACGAATTGGTCCCCAGCCAACATTTGTATGTGGGGCCCATAGACAGTATATAAACTGGACACAGCAACCCCATAGACTTCAACGGAGAAAAGTGAAGCAAATTAGAAGCCCTCATTTCCTGATTGCCGAGCGTACTGCTCAGACTCAAACTGAGCTTGACGACGTGGATGTGACGTGCGCAGCCTGCCTGACAGTTCTAAGTTTTCTAGTAGCTGTGCTGAGCAAAATCTGAACCATTCCCTTCCAAAACTTGCAGAGACGGAGAGTGTGAGTAGGAGCTGTCCATGAGCTAGGAGCAGGAACAACTTCATGACTCTCTATGGGCTTCTCCCTAGACTCTATCGGACATTTATGCCTCCACGTCCTACCGATTGACTGCGAGCTTCTCTTCCTGTCTCTACGGTAATTTCCAGAGAGTCGCGTGGTTATGACGCAATCGTTAGCCTACTTTTACAAAAACTGATTCTACGGGGCCATAACGTAAGCTACAAGGTAATGAAGCCTTTTATACATTGTCATGTTTCTTTAGAAATAAACAATGGACAAATGGAGTCTTTAAACGCCTCAGATGTTAAGTTATTCGCTGTCAAAGTGACACCAAAATGAATGGGAGTCAATGGGATGCTAACAGCAGGTGAAGGCTTGTTAGCCGATGGCGGCTCCCGGGGGTGGTACGGAAATAGAGCGCTCAATTACCCCCCTGGTGGGGCCCATATGGATATGAAATGGGCTGAAAAATGGGCCCCATGTAGGATTGTCCGTGGGTTCCATAATGGCCCCATACCAACTGCCCACATGGATTTCATATAGGATGGCACTTGGTACTAGGTGGGACCCAAGTGGGCAAAATGCACAAGACCCATCTCTGTCCCAGCTTTAACCCAGTAGACATTTGTATATGGGGCCCATGTGGGTTTGAAATGGGCTGAAAAATGGGCTCTGTATGGGATTGTCCGCGGGTTCCATAATGGCCACATGTTAATTGCCCAGATAGATTTCATGTAGGATTGCACTTGGTACTAGGTGGGGAAAACCTGGAGCGGATTGCTTTTTCACAGCGGTGGGGGTGGGGAAGAGGGGCACCTCAGTCGATGAGGGCAGAGGGGCAGTGGCTCTAGCCACCGGGCCACCCCCCTGTGCACGGCCCTGCTTGGACTCGACAAAGGTGGACTCGGACCCAACACTAGCTTTTTCAGAAGTTAAGTACTTTGGATCATCATTTAGTTTAGCTAGTTAATTACAAACTGCAAATTCATAGTATTCAAATAACATTTTTTTTTCACCCTATAAAGCCCACAACAATAGGAAAAGCAGTTGATAAGGGAATGGGGTTTCACTTTTAGCCTATGTGTTTTTGTAGTGCTGTCATGAAAGCTATGTGGTTTTAACCAAATTTGACTATAGAAATATGATTTCTTAAGTATTTTGTATGCATGTCTTGATGTGTCATATTTTGCAGTGTTAACAATGCACTTAAGATTGCACCCATGTGTTAAGCTTTTTTAGAACAATTCAGGAGAAAAAAAAATACAAAGTAAGAAAGTTAATACACACGTCTTTGCTGAAATGTATTGTGCTGTTGTTGTTAACAAGCCATGGTTCATTTGCTCTGCCCTTAGGATTGCAAGTATCCTGGGACATGTGAGGGTGTGAGTGGGAAACCCACTGCTGAAACTTGGCCCTGGTTTGTCCTCATGGATGAGGTGTTGGGACAGAGGCATTGCACCAACCCCCGTGTCGTCATTGCCTCAATCACTGAGGACACACCAGGGCCGAGTTCAGCAGTGGGTGCCCACGGAGAGGAGCCAGGGGCAGCAGCACGAAGGCAGCGAGACAAAGGCCAACTACAAAGGGAGGCAGAGGTGAGGAGAGCACAGGAGAGTAGGGAGAGGATGGACAGGCTGTTTTCTCTTCTTGAGAGAATGATTGAAAATATATATATATATTCTTGTTTAACTTTTTTTACTTTTATTTTTTAAAAGGAAAGAAAAAATCTGTACATTGTTTTTATGCAACTTTAAATGTGTAAATAAAAGAATGAATTGTTCTGGTCATTGTTTATTTTTGTAATGACAGTAATTAGGGGCCAAGCCCCGAAGGGGCAAGGCACCTATTGTATCTGTTAGTTTTCTTCTTATTATTATTCTTCCCAGTGGAAGTCTATGGCAGCCCTATGAACCGTAAGTAGGAAAATGATGAAATTTGGCACACTTGTACATATGGTCATGAAAAGTAATTGGACCAATTTTGGAGTCTCTAGGACCAACTCTATAGCGCCACCACCAGTTCAAAAATTCAACATTCAAAGGGTTATACATTTTGAACCATTTAATCTAGAAAAATGAAACTTAGTACACTTGATTCCTCTCATCATGGTGATCAAGACCAATATAGTCCATTAAGACTCCGCCCATTACAGTAGTGGCCATTTTGAAAAGTACTTGACCAAATTTGACAAAAATTTACTCAAATGATCTTTGGACTGAGACGCACAGAAATGACTGAACAGATTTTTTTTTATTCAAGTTTGTTCAAAAGTTACGGTGTCACAAATTTAACAAGGTCAACCCAAAATTGGTTCAGAGGCTGTATCTCGGCCAAAAATGTATCAATCGAAACGAAAATTGGTAGGCTTCATCGGAAGTATGATCAGAGGGTCCATGCCAAAGTTGGGAACAGCGCCACCTACGGGTAAATGGAAAATGGCTATTTTGGCCAATAACTTTTGAACAGTTTGTCAGAAAATCATAAAACTATGAATCTATTGTATCTATGGATTCCTTGGGTCATGCCAAATCCGTGGATACCGATTTTGCCAGGATTGGATGAAACACTTGTCCGCCATTTAGATTTTTGTCATAAATTGCAATATCTTATAAGATATTTGACATATCGGCACAGAAATTGGTAAGGATCTACATTAGCATGGCCTGAAAGTACCTGAGAACTTTGAACACAGCGCCACCTAGTGTTCCAGAGATATAAGGTGTTTTGCAAATACGCTTATAACTTTTGAAAACATAGGTCAAATGATTGATTTCTTTATGTCATTATGTTCCTTTGATTATGCCAATTCCAACGATATCTCATTTTTCATTTTCCAAGAATGTGACTGTCCGCCGTATTGAAGCAAATGGTAAACAGTTTTTTCGCTACTCCTTCAAATCTTGCTCAATTTTGCCCAAAATTTGCTCAGATGATCTTTGGACCGAGCCGCACAGAAATGACTGAATAGATTTTCATGACATACTGGTGAAAAAAAAAGTTATGATGTTGCAAACTTAACAAGGTCGACCCAAAATTGGTTCAGAGGCTGTATCTCGGCCAAAAATTCACGTCCTCTGAGTGGCGCAAGTTGCTAAACCGCATGTCATGAATCTTGAATCATTCCGGTCGTGGGTATAAAGTTGTCATTTAAATTCCTTCCGGCTCTGCACTGCTGTTGGTGCCTAAATGCTTGCTGTGCTTGATGTACATTTACATGTATATTCAATTTGTGCTGTTTTTGTTCTTGCGGCTCTGCACTGCTATTGTAAGAACACTTTGGTTATTAAAGTTTCTTATAAAGTTTTGAAAGCAAAGTATTTTTAGCTACTTTTTGAACCCAGGGAACCATTGGAGGGCTTGGCCCCTGTGAGGCTGCTTGCAGCTTTAATTCTACATGAAATTATTCTAGAAAAATAATTCTTCTATACTTATTTTTTTCAAATAAAATTGTTAAATAAAAATAATTTGTTCCACAGGCTACATTAAAGTACTTTTTCCAACTATGAACAACATACGTTAAACATATCAAAATCAACATAAACATTTACATTTACAATACATAAAATAAGAAAAAAATGATGTAGACTTTTATTGAGCTGAGCAGAGAGACCCTGGTGGAGCTGCTGGACCGGGATGGGCTCCCAATAGAGACCCTGGTAAGGCCTCCTGCTGGTGGGACATCATCTGGGATGGTCTCCAGAGTGTTTGAGTGCATATTTACACTGTCCACTAAGCTGTCTACCAGCAGGTTTGCAGGGCTGACTCAATCGACGGCTGCCATGTCACTAAGGTTTTTTTTCTTTTCTTTTTTTTCAAAGAGTATATTTCTGAAAAAAGTATTTTTAATAACTACTAATACTGCATTGGGGGAAAACTACTAAAACCTTAGTTAAGCAAAATTATCTTGCATACTCTAATGTACTTAAAGTATCAAGAGTAAAACTAGAGGTATGTATTCTGCAGGGGGAAAAAACTCCTTGTCAGGGTTTTTATGATAGTTTTGTATTTATATTATGCTACTACTGCATTTTACTTCTGTATATTTTCACGGTTGTTACATTATATACTTTTGTGTAGTTTAATGTAAAATCATATGTGTGGGGAAAAAAGTAGCCTACTTCAGTAGGTTACTTCACATTTGAACGTGAATACTTAACGAAATATGCAGTTCCGAAAATTAAAGAAACAAAATGTAGGTCTGTTGTCACAATATTAACAAATTGTTGCTAACTACAGCTCCGTCCCATATCAAAGGGCGCATCTGAAGTGCTCGGACCGGTCTAGCCTACGGAGGATTGTTCTTGTCGCCTGGCAACTGTGACAGCTGCCGATGACGAGCGGGAGAAATACTGGACTTTTTTATATTCAGTTGGGTTTTATATTCAAACAGGGCTAAACGAAAAATACATGACCTGGCAGCGCCGGGGCTGAAACATCCTCACCATGTCCTCCAGTAAAATATAAAACATAAAAAAGACAATAGCCAATTCTGGCTCCATAGCGGTTTACTCAATTAGGCTATATCAAATGAATTATCAGGATGGCAGCTGTCCTCTCGCACCGTTGCTTGGCGCCAGGAGCGGTGATCAGAAACACCTGGTTGTGCAATTAAGAAATCCTACGAAGGCTACACGGTGCGTCCTTCGAAGGACGCATAGGCTGCATCCTTGAAGTCTTCAGTCCTTCGAAGGATGCAGCCTTCACATTGGGACACAGCTATCATGTTCAAAACGTCCCCCAAGCTAGCGTTTCTTCTTCTCTTCTCTTTCCATGTCCGTGGCGGCGCTAAGCAAGTCGGTAACAGCGCCACCTGCTGTTGTGGAGTGCAAATTACTTGACAGTTTACTAGCATGTGTGTAGATCTGAAGGCATTTGTGTGTGGATCAGCAAGGCGAAAAATTAGTGCCAAAAGTCACGTAACAGTTTTTCGTACTTGTAGAATTTTGTTTTGTACTTGTAGAATTTTGTTTTGTACTTGAAGTTTTTTTTTTTTTTTTTCTTGAAGGATTTTTTTTTTGTACTTGAAAGATTTTAGTTTGTACTTGGAGGATTTTTTTGTCATTGAAGAAATATGTTTCTTTGTATATGTAAAACATACTGTATTTGTTTGATAGGTACGTTTTTTATTTGCAGAACAAAATGCATCAGTTTGTGAGTGATTTTTTGTATTTGCAAACCACACTGAGTTTGTTTGTGAATCGTTGGGTGTGAGTAAAACACGTTTTGTGTGTGTGTGAGGTTTTGGCATGATTCTAACTCCATATTTATAGGCCTATAGGCAGTGTTGGGAAAGTTCACTTTCTACATGAACTAGTTCAAAGTTCAGTTCACAAATTTTAAAATTAACTAGTTCAGTTCATAGTTCATACTCAAAATTTTGAACTAAGTTAACAGTTCCAACTAGTTCATAGTTCTTTTTTTCCATATGTTGCTGTGAGATATTATTTTTTAAAATGATTATGCCACAGCCCATATAGAACCACACAGACAATTATTTTATCAGTTTTAACACTGAAGCTATGCGTCAGATTTTTCCCATCCTCACCGACCTTGTCATGAAACTCGTTTAAATGATCATACGATGCCTCCATGCTGCTTTTTATTTTGATTTGTAACTTAAGTGATGAATCGTTCATGAACGTTCATTGCGTCTGTCACTTGACAATTGAACGAAAGACTCGGAAGGTAAAGTAATTATTTATGTTCGCTGTAAACGGTTTTTGACTGCATTATAATGATTTCTTAATTCAGAATATGATCAAGATTGCGTAGGTGGATGTGTTCTGAGAATTTGCCAATTAATAACATTTAAAGCCCCTTAAATGAACGAACGAAATGACTCGAAAAAAGATTTGTTCATTTTGATGAACGAGATCGAACAAGAGAGTCAGACACTGGTGGCTGGTGTTGCCAGATTGGGTGTTTTTTTCCGCTACACATTAAGGCCTGTTTACGGTGTGCTTTAGCCGGGTTTTCGCCTGGAAGGCTCTTTAGAAATCGGGCACTCTATTGAACGAAGTTAAACTAAGAGACTGTGACGTTCACAGACACCAGAATGAACGAGTTCACAGTAACGGTCATCAGTACAGTAGGCTACGTTCAGTTCAGGTTCGCCCAAAATATGAACGAGTTCATGAACTATTGTTCAATGAACGCGTTCAGGCACAACACTTCCTATAGGCGGATCTTTTGTGACGTCATTGTTTATGTTTGCCGCGTTGCATCACGGGAATCGTGTGGCAGGAAACACCGCTAGATACCTGTAATTTGACTGTTTTGCACGTTTGGAGGAGGATTTAGAGAAGAGGATGGTTCACTCCTGCTGTGTGGTCGATTGTACGGCTCGTTGGGGGCCTGATAAAAAGTTTTTTCGAATTCCCTCCGAAAAGGATCGCGAAAAACGAAAGAAATGGTTGCGTGCAATTAGGCGATTGAACCTGGACGCTCCGAAGCCTGGATTCCTAACGTTACTGATCGAGTTTGTGAGGCTCATTTTGTTCATGGTAGGCCTAAGTCTTAGTGACTATGTATTTATAGAAGATTGAATAAAATAAAAAATAATAAAACTGAGTCAAATCAACCGAGTCATGTTTTCGCGTTCTGATTCAGGTGTCCCAAACCGCGATCCACAGCACCCAGACTACCGTATTTTCCGCACTATAAGAAGAGGCGCACCTTCAATAAATGGCCTATTTTATAACTGTTTTCATATATAGGGCGCACCGGATTATAAGGCGCATAGAATAGAAGATACTGCAGTCAAACGTTTGACTGGGTTTGCGTTATGCAGTGGTCACCAACCTTTTCAAGCCTATAAGATCACATCCAAGTCCAAATGTAAACCAAGATCTTCCACTTGCAAAAAAATATGAAAAAAACAAGTGGCTGAGCTGTAAAACCTTGTTTATACTCGACGCGTCCGCATGAGCGCGAAGGTAATAAAAAAACTAATATCCATCTGCTCGGGCAGATTCGGCTTAACAGCGCGCGCGCCTCCGCATCCGCAGATGCACGACTTTGAACCGAATCTGCCCGAGCAGACGGATATTAGTACATCTCATCATCACCCAGTTTGCGCGTCTAAATCAGTTGTATGGTCTGGTGTTCAGTCTAAAACAAAACAGTTGCGTCAAGTATAAATGCCTCGTCTGTTTGGGGAGTTGCACGCACAGTCAGCGGAGATCTCATATGGGCTTTGAATAACTTTGATTTTGTCACCAATACAAATTTTGAGCTTCTCTCCAAACCTCCTCCGGTCTTCAGATGTTAAAGTGCTTATTTATTGTGTATTTTGCCCGCTAACTCTCTTGAAAGTGCTCGTCGTGTCTTTACAGCCCGCAATACTGTTTGATTTGTTGCCACACAACCACTCGCGCATGCGTACAAAGATGTCAACAAAGATCCTCCTATAGGCTAGAAATACGTCTGAGGATGAATCGCTTGTTTTAAAAGCGAAAAAAAGATTAGCGCGGTGTCTCCCTGGACGGGGTGCCCCTGGGCACTTGCCCAATTGCCCATATGGTTTAACCACCTATGTTTAGGAGCCATGACCACAAAAATCACCAAGATAGGTCATCTTTTGTCTGGGACAGCCCAAAATCGTACAATGTGTACAAGGCATTAAACCTGTCAGAGTTCGTAGTTTGTTTCCTTTGTAACTCATTAGTTAATCTTTCTGTTCAGCTGTGCCTGTTTAGCTCCCTCATCTAGTCTGTGTATTTATACTTCCTGCTATGTTAAGTTATTTGTCAGTTCATTCTCAGACGTATTTCTAGCCTATAGGAAGTGTTGTGCCTGAACGCGTTCATCGAACAATAGTTCATGAACTCGTTCATATTTTGGGCGAACCTGAACTGAACGTAGCCTACTGTACTGATGACCGTTACTGTGAACTCGTTCATTCTGGTGCCTGTGAACGTCACGGTCTCTTAGTCAAGGGCGGCAGTGGCTCAGTGGTTCATGTAGATTGTCTACAAACCGGAAGGTTGGTGGTTCAATCCCTGGTTCCACCTGACCAAGTGTCGAGGTGTCTTTGAGCAAGACACCTAACCCCAGCTGCTCCCGACGAGCTGGATCGCCTTGCATGGCTGACACCGCCGTCGGTGTTTGAATGAGTGAGTGAATGGGTGAATGTGAGGCAATATTGTAAAGCGCTTTGGTGGCCATTGGGTCTGTGAAAGCGCTATATAAATGCAGTCCATAAATGCAGTCCATTCTCATTGATGTTTAGTGGTTGTGTTATCTCCTGAGTTTCTATGACCTGTTTATCTGTTGGTTTATCGGATTAAATACTTTTTGTGTGATCTGCTCCTGCTTTGTGCGATTTATAAAACACACACCCACACTCATGACAGTCATAGGATGTCAAATTGATTTTCTGGGTCAAATAAATAAATAAATGCATACAAACATATATAAAGTTAAAAGGATAGTTAAAATCATGCCCTATAATGCTATAATCACCACTATTCATGATTAGTTAACTTTGAGAGCTGTAATAGTAAAAAACGGGCTAAAAGTTTTCAAGTTCCACATGTAATACTTAGGTATTTCATATGCAAACATGTTAGCCAATCACAACAGTGGGCGTTTACACTTAAGTCTCACAGCAGACACGCCCCTTAAAACAGAGCGTTCAAATCAGAGGTCTAAAATCAGGGTAGGAACAATGCCTTATATTTCTTTACTAAGACAATTTTTGATGTAAAAATCATTCTAACATTATAAGTACCTCCAAGGAAACATTATAAAACAATAAAATAATACAGTTCATGACCCCTTCTAATTGTTGCTTTCTTGTTCCTCCGTCCTTCAGCCTATGACCCGGAAATAGATTTAGAGTCTGCCATCATAAAGGACACATCTATTCTCTAACTTCAGGCTAGACATGAGACATTCTAGACATGAGAGACGGTGCATCCTATGTGCAAGTAATTTTTCAGCAAACATCTGACACACACACATGCAAATGTTCCTCCTCCATCTCATCTAGCACATTTTCCAACAATAACACATGTAAGCAAACATTTCTACATAGTAACACTTTTAACACTGAATTAATGAGCGTAAAACAAGTCAGGAAAAAGTCGCATTTTATCATTGTAGTGAATATTGCTAACATTTATTAAAAAAGTCTAAAAAGTGTTAAGCTCTTTTGTACAGTATATATTGGGTCAGAAAACCACACCACTAGACTAATACTATGCTATTATATATTTTTTTCTTAGTCGATTTAACTCACCAAAGGCCAATAAGTCAGGGCTGACTGTCACTGGTACACTCTCAAAACAATAAATGCACTAACATCCATGAGGGTAAAAGCTTAAGACCGTGGACAAAACAGAACCCTTTTAGAGTGACATCATATCCTGTTGATCATTATAGCTGGTAATTTAGCATGCTTAAAGTCAAGTGTGATACCTTTTACACAGGAACACTAGGAACCATATATGTCAAGAGCTTTTAACACAACTCAAATTTTTATTCTGATCTAGCTATTTTGTCCATTACCCTGACATCATATCCTGATTTACCTTCCCCGCACTTTTGTTCTTTTCAGCAGTGTATCATCACAAACTTAACCAAAATGCCAATTGATTTTTGTTGTTGTTGTTATTTTAGAATTTTTTTTAGAATGAGCTCTACCATTTTAAACCTTTTAGAGAAAATGTTTAGTGTGACTCATTATAATAGGCTCGATATAGGGCAATCAAAAGTGACTAACTGTCTAATATCCGCAGAGCCTGAATCATAAAAACAGCAGGATCATTAATTTGGCTTCGGTGCAATCAGGTCAGAGTGTAAGAAAGGTGGGAGTGAATGCCAGTAGCATTCCACTTAAGGTGTAACACGGTTTGAGTTTGGAGTGATGTGATTGGGTATGATGACAGAATATTTTCTGTTTAAAGCAACTAATGTGGGAAAAGTGGGACATAATTGGACCAGGGGAGTTTCCAACGAGGAAGCAAGAGGCAGTGCATCAAAAAATTGGATGAGAAAATAATCCATATAAGAAAAATGTAGTTATCATTTTGGAATAGATGTAAACATGCTTTAAAAAACTTGGTTTGATTTATACTTGGTTTCAAGAAATAGAACATACATTACATTCATGTAAAAATACAAAATAGTTTCTCTACAAAATGGGTTATATATATATTATTATTTTTTATTTTTTTTATATATATATATATATATATATATATATATATATATATATATATATATATATATATATTTTTTTTTTTTTTTTTTTTTATGTAATTGCCTCCTCATTTCAGGACTCCACTGCACGCCACTGGATAGGACTGACCAAATTTTGACATGAGTTTTTAATATAAATTTAAATGTCTAGATCTAAGTACACATTTATATATAAACACATTCACACTGCTGTACTGTTTTAGCATGCTTTTCAACACGGGTTTATGGAAATCTAGTCAATAGCTTATACTTTCCCTTGACTTATTTTTTTACCTGTATATGTTGTTTTGCAGTCCGCTTCATTAGACATTATAAATGCAAGAATTTGCTGATTTGCTGACAGCTTTACCTGCAGGTATAGGAGCAAGAAATTGTCATGTGGGAAATAGCATTTCTATTGTAGTCACTTGGTCACATTGGCCTAGGGAGCAAGGGAAAGCAGGGACATATAAACCGATTCCAACATCAAAAGTGTCTAGGTGAATCTCTGAGTTTGGAACTGGGTTCCATCCAACCTTTTTAACTGGAATTTTGTAACTATTAATGAGTTTTAACCTTGAATTGAAAATGTTGTGTTATCTGATCATTGGAACAAAATTAAATGAGCCTTGAAGATTATCAAGCCAAGAAAGGTGGAATATGTTACTGTCATCAGGCAAACCACTAGAAAGCACTGCTTAATGTCAAATCAACTCTGGGGAAAAAGAGCCGAAAGGACAAATGAGTAATAAAGATGGTCAGTGGAGTGACCAACACTGCAGCCTTAAAGTGTTCAGTAAGGCTAGTCTCATGAGATGCGATTCAAAAGTGCTTTCACATGTACATGAAAGTGCACAGGTTTGCTCCTAATAATGGAGGGGATGGAGCACAAGATTCAACTCAAGATCCCCCAAACTGTTTTCATTAATGTAAATGAACTGATTTATGATAGGTAAAATTTGTCATATGCAAGTACTTTTAGCTTTTAAAATTTGTTTTAGCTTTTAAAATTTGTCACATGTCATGGGTATAATTGTGGAAATAGCCAACAATACATTGTATGGGTCATAATTATATTTTTTTCTTTTTATGCCAAAAATCATTAGGATACACGTCATATTCCATGAAGATATTTTGTAAATTTCCTACCGTAAATATAAAAAACATTTATTTTTGTTAGTGAATGCAGCACAATCGCGAACATAAATGGACAACTTTTAAGGTGATTTTCTCAATGTTTAGATTTTTTTGCACCCTAAGATTCCAGATTTTCAAATAGTTGTATCTCGGCCAAATATTGTCCTATCCTGACAAACCATACATCAATGGGAAGTGTATTTATATAAAAAAGTAAAAATAAAAAATAAACATACTGAAAAGTGATTGAAAAGGCTTGGAAAATAGAATCAAGAGAGGTGCCGAGAAGTGGTCTCAAGGAGTGGTTTATGGGAAGATCAATTCTGAATAGTGAGGTACTGGCGTTGGGTTGGGTTCTGCTTAAAAAAATTCAATTAAATTGCTTTTGCAGCCGAAAGTTAGGCGGACGGCGAAGTAATATTTTTTGTGCCACCAATCTGGGTGGATTGGCATCACTTTGAAAGCCGAAGTAATGTCGACTTTGGCGAGCCAAGCTCCACGGCTGGCGTTTTTTATTAATGAAATTGCTTGGTCAGTGTCGTGGTAGTGAAGAGAATATTTGTCTAGCGGGATGAGGCTGTTTACGCTTGGAAACAGAGAATTGTGCAGGGCTGAGAGGTCAATTAAGCGTTTTTTACCTGATAATTTCCTTGTAGCCACTCCAATAGGGCTGATGCGAAAGTATTAGAAAGGGGGGTTTTCGAAAGGTCCAATCATGAAACCTGAACTAACTTCCTTATTAATCAGGTTGTCTACTATTTCGGGTTCTATGAGCACGGATTGGAGATTATCGCAAATACAATTTTGTGAGGGGATGCTTTCGAGACCTGGTTCAAAACTATGCTCGAGGCTGGACAGCAAATATTTGGTAAATTCAGGATCAGGGTGCTGGGACAATTCTGATGACAAATGTAAAATATTCACGGGAATCGACAAGTAATTTTTTTAATTTTTATTGGTGTGTTTCTTTACAGGGCATACGGTGCGGGCATGAGCGCCGCCACAATAATTGCAGATGTGCAAAAACTGACAGCGTTGTATTGAAAAAAAGCAGCTGCCTGTATTGAAATGGTTGCAGACCTGACGTCTTGTGAAAAAGGCGGAGGCTCTTCCGGAGGAGTCGAAGTTTGTAGTAGCTGGCCGTGGAACGTAACTAGTTGATCTTTCTTGGTTATGAACTGGAATTGGAGGAATTGATGGATTTACTTGAGGGCAAGACGTGGTGGAATGGGCGAGTGACCTACAGACTGCGCAGGAAATATTTTGAACGCCCAAGAAGATTTTATTGTGGAGATCCGTGTCCAGCACGGCCCAATATGGGCACTGGTTCCATTGGGAGATTCGGACGGCGCATTTAGCTGCAAACAGCTTGTGGTGTAAAAATGTGATCCCCCATAGGATAATGTGAGCTCTGCCACTATCGCGCGATAGTCATTGAGCTCGCGCCTCCTAAGGGTTGAAAAACGGCGCAGACGACCTCTGTATATCTGGCAAATGCGATGCAAAATCTGAAAATGACAGGATTCGGGATGATGTGTTGTTTGGATTTTTTAGGGTAACTGAGAAGTCGCCGCAATCGATCTGGCGATTTGAATCGGATGGGGGAAGCAGAAAAAGGAGAGATGATAGGTCAATATCCTCGGATGTTGCTGGCGACGGGGCGGTTCCAAAGCGATGGCATTTGGAGGTATGGGCATCTGAGTTGCTGTAAACAGAGAAAATGGTGATTTTGCCTGAGGAAGCGTGTTTTTGGGGAGACAATCCGGGGCCGACGTGGGAAACGGAGGTGGTCTTGCGTTTGCGACGGCCCCTGGAGCTTGTAAAGCGACCGAGAAGGAGAGAGAAAGCTGAGGTGGAAAATAAGGCGACTGGGCCTGCGCCGCTAGCGGAGGCATCCTCACACTAGGGTCTGCTGTAGGCCACAACTTTGAAAAAGGGTTAGTGGTAGCCGGAGGCGAAGGACAAGGGAGAGTTGTCCAGGCCCGCAATTCTAGCGGAGGCAACCTTACGTCAGGAGCCGCGGGCCACGAACGATGGAGAGAATTTGGGATGGTAACAACAGGTTGCACCTGCCCTGCTAGCGGAGGCAACCTCATGCTAGAGGGAAGACGGTCGCTGTTAGTGACCGGTAATGAGTGATGCTGAGCAGAAGGTGGAGAGGGTAGCGGTCTAGCGGCGGTGGAATCTGGGGCCCGTCCCAGGCTCGGTGAAGGCGCACTGCCCCTACCTGATGATCGACGGTGGTCCGGTCTCGCTGTGGAGGAATACTGGACTTGGGAGGTACATGGTGTTTTACATTTGTTGGTTTTATTTGTCGCTTTATTGGAGACCTTAGAGCAGGGGTCGGCAAGTAACTTTGGCCGCGGGCCAATATTTTTTTTAGCCAGTAGATGGCGGGCCAGCTACACAGAGTAGGCCTATGGATACAAATTAAATACTCTTATATAGGCCTATAATTGCGGAATATGATGGGTCCGTCACCGTCCGTGGATCATTCATTCAATCGTTTTTTTTTTTTTTTTCAAATTAAAACCAAAAATAAAAAGATGAAAAACGACTTGTTTTTCCATTATTTATTTCCTAAACTGAAATGAAAAAAAAAAAAATAAGGACGGGTTTTCTGATTTTCTGATTGTGCTCAGATCAAAAATAGAAAAAATGAATTACTGGATTAGACAAATTTAAATTTTGATTTTTAAGTTTTAATTTAACACCTTATGCATATATCAAGGAAACCATTTTAAACAGATCAAGTAGGCTACTATTGTGGTAACATATTACAGCCATTTTAATAAAGGTGTGAATAGCAATCATGCCTCATTCCGTACAGTCCGACTTTTGAACTTTATTCCTTTTTTATTATTATTATTTATTCGGGGACACACACATACACACCTAAGGTTTAAGGAGGTCTGCGTGGGACTGTTTTTTTTTCCGTCCCGCTCCCACAAGGTTCTATTCAGCAACCGCTTAAAATACACTCGGTGTTCACCCGCTTTATTTCCCGACCTGACGGGTCCACAAAATTTAGATCTCGTTTCCATAATCTCACATTCAAATGTCTCTAATGGAAAGAAGGAGATTGGAGTAGCCTATAATAATTATAAATGCTATACAAAAATTGTGTTCGTGTCAGTATAAATATTAGGCTATTTTAACATTGTACTGTCAGCAGAGAAAAAAAATGTCACAGAAAAAAAATATGAAATATAAATAACATGAATTAAATAGGACAAAGCCTATCACTCAAGTTTCTAAGCAACATAAACGAAAAACATATTGCCCTACTGACGAAATGAAGTAGGCTATTTTCTGTCGAACTATTTCAAACATCCTTGCAAAAAAAGAATGTTGTTGACTGACAATGGTTTCAGTACCAAACAGCTCCTCAGAGATAGGTGTACAGGCGGTCAGAATTAAGTGCGGATACGCTGTCAAAAGATGTCGGGAGTTGGCTATTGTCAGTCAGACCGCACGCTCCGTCCAAAGTACACCAGAGTTCTGACCGCTACCGTCTTTTGACGCGCGAATGGACACAAAGTGGTCAAGCGTATAACTAGACGCGGCAGGCGCGAATTTGACGCGCTATTCGCGTCCGTTGTGAACGCACAGTTATACTTTAAAATGTAATCCTGCACCGCATGATTCCCTATGGGCGTTTCACACAGTATGCGGCGGTGAAATCGCCGCGCGACTACGGCTTTTCTCAAGTAGTGGAAGAGTTTTGTACAGCATTTAGGACTGCCAAAATAATCCGGCGGGCCAGAAAATATTGCTGACGGGCCAGTTTTGGCCCGCGGGCCGCCAGTTGCCGTTCCCTGCCTTAGAGGGAGATGAGGGTTTAAAGGGGGCGCACGTTGACTGTAGGTTAGTGTATAATTGGTATAATTCGGCTTTATTCATCCGTCTAGGGCAGTGGTTCTCAAACCTGTCCTGGAGGACCACCAACACTGCACGTTTTCTTTGTCTCCCTAATCAAACACACCTGATTCTACTCATCAGCTCATTAACCCATGTGATAATGAGCTGATGAGTTGAATCAGGTGTGTTTGATTACAACATCATTTCCTGGTTTGTCACCTCCTCTTCCCTTTTGCGTTGTAACTGACTGTTTCTAATCATTTGTATTGTAATTATTGCTTTTATGTCTATATTTTCACCCCAATTTATGTGTATAATGTTATTTTACTTACCTGTGTGATTATTTTTGTCATTTTACCCTTTTTGAGGTATATTTGTGTCTTCTGTTAAATATGTGTAAATGAGAGCATATGGTGATAAGTGCACATCATATTTATTTTATAGAGAACATTAAGGGCAATTCACTCAAAGAGGCTGCTTATGTGTTTGTAGTTATTTACTGTTTTGGGAGAAACTTAAATCAAATGGGACTTTTACCCTGGGGGTTATTTTTACCCTTGTATCCCAATCATTCATGAAATGAATCAGGTTTAACATAATTACATTGATCATAATGTAATAATGACAGATCTTGATGCTATTTTTTGTTTGTTTGTTTGTTTTTATCTGCTCACAACTGCTGTTTAAACCTAGCTGGAGTAAAATACAATCTATGTTTATCATTATTATATTTTCCTCTCATTAATGTTTCTGTCATTCTATATAATTTATGGATGTTGATTTTCTTGACAGGGCACCACCAAGATCAGTGATAAATGAAGTAGCACTTGCCAGCTCTTTCATATCCATGTAGATTTCAGAATGGCATATGGGCATCCACTCTTGGATGGCAATGCCGATTCCTGCATCCTCTGAGTTACAGCTCCGTGTCTAGACTCGTAGATGAAGGTAAGTGGCTTTGGCATGGAGATGTTTTTTTCCCAGGGCAGTTTGTTTTTCCGCAGACAGCTGTCCCTTAGCATGTCTGGATGGCTGCAGAGTCTTACTGGATGGTTGAGCAAAGCCTTAGGCAGGAAATTAAAGCTGGATTTAATAAATAAATAAGTGATGGAAAGCTGAAGATGAAAAGAAGCCAGCGGAAACATTTAAAACCACAAAGGCATCTTTAAATTAACACTGCACCAGTGGCTGCTGAGGGATTTGCTATTGTGGGTAAAAATGGTTTGTTTTATTTTTGTATGTCTTTCGCTGTAGCACATTATTCATAATTTAACAATTCTGGGGGAATTATCATACTTTGTGGAGGAAACATTTTCTGTCCTTTGAAATACTGGTGGAACATTTCCCAAAAAAAAAAAAAAAAATCTTGTCATTTCCTCACTCTCACATTTATGTTATGTGGAATGTTTAGCATGGTTTTCCATATGCTGCTGAGCCACCAAAATGTTGTAAAAGCACAATAAAATGATGATACAAATAGTCTATATAATATGTGCACCTTATTTGCTGTGAATTTTCTCTTCCATAACAGCTCTCAAATCTTATTTGGTTTAAAGGGTATGTTCACACTTGGCAGGTTTGATTTGATTAAAATGAACTCTGGTGTGATTGCTCTTAATGTGGTTCATTTGAATTGGTGTGAATGCTACCAATCCGAACCCTGGTGCACACCAAACAAGCTTCCAAACAAACTGTGGTTTGGTCCAGCTGAAATATGAACGCAGACTGGACCAAAGACATCCAAATGAACACGCATTACAGTTTGTTACAGGCATCAGAACAGCCATTTCCGGAGGAGGAATTTCTGGCGCTGGTTTAACACCATTACATATTTCATGAGCCCTTAGCTGGCAAAAAATGCCATCATATCTATGCACATACAGCAAGCACATTTAGGGGCTGTTTACACAACACCGTTTTCAACTAAAAACGTAAAACTTTTTATGCGTTTTGGCCGTTCATTTACACGACAACGGTGTTTTGTGTGCCTGAAGTTTGGAAAACGGGTTTCAAAGTGCAAGTTTTTGAAAATGGTCTTGGTGTAAACAACAAAAATGTGAATCTCTGAAGACCATGACGTCATGCACATGCGTATAATGTGTTCAGTCTATAGTGTTTCATCGCCATCTAATGGCCTGGCAGCAGAATACAGCGTTTTTAGTCGTTTTCGCGGATCTGTGTGAATGGGGATCATTTTGACAATGGTGTCTTCTGTACGTGGAAAACTCAAAGGAAAAACTTATCCGTTTCAAGCATATTGTTGTTGCGTAACATATTGTTGTCCCTTAGTCCAGCACACAGCATTGTTTTGGATGTTCCGTAAGTTCTGTCACAAAATATTCATTTTAAAAGCTTTCCAATTAAATTGTGACCTTTTCCTTATGCCATTAGTTTTGCAATTTTAATTTCAGTGTTAAAAATTACAGTGTGAACGCTAAGCGAAAGAGAATCGAACTAACGCAAACTAAATCTGATGCATGCTAGGTTTGACACCAATGATGCAGAACAACATTAGTCGTTGTATCAGATCGTTATGCCATAATTTTTAACTTGATTGAGTGAGACTGAATGGGAATTTTTGGTTTTTCAATGAAATCTCCATTTCTCCTGCAGCTTTCAAATCTAATTTTCCATTTTGTATATTCAAACCAGCACATCACGTTAAGCTACAACAATGCCAATTTGGCCTGGTTTCACAGACAGGGCTTAGACTAAGCCAGGATTAGCCCTTCAGTTAGGACAGTTTAATCAGGACATTTAAGTAGCTTTTATAAACATGCATTAGAAAGAAAAAAAAGAAAAAAATCATTACTGGTGTGAATCTTGAGACAAAACGATGTCACATTTTAAGATATGTCAGTGCAAGTTGCTTTCAGCTAAAATGTCTCAAACATGCATTTTAGTCTTGGACTAGTCTTAAGCCTTGTCTGTGAAACAATGGGATAGGGTTAACAAAGTTAAACCTGATATGACCTCACATTCTGCACATACATTGACATTCCACAGTAGAGGATGAGATTTTCGTTAAATTACAACTTGTATGCCAATGTGTTATCCCCACAAAGCTATTGTATCGCTTCAGAAAACTTCCAGTTTGTGTCTCACAGAATAAAATAACAGGCATGCAGTAAATAATGTACAGTATGTATGTAATGCATGTAAATAATGAGATTTTTAACTATTGCAACTTCTGTTTCATACCGTCTTTAGTAAGCTCTACATTTAATGGTGCCTCTTTCCAAGAAATGCCTGGGTTTTGTCAGTCAGTATTGTTCATTCTTTGAGAAACTGATGGGATATTCACTTCTCTTTTCCATCTGAATCAACATCACTGTGTGTAACTAATGGGATCTACCAAAGGTGGCAACGTGAGGACTCACTTCCCCTTTCTGTTAACCTGTGTTTCCACATGAAATGAAAATAATGAACCGAATTCCCCTGATCCACAATCCAGCATGTTTTATTTTATTCTCTTTGTGTCAAGCAAAATATCTTCCCCCTTCTGTAAACAGCATGTCTCAATGTCAAAGGCATTGTTCAGACAGGCAGAACATATCAAACTTTTTAGTGCATCAGACTCCAATCTGTTTTTTCTTTTTCTTTTGTAGTCTGAATACACTAATTTCTGCTCACTCTTTCCTTGTATGGCAAACATTCAATATGCAGTGAACAGTGAAAGAGAGAACAAGTTACTCGTTTTGGGCACATTATATGCATGAATGGATTTAATGCCACCCTCGCTTATGTTCTCTAATGCACTTTGTGTTCCTCCCTTCATTACTAAAAACAAAGCTTTTATTTTCTGCTAAAACAGATTGAACAATAAGAAAATTAAACTGCTTTATAGAGGTACAATTCGGTAGCAGAACAAAGTAATGGCTACCTAGACTTGGATGATTGATTTGTTTTCCTAATGGCACAGATAGGACAGAAACCGCATCCTTATCACAATGTCCATTTTAGGAAACCAATTACCAATATCCATGCATGAGGAATGACTAAATTGGCTCCTCAAATAGGTATGACTAATTTCCATACTCTGCATAGATAGTATTCATCATACATGTTCCTTATCTTTCTTAGTCAATAATCTCTTTACTTGTGCACAGAAAATTTTTAAAATATATATTTTTGTGCATCCTGGAAAATATTTTAAACTTTTCAGGATATACATGTAATTCATTGTTTGCTGATGCCACTTGCCAATTTCTTCCTGCTGTAAACCTCTGTGTTCGTGTATGTTTATGAAGTATTGATCAAATATGTTGAATTTGCCCATTCTCTTAAAGGTGCCATGTGTAAAAATTGAGGTAAAAATATCCAAAAAATGACCTACACGCATCAAAAGAATGAGAAGAAATAAGGGCGATGATGTCATTAAAAAAATGTCAAGTTATAGTGCTGCAGAGATATCAACCTTAATTAGCATTAGCATTACCAGCCACGGCCCGACAGGTGTCGTAATACCAGTTTCGGCCATGGGGGGCGGTATGTGGGCAACATAACCACCAGTCAGTCAAACATGCAATACACTAATAACTCGCACGGCTTGTGGGCGTACTTGAACCTGATGTCAATCGTGTGGAAAGTAGCAGCCCACTACTACATTCAAATAAAATCTGATAAAAAAAAGGAACAGAACCAGAGTAAACATTGGCACTGCTTTCCATCGCTGGAGACAACTAATGGACATGAAAAAAATGAGGTTCGACTCCGAACTTGCAACATTTCTTTTGGATTGGTAAGTAAGATGCTGTTAGTATTTCGTTAGAAGTTTGTTTTATATGTTTGTGTAGTTTTTTCGGGAAGTTATAACATAGAAACGTATCGAAGGCTGTTCGATAAACGTATATATAACGCACAAAAATATAGTATTGTAATAGTACACATAGCACAATCTCTATAGCTCTTTTTTCTTGCCAACTACGTGACCTATATTATGTTTATTAAATGGCTTTCCTGAGGTAAATCTGACATAATTGTTCTCCAGCTGTGTTATTGACCTCTTCACTCTGATAAAAAACACTGATTGGTCGATATTATGTATGAGGAATACATTTTGGTAAGTTGTAGCCTAACTTACTGTATCTTTCAACAGTGTTCGTGTTTTTTTTACTATTAGCTAACGTTAGTACTAGTAGAGTTGATCGGTTCACGTGCGCTAGGGATCTGTCGTGTAACAATTACAAGCGCCAAAACGGTATTTATTGTTTGAATTCCGTAATAAAATTGACAGAATCTGAGAGCTGAGATTTTTTTTATATCATAACTAACCTGCTCTGTCTATTCTGTCGGTATCCGTGTCCTCTTTGCTTCACGATTTTTCTGTGCATGAGAAAATTGATGTGGCGTGAGAGTGTGTGAAAAGTGTCAATTGCGTGTGTCTCACGGTGAATGCGTGAGAGTTGGCAGCTCTGGTTATGTTGGCGCTAGCTTGGTCAACATCAGCGAATGCTGTCTGTCAAATTAATGTAATTCAAACTAACAATAAAAATGTAATATGAACAAAACGAATATGAACATATTCACTGGTAAAGGTGAAGGGGAGTAGCTTGAAGATGTCATATTCATACTCTACAGTAGACCAACTCACTTTCTGGAGGTATACTGCCCCCGTCTGGTATGGAATGTGGATTATATTTTTTTTTTTTTTTTGAAGGGTGGCACCTTTAAACTAGAGCCTTTGAGCTGGGAGAGTTACATAATATTTTACATACCAGTTTCCAAAATGGGCAATTCTCTGAAGACCTGTATGTTATATTTTCAAAGTCTAGATTATTAAAAGAATAGTTAACCTAACAATAAAAATTGTCATGCTATTGTTCTGTCATGTAGGGGAAACTTCTCAGGTTACTACTGTAGTTTTCATGAATTAAACTATTCCAATCCTGATTGGCATCGTGTCATGACGTAACGTGATGGCATACACGGAAGCTACAAAGGGTCGCCGGCACACAACAGAGTTAGCTTTTGTGAAGAAGCAAGTCGCTCCCAGGCAGGGGAAGGCATGGCGAAGGGACACAGTGTCTTGTTCCCTTCTCAGGGGATGAGGGTTTCAGTTCCCTTTTGAGGGAACTCACACTGCGTCGATACGACTTTTTGGGGAACGAGTACCCACTATGCCACAACGAGCCCTGCCTGTCCCAGTGTGAAGCTGCGCATAGGCACACTTAGGACGAGAGCACTAGAGTGCCTGGCGTAGAAAGAATGTTCAGGCTATAGAATCTGATAAAATAATGAGGGGTGGCCCATCCTGCTGCATCGCACACTTCTTGGATCAGGGCCCCTGAAAGGAGGGCTCTAGAGGATGCCATGACTCTGGTTGAATGAGCCCTCACGGCCAAAGGTAAAGGCAAGCTGCGCACCTGATAGGCCATAGAGCAGGGGTCGGCAACAGGCGGCCCGCGGGCCAAAACTGGCCTGCCAGCAATATTTTCTGGCCCGCCGGATTATTTTGGAAGTCTTTTTTTTTTTTTTTATCAGCCTATTTTTATTTTACAATAACGGTTTACAAATAGTATATCATTTGTTCAATCGTTTTTTTTTTTGTTTTTGTTTTTTTAAACAAAAAAAACCTACTTGTTTTTCCATTATTTATTTCCTGAATTAAAATGAAAAACTAATAACGACTTGTTTTCCGATTTTCTGATTGTGCGTTCAGATCAAAAATAGAAAAAAATAATAACGGGTTTAGACATATTTTAATTTAGAATTTTAATTTAACACCTTAGCAGACATATACCAATGAAATAATTTTAAACAGATAAAGTACTATTGTGGTAACAGATTAAAGACATTTTAATAAGGGTGTGAATAGCAATCATGCTCTCCTGTAAGTCTCATTCGCTTCGACTTTTGAACTTTTTTTTTCATTATTATTTATTTGGGTATAACACACTGATAAATAATATGTATTACCTGATAAAAAATATTTGCACTAAATGCTGCACAAAACTCTTCCACTACTTGAGAAAAGCCGTAGCCACGCGGCGATTTCACCGCCGTATACTGTGTGAAACGCCCATAAGGAATCATGCGGCGCGGGATTACATTTTAAAATAGAAAGACGGTAGCGGTCGGAACTCTGGTGTACCTATACTTTGGAAGGATCGGGTGGTCTGAGTCTGACTGACAACAGCCCACTCCCGACATCTTTTGACAGCGTATCCGCACTTCATTCTGACCACCTGTACACCTAGCTCTGAGGAGCTGTTTCGTACTGAAACCATTGTCAGTTAACAACATTCTTTTTTTGCAAGGATGTTTTAAATAGTTTGGCAGAAAATAGCCTACTTCATTTGTCAGTCGGGCAATATGGTTTTCGTTTATGTTGCTTAGAAATTTGAGTGATAGGCTTTGTCCTATTTAATTTTTATTATTTATATTTCATAAATTTTTTCTGTGACATTTTTTTCCTCTGCTGACAGTACAATGTTAAAATAATATTTATATTGACACAAACACAATTTTTGTATAGCATTTATAATTGTTATAGGCTACTTAATCTCTCTCTTTCCATTAGAGACATTTGAATGTGAGATTCTGGAAACGAGATCTAAATTTTGCGGACCCGTCAGGTCGGGAAATAAAGCGGGTGAACACTGCTGAATAGAACCTTTTGGGAGCAAAAAAAAAAAAAAAAAAAAGTCCCGCACAGACCTCCTTAAACCTTAGGTGTGTATGTGTGTGTCCCGAATAAATAATAATAAAAAAGGAATAAAGTTCAAAAGTCGGACTATAAGCGAATGAGGCATGATTGGCCAAAATATTGTAAGCTACAAATTTATTATTCACAAAATTGAAATGGGAGGTGAGACAGAGTTCATTAAGAGCATTTAATTTGTATCCATAGGCCTACTCAGTGTAGCTGGCCCGCCATCTACTGGCTAATAAAAATATTGGCCCCCGGCCAAAGTTACTTGCCCATGAGGGAACTCTGGTACGAGCCGCAGGTCTCATCCTCCGAGCCCCATGGAGGAAATGTACGACCAGCTGATGATCCCCAGAGGCCCAAGGCTGGCCTACCAGGAGTGCTATGATGTATGAACTACAAGTAGGTTGATCCCATCTCGACCAAATCTCTCCAGAACTCCCAGGGCCGAACCTCTCACATATCGACTTCACCATCTCGGTGTGAAGTCTCCATTCCCCGGGCCTCATCCCCTGCCTCGACAGGATGTCTGCTCTCTGATTCTGGTCCCCTGGGACATGCATTGCTCTGAGAGATAACAGTTTCCCCTGGGACAACAGAAGGATCTGATGTGCCAATCTGGATAGAGGGCGCGAACTCAGACCCCTCTGATGAATCAAGTAGGAGACCACCAACACATTGTCTGACCGTATCAGAACGTGGTGACCCCTGAAGTCTGGAAGGAAGCTCCTCAGAGTCCTGAAGACCGCCAGCATTTCCAGGCACTTTTTATGCCAAGAATGGTGCCGGTCTTACCACAGACCTCTTGAAAAGCCGCCGTCCATGACGCGCCCCAGCCAGTGGGGGATGCATCTGTCGAAACGGTTTTCCGTTGAGCCCCAACAGTCTCTGAAACTGTTTTACAGTGTTGGCACAGCCTAGCTTTATCCTTGTCACCATGGCCAGGATGGACTTGATACATGCAGGAGACATTCGTGCCCGTATCGTAGTCGAGTCCCACCCCACCCTCAGGAACATAGTCCGCTGGGCTGGTGTCAACACGCTCTCTCGTGTTGAGTCTCGATACCAAGCTTGAATGTGGCCAAGAATGACATCTAGATGCCGAACTGCCAGTTCTAGAGACTGAGCCAAAATAAACCAGTCGTCGAAGTAATTTAGCACAAGGATGCCCTGAAGCCTCCTGAAGCCAAGGCTGCATTCATGCACTTGGTGAAAATGCGAGGGGAGAGTGCTAGGCCAAATGGAAGAACTCGATATTGGTACGCTTCACCCCCTAAAGTGAACCTCAGGATCTTCCTGTGAGATGGAAGGATGGAGACGTGGAAGTATGCGTCTTTTAGATCTATCGTGACAAACCAGTCCTCGGATCTGATTTGGCTCACGATAATAGGAATAGTGAGCATCTTGAACCTGTATCTTCTCCGAGACCAGTTCAGATGTGTTAGATCTAATATCGGACGCAACCCTCCATCCTTCTTTGGAACTACGAAGCACCGGCTGTAGAACCCGGACTCCCTGTCAGGAATATGTTCTATGGCCTCCTTTACCAGCAGGGAGTGAACTTCCTGTCCCAAGGAACGTCCTGTTCCATCACCCGACCCTGCTGTGGGTCTACTGCAGTCCAGATCCCCTCCATTGAACTTCAGTGGGCAGACCCGAAACGGCAGCCTGTACCCTATTTCTACAGTGTGCAGGCCCCATGGAGATATATTGGGGAGATATTGTCATGCCTCGACAAAATTCCCCTCGGGGCTGGTGTCGAGTGTCTTGTGAGAGCCCTTCATTATACCCTGTGGAAGACCGGCAGAGAATAATCGAAAACAACTCTCGGTGTGTGGACGCGAAGCGCCACTGGCAGCGTGATGCTGACACCAGATTCCTGGGGGCCTGACGAGAGAGGGGTTAAGAACGTAAGGTTACATTACTTACCACCAAGGTCTCACGTAAGTAGGACCTCTTTCCTGACGCCTTCCTGGCCTGAAGGATGGTCCTCAGATCTGTTTTCTCAGGAAGCTCTCTGAGGGGGACTTATAGAAGCGAAACTTTCCTTCTCAAAGTCATAGAATATTCCATAATTTTAATTCCTTAGAATTAAATGCAGCCATAATCACCAGACAATACAATAATTAAAAAAATTATTTACACGACCTCATAATCTACACGCTGCCTCTGCAAACTCGAGATTTGAGCTGTTACAATATATTTGGCTTTCATCCCTCGAGAAGAAAGTCAACAGGTGCAAGGCTGAAACACCCAACAGAGCGCAGCTGTACGCGTTGAGATATTTCTCAATGAACAAAGCCAGCACCCTCAGGAGCTGACTGTAAATGCCTCACACCTAAACAAAGTCCGAAAAGAGCTGTGGTGATGTCATTAATATACACTCCCATCACCTTTTTTAAGCTCATAGGAGAAGTTTGTAAGCAACATTGTAGATTTTATGACCCAACATTTATTTTTTTCAGGAAATAAAAAACTTAAGATAATTTTTTGCCTACTAATCATTGTATATTGTTGATACAACATACCATCTAAAACATACATACCATCTAACATAACATAACATAAAATATATGTAACATACCATCTAAAATAACATAATTTTTCTCTAGTTTAATTTGATGCTATACGTTCAAGCAAACCCACATAGTTATTTATGTTATGGCTGCTTGGGGTGGGGATAGTTGTAACAGTTTATTAAATATGTTACAACCAACCGCTTATAATGATTAAAGTGAGTCCAGATATTAATCACATCCTCTGTTAAGGTCAAAGTCACAGAGTTTTTTGTTCCACATCAAGGAATTTATGTGGTAAATGTGTTTCCATCTTAGTTTATGTGCATTTGTTCTTATTGAAACATGCTTGTGAACATACCTGAAAGTGACGCATGGGAGTCATCTTGGGCTTTTCCCATTTTTCGGCATAGTTGTCCATCAATTATGATAATTTGCAGCCAGCCGCAAACATGAGGTGGGGGTGTGGCGGATGCGGGAATGGCGTCTCGCTTGTGCTTACTGCGCTCACTATAAGTAAATAAATAAATAAATATGGTAACACTTTAAAATACGGATCCTTCGTTAATGAATAACTACACAGGAACAAATGAGTAACACAATGTTAACAATCTAGTAACTACAGTTAACTAACAAGTAACTCTGATTAACGAATTAGTAAGTAATAGCACACAGATTTAAGTGGTAGTTCACTATTAACTAATCAATAACTACTATTTTTTTAATACTTCCCAGAGAACTACTGAATTTTTTACAGATTTAAGTGGTAGTTCACTAATAACTAATCAATAACTACAATTTTTTAATACTTCCCAGAGAAATAATGAAAAAAATTCACAATTCATGCAAAACTTAATAACTAATGCAGGAAAAATTGCTAGCACTAGATTAACATTACTGCTAGATACTGTACACTAATTATAAATATGTAATAGCGTAGCATACTTATGATTTGGGAAAGCTGTCAATAATTAGCCTATGCACTGCTGTCTTTTAGAGAACTATTCATAAACTAAATAATTTTTAAGAATTGTTTTTATAAATGCACTTGTCTGGAACACTTACCCTGTGGCCGATTATCCGGCATTCCTCTGGACTGGCTTTGAATAACTAGACTCATCATGGTGAGTACTGGAACATACTGAGTCATCAGCCATCCAAATACCAGTTATTTTATTATTTAACCTACCTCTCAAAATTGTTTTTATGTATGTCTCTTTGTTCATATGTATATATATATATATATATATATAAATATGTGTGTGTATATATATCCTGTGAATGATTAGATGATTCTACCCTTTCGGGTTGGCTCTTCATTAGTAACTACAGCATGGAATCATGATAACTAGTAATGACTCAAGTGTTTAAGCATACTTTTATAGGACTTACAAATTATTTGGATCCGTATTCTAAAGTGAAGATCATGTAAACTAACTAGTAATGACTCAAGTGTTACTACATACCTCTATAGGAACTAC
The DNA here is from genome assembly GCF_964197995.2 of Scardinius erythrophthalmus. NCBI lineage: Eukaryota > Metazoa > Chordata > Actinopteri > Cypriniformes > Leuciscidae > Scardinius > Scardinius erythrophthalmus. The sequence continues at coordinate 27,996,475 of NC_138226.1, read as the reverse complement.
TAATTATTTGGATCCGTATTCTAAAGTGAAGATCATGTTAACTAACTAGTAATGACTCAAGTGTTACTACATACCCTTATAGGAACTACTAATTATTTGGATTCGTATTCTAAAGTGAAGATCATGTTAACTAACTAGTAATGACTCAAGTGTCTCAAATGACTCAAGCTATAATAAAATAACTGGTATTTGGATGGCTGATGACTCAGTATGTTCCAATACTCACCATGATGAGTCTAGTTATTCAAAGCCAGTCCAGAGGAATGCCGGAAAATCGGCCACAGGGTAAGTGTTCCAGACAAGTGCATTTATAAAAACAATTCTTAAAAATTATTTAGTTTATGAATAGTTCTCTAAAAGACAGCAGTGCATAGGCTAATTATTGTCAGCTTTCCCAAATCATAAGTCTGCTACGCTATTACATATTTATAATTAGTGTACAGTATCTAGCAGTAATGTTAATCTAGTGCTAGTAATTTGTCCTGCATTAGTTATTAATTAGTTTTGCATGAATTGTGAATTTTTTTCATTATTTCTCTGGGAAGTATTGAAAAATAGTAGTTATTGATTAGTTATTAGTGAACTACCACTTAAATCTGTAAAAAAATTCAGTAGTTCTCTGTGAAGTATTAAAAAATAGTAGTTATTGATTAGTTAATATAGTGAACTACCACTTAAATCTGTGTGCTATTACTTACTAATTCGTTAATCAGAGTTACTTGTTAGTTAATTGTAGTTACTAGATTGTTAATATTGTGTTACTCATTTGTTCCTGTGTAGTTATTCATTAACGAAGGATCCGTATTTTAAAGTGTTACCATAAATATATATTATATATTATTTATTTATATATATATATATATATATAATATATGTAGCAGGAAGGGTTATGACCCCTCCTACTTGTCATGGTTTGGCCAATGGCCTGGCATCCGGTGCGTATAAGAGCATGGGTTCCTTAGTGTGCGTCACTATCCGGGGCCGTGACGTCACCCACGCGCCCTCCTGCTTTTTGCTGGAGTGCCGGTGTCGTGCCGAAAAGTGATGGTCCGCCGAAAATTGATTGCGCCCATCCTAACGTCTACAGCTGGATTAAACATACATAACGTGCAAATAAATAACCATCAGTTTATGTCCGTGGTAATAGCAAAGGTATGTCTGTGTGATACTTTAACGTTTCTTTTAACATAATAATAACAATTGTGGCCAAATAAGCGTTTGCAGTTTATAGCTTAATCAGGTATGACATTTACATTATAGGAAATAATAGAAGCCTGTTTTGTTGCCGATGGAATACGTGTTTGTATTTGGAAAACGGACTGTAGCCTATAATAACATGACTTAGCCTACCGCTAAGCTATATATAAAATAAAGACATGATCTCTTTTGCAAATATCCGTATGACTCTGCATTATTTTACCTGCTGTGTACCAACCAATCCAGCCCTTTTTACCTGTTAAAATACCTTCAAATGTCGAAAACAACCCATAAAATACAGTATTCTACTTATAACAAAATGATTGAAGCCTCTACTTATTGCAATAAATAATGCAATCAATTTTCGGCAGACCATCACTTTTCGGCACGACACCGGTGTGGTATAATATTCGGTAACCCTATAGTATTCGGTAACCCTGAGGACCCAAGCAATCCGATTGGTTCAAAGCATAGATGGTTCAAAGCACGTTTTATGGGTAATCGCTTTAGTGCCTGGTTATAAATCATACAAAATAATTTTATTATAGAAGACGTTTGTACTACGTTTTAATGAGTCATTAATGTATTTAATGTATTTTAAATGATACGTTTCATATACTAGTATTTAACCGAAGCTATAGATTGTGAAATTAAACATTTCTCGTTGTTCGTGTGTTTTTTAGTTAGCTTAGATAATAGCATAGCATACAGCTAACGTTATCCGATGATCGTGCTATGAGCTTAAACTGCACTGATACTGCCTTTCGACAACTCTGCAAAAACACACAAACAACACGTCACGTGCAACTGACGTATTCACAGCCATTCGTAATGCAATTATAATTATGTGATTATTTTTTATCCTCAATAATCAGCGCAATATGTTACAAGTACACTTTTGTTTATTAAAAGAGCCATAAAATAATATTTATTTGTGTATATTACTATTTTTACTATTACATTTAAATAAATTACAGAATGCTAGCTATGTTTTGTGGGCATAAATATTAATTGGTTGTCTAGCCTTGACTAAAGAACACTATAATATAATTATGGAATCACAATCTTAATGTAATTAATCAAACCCCTTAATTCATATAATAATCTTTATTTTAAAGAAATAACATGTTAAAGTATGTTTTGTGACGAAGTTATTTGTTTTAAAGAAATAGGGCATAATATGCTTTTTTTATTACAAGCATGTCATTTGTGTACTAATGCATATGATTTATGTCATAATAATTCTTAATACAGAACATCATACAACACAATAACATTTAATGTAATAAAATTAGAGAATCAAAACTTATATAAAAATTGTATTAAATTACACAATACAATACATAATGAATTCTGAAACTGAATTATGAGATGTAATATATTACATTTTTATTAACACAAAACTACAAGCAAAATGCACATCGTTTTTGGACATTTATAGAGCTTTTTAAAATACACAACAATACAAAGCAGCTTTAAACAAACATACTCTAGTATGTCTTTACTTTCCTAAACACTTTTGTGATAGTCCTCTGGCTATACATTGTGAAGATTTAAAAACAATTAATGTTGAGTTAGCTGTGTTAAAATATTTAATGAACTGTAAGGTTAAAGTTTTTTGAGAGCTAATGAGACAAATAGATGCAGTGTATTTTGCTGTATGAAAAGTCAAATCTTTAGTTTGAAGTAAATTCATGTTGTCAAGGCAAGTCACCTTTATTTATATAGCGCTTTTTACAATACAGATTGTATCAAAGCAGCTTCACATTGATAAAATGAAAATAATACAACAAAGTTTGTTTCTAGAAGAAAATTGCATCATTGTCCACCCTAATTAAGCAGATCAATAATATTGTTGAATATTAAATGTCCCCAACTAAGCAAGCCAAAGCCAAGGCAACAGTGGCAAGGAACCAAAACTCCATCAGTGACAGAATGGAGAAAAAAGCCTTGGGAGAACCCAAGAACTTTGGTTCGAAAAATAAAGTTTCTCGGATCTTCTTGAAACTTTGGATTCGGATAGAGGGTGCTGAGGCGCAGACAGGAGTGCAAGATTGGAGACTCTAGAGCCTTCCAGAGCTGAGATATGGAGATCCCTTTTTAAATATGTACAAATAACTTTTTAACATATGCTTTTCTGGTAACAGGGCTGACACAATGAGCGTGTCTTTGTCTTTCAGATATTACATAAACTCAAAGAAAAGAAGAGAACACTTGTCTTCTACCATCAACTTCATGAAAGGCAGATGATGCAAGCATAAGTAGAAAAATCATACCGAGGGACATGCCATTTGCAACATTTCTGCAAGATGCTTTGCACAAAAAATGTGATTAAAATCCTATAAAAACAAAAGAAACAGAAAATAATTTATTCTTATATTATTAGACATATTACGGAAACTAAATTATAAAATATTTTATTTGTTTTATGGTTTATTAAGATTTACAGAGCTTTTTTTTCACTAAGGGACACAAAATGGCACGTTTACGTATAATGACCCAACTGTGATTGGACTCATTAGATATTGCTTGATGCTGCAATATTTTTTTTACCTACAAGAGTCTCCTAGGATAGAAGGAATGGGTGGATATTCCGGAGCAACTTGCAATTTCTGACTGACCATTTGCCATCTTGGTTTGGAGAGGGAAAAAAAATCAAAACACAACGGCTTGCCACTTGGTTGAAATATATAGGATGATGTACCAGGATGGGTCCACTGAAGAGGATGATGTGCAACTATGCCAGCTGCTATCATTACGCTAGTAATTCATTAAGTTAATTATAAAGTGTTGCTATGTTGTGAGAAGGTATTCCTTTGCAGAGATCCCAACCCTAACTAAGCATTTAACAAACAGAAAAAAGTGACATCTCATTACCAGATGTTCTCCAGTCCTAAAAGTAAAACAAAAACACAAACCATCTATATTTAAAAGATCTTTTAGAAAGTCATGGTCTCTTTTGAGCCTTTGTCAGTAATGCTTGATTTCTTTCAAGACAACATACTCTGAAATACTTCCCATGATCCCATACATAAAAAAAAAAAAAATACATGCTGTGTTGGTGATATCATATTATATTAAAATATTCGTACACAGGCTATTTAAAATAAAATGACACAACCCTGTCTCTTTTTGTTAAATTTCAGTTTTATTGATCAATAATAGCAATTATGAAATTATAAGTAGCCATACAAGTCAATAAATAAAGTAATTAAACGATTCAGTCAAACATAAGTCAGCAGGCACAACGTTAAAGATAAATAGCCTAAACAATTCAACGTTATATAAAGTTATAAAACTAAACTTTGCCCCCAGCCAAAACGAAAATGATAGATTAATGAGATCAAAGATCGTCCGTTAGACATAGCCTACACAAGACGAATTATACCACTCCACTAGACTCAGCGAGTAACGTCTGCTGCACTTGCCGAGATAAGGCTTTTTCAGGCGGGATACGTGAGCGCTGAGCGCCCGGTGATCCCTTGGATCTCTCGTCTCCGAAAACGTCAGATCAAAATTTGAAATAGGCGCTGTCTGTATAAACAAACAACATATTTGAGATTAAAACAACTACTTTCACGACTGAAAAACTCTTAAAAATACATTTCGTGACACAATAACAGTAGTATTTTTAAATTTTGCGGTCTTTCTCCTGCTATTGACGCAACTTGAGATTGTAAATATTAGGCTAGCTATAGAATATACACAATTTACATATACAATATATAATTTAATAATTATAATTTATATAATTTAATTTTACCTTGCATAAAGCAGCGGGATTTAGCATTCTACATAAAGCTACCACATAATAACACTTAAACAGCTCACGTTAGCTACAAGTTATCGCGAGAACAGATTTAGATCAGGCATACTACTGGCATACTAATTGGGTCCTCAGGGTTACCGAATACTATTCACCTTATTTTCGAATGCGGAAGTAAACATGGGTCCAATATCCGGTTTTTGTGCGGCACTTCCGTTTCCTCGCTTCCCTGGGCTAAATAACATATCGATCGCGAAGGATTATGCAGAGTTGACAGAAAAATGTTACACATGCCGTAGCAGATGAATACTACAAAGAACTAAAGCCCCGCCTCACTCAGATAGGGTACCGGTGTTACGGATCAACTGGGGATCATGTTAACTGGGGGAACGCGCGTGCACGCAAATAGTTTTACCTGGATTTCCAGCAGATGTTAGACGGCTACAGATTCGTCGCAGCCATTTTTCACGGATCCATGATTAAAAACGCATGTTTCACCAGTTGTATACACACTGGTATGCATAATAAAGCGATTTGTTTTTGAAGTGTATATTCCTGCGTATTTGACGCAATTTCAAAGAAGTTTAACATACTTTAGTGTCAAGCTCAGAAACCATTCGGTTTCACTGGATGAACAGACTTAAGCGCAGTTCAGAAGACTCGTCTCAACATTAGTGTATCATATTTTCTGTAGTGTGTTGTCATGAGTTCTAATCACAAATAACAACAGATGTAGATTAAATTAAAGTAGCTAGGCTACCTAAAAGAAACATAAATTGCAAAGTCATTTACATTTTTTTTCAAGTTGCATTTATTGATCTGCATATAGCCTAATTTTATAATGAATCTATTATTTTTTATATAAACACTTATCAGCTTATTTTACTCTGCTGTAAAATCTCTTTTCTGTACAACCAGCTCTGACGCCTCTGGATCCTTTTCCCTGGACATAAAGCAGCTATGCTTATACACGTAGGGTCATGAAGTTAATTATCTCATGAACTTGTACCATTTTCAACAGATAAAAAATAAAAATAAAAACTAATTTTAACTCTTCTTCTTTCAGAACAATTCTATAGGCTATAGCAAATATAGTAATATTGAATTGAACTTTGTGTCAAGCTTTCCTGTAGCTCAAACAGTAGAGCATTGGTGCTTGCAACACCAAGGTCATGGGTTTGATTCCCAGAGAAAGCAAGAACTGATAATAATGTAAATGTGTACTTGAAATGCAATGTAAGTTGCTTTGGATAAAAGTGTTTGCTAAATGTATAAATGTACATTATGCTCAGTAGGAGCATGAACTTGAATGTTGTGTATCTAATGTCTTGTATTGGACATGTAGAGAACACTTTGTCTTTAGTGATTAAAGTCCTTTGAAAAACACTGAGAGGCAACCACAAATTGTATTACTGAAATAAGCAAAACATATATGATATAGTGATAATGAATTATTACAAATATATACTGATATGCTGATTCTCTGGCTAATATTCACATAGGCACATCACTAACCTCTTAATCATTTGTCACCTCACACGAATAGCATGACCCTCTCTAAAACAATAGGAAATGCTTTATTGTTTACTTTTTTGCTGACCTCTTTAACAAAAGAAATATGACACAATCTTTTTATGTAATATAAATTTAAATTATGCCAGTTCTCTTCATTTGACTGAGATGTGAAAATTTCACAATGAAGGGTGATGGTGTGTTAAATTGTTCTTAAAAAGATCATATAACTGTGACATTTATTTACTAATATAACATGATTATATTAGATGGAGAGCAGCATTGGTATGAAGGCCAAACTGGCCAATGGGTAAGAAAAATGTATACATATACATTGCAGAACAAGTAACTGTTCTTCATTAACATGTAACTTAAGTCTGTAGTTTGTTCTCCCTTCCTTAGATTCCTTAGATGTTCAGAATGTTGAAGGTGGGACTGTGTGGTCAGATCTTCCACTGTTGGCAAATACAGCTGTCCTGCATGCATTTACATTTGCCTATTTTTTTTTCTTTTCTTCCTTTTGTTATTGTTGCTTTCATACCTGTTAGCTAATGAATATGTTTGTTGAACATTCCCCTGAATAAATGCTGTGGGTAATTCACTGGATCCATAAGCTATGGCTTCTCAATTTTCAACACTCTTTAGGAACATTTATGGAGTGTAGCCTACTGTATGCTTTATGCTTTAACTCATTCCTCAGTAACATTAAAATAAATAATAAATACATGTTTGACATCCCTTTTACTACAGCATGCTGCCCAATTTAAATTAAGCCACAAATTGGCATCATATTCATAACAATAATCTGTGAATACACATGCACTGCAAAGACACAATGTCAATAGCATAATTTAATCTACTTACAGATGTCATCAGATATTCAATTTCATTGAAACGAATGTAACAAAATAATGTGGGCGTGGTCTGTGTCGTGAAATTAAAACACATTAAAACTTCCCTTAAAGGCGTCTGAAACATTCAGCGGAGCAGCGACAGAGTAAACAACAGTGTCCTAATATGATACAAACATTTACCAATAACGTGGAAAGCTTTTAAATCTGCTCAGTGAAAGATTCGCTGTGACGAATCTGTCACCGTTCAACATCTGCTGGAAATCCAGGTAAAATTATCTGCGTGCACGCGCGCGTCCCCAGTTAACATGATCCCCAGTTGATCCGTAACACCGGACCTGGTTGAAAACACTCATGCATCTAGCTGGCAGAGTGCCAAAACTTCACCGGCGCCTTCAGCCCCGCCCTAAACATAGTCGAGCCAACGCTGGACTAATATGGAGGTATTTTGTCATGTCTTAATGTATTAATAATGCCATAAGAATGCAACCAAAGCATAGGATGGATAGCAATAAGTAGATGGCTATAAATAGTTGTAAATCATACAAAATAAATGCCATGATCTTGCCATTATGCCATGATCACTAGATTTTATACAGGGGTTACTATAATGATTTTGTTTCTCCTTGGAGATTTTATCATGGTTTTTATTGAGACTTCATAGCCCAGCCACTTTTCTGGTATCGGGTGGTCTTCTATAGGTGCTCACGAAATGAAAAGAACAAACATACGGTCGTTTTGATGGTTTCTTCAAATGTAAAGCTTTTAACCACAGGCGAAGGGATTCCTCAGGCTGTCGACACACTGGCTGCGTGGTGTGTCCATTTTTATTTCGGCTCCCATGTTAACAGGCTAGAACGTGCACACTGCCTGCGTGACATGCGCGTCTCACAGGCGCGGAAAACGCGTGCATGCTATAAATAGAATCGACGCCTATTTTTCACGCGACACGCAAGCGTTTTGGAAGCGTTTCCAGACAAAATAGAATAGGAAAAGATCTTTGTATTTAATTTTACATGAATACATATTAATAAATTACATTTTGATGTTTGAAATTTTAGGTTTTGACAAATGCAGATATAAATGCAATGAAAAAAAAAATCGATTTTCTAATATTGCACCTGTCAATACAGAACGAAATATTCTGTAGCCTGTTTTGCCGTCAATACTGCCGACGTTGTCTTTGCTGCTATATATATGTTTAACATTAAAGGCCTTCCACAACTCTCTCCCCATTATGTCGAATATAATCACCAATGAATGAGGATCATATGTCACCTAGCAGTGCCGCGTCAGACACGTTTCTGGTGTGCAAAGACATGTAAAACGCCACGCAACAGAAACGCCACGCAGCCAGTGTGTCTCTGGTCGTAGGGCGCCTGATTAAAATGTCAATGATTTCGATGATTAAAACACTCCTGCTCCAAGTAAACCTTTCTTTTGTATCAGTTTATGACAACCTCTAACTGCACAAACAATCCCGGTCTTCCCCGAAGCCATGACGATGAGTTAGTTGTTAGGAACACTTGTTTAATTAACCGATATGGTGAAAAGTGATCAGCGCGCCAGTGACCGGAAGTGCCTGACCGGAAGTCTCGCACAAAATATCGTCAACTGGCTGCGTCCGTATTTCCGTTAAAAATAAGGTGAATAGGGTTACCGAATACTATACCACACCGTGTCAAATGTGTTGTTGCTCGTGAAAGATCGCTGAAGCTGCTTACCCACTGTCGGTGCTGGTTGCCGGTCTGTGTGCTTTCTGGAGAGTTGAATGTGGACATTTGAGACAGGTAAGGGAAGCATTTGTATGTGACGGTGTTTTGTAAATTAAGTTTCTATGGATTGCTTTGGCTGAGTGGGTAATCTGACTAACTTGTATTCTTAACGTAGTGTAAGATCTATCTGCGCTTTCTGCCAACGAGCTTTGTCAGAGACATCTGGCTCCATCCACCGCATAGTTTGGGGATAGTAATCCCGGGACAGCATGTTTTGTTGCACGAGATAAGGACAATAGCGGCGTCCTGCATGAGAATTATCTGCCCGTTGCTTCATCATAAAGTGCTGTTTGCTCTGCTCCTCATCGGCTGCTGTTCTGTTTTGAATTCTGTTTTGAGTGAACTGTCATGAGTGTTCTGTTTCGAGTGAACTGTCTTGAGTGTTCTGTTCCGAGTGAACCGACTCGAGTGTCCCGTTTCGAGTGAACCGTCTCGAGGGAACCGTTTCGAGTGAACTGACTCGAGTGAACCGTCTCGAGTGAACCGTCTCGAGTGAACTGACTCGAGTGAACGTCTCGAGTGAACTGACCCGAGTGTTTCGAGTGAACCGTCTCGAGCGAAATGTTCCAGTGCACTGTTTTCTGTGAATTCTGTTCTCCGTGATATGCTTTGAGTTTCTTTTGTTTGCTTTTTCCTGTTTATTTCTTTAATTGATTTATCTTTTTGAATTTGTATGTTTATTTTGGTTTGATTATTGTATTAGTGACTTATGGTTATATCATTTAGTTCTCTTACGAGAGGTTCTCTCGTATTGCGTAAGCTTGCTTACGCTGCGGGAAAGTCTTCTTTTCTCGAGATACTGAAGCCAAAAATTATCCTTAATTTCATTTTTTGTCAACGCAGTGCAGCTGCGGGCAGCTGAGCTAGAGCGGCATACTGCGCGCTCATTGGCTGCCGCGCGGCAACTGCTTAAGCCTACCAGTGAGCCTGGCGTGACGTCACGCCCAATGAGGGCGCGCGCGCCCTAGCGCGTCACAGCCCGCCAGAATGGGCGGCGTCAGAGCATATATAAGGAAGGCTCGTAGGCTATATTCTCTGATTTCTGTCTTTTCAGCGAAGCACTCGCATCGCTGATCTCGGAGAGGAAGCCGTCGCCGTTGTCCTTCAAGGCCCAGCTAACGAGCCAGCTTAGGTCAGCCTGAGGAAGCCGGACGATCTTCGCCGCCTTCAGCCTGCCGTGCCAGCTCAGCTATCCGGCGAATATCCTTTGCAAGCTCTTTTGTGTGTGTTCTTGCTTCCGCAGCACTTTCTAAAAGAGCAGAGGCGTTGTTGCAAATGCCTCGCACCACGTGCGGCTCATGCCGCTCCGCGCTCAGCGACGGAGACCGCCATCTTCTCTGCGCTCTCTGCCTGGGCCAGGACCACGCAGCCGTCGCGCTTTCCACGGGCGGCTGCGCTTTCTGTGAAGAGCTGCCGATGTCGACCCTGCGGGCTCGACTCGCCCTCTTCGCGGAATCTGCTCCAACTGTCCTCGGGCCGCGTAAGAAGAAACGCCGCTCGCAGCGACCACCGGAGCCCGAGACTCGAGCCAAGGCCTCGCCGGAGCCTCTCCCGCGAGCCTCGCTCTCTCCTTCTCCGCCCCCGCTTCCCGACGCGCAGCCGACGGCTCACGCCCTCGATGCCGTCGCCTCAGGGGATGAAGCGGATGATGACGCGCTACTGGACACGTGCTCACTAATGGCGTCGGACAGCGAGGAATGGTCCGGTTCTGTCCGCTCCGCCTCCTCCACCAGAGCGTCCAGCAGGACTCACGCCAGTGTGGACGCCGAGCTTCTCCGCCTCCTCACGGCAGCAGTCGAACACCTGGGCCTCGAATGGTCCCCGCCAGCGGTGACTCCGCCCAACAGACTCGACGGGTGCTTTCTGCCCGCCAGTCGACGAGCTCCAGTGTCCAGGCCAGCGCCTTTTCTGCCGGAGCTTCACGAGGAGCTTACCAAATCCTGGGACGCTCCAGTTTCGGCCAGACTCCGTTCTCCGGCCTCATCTACTCTCTCTCGCGTAGACGGAGCCAAGGAGAAAGGGTATGACCGGATCCCACCGGTCGAACCAGCGGTTGCAGCGCATCTTTGCCCCCCATCCGCGAGATGGCGCTCAAAGACTGCCCTCCCGTCCAAGGCCTGCAGGACTACTTCGGCGTTTGCCAGCCGCGCTTTCTCCGCTGCTGGGCAAGCCGCCTCAGCCCTGCACACAATGGCGGTTTTACAAGTTTTTCAAGCCGACCTCCTCAGCCAGCTCGACGAGGGAAAACTTGATAAATCTGCTTTGACCGACCTGCGCAGTGCGACGGATCTCTCTCTTCGCACGACGAAAACAGCAGCCCAAGCGATCGGACGATCTATGGCTGCGCTGACTGTCATTGAGCGCCACCTCTGGCTAACGCTAGCCGACATGGGAGAGCAAGAGCGGTCCGTTTTTCTCAACGCCCCGCTCTCACCCGCCGGCCTCTTCGGCCCCGCGGTAAGTGGCCTCGTGGACAGCTTCTCGGAAGTTCAGAAGGCGTCACAGGCCATGAACCTCTTCCTGCCCCGCCGCTCGAGCTCCGCTGCAGGCCGCTCTAAAACTCAGCCTCCTGCACGCAGTCCCACGCGGCGCCCCTCCCGACCTCCAGCATCGCAGCAGCGTCAGCGCGGCCGACCCAGGTCCCGCTCCACCAGCCAACACAGGCCGCCACCCCCGCGGGGTCCCCGGCCTAGAGTTTCGCTGAAAACCGAGCCTGCGAAATCCTCCTAGCACTCGCAAGGAGGAAAAGACGGTTGAGTCCCGCCGCGGCCGGACCGCCGTCGAAGCTAACCTGTATCCCTCTGCCAGTCCCCTTGATAAAGGCTACTGCAGTAGTGTCCACCGCAGCCAACGAGCCAGTTTCTCAACTCTCTCGCCTGCACACAAACGCCGTTTTTACGGCGACCCAGATAAATCGAATAAAGAGTGTAAAATCTGGTCATCCGGCTCACGCCGTCAGTGCTATGAGTGTAGTAAACATGCCCACACCCCAGTGCTCATCACTACACACAAGCACAATCCCCCCTGTGTACCCCACAGAGTGCACTCACATAAAGCGCACTACGGCCGCTCGAGTGTTAGCTGTAGGTCACGTGCCCACAACCCAGTGCTCACACCTACACAGTGCCCGCTCTGCCTCACGCATTCGGGGACGAAAGCACTCCACCGCCGGCTGTGCGTTAATAAGGAGTCCTGTGCCCGCTATACAGCACGCACGCTCTCATGTACACACTCACGAGCCCGCCCCGCTTCCGCGCCGCGAGCCGTTGCTCAAAACGCTCTCTCACAGCGTCATTCAGCCGGCTGCCGCTATCAGCGAGCCCCCGTCTCCCCTCACTGTCACTGCGCGACTCGCGCACATACCGCCACAGGCTCCCCGTCCCGCGCTGTGCGGCGGGCGGGACCCGGAGGCTATCCGACCCCTAGCTATGAGTGCGAATGCATGGAAAGCTATTCCGGGAATGTCGGAATGGGTATTAAACACAGTGATAAAGGGCTATTCGCTTCAATTCGCTCGCCGCCCCCCGCGTTTTCGCGCCCGGGTCGAGACACAAGTGAAAGCAGATGCAGCCCATCTGCTTCACACAGAGATAGCGAATTTACTGCACAAAGGTGCCATAGAACGGGTTCACCCTCTGGCTGCCGAGGCAGGCTTATACAGCCGCTATTTCCTCGTACCCAAGAAGGGCGGAGCGCTCAGACCTATACTAGATCTGAGATATTTGAACAAAGCGCTCGTGAAACGACCGTTCAAAATGCTCACGACCGGTCAAATCCTCGCGCAGATTCGCCCGGGGGACTGGTTCATCTCTCTCGATCTGAAAGACGCGTATTTTCAGATTCAGATTATTCCCCGTCACAGGCCATTCTTGAGATTCGCCTTCGACGGTCAGGCATATCAGTACACCGTCCTGCCGTTCGGCTTGTCCCTGGCACCCCGTACTTTTACGAAGTGCATGGACGCGGCCCTCGCACCCCTGAGATCGAAAGGGATGCGAATTCTGAACTATCTGGACGATTGGCTCATTATAGCGCAGTCAACAGAGGAACTAGTTTCTCACAAGGAAGCGCTTCTCGGTCATTTGGAAAGCCTGGGTCTTTCCGTGAACTGGGACAAGAGCTCTCTAACCCCCAGCCAGTCTATCACTTTCCTGGGTATAGATCTGGATTCGGCGGCGATGACGGCCAGACTGTCAACACAGCGCGCGCGCCGTGTTCGACACCTCGCCGCTTCCGTTCAGGTGGGAAAAGTTTTTCCCCTAAAAACCTTTCAGAGGCTTTTGGGCCATATGGCGTCAGCCGCAGCGGTCCTGCAGCTGGGTTTACTTCGAATGCGCCCGCTTCAGTGCTGGCTAAAGTCGGAAGTGTCCCGCAAAGCATGGATTTCGGGCCGTGCACCAGTCAGAGTGACTCAGCGCTGCGTCTCAGCCCTGCAGCCCTGGCTGGCGGCCGAATGGTTTCAGCGGGGAGTGTCGATGGGGGTCATCGCACACCGCAAAGTGGTCTCGACAGATGCGTCCAACATGGGTTGGGGAGCGACTCACGAGGGCAGTCCGATTTGCGGCCGGTGGTCGAATACGGAGAAAAGCCTTCACATAAACTGTCTAGAGATGCTGGCGGTCGAGAAAGCGCTGAAGCACTTTCTACCACTCCTACGGGGACACCATGTGCTAGTCCGCTCGGACAACATGTCAGTAGTGTCTTACGTGAACCGCCAGGGCGGAATCAGATCCAGAGCCCTGCGCGCTCTCACAGAGCGCCTCCTATCCTGGGCTCAGGGCCCGCTGCGCTCCCTAAGGGCAGCTCATGTACCCGGTCGCTTCAACGACGGCCCGGACAGACTGTCCAGGGACAACGTTCCCCCAGGGGAATGGTCTCTACACCGCCAGACGGTCCAAGCGCTTTGGCATCGCTTTGGCAAAGCGGAGATCGACCTCTTCGCCGCGAGCGAGAACGCTCAGTGCCAGAGGTTTTTCTCGAAACACGAGGACGCGCTGGCCCAGACATGGCCCAGCGTTCCGCTGTATGCGTTCCCCCCGATCTCGATGCTGCCTCAAGTGCTAGCGAGGATCAGGGAGACGAACTGCGCAGCGCTCCTCATAGCCCCGCGCTGGGAAAACCAACCATGGTTTTCCGAGCTGATGAGGCTGACAGACACAGCCCCATGGCCGATCCCGGTGAGGAGAGATCTTCTCTCTCAAGCTCGAGGATCGATTCTGCATCCCCATCCAGAGCACTGGTCTCTGCATGCGTGGGAAATCAACGGATATTCGTTGATCTGCCAGAAGGGGTAATTAACACGATCACGCAGTCCAGAGCCCCCTCGACGAGGCGGCTCTATGCGTCTAAATGGTCAGTGTTTAACAAATGGTGTGTGGAAATGGGTTCGAATGCTCAGTCCTGTGGAGTCCCACAGGTATTGAACTTTCTCCAAGAGATGTTGGACGCGGGCAGGTCCCCCTCCACGCTCAAGGTTTACGTCGCGGCCATAGCAGCGTTCGCCGATTCGGCGCGCGGCCGCTCACTGGGCAGGGATGAACTCATCACCCGTTTCCTGCGAGGGGCCAGGAGGATGAACCCTCCCCGGCCCCCGTCAGTCCCTATTTGGGACCTGTCCCTGGTCCTAGAGTCCCTGAAAGTGCATCCGTTCGAGCCTTTGGACTCTGTGGAGTTGAAATACTTGACGCTTAAAACCGTTTTTCTGCTAGCTCTGGCTTCAGTCAAACGAGTGGGCGATTTGCATGCGCTGTCTGTCAGCGCGTCGTGCCTCGAGTTTGGACCTAACGACTCGTTAGCCATTCTCAAACCGAAGCACGGCTATGTCCCCAAAGTGTTAGGTACTCCCTTTAGGGCTCAAGTCATTACCCTATCGGCCCTGCCGTCATCCGGCAGTGAGGAGGGTGTCAACCGCCTTTGCCCGGTCAGGGCGTTAAGGTGTTATGTCACGCGCTCTGCAGCCTTCAGGCTCTCAGAGCAGCTTTTCGTTTCGTTTGGAGGGCGCGCTAAGGGTCGCGCCGCCTCGAAACAGACGCTATCCAGATGGATAGTGGACGCTATTGCGGCAGCATATGCGTCAAAAGACCTGCAATGTCCGTTGGGCATACGGGCTCATTCCACCAGAGGCATGGCCTCATCGTGGGCATGGTCCAGCGGGATTTCCATTCATGACATTTGTATGGCGGCGGGCTGGGCGTCCCCCTCCACTTTTGTTAGGTTTTATAACCTGGAAGTTCCCGCTCTGCAGGCGAAACTTCTGTCAGTCTAGTCGTGTTCATGTCCTGCCCATATGCGCAGGTTGTACTATTGACTAGCTTGTCTGTTGAGCTGCACGCTCAGGGTCAGTATACATAGACCGGCCTTGCCGTTCTTGCGTTCCCTAGATGTGCTTATGAACATGTGTTGGCCCGCACCGCTGGCCACCTGTTTTTCACCTCTATGCTCTTCATAGAGTCATATGTGATTGTTAGGCTCGCACGGCGTGGACAAGGGGTTCCCGCAGCGTAAGCAAGCTTACGCAATACGAGAGAACCTCTCGTAAGAGAACGATACTCGGTTACTCACGTAACCTCGGTTCTCTCTAGAGAGGGAACGAGTATTGCGTTCCCTGCCGTGCTTGAAGCCTGTAGCTCGTGTCGCTTCATTCGACAGAAAACAGAGAATATAGCCTACGAGCCTTCCTTATATATGCTCTGACGCCGCCCATTCTGGCGGGCTGTGACGCGCTAGGGCGCGCGCGCCCTCATTGGGCGTGACGTCACGCCAGGCTCACTGGTAGGCTTAAGCAGTTGCCGCGCGGCAGCCAATGAGCGCGCAGTATGCCGCTCTAGCTCAGCTGCCCGCAGCTGCACTGCGTTGACAAAAAATGAAATTAAGGATAATTTTTGGCTTCAGTATCTCGAGAAAAGAAGACTTTCCCGCAGCGTAAGCAAGCTTACGCAATACTCGTTCCCTCTCTAGAGAGAACCGAGGTTACGTGAGTAACCGAGTATCGTTCTTTTTGCATATCACTGTTTGTCTTTTTTTCTTTTGTTTGTTGGCAGGGCCTGGGCACCCGGGGGCAGACGAGTGACCATTTAGGTGGTGACGTCCTCACTGTGTGTCGTGGTCTTCTCTGACATGAGTCGTTGAGTGTGTATTAGTGTGTATGCACTGTGAATAGAGTAATTTTCATAAGGGTGACATCTTGAGACTGCCCCTGTGGGTAAGCCCAGGTTCCTCTGCTGCTAACGATAGAATTAAGCAAATAGATGAGAGTGATTGCTGGTCAACGCCTTTTATAATCATTATGTCTTTTAATAATTAATAAAATCTTTTTCATTACCTATGTTTCTGATTCCAACAGTGATTAGAACCTGTGCGTGCCTGTGTTTAGAGGTTGTGTTCAATTCTTGGGGTGAAATTCCCCAGGTGGCGTAGAAGGAAATTATATCAATTTGAGCCAACCCGCGCCCGCTCTGCCACACACACACACACACACACACATATATATATATATATATACATATATATATATATATATATATATATATATATATATATATATATATATATATATATATGCTACTGATGCAAAAACAAAAAAAAAATTACTTCTATCCCCGGTCTCCTCTTCTGCTTTATACTCATATTTATTCCATCATGCCAAATATACTCCATCTAAATTATCTACATAACAGGCATGAGCAATCATGAAAAGGTTCTTGTAAAATAAATCCATGCATTGATTGTGCTATTATAAGGACTCTAGAATAAACATAAAGCACAAGAGGGATGAAGGCAGAATTTCAAGTAGAACTGTTGACAGTGTTCAGCTCTCTCTAAGTCTGACCTCCAGTGTAGCATAAAAATCCATACTGGACACAGTTATATAGTCCAGTATAAAAGCCTACAAGTCAAAGAAAAACGTACAATAGCAATGGCAGGTCAGATATGGACGATAATAAACAGATGAATGAATAAAGAAGATTAAAAATAAATAAATCATTGAATGGCTTTAATATTATCACTATAATATAGAAAAATTATAAATATAATAAAAAAAAATTAATAAATATGAAAAAGAGCGAAAATGCAATTTAAAATAAAAAAATAAGAAATATTATGAGTGTCTTATTAGGATCAGACAGCATTGTATTTTGTCATTAGACTATCCCAGCATATATTTCATTAATGCTGTAATTTCGTGTTATCTTCTGAACCAATAGATGAATGAGGGGGCTGTTTTCTTTTCTTTGCTCTTTAAGTTTTGTTGATATGTTTTCTTCATATAATTGAATATAATTGTATTGTATGCATTTCCTAATGCACATTTAATATGTTCAGGATTGGTAAACAGAACGTTGCTACAGTAGTTCAACACAACCCATTGCTCAAGAATGGCATCTACGCTAATTTTAGTGTCTTTGTTTATCCTGAGGTTTTCCCACAGCCTGCCGGATCCAGGCCGTATCCAGATCTGACGAAGGACCTTCGCCTGGACCCGATGACAACGCAGTGCTGAAGTGCCAACTAGTCTCTCCCTATGGAGGATCCCTTTACCACTCCAGATAAAGCATTGTCAGGAAAAATATGTTTCGCGTACCTACCCCGAAGTAAAATTCTGTATCAAAATTTATAAGGAAAGACCAGTACTTTGTTTAGGCTTGGTTTGTATGGAATTACAAACCTGTGCACATATATTCAAACGCACATAACTATAGAACCAATTCTTAAAGGGACACTAGGCAAGTCTGAGTGTTTTTTTCACTACGAAGCTCCCACCAGTGTCTGGTAGTAAATGCTTTCAAACACTCTGTCGTAAAAACGAACTGTTGTCCCTCACCCCTCGCCACGAGCAACCCAGCTGATCAGCTGTCAACCCAGCTGAGCAGAGGAACCGGCTATTTCAAAACCAATTATGTCTACCGAGGCAAGTAAAGCAATACTTTCTTTCCAACTGATTTATGATTTGTGACTGGCGTTTTTTCTTTTTTTTTATTGTGTTGTCATGCATACTAGTATTTTTACCTGGAATGAACGATATGAACGAGGCGAACTACTGCTTTCGTGTTTGTTTGTTTTTGGGAGAATGGGCATGAGCATAAAAAAATATATATATCGGAGGCTAATATTTGTCTAAAGTTATATTAGCAAGGTCTATTAGTTCATCTGGTAGAATGATGGTTTACCTTTGCTTGTCTAAGAAAACATCAGAACGTTTTTTTCTAGCTCGATCATGATATGTGCAACATTTTGCGTGTCTGATATTGCCTATTATCAGACGCGTTGACTTAGTGACATAAAATAAAAGTGTAAGTTACACAAATAAAACCGACAGAGGAACGGCCAAACAACTACAGAAATCAAACGTGTTTGCTAATGACAATGCTAACATCAAAATTATAGTATCTAGCGTACTAGTTACTAGTAAGCCCGTAACAGACAGCGATCATAATAAAAACCTTTACAGACAATAGCAAACATCCTGAGGTCGCAATTACTTGAAATTTAAATATTAAACACAGTTTATTCCAAAGATACTTACAAGTGCAACAGCAAGAAGGCCAGGTCAGCATCCGTTTTGCAGGCTTCTGTTTCTCTCAGTTCTCGCCATTCTGAAAAAGCTGGTCCGATATTTACTCGAGTCTGACTTCTTGCTCGGTCAGTCTCCCGTTTCCTCTTTCGTTGGTCCTCCGACAAAGATTTCCTAGCTTTCTGCTTCTTTTTTTACAGGCTCAGCCATAACTCAATCTATCGTTGCCCTTTGCTTATACCTAGCCGGTGCTTGAATGGGGGCGTGTACGTGTGCAGTGCCGTCAAGCAATTTGTTACATCGCGAGACCTGATATCACGCGATACTTCCTGACGGCCCAAAGTTGCAAGTGAGTTTTTTCCGCTCTCAGGCACCAGGGGGGTGCGAAACCACCACCATTCAACCCGAAATAAGTAATATAACCATTCCACTGACTCCGAAGTTGTTCAGTTAAGGTTAAAAAGTTACCTAGTGTCCCTTAAATGCGCATGTGAACGCCATCAGCGTTTATCAGAGGTTCGCGTTTAAAGTCTATGTAGAGAGAATGCTGTCGTCTTAGCGGCCCCTAATTTAATAACAAATGATCGTTGCGATGGAAGCGAATCAATCAAAACTAACTTTAGCTGGAAAATAACTTTATTAAAGAATCGCTATAAAGCCAAAACAATCTCTGTTACCTTAAATTATATGCTTATCTCTGTAAAGCTGCTTTGAAAAAATCTACATTGTTATAAGCGCTATATAAATGAAGATGACTTGACTTGACTTGACCATTAAACACAACCGTCACTGTGATGTAAGTAAATCAGGTAAAGCGGTCGAAAATGCCCCCTCCGTTATTGCCTCACCCACTGATCTGGAAACTCCCATTCCTTTCCTGCAGAGACCTAAATACTTTCTCATACCGAGCAGCAATAGTGGAGAAGAAAATTGTTTTGACTGAGGGCAAAGTTACGTTAACCATTGAAACTGGTTCTGTCCAGCCCTGAACTTCCTGTTTCCCCTCTGGTTCCATCTAGCCCGGAATCTCCAGTGTCCACACTGGTTCTGTCCAGCCCTGTATCTCATGCTATCCCTCCCAGCCTCCCTCTCCCACCTTCTCTAACTGTCAGTTGCTCAGCCCCACCTCCTCTGGTACCCTTCAGCTCCTCTTCATCTCCTGCACTTAACTGTGTGAATCTGCTTCGGTGTCTCAGGGCATCAGCTCCGCCTGGTCCAGAAAATCCCCTAGCTCTTCCTCTAGCCTCAGAACCCAACAATCCACCACCGCCTGTCAATGCATTGGCTTGACCTTGGCTCCTCCCTCCCTCGGCTGCACTGAAAATCATCATCCTTACAACTCCACCGGGCTCCCTCATCCCACTGGCTCTGCCTTGGTCAGACGTCGTCTTGTCAGCACCTTCAGTTCCGTCTGGCTCCGCCTTCCCCACGGCTATACCTCAATCTTTAGGTTCCCGTGTTCAACCTCGGATGCTCATGCGTCTCCACCTTGGTCTCCAGTGCCAGTGATGTCGCGTAGGCTCGTAGGCCCGTAGGCCCCTCCATCTCCAGTGGTGTCTCCATCGGCCATCTCCAGGGTGGCGCCTGTCAAGTCTTCACCATGGCTCCTCCCGCCTTCGACTCCACATGGCGCCTCTTCATGACTGGTCTCTGGAACAACATCTGGCTCCTCCTGCTCCGGGCACCCCTTGGACTTTTGTGGTGGACTTTGTGTTGTTTTGCCCCTCTCCTGTTCCTCGTCCTCCTCCAGAGGCCCATCCCTCCCTCCCTCCCTCCCTCCCTACCTCCCTACCTACCTCCCTCCCTCCCTCCCTCCCTCCCTCCCTCTGATGTACTCTTTACGGCGAGAAGTTGTGCCTTCCGGTAGGGGGAGTTATGTATTGTTTCATTGTGTTTTTTCCCTCTTCCCTGTGACCCAGTTTCCCAGTATGTATTCATTAGTCATTTAGTTCACCTGGTGTTCATCAATTATCTCATTAGTTCCCTCATTTAGTTTTTGTATAAGTACTGTATAAGTGTTTTGTTAAGTTCTTTATCCTGTGTTGTCTAAAGTGGTTGTTTTCTGAGTTTCCCCTGCCTGTTTCTGAGTATTTGGATTAAAAGACTATTTCCTGGATTTCTCTTTCATCGTGTGCTTCTTTGATGCAGATAATGTATGAGAAGACTAACTTCTATAGCAGATTCAATGATTTAATTTTTTTTTATAATTTTTTTTGATAGAACTAGAAATTCTTCAGGGAATTTGTTGGATCTCTCTGCACAAAACTGCAAGAACAACGAGACAGTCAACCCTCACTGGGCTGCAGGTGTTCCCTGCAGAGATGTGTGGGGGAGAGCGAATAACTGAATTACAGTTATCAGAGCCCACCGTCTCCATCTGAGAGACCAATCATCTCTGATTTTTAAATTAGTCCCTTCTAGAATTCACTACATTGCTGCTCGCATCTTAGTTCAATTCAGTTCATAGAAGAAAAAATTAAATCCAACAGCATTAAAGGGCAACACAAAATCTTTGTCCTATATGTAATATTAATATAAATAAATATTTGTCCTATATGTCCTAATTTAAGCGTACTATGTGCATTAGTGCACTTTCTATATAAGTTCAGGAAAAAACAAATTAATGAACCTTTTTTTTTTTTTAACAAAGCCCACTTTGCAGGTATAATAAGTGTTTTATTCCCTTCTTTGATTTAAGATGGAGCTGAGCAAGGATACAAACTCTTTTTAATAATTCATTGCATTGGCTGCAAGAGACATACACAGAAATCTTATAACAGTGCAACATTTATTTAAGTAGCAGTTTAAAAACTATACACGGTAATATGCATGACCAAGAAGGTGGAAACACACAATAAATGTAGCTTACTGCTCTAGTTCAATGGCTAGGTGGAATGTTACAATCTGGCGCCCCCTGGCTAGCCAGCGAATAAACAGTGAGAGGCTATAACATGAATTTCCCTAATGAAGTCTTATCTAGCACAGCACACAGTCACACAAGATTTACACAGCAAAAGCAAATAGCAGGTATAATAAGCATTTAGCAGGTTTTCATGAAACACAGTCAAAAGTCCTTCACTCACGACCCAGACCACTCCGCGTTCGTAATGCACACGGAAGACGCTAAGGGCGAGAAGACGGTAGTCTGCAGTTGCACACACAATTCATGGCTTTGGTCAATTTCCAGTACACTCCAAATGGCCAGTGGGGAAACCGAAACCGTTGATCCAAGCTGCGAGACAGGGGAAGGGAAATCAGTTCTAAACAAATCAACACACTAAATAGACATTAACCCATGATGCTCATTAACCCTGGGTGCTCATCCCCACCCAGTAGAATGTTATCGCCACCTGCATGACTTGCAGCTTTGTGGTATTCTTCCCACACTCGTCGGGCTTGAGCTACTGCAACGATGATTTGTCGCACAGGGGCTCCAGTGTCTGGCTCGGTGACAAGTCTAACAAGGGCCCCATCATGTAGTTCCAGTCGGTCCCACTCCCTCAATAAGCAACGGAGCTGTAGAGACAAAGTAGAGCGGTCATTCATAGCACTTGAAGGTGTTATAGTTTTGTTCACTGCGTTCTGGGGGATGGAGGCTATGGCTGGCGTAGGCTATAACCCTCTCCCTGCAATCTTGGACTTGGGCAAGGACTGTTCCAACTGTTTCACTGTTCCACCTGTTTCACTGTTGCTGGTGTAGCCCAGTCACGGATGACTGCAGTCTTCTCTGGGTCTGTTGCTACCCCCTGGCCGCTGACCACATGTCCCAGATAGGTCACCTTTTGCTGGAATAGATGGCATTTGCGAAGCTGCAGCTTTAGGCCACGCTCCTGGAGACAGCTAAAAACCTGCTCGAGATGTTATAAGTGGGTGTTGAAGTTGGGCGAGTACACAATGACATCGTCCAGGTAAATGAGAAGAGAATCGTAGACCTGGGCACCCAGGCAGCGCTGCATTAGCCTCTGAAAAGTGGCTGGAGCGTTACAGAGGCCAAAGGGCATGCGCTCAAACTGGTACAGGCCAAAGGGGGTGGTGAAGGCAGTATTTTCTTGGTCTGCAGGTGCCACGTCCACCTGCCAGTACCTGCTTGCCAGATCTAGAGTTGAATACCACTGGGCCCTGGTGAGGCTTGTGAGGGATTATTCTATGCGTGGTAATGGGAAAGAGTCTTTGTGGGTCACTGCGTTAAGTTTGCGATAATCCACGCAGAACTTCCATGACCCATAATTTTTCTTTGCCAGAACAACTGGGGTGGCCCATGGACTTGAATTCTCTTTTACAATGCCACTCTCCAGCATACCTCACAGAAGTGCCCTCAAGCCGGGGTAAAGGTTGGGAGGAACCGGTCATTACCTATCTTGTATCGGTGGTGCGGTGCCTGTGGGGATCTGGTGTGTGACAACCGCAGTCTTCCCAAAGTCGTCCTCGTGAGCCGCAAACACGTGGGACCACTTCCGCAAGAGAGCTTCCAGTTGATCTTGCTGGCCACTGTCCAGGTCCTCACCACGCAAAGTAAGGGCCGGGTGATCTTCAGTCTGTGTCTGTTCTGCGTGCATCACATCAACCTCGACTACCTGGGGTTCGGTGTTTCGTAGCACGAGTCTGGAATGTCCTCTTATGTCCCTTGGGTCTATTTGGGTCACAGAAGCCAGGGGGCGCTGTTGTGGCAACTCTAGGGGGGATGGGTTAGAATTGCAGACACGGAGGGGAACCTTCCCACCTTGCATCCAGCTCAGCGATCTGGCAACACACCACTCCCGCCCATGGTCATCCAGATCTTCAACCAAGACAGGGCAGTTGGGCTGGTTGGTGGCCTGTGGGACGTGGGCCCAAACGATTATCTCAGTTCCAGGGGGTAACACCAAAGGTGGCTGTCGCTGGAGATTAGCCACACCTTGGAGCTCTACCTCAGGCATGGATGTGTTTGCTCTTTGGCAGGCGGCGAAGGCTGCATCCCATGCTTTCTTTGCAGAAGGGGAGAACACGGATTTGAAAGCTGCGATGCCAGGGTGTCTACCCTGGAAAATGCCCGCCTAACAGTCTCTTAGGCCATTAGCAGCTCTCAAAGCTAACCAGGATATTTGACTGGGGTCTTGCATACAGTCTTCACTAACATGGTGCTGGAACAAGGCTTGACTGAAGAGTGTGACTTGAGAGCCAGTGTCTATAATTCACGGGATTCGTCGCCCCCTGACCACTTCAACCTCTGGGCACTTACCCACCATGGAGGGCCTTTGTAGGGACGCGGTTGGCCCTGGTTGACTGGCATTTAGTGAAAGAGATGAAGGCTCCACAGACTCAAGCCAAGTGGGAAGACGAGTTCTCCAAGTACAAACAGTTCCAGAGTTCAAAATCATGAACCATGTCATGACCTTGCAGACTACGCCAAAAATTTAACTGTGCTACTTAAAACACGCAAAACGTTTACCCTTGTGATACACAAGTAACAGACATACACAGGAATCTTATAAAAGTGCAAAATTTATTTAAGTAGCAGTTTAAAAACCATACGCTGTAATATGCATGACCAAGAAGGCGGAAACACACAATAAATGTAGCTTACTGCTCTAGTTCAATGGCTAGGTGGAATGTTACAATCTGGCACCCCCTGGCTAGCAAGCGAATAAACAGTGAGAGGCTATAACACAAATTTCCTTAATGAAGTCATATCTAGCACAGGACACAGTCACACATGAGATTTACACAGCAAAAGCAAATAGCAGGTATAATAATAGCGTACAGGGGCAAGCATTGCAAAATGAACCCCACACATTAAGAGATACAATTCCACAACTACATTAGTTTAATTTTAGCCTTCAAACTATTTTACTCCAGTGTGGATGATGACATGGACAGTTGACAATAAAACATAGGCGAGCAGCCAAAATAACTATCCCACCAAGCCAAGGGAAATGTAAACAAGCAAAATATAACAGTTATATGCATTTAGCAGAGTTTCATAAAACACGGTCAAAAGTCCTTCACTCACGACCCAGCCCACTCCGCGCTCGTTGTGCACATGGAAGGCGCTAATGGCGAGAAGGTGGTAGTCTGCAGTTGCACACACAATTCACGGCTTTGGACAATTTCCAGTACACTCCAAATGTTTAAAACCGAAACTGTTGATCCGAGCTGCGAGATGGAAAGGGAAATCAGTTCTAAACAAATGCATGTCAGTGCTCACTCATTTGTAAGTAGTAAGAATTCCCACTTTCAATCGAGATGGTTGGAGTGCAAAGGTTCACAGGCACAGAGACAGTCTGGCTTTTCGTGTTTTGGGCATCTGTCATGGTGAAGGAGCATGCCGACGTGGGTTGCCTGCTGGCTTTTATTCAGTGGATCTGCCAATCGCGTTGTACCGCTGGCTCATCAGTAATATTGGACGCACCTATGAACAGAGACTTGCAGATACACATGCACACCTCATAAACATTAACCCACCTTCACAGGTTGTCAAACAGTCAGTGTTCCCCTCCCATTACATGTCTACCTACAAAGCCCTTTAGTGCAAACACTGGAACAAAAGAGATTGCATGAATAATTGTCTAAACAAAGGGCTACTGCCTGCTAATTTACGTCAAAGCATGACTTCCAGAGACTCTTATGTAGCATTTTTTTAATGAGTACAGCTGTACAACCATAAAGAAAAAAAAAATGTGTTTTTTTAGAGTACTTTACCTCCACAAAAAACAGCATTAACTTTGACTCCAAGACAATAAGTGTTTGCATCAAATTCTGGTACCAACAAAACTGTGTCACTACAAACACACTGCAGCTGTGGTTAAAAAGCCTTGAATTTCAAAGATCATCATGGTGACAGAAACAAACTGCATCCATGAAAAAGATAGAGAGCGTGTATGAGGTGGACAGAGAGAAATCATGCCTTCAAACGTTTTAGAGAAATGTTCACCAGTCGCTTTGATCTAACACAATACTATGCTTGAAACATGAGAGCCCCCTGGTATGTCTGAAACAAACTTATACAGTACAGTCACGCGCTCTGAGAAAAACAATTAAGAGTCCTTTATCTGTTTGGCAGCATTTATTCACAACAGTATAAATGGTAGACTGATATGTGTACAGCATGGAGAACTGGCTCTGGTGCCATTAAGTACAGACATTATTTCCCCAGTGCTGGATGTCATTATTTTGAGGTCGCAGTAAAGGATGTTGTACATATGTTGTGAAACAGAAGTGACATATTACCATCTTGTGGGAGCAATACATCACTTTCAAATTAACATTCAATTACAACAGGTGGAACAAGTTGTATTGACCTGTATTTCAGCAATTTGTTCAGCAAAACCCTAAGGAGACACGGCGTCTCCCCGAAGTAATAACAGATTCATTTTCAAAATGATATTGATCTACTTTCTGCAGCCTTCCCTTTGGTATTACAGGCATAAAGCAGAGGAGACCAGGGCTAGTTGTCTAAAGGCAAGCTCACATTACAGGCCTGTAAGATTACCTGAATCGCTATTGTGCTCACGCTACACAACAAGCTTTCTTTTCATCTACCATCTTATTTTTGCGGGTTCAGTTCTCAATACTAGGAGGAAATGACTGAGGTGCCCTTGAGCAAGGCATCTAACCCCCAATCAGGTTTGTGCCCACAGTTTGCAGTGTGTGTGTGTGTGTGTGTGTGTGTGTGTGTGTGTGTGTGTGTGTGTTCAATACTCACTGCTCCTAATGTGTGCACACTAACTTGGATGGGTTAAATGCAGAGGACAAATTTGGTTACCATTCTTGGCCTTCACATGTCACTTAAAACTTAAAAACTACAAGTCCATATAACTTGATGTGAGAAATTAGAGTGATCACGAGATTTTTCCATTTGTACCATTTACACTGTGATTGGCTGTACTAGTTCAACCTTGTTGTTTGCATCGCTCACACAACAAGATCACGTGGCGATAATATCAAGCAGGTTGGAAAATATCACAGTGTCTGTGACTGCTCGAGACTGGCTCAGATCATGTCACTGTCCTGCTCATACTTACAGAGCATACCCAGAGCTTTTTTCACAGACCTGTCAAAATCGGCCCAAAAGTTATGTAGAATAAGATTGCCATAACCCTTAAAGGGTCATTTCACCCATTTGAACATTGTTTTTTATTTAAAGTGGGTCATATATGTAGTCGAAATGTAAAATAATTTTTGAATTTGGTGCCTTCGTGACCGAGAAAAGACAAAAAATAACTTCAGAACGCATTTGTATGAAAGACAACAACTCCAACAATGCACCACATTGCACAGCTCTGCAAGCCACTCCCACTAATCCAGAAAGCGCATATCTGCCTATAAGAGAAATCACTCTTCCGTCTACAAGGCTAGCTACTACCAGAGCTTGAAATTCATTTCACATTCACACAAAATGTCTAGTTAGTTGGCGAACTCATATAGTGCATTACTCCTCGTTTGTATTTCTTTCGAAAAGGTGAATTATTGCATGGTACCTGGATGTTCAGTTAGAACATAAATGCGGTGCGAAACTAGGATAGTTCTCAACACAAACGTCCGTGTCCTCGTCTGATTCAGAGATTTCGTCCAGGAGAAATTGTCATCGTTGAAATTCTTTGCCGCAGACGGACTCTATCTTTGTGTTCGTAGCGGTTCGTAGCTGCATAGTGAGATCACCGGCGCCACCAGTCCGCCCTAACTCGAGCCAGTCCGGGCTCCTCGTCCGCGGCAGGCAGGTCTTCTGCCTCGGCTGCTCTTCGCTATAATGCGGCTTGTAAAGGTAGCCACAAACACCTGATTCAAGCATCAGACTTCCGAAATCCTCTTCTTCTATATCATATTGAGCACTCTCCTCCGCTATTGTCATAACTTTACATCTGTCTCCACAGCGCCTGTTAGCTTAGCTTCAAACAAGATGGAGGATATTGCTTTCAGTTTCAGAGAGTAAAGTCCCACCCACTGATCTGTAATAGGTCTGTAGCGTGAGCGCGCCCCACCCTGGGAAAGATGAGAAACTAGTGTCTGTAGTCTTAACAGAAATCCCCCCCTCTAACACTTCCTCCTACAATGACGCAAAATGACGATTTTTGCGTCATTGTAGGAGGAAGTGTAAGAGGTAAATAACAGATTTCTCCCGTCTCAGGGGAAAATGAGAGAGTGTTGCACGACCATTCAATAGTATGACTGGGTTTCTAACAATGCAAAGCTTAATGCAAATGGGTGAAGTGTCCCTTTAAAGGCATGAAAGTTTCACCAATCATTATTACATATTCGGGTCTTAAGCGACCCGGATCTACATCTAACACGGATGGATCTCTACCTGTCACGATAATATAAAACTCTCCTGATATTAGAGTAACAATTCCAGAAGAATAAAATGAAGCATATGTTTTGTTACCTTTTAGAGCTTGGAAGGGTTCAGTTTGAGCATATGTTTTATAACATCACTGTCCTCATCAGAGCTCATTTCCCAGTAGATTCAGCATCTCTCTTATATTCATGATCTCAAACAGATTCTCAAAACTATAATTTTCAACATCTTCAAAATCAATATTTTGATCGGTGACAGCTTCTTCACCAGATCCACCATCAAGTGACAATGACACTAATATTTAATTGCGTTCAGTACTTGCTCTGTAGTAAATCACTGAACCATTTCAAGTTTTGCTGATGATACTTCCTATTCTTTTGTTTTCTGCCTGCAGTAACTATGACTGTAACATCACTTCATCATGGAGTATCAGGCATTGCCACAGTGTGGTAAAAAAATGTGAATTGCACTTATTCAGTCATCAAAGATAATTTTTTTGTTAAATTACCCCACAGATTGTTAGAAACCCTATACAATTTAAAAATAAATAAATAAATAAATAATGAATGGGAAAACAGGCATTCTTTAATATATATATTTTTTTCTTGTTATATTGTTTATAATGAATTGGTTGAGGAATATTAAGAAGGTTGATGTCTAACTTTAAAAAATAAATGAGGAGGAGGGTATTGAATAACATCCCAGGTCACTAAAGGCATGAGCTCCGCCTTTAGGGGGTTAAAAGGGAATTGGTACATTGGTCATGTCTCAATAGTACAGAAGAGGATTAGGGCCAAGCAATAATAAAAAAATAAAACCATCTCGAGATTAAAGTCATTATAATACAAGATTTAACTCGTTAAATTTCGAGAAAAAAAGTCGAAATACAATCTTGAGAATAAACTCATTAAATATCTAGAATAAAGTCGTTGTGTTTCAAGAAAAAACTCGTGAAATTTAGAGAAAAGTCGAAATACAATCTGGAGAATAAACTCATTACATTTTGAGAATAAAGTCGTTGTGTTTCGATAAAAAACTCATTAAATTTCGAGAAAAAAAACTTGAAATACAATCTTGAGAATAAACATTAAATTCTGAGAATAAAGGCGTTGTGTGTTTCGAGAAAAAAACTCGTTAAATTTCGAGAAAAAAGTCGAAATAATCGTGAGAATAAACTCAATTTCGAGAATAAAGTCATTGTGTTTCGAGAAAAAAAAGTCGAAATGAAATGTAGAGAATAACGCATTCGATCAGTGTTGCATATACAATGCATATACTCTTAAATATAAAAGTTATTTATTGGCATATATAGTTCCACAAAGAACCTTTAAAATCCATGGAACCTTTCAACTGCACCAAAGGTTTTTTATGTTTTATCTAGAATATTAAAATGTTCTCCACACTAAAAAAAATGACAACAAAATGGTCATTTTAAGAGCTGCTTATTAATATTTTTGGGGAACCAAAATGGTTATTATGTGGCATCGCTGTAAAAAAATCTTTTGGAACCATTATTTGAGTGTATGCTAGACTTTTCCATTGCAAAAAAAAAAAAAAAAAAAAAAAACACTTTCACTTGACTGGTTGGTTTTAGTTTTAAATCCAAGCAATCAAGGCTGTTTATTCCAGACAATTATATGCAATTTCAATTACAAAGTGAAAAAAAGCTGGGTCATAATGTGTCAATTTAAATATTGTGATGTTTAAACCCACAGTTATTCCAAGAGTCTCTAGCGAATTAAAAGCCTTTAGTTGCTCTGGTCTTAGCCAATTATCACTTGCTTTATCTTAATTGACAGTCTATTAAAGGCTGTGTAACCTAGAGTGTAAGAGCGTCCCAAACCATTAGAATAAATCACGTCTGTGCCTCTCAAGAATCACTTCAACAATCTTTCACTGTATCTTCTTTAGCTTTTAAGTGCTAAAGACAATACAAAATGTGCCAATGAATTGTGTGATTAATTTCAAACATGTTTTATTCTGAGTAACTAAATAATGGTTCTTTCGATTCAAAGTTGGAGAAATTGTAAGTTAACACACTGTGTTTGGGATGGGTACATTATATTTAATGACATCCTGTGGGTAAGGCATGTTTTTCTTAAAAATGTATCAAATGTTCTATAAAAATCAATAAAAAAAAATTTAGTCATCTTATTTTAGACAGACAGACGAATATAAGAATACAATACAAGAATATAATTCCAACACAATGTTTAATAAAACCATGCAGGCAAGATAATCCAAAAAGGGCAGAGAAACACACCTAACGTGAACATGACCAAACAGAGAATGAATGTGAGGGTTCAACTTATATAGCAAACACAAACAGGACTAATTACACACAGCTGAAACCAAAAACTAGTCTTCAGATGTGACAAATGAAAACAAACTGAAAGTCCATGAATAACAAAACTAACAAAACACAACTGTGACAATATATTGTGTTAGTTTGATTTAAATTGTTCTTTTCCCCCAAAAAAATAACAGATGTAGAAATGGAAAATGTAAATCACTATATAGGCCTTTGACATTTTAAGGAAACGTTTTTCCACCTCTGGGACAATCATCTCCCTGGTTACTTCAGCCAAATAAGGCTTAAGAAGAATGGGATCTGAAAACAGCATTTCTGGCCAAAGACTCAGGTAATCTTCACTGGCTTACCTTCAGGACTTGTCAAGGTTATATTCTCACAAAAACGCACACAACTCCCAGAGTGCACTTAGATGTTATCAGGGATCAATCTGAGACCTTCCTGAAAGAGCGAGGGAAACCTCAGGGTCAGATTGTTTTGTCTTGCGTATAATTACAGCATCACTGTGGGCAGAGCTAAAGCTCTTTACCAGATGTTTACCTTATACTGTTTCATCAAAATATATTTCACCTAAGGTCAAGGCCAAAGTCTGTGGAACTAACATTAACAATATGCTTTGTATTATTACAATTAGTAATTTTAAAGGGTGGAAAATTGAGGAATAAAAAAGAAAAAGAAAAAAAGTGTTGTTTTTATCGTTACTGTCTGTGTCATGAACTAGCAATAAACTTATTTATTTTAACTTATTTATTACTTACAGCATTTATTAGTTTAAGTTTGTGTGGTAACACTTTAGATTAGGGTCTAGTTCTCACTATGAAGGAGTTGCTTATTAGCATGCATACTACTAGGATATTGGCTGTTTATTAGTACCTATAAGCACATATTATGTACCTTATTCTGAATGACCATATTCTACCTCCCTTAATCCTACCCAATATGTAAGGGATAATGCACATCCAGCCGATTGTTATCTCAGAATAAACACCGACAGGATGATCAGGGCACTGACTAGAAGTGGAGGGGTCTTGCATCAGCCTGAAGGGGTTTATTCTGAGATAAAAACTGGCTGGATGTACATTATCCTGCTTATTTACACGGCTACTTGACACGCAAATAAATAATCAAGAAACAAAATAATGATCTGAGTTTAAATATATTATTAGGTCTTTAAACGCAAAACTTCCATGGAGAGAGCAGTTCTTAGCGCGGCAAGTTCAAACTAGACTGACATTTAAGGGATACGGTAAAGTCATACCACTTATTACACAGCATTTCGCCACATAAATCAATGTGAGAGAGATATTGATTTGAGATGAAACTGTTTTAAAATTGTACCTGTTTCCTATCTTATAATCCAACAGCGTACAAAACAATAGTCGCAAGATGGCAGCAGCTGCGTTTGAATGAAAATCACAGAAAACAATGCGAGAGTACCACATTGAGTTCACTTTTGCCTCTTTTTTTTTTGCGTGTAAATTGGCAAGACATTCAAATTTCAGTATGCAGATCAGGAAGGAATGAAAGGCTCATGGGAGCTGGGGAGTTATGGCCAGAAAGGTACTGCTCATCCAGCCTGCCACGAACGGCTCCTTCCTTCACGCGCTCCCACGGCAGCTGAAGCCTCACTGAAGTGTGCTCCATAACACCCAACAGCTCATCATACACGGGGCAGGGAGGCTGTGAGGGTTCAGGTTGTACCTTTTCACCCTCATCAGCCATCTCCTGTTCTCTTGGGCTGGGTGCCAGCAGAGTTTAATTTGTTGGTGTCTGGCACTTTGGAGAGGTGTTCTCTTCATGGATGAATCACGGTTTTCACTATACAGGGCAGATGGCAGACAGCGTGTATGGCTTTGTGTGGGTGAGCGGTTTGCTGATGTCAACGTTGTGGATTGAGTGGCTCATGGTGGCGGTGGGATTATGGTATGGGCAGGCGTATGTTATGGACAACGAACACAGGTGCATTTTATTGATGGCATTTTGAATGCACAGAGATACCGTGACGAGATCCTGAGGCCCATTGTTGTGCCATTCATCCACAACCATCACCTCATGTTGCAGCATGATAATGCACAGCCCCATGTTGCAAGGATTTGTAGCTGGAAGCTGAAAACATCCCAGTTCTTGCATGGCCATCATACTCACCAGGCCACGCAACCCATTGAGCATGTTTGGGATGCTCTGGATCAGCGTATACAACAGCATGTTCCAGGTCCTGCCAATATCCAGCAACTTCGCACAGCCATTGAAGAGGAGAGGATCAACATTCCACAGGCCACAATCAACAACCTGATCAACTCTATGCGAAGGAGAAGTGTTGCACTGCATGAAGCAAATGGTGGTCACACCAGATACTGACTGGTTTTTGGACACCACAGTGTTCTCTTGATATCCGTACCAGACTAATAATCTCTACTAGCCACCACAGTGTAATAATACTTTAAAATCAATCCTAAATGTAACTGGGTGCCAGTGTAAAGACCTGAGGACTGGTGTGATATGTTCATATTTTCTGGTTCTGCTCAGAATCCTGGCAGCAGCGTTCTGTATGAGCTGCAACTGTCTTATGGTCGTTTTGGGAAGGCCAGTGAGGAGTCCAGTACAATAATCCACCCTGCTGGTGATGAAAGCATGAACAAGTTTCTTGTCTGGATAATATTTTTGAGATTATAGTATGCTGATTTAGTTATTATTTTGACATGACTACTGAGACTAAGGTCTGACTCCAGAATCACATCGAGATTCCTGACTTGATTTTTAGTTGTTTGATCCCTAGCGTCAAGGTATTCATTCACCTTGAGAACTTAATCTTGGTTTCCAAACGCAATGACTTCAGTTTTATCTTTTTCAGCTGAAGAAAGTTTTGGCACATTCAACTGTTGACTCCATCAATGCATTGGCACAGGGAGTCAATGGGGCTGTAATCGTTAGGCGATAGGACTAAGTTGATCTGTGTGTCATCTGCATAGCTGTGGTAAGCAATTTGGTTCTTTTTCATTATTTGGCTCAGTGGGAGCATATATAGGTTGCATACATAGGGAGAATCACTTCCTGTTCAGCTACTGTTCGGACGCCCTTGCTTACTGCTCCGCGCTTTGCTCTATCGCTTTTACATTTTATCTCCTATATTTTTATATTTTATTTCCTTTTATCACCTAATTTTAACTTCAGCAAATCAGCACAGTGCTCATATGACAAAGTTTGGATTACTACAAAAATGCAGAATTCTTTTACCCGACCAGCTAACATTCAGGGAAAGGAAAACACAACTGCCTACAAGGATAAGAGAAAATGCCTCTTCTGGTTCAATAATCTACTTGCTGCACCAACTGCCACAGACTTTTACAAAGGATTGCAGTTCTTGAAACAAAGTTACTTACGGGACCACCAAACCAGACGGAGCACACAACAGAGCTTTGTCATGGACACCCTCAGCATATAGCCGGTGAGTCCCATGAAACTAGTGTTCCTCGACAGGTAGAGAAACAAGCCGATCGACTTACAAATCGATGGCACAAACAGGGAGCGAGACCCAAAGGCACTCGAGACATCAGATTGTCACAAGCATCACATATTGCCGCAGTAGCATCCTCTACCCCAGATACAGCTCTGACATGGATTGCAAACACTGGTCTCCTACCACCACCTATACATCTTGAGAACAGATTTGAAGTACTAATGAATGTATATGAGGAATCCCCAAATGTGATGAATGTGAACGAACACAGACTGAATGGGCCAGTAGCTAACACTGATGCTAACTGGCGCTCAAGGTCGAGCAGACAGCGGCACTCAGCTCAGAGCGCAGCCGAGCCCAGGACTCTGATAGTGGGGGACTCCATAATCAGAAACATTAGCGGTAGGGATACAACTACGTGCTGCCTTCCACAAGCAACAACTTCTAATATAAACAGGGAACTTCAGAAAATTCTGATGAAACATAAGACTGCAAATCGACTCATCATTCATGTGGGGAAGAATGATATTCATAAAGAGCAGTCAGAACTCCTTAAGAAGGATTTCAATGAACTTTTTGAAACACTTAAAAGACTGAAAGTTCAAACATTCATCAGTGGACCACTCCCAGCAAGAGGAACAAACAGGTTTTCACGGTTGTTTGGGCTAAATACATGGCTGCAAAAAACCTGCAGTATAAAAGGAGTAAACTTCATTGACAATTTCAATCTTTTCTGGAGTCAGAGACAACTTTTTCATTGGGATGGCCATCACCCAAACAAACTTGGTTCAAGAGTGTTAAAGGACAATATCTACTTCTCCCTCAATCATCCTTCTGCAGTGTGTGCCAATCCACTCAATCTGAACGGCACACACACACCTGGACACAGTATGAATGACCACGGGACTTCACTTCAGCAGCAAAATGGACATGCGGTTGACATATCACACAAGGACAATAATAAGACCACTCCGCCACAACAACCTCTGCTCACGGACTCAATCTCAGCTGAGCCCTGCCCACAGAGCTCACCACAGACAGACATATTAGAACTGCTCGAAGATTCAGCACCCAAGGACGACTTCCTGGAAAACAGCCAGGGAAGCCAGGACAGCATATCACAGCCTCCGATAACACCAAAGCAACAACCCCTCTCACCAGACACTTTTTCCCTTTCTCCAGCATCGCCACTTCTGTGCTTCTCACAGAAAATGGAAGAACTGGTGTATGCTGGAACCAAACTATCCCACTCTTTTGCTGCAAGCCCCCAGATACCAACCAAAAAACGACAGGCACCGCTACCCCCAAAGCATGTGGGCCCAGCTCGCCCTCCCCATCCAGTGAGAGCTCTTTGGCCTCTGCCACAACGCCAAGTTGCCACAACGCAACTTTCTTCAGTTAAACAAAGACAAAACTGAAGTCATTGTGTTTGGAAACAAAGATGTTCTCTCAAGGCGAACGCATTCCTTCACTCTAGGGGTCAAACAACTAAAAATCAAGTCAGGAATCTTGGTGTGACACTAGAGTCAGACCTTAGTTTCAGTATTCATGTCAAAGCAATAACTAAATCAGCATACTATCATCTGAAAAATATTGCAAGAATAAGATGCTTTGTTTCCAGACAAGACTTAGAGAAACTTGTGGATGCTTTCATCACCAGCAGGGTGGATTCTTGTAATGGACTCCTCACTGGCCTTCCCAAAAAGACCATAAGACAGTTGCAGCTCATACAGAACGCTGCCGCCAGGATTCTGAGCAGAACCAGAAAATATGAACATATCACACCAGTCCTCAGGTCTTTACACTGGCTCCCAGTTAAATTTAGGATTGATTTTAAAGTATTATTACTGGTATATAAATCATTCAATGGCCTAGGACCTCAATATATTGCAGATATTCTCACTGAATATAAACCCAACAGATCACTCAGATCATTAGGATCATATCAGCTAGAAATACCAAGGGTTCACTCTAAGCATGGCGAGTCCGCTTTTAGCTATTATGCCAGCCGCAGCTGGAACCAGCTTCCAGAGGAGATCAGATGTGCTCCTACTGT
Source organism: Scardinius erythrophthalmus (assembly GCF_964197995.2). Classification (NCBI taxonomy): domain Eukaryota; kingdom Metazoa; phylum Chordata; class Actinopteri; order Cypriniformes; family Leuciscidae; genus Scardinius; species Scardinius erythrophthalmus. The sequence continues at coordinate 27,960,768 of NC_138226.1, read as the reverse complement.
AGTCACTTTCAAATCCAGACTCAAAACACTTCTGTTTAGCTGTGCATTTACTGAATGAGCACTGCGCCGCTGTTCGTCCGACTGTTTGTACTGTACTGCATTTTATTTTATTTTTAACTGTTTTAATTATTCTTATTTCTTTTTATTATTTTAATTTCTTCTATGTAAAGCACTTTGAATTGCCATTGTGTATGAAATGTGCTATATAAATAAACTTGCCTTGCCTTGCCTAGGTTGAACAGGAGTGGCGCAAGAATTGAGCCTTGAGGGACTCATGTCATGGATGTCCACTAAGACATATGGTCTCCCATACTCACATAATAATCTATCCCTCCTAAGTATGACCTGAACCATTTTAGGACTATCCCAGAAAGCCCGACCCAGTTTTCCAGCCTGTCAAGAAGTATGTTGTGATCGACAGTGTCAAATGCAGCACTAAGGTCGAGTAGTACCAGCACTGATAATTTGCCTGAATCAGTATTTAAGCGAATATCGTTTATTATCTTTATGAGTTTATTATATTTCTATCATGTAATAGAACATCAATAGAGAAAGATACAGTCACACTGGGTTCCCACTTGTTCAGTAAGCATTTGAGAAAGTTACAGTTATCATAGTGGGGATCTGACACATATCACTTAGAGCTGGTGTCAGTTGTTTTTGGTTCACCTCGAGCAGATGGGGGAGGGTGTGGGCCCTGGCGTTGTGGCAGAGGCCAAAGAGCTCTCACAGGAGGAGGGGGAGGGCGAGCTGGGCCCGCAGGCTTTGGTGTTTGCGGGGCCTGACGTTTTTTGGTTGATATCTGAGGGCTCGCAGCAAAAGAGTGGGATAGTTTGGTTCCAGCATACACCAGTTCTTCCATTTTCTCTGAGAGGCACAGAAGTGGAGATGCTGGAGAGAGGGATAATGTGTCTGGTGAGAGGGGCTGTTGCTCTGGTGTTATTGGAGGCTGTGATATGTTGTCCTGGTTTTCCAGGAAGTCGTCCTTGGGTGCTGAATCTTGGAGCAGTTCTAATTTGTCGCAGTCTGTCTGTGGTGAGCTCTGTGGGCAGGGCTCAGCTGAGATTGTGTCCGTGAGCAGAGGTTGTTGTGGCTGCATGGTGTTATCATTGTCCTTGTGTGATAGGTCAACCGTATGTCCATTTAGGTGCTGAAGTGAAGTCCTGTGGTCATTCATACTCTGTCCAGGTGTGTGTGTGCCGTTCAGATTGAGTTGATTGGCACACACTGCAGAAGGATGATGGAGGGAGAAGTAGATATCACTCTTGAACCAAGTTTGTTTGGGTGGTGGCCATCCTGTTGAAACAGTTGTCTCTGACTCCAGAAAAGATTGAAGTTGTCAATGAAGGTCACTCCTTTTACATTGCAGGTTTTTTGCAACCATGTATTAAGCTCAAGCAACCGTGAAAGTCTGTTTGTTCCTTTTGCTGGGAGTGGTCCACTGGTGAATGTCTGAACTTTCAGTTTTTTAAGTGTTTCAAAAAGTTAATTGAAATCCTTCTTAAGGAGTTCTGACTGTTCTTTATGAATATCATTCTTCCCCACATGAATGATAAGTCGATTTGCAGTCTTATGTTTCATCAGAATGTTCTGAAGTTCCGTTTACATCGGAAGTTGTTGCTTGTGGAAGGCAGCACGTAGTTATATCCCTGCTGCTAATGTTTCTGATTATGGAGTCACCCACTATCAGAGTCCTGTGATCGGCTGCGCTCTGAGCTGAGTGCCGCTGTCTGCTCGACCTTGAGCGCCAGTTAGCATCAGTGTTAGCTACTGGCTGATTCGATCTTTGTTTGATCACATTCGTCAAGTTTGGGGATTCCATATCTACATTCATTAATACTGCAAATCTGTTCTCAAGGTGTATAGGCGGTGGTAGGAGACCAGTGTTTGCAATCCTTATCAGAGCCGTATCTGGGGTAAAGGATGCTACTGCAGCAATATGTGATGCTCGTGACAATCTGATGTCTCGAGTGCTTTTGGGTCTCGCTCCCTGTTTGTGCCATCGCTTTGTATGTCGATCAGTTATGGCTTGTTTTTCTATACTCAGTATGGCCTGTCGAGGAACACTAGATTCATGGGACTCACCGGCTGTATGTTATGAAGGCATCCATGACAAAGCTCTGTTGTGTGTTCCGTCCTTTGTGAAAGTCTGTGCCAGTTTGTGCAGCAAGTAGTTTCTTGGACCAGAAAAGGCATTTTCTCTCTTATCCTTTTGAATGAAGGCAGTTCCTTTCCCCGGAATGTAAGCTGATGGCTTTCAGTGGGAGGCTGGTCGGATAAAAGAATTCTGATTTTTTTTGTAGTAATCCAAGCTTTGTCGTTTGAGCACTGAGCTGATTTGCTGAAGATAAAATTAGATGATAAAGAGATAAAATATAAAAATATAAAAGCGATAGAGCAAAGCACGGAGCAGTAAGCGAGAAGTTAAAATTAGGTGATTAAAGGAGATAAAATACAAAAATATAAAAACGATAGAGCAAAGCGCGGAGCAATAAGCAAGAGAGTCCGAACAGTAGCTGAGCAGGAATAAGGTTGTTTAACTTTAGACCTCGGTTTCTTGTTTAGAAAGTATTAAGGGGTATGTTTGATAGGTATTAAATTAGGAATTTAGGGCCCTGAAGTTCCCGTTTTTATAGGTGCATACCTTATCATAGGCCTCCTCTTGTGATAGAGTCGTTAGGTTTATGTAGTAGGTGATCCCAATCTTGGTCACCCAGTGAAATGTACAGGGTTGGCTTCATCTCATAGAGGTATCTCTAGTGAGGCCACCGTGCATGTGAGCTTCAAACTGCTTTTGTTCAGCGTGAGATGACTTCCTCCCATTTGGGGTTGTTTCCTGAGGCCACCGCTTTGTATAAAAAGCTCCAGATAGACCAACCAGGCGTTGACCTGGATAGCCACCTTGTACACCTGAGAGTTGTTATGAGACTATAGCTTTGGACTTCAGACATAGGATATTCAAGTGCCATCCCCACGAGGCCTTAGTATCCCCACAGCCTTAATATCTGGCTTAGGCATTTGTACTAGGAGTTTGTTGGAGACGATCTTCTAGAAGCTTTTTCGTCCCAAGCCCCTCAGTATCTGAGCGTAGGCTCTTTAGATTTAGATCATCTACAGCTTATCTCTATAATGTCTATTTTTTTCCCTGGTACTGGCCTCCTCTTACTACAGGAGTTGTATAGCCTAGGCCCGCCTCTGCATTAGGTGATTATGCTAGTGGATGTTAAGGGTAGAATAAATGGCAGCATAGGTAGCAGGCTATTCCTAAGCCTCCCATGCAGATATATTCTGGGAGTTATCAGACCTGTCTCTCCAGGCCAGAAAATATTGCTGGCGGGCCAGTTTTGGCCCGCGGGCCGCCTGTTGCCGACCCTTGCCTTAAAGGAACCCCTTCCTTGGAAGCTGTTGGTTCCAAGCCTTTGAGCGGCCTTGGTAGGCCTTCCATTGTTCAGAGGCCTCTTTGAGGCTTATAGCTTGGGCAGTGACCATAGGGAATAATGTCACTGACAAGCTGTATGTGACACGAAGGGGGAGTGTTTTCTTGCCATTTCAGGTTTAAACTGCTAGTTCTGACGTTTTGTCATGAGCCATAATTGGCATGCACTCCCCTCAGCATGGTGGAATTGTACTTTGTTTCCCAATAGCGTCATTGACGCAGTGCGAGTTCCCTTTCGAAAGGGAACGTCTAGGTTACAACAGGGACAGGGTTAGAACAGGGAATGAGACACTGCATCGTTAGCCATGCCTCGGGATACCTGCTGAACAGTCCCTTCAGACGAAAGTGGATGACATCTTCTCTAGGCGCCCCTTTTATACTTCTGGGTCGCACTAGTAGTGACGTCATAGGCTGTCGCCGGTCAAATTCGATTGCCGTGATTGGATAGCTTTTCAGACACCGGTTCATGTGGAGGGCGTTCCCCAATTGCGTCATCAACGCAGTGTCTCGTTCTCTGCTCTCAGGGAACAGAGGTTAGAGTCGTAACCTAGACGTTTTTTTTTTTTTAAACAGTTTTCAGTCGGGGGACATTTTACAAATCTCGCAAAATTCCGTTCAGAAGCGCGTTTACACTTGTCTTTTCAATGTGTATGTGGACAACAGGTTGCATGTTAATGGCAAATGTAAACGCAGCCTTAGTGTAGCGGGTTGACGCATGATACGTTTGAGCATGAGGTTGCAGGTTCGCACACTCATTCCAAAATTATATAAAATATCCAGGCTTGGATTTAGTTTGCAATTTGGATTATTTTTTATAATATCCCATATATCCTAATAAATGCTATTTCAACTATTTCTGAAGTGTTTCTTTTATAAAGAACACCGCTTTCGCACATAACGCAGTGAAGCAACCCCTGCATGAGTGAAGAATTGATTCTCGAGTCATCGATATCAAACAATTTAGCACCACCGCCAGGGACAGCACCCGTAACGTTGCACGTAAGAAGATATATCTTAAGCAACTTCCTAAGGTATAGTTTGGGGAACACGCCTAGAAATGGTATACCTTTAGTTAAAGGGATGGTTGATTATGATATCACTTTTCTAACTTTAGTTAGTGTGTAATGTTGCTGTTTGAGCATAAACAACATCTGCAAAGTTACAACACTCAAAGTTCAAAGCAAAGGGAGATATTTTCTTTTAAAGAAATTGCTTTTTAAGGACTGCAACAAACAGCTGTTAGGGACTACACAACATTCCTCCCAGGTTAGTGACATCACCTAACCCTAAAATGTACATAAAACCCGCCCCTGGAACACGATTTATAGATTATCAAGACAGAATATTCTAATCAATGACTAGAAGATACCTACACATAAGCTACATAAATTCATCAAATAACCATTGAGAAATGTTGTCTACATGTTCTCGTTACAACTTTTTGAGTCTCTCCATCTTTGTCTGACTCCGGTTTGAACATAAAAGGCTAAAAGTTTTAGAAATGTTCAGTGCATAGCTGTTTGCAGCTGCTTAGAATGAGCTGTTGTAGCTCCGCCCTCTGTGCTGGAAGCACCATCTCATTTGCAAGGGAGGCCCACATGCCACCAGGGATGCTGACCTGATCAAATCTACTGACCTAGTCTTGCAACAGTGTGTTTTTGCTCACCCTCAAAAAGTGACAAATTTAACATGCTACATAAAAATATCTGTGGGGTATTTTGATCTAAAACTTCACATAGACACTCTGGGGACATCAGAGATTTATTTTACATCTTGTGAAAAGAGCATTATACCACCCCTTTAAGTTATACCTTTAGAGTATCCATAGCAGACAACGTTATCGGGAAATCCAACCTTGAACATTTCCACTGTTATTACTTATAAATATATAGTTTAACCTTCCATTAAACAGCCTATTATGTGGTTTTATATGGAAGTTTGTTTCCGCCATAAAAAAAAGTAATTACTAAATTTTCTCTTGCAATTGCAAGTTTATATCTCACAATTCTGCCTTCATAACTCACAATTCTAAGACATAATGTCAGAATTGTGAGATATAAAATTACAATTGCGAGTTATAAAGTCTGAATTCTGAGCTAGAGGGTTTGTGAGAAATAAATTCTGACTTTATTTCTTAGAATTGTGAGATAGAAACTAAAAAAATCTGAATTATGAGATAGTCACAATTACCTTGTAATGTCTTATTCCATGGTGTAATCAAGCTTCCATAATTTTAAGCAAATTCAAACAGTAACATTTATGTAACAGCAAAAAAGGAAGGGTAACACATGAACATATCTAAATTGTTTTGGCCCACAAATATTGTAAGTAATGATTTGTGTAAATTAATAACATTTAAAACATCTTTTACAAATTTTACTCTTTTTATTTTATATTATTTACAAAACTGCTGCTATAAACTTATTGGTGTAATTGGATTTTTCGTTCAAAACCTTATAGCCTCTGAGAGAAAAAAAAAGAGAGAAAAAACTATTATCAAGCACAATAGAAAGCAGTTGTGGTTCCTGCATTTACTTTTATTATTATTATTATTATTATTATAGCCCACTACAGTGTGTGTTCAGAAATTATACCACTAATAACCAAACCTTGCAATTATACATCCACAATAGATCATACCGGGTCAATTTTGACCAAATGACATGGTAATTTTCCAAGCTGCATGTGTCAGGCAAATACATCCCTCCCAAGAATTCAAATGAGCTTTCTATCAATGATTAACCTACGACACATAATTAATGTGAACAAAAAGCTCCATTAATTTGTCAACATTTACCTCTGGCATGATCAAATCTGAGTAGGGGCAGGTAATTAACAATATGAATCTGTTATACCAACATTCCTTTATCAGAACAGACTCTTAAGCAGGCACTACATATTGAGGCTTTCTTAGTAATTGCTAGCCATGGGAAGCAAGATGGAAAGATTTATTGATTCAGCGACGGGTGCTTGGAAAAGAGTAATGGTGTTAAACAAGGAGGTGGTGTAAGTGTGCTCCTTGTACAACCTCACTACAAAACAGGTATCATTTGTGTTTGGAAGCTGTCGATTTATGCAGCTAAAAATATTCATCCCCCTGTCACTCAGACACACAGTTAATGAAAACAACCTTCATTCCCAAAGAAAATGAGGGCCCATTAATTGAATGTTCATGAGATGCTGTACAAGAACTGTAACACAGCTACATATCAATATCTAATTAATCACAGCATGTCTGCCACCTGACACTAGCACAGCTGTAGATCAGTCCGCTGTGAGAAAGACAGCACTTTGCACAAGCGTATACAAACACTGTATAAAACCCTGTAATACTCACCCAGTTCACCCAGAGCTTTATATGTTAGCACAATGGTATGTCATTGAGAACACAGGTGCAGTGCATGTTTTGTTGTTGACTGATTACTGTTTTTTTGTAAATAAAAAAAACTAAAAGAATCACTGCCTTCCATGATCCCCCCAGTCACTTCACCATCACCTTCGCACTACATTTCCCATAATCCCTCCTTGTTCTCACCTGCACTCTTTTAGCTATCACCCACACCTGTTACACATCACCCTTGTCAGCAGCACCACATAAAAGCACACATAAAAGCACACACCTTGTATCACTTGATTGTCCAGTCTTGTTCATACTTATGTTTATTTCCAGCGTGTCTCCCCTATGTGACTCCAGTGGCTTCTGTTCTATTTACCTTTAGAAAAGTATTACCCTTATATTTGTCATGGGTCAGGGTGTGTCACTGTTTCTTCTCTTTTGTTTGTGTGGTCCTGTCATTTTATGCAGCCCATGATTTAGGAAATCAGTGTTGCCTTGCAGGATTGTGTGCACAATTACGAGCGGATCCCTCCCACCTGTTGCTCGTTCCCTTTACCCTATATATTTCCAGCTGTGTATATATTTTCAGCGGTATTATCCCTTGTTGTCAGTTGTCCTCATTCATGCATGTTTGTGTCTGTTACTTACCTGCTTGTGATTGTGCTCAGGGACTAAAGACGAGGAGTTTGTAGCAAGACTGTTCTCACTTGCTGGACTTGGGCTCGTCATTCAGTTGGTCGTCCTGTGTTTGTTTCCTCTTGGTGGTCTCCTCTACTTGTGTCTGCTGATGTGTGGGCGAGGCACATAGGAGCCACCACACAGAGAGTCAACTATTTCCACTGTCACATGGACTGTTTCAAATTGTTCCTAAAGTTTTCTAATAAACTTTACTTATGTTTTATTACTGCAATTGAGTCCTCCATGTATCTGAGTTCCTGACAATCCCTTTTTCCATTATTCCATTCATTCACTCATCCGCTCTTCCATCCACAATCTCCTAAGGAAACTCAAATTTCAAATATCCTCTTCAAAGTACCTATATTGAACTGAATCCTCAACCTTTTTGCCTGACTGCTCTGATATGTAAATAACCTGTCCGTTAACCCCATTTATCTGTGTCTGAGTCTACATTCTGTAACACCACTGGAATGGCAAACATTCATCAAAATGAGGAGCATCAGTTTCAAATGAATGTAAATATAAACCAAGCTTACTCAAAATAATAAAATAAACATAACAGTATTCTTATTATTCATAAAAGTAATATAAAATAATACATTACTAAAATAATACATACAATTATAATTAAATACTTAATTAAAATAATAATAATAATAATAATAATAATAATTATTATTATTATTATTATTATTATTTGTAACGTCTTAGTTTCCAAAGAAGATGAAGATGATTCAGAATCAAAATCAAAGTTAAGTTTATTAAATGGAATCCACATACATATAAAAGCGAGAGCCCAAGAAACAGAGTGCTTAGCACAAACAATACCAGACAAATGAATGAACCAAACTGAGGGACTTAAATGCACAGTGATAATGAACAGAATACAAACAAGTGTGATCATTAAATCAATGACCATGGTGACAAACTAGTGGCGGGAAATTGAGAACAGGAAACCTTAAAGGCCCCCTGAAATCAAAGTTTAAGTTTTTTAGCTTTTAGTATGAATATGTTAAGCTTAAGGTTATGAATAAGCTGGGCTGAGTTTCCCGATAACGTTGTCTCTTAGCGTGCTATGATGACTCTTAAGGTATAACTTAACTGAAGGTATACCATTTCTAGGCGTGTTCCCCGAACTATACCTTAGAAAGCTGCTTAAGATAGACCTTCTTATGTGCGACGTTACCCGGCGCTGTCCGTGGCGATGGTGCTGAATTGGTTCATATCGATGGCTCGAGAATAAATTATTCTCTCGTGCAGGGGCTGTTTATGTGAGAAATAGGTGTTCTTTATAAAATAAGCACTTGAGAAATAGTTTAAATTGCATTTATTAGGACTCATGGGATATTTAAAAAAAATAATCCAAACTATAATAGCCTATAATAGCCTTGCCTACATATTTTAAAATTGTAGGCTATCATATATTGCTGCCATAATAACCATTTAAATTTTTTATGTGCTTTCTTCCCTTTCCCATTTTTGCAAGCTGAGGTGGAGCTGATGAAATATTGTAAATACTTTCCAGCATTTCAGTAAATAAATGTGGATTCAGACGGCAATTAAATTACCACACGACCTGTTTGTCAAAAAACAGTAGGTACTAGTTTGGCCAGGGATTTTTACGCGGGTTGGGTGAGAAAAAAAACACTGATATGGATTCGGACGGCACTAAAATAACCGACTTACTCCTGTAAATGTTTAAAATACTGTCCGAGCCCATGAGAAACAATATTAGCGTCCGAATAGGACTTAACTGACAGTAGACTATGCTTTCACTGGCCTTTAAAAGCGCTCTTTTATTAAAATAAATTTTAAAAATTGTATTATATATAATAATATAATTAAAATTCTATCAACAATCAGTGTAATGACAATTTTATTCTTTGCACGAAAACACTTGAATTAGCCTAACTGAACACTGTCTGGGTGTATTAAAACTTCAGAATTATATTCATATAGACCTGCAACAGTGATAAGGTAAAGCTAAGAGTGGTCCAGACCAACCTTCCGAAAGTATGACTTACAGAAGGTATACTTAACTAAGAACGTTTCGGGAAACACGTATTAATGATAAGGTACAGCTTAAGGTGTAACTTAAGAACAACGTAGCGTTAAGAAGGTTTCGGGAAACCCAGCCCTGGTCTGTTCCAAACGAATGACAAAATTTGCATTTAGGAGATATAAGCATTCAAAACTTACAGTCCCACACTTCCGCTAAAATGGATCATGGATTTTTATGACGTCACTGTGGACTTCAGCTTCTCATCACATCTTCTGTCCAATCAAATGCTCTCTAGAATCTAAAGCATCCCACCCCCTCTGCTATAAATACCACCTGGCCAAAGCAACCATCGTTGACACGTCGCAGAGCAATATGGGTTTTTGCCAGGCTCGATATTGTCTATTGTAAATTAACTAGCAGGACAATAATTTTGTTCGTTTGTCAAATAAGAGGCGTTCTAGTGCTGAAATGTTTTTTTTTTTTTTTTTTTTTTATCAGGCTGCTGAGCTTGTTGCCGCGGCTATCAGTTGCATTTATCAGATACAGTGTTCTCTTGTGGCTCGCGCACAGTCTTGAATTGGTATACAACCACTGATTAACATATTCAGTTTTGGTGAGAAAAAAAAAAGGTGCAGATTAGAACCCAGAACCTCTGACACACTTGGCAAAAGTTCTGCCACTAGCCCATGAAAGCATGAAATGGCAAATCAAACCCAATGTACTATCGAAATTTATTTCTGGCCATCGTAATATTATTTTTTCTGAAAATTGTTATTGTACACATATATTATATATCTCAGAATTATATAGCAGCCTCCTCTCCCCAACATCCTACACACTTGTCCCACCCACTTTTTAAAACAAAATGACGCCAGTTGTGTTCGGTGGCATCGAATGTTATTCCGTTTTTAATTCCCAACTGTAAATTGACTAGGAATGAAATGGCTAGAATGTATTCACACCTGTACTATTGAATCAAATGTATCATCAGCGTTCGGATTCGATTCCATGGTGCTGTCAAGTAAGACTTGCAGTCTGTGAGGTAAACTATACACTATTGGCTATTTGAAAAGGGGGAGGGGCCATTCATTATGTCCCGCCTTAGCTTCCTGTTTCAGTGGAAATTACGTCAACGCATCATACAAAGCTGCGCATTCCAAGGCATTTCGGTGGACTTTAAGCAAACTAAGAGTCCATGAAAATGAAACTAAGACAAACTAAACTGAATGTGAGTGTAACAGGATGGTCCCCTCTTGGAAGGAGGAGGTTCAGGAGGTGGGCAAGGGGCTGGTGAAGGCCTGGAAACTGGTTTGAGGGCAGAACAAGGAACCAGGGTGGAGCAGATGGTGGGAGTAACCAGGGAGGCAAAGATGAAGGCAGTATCCAGAGAGGAGCAGAAAGAGACAGGACCCAGGGAGGAGCAGATGGAGGTAGGACCCAGAGAGGAGCAGATGGTGGTAGGATCCAGGATGGCATAGAAAGGAGGAGTGGCCATAAGAGGACCCAGAGCACAGCCAGAAAGGACGTCTACAGGGGAATGGGAGGAGCCATAACGGAAACTTGGCTGACCACATCCGAGGGACAATGGTGGCGGAGCCCTGGATCGCAGATGGAGATGGATGCAGTCTGGTATTGTTTGCGCTAATAGTACTGTAATAGTACTAATAATAGTGCTAATTTCTGTAATAGTACTAATAAACTGAATGTGTTTTAAATCCACAATTGTCAGGTACACGCCAGACTCTCCCTCACTAACTCAGCCTTTAAACTCTCCAAAGTACTAATCATACACATCTAACACTCATCAGCCCTCATCACCACTATAAAAAGAGCACACAGACCCTCAGTCATTGTCTGGCCTCGTCTGATGCTACAAACTCTCATGCCGTTACTTTCCTGCTGGATATTCCTGTTGAATCTTACCAGCATTGTTACCTCAATCTCCATACAGGGCCGTAGCAAGAGGATTCGGGGCCCCCTGAAAAAATATTGATGTGGGCCCCCACCACCCTCCACCAATATCATATACTGTACAATAGATGACCATGGAGGCCCACATATAACAGAAGAAGGTGATGTTGTTGTAAAACCTTTATTTTAAAAGTTAAATTTATATAAAAATTACAACTAATAAAAATAAATTATTAAATAATAATAAAACCAATTTTAAAAAAGTAACAGCAAAATAATGTGTTTTTCTCCATCAGGGAAACAGTCTGTTATTCTTAAATCAAAAAGTAAACATTTACAAATTGACAAGAATTCAGTCAAATTTGAAAAATAAAGTCATTTATTGTCTTATTTTTAATAAAGATAATATTATTAAATAAAGCTAAAATGTATTAATTCAAGTGCAGTGTGTATTCGTGTTTTATTGATGTAATAAATACATCATCAGCCAGCAGGTCAGGTGCATAATGCAATGCGTTGTGACTCTTGTCAATTTTTTAACTCTATTTACAATAGTGTAAAAAGACAGGGATTTTGAACACGTTATCATTCGTTCGACTGTGGTGCGCATCGATAATGAAGAGTGACAATAGCCTACCCGGCAGGCTGTAGACGGTAGTTTTCTTATTCCTAGTGAAATAACAACACAACCTATCTTTAAGAACTCTCCTGGGGTTTCAGAAAGGAGGTTAAGTGAAAACTCTGAGTATGCTAACCCTGAAATGAGGGAAACGTACTCTGTTACTAACGTAACCTCGGTTCTCTCTAGTAGAGGGAACGAGTACTGCGTAAGATATCTTACGCAAGGGGAAAATCCTTTTCCGCGAGATATTGAAGCCAAAAATGATCCTTAATTTTTCAATAATGCAAAACGTGTTGCAGCAGCATACAGACATAGGCGAGGCAGCTCGCGCGCCTATTGGCTGCTCTGCGGCAACTGCAGCAGCCTATCAAGCGAGGCCTGGCGTGACACCAGACCCAATGAGGGTGCTTCGCGCCAGCTGCATCACGTCCCGCCGAAACGGGCGTGGCCTAGGCCTATAAATACCGCTCGCAGGCAGCTATTATCTGGTTTTTCATCACCGAAGCAACCAGAGCGTGTGCATGCACGGCAAGATACGCAGTACTCGTTCCCTCTACTAGAGAGAACCGAGGTTACGTTAGTAACCGAGTACGTTCTCTTACGAGAGGTCTCTCGTACTGCGTAAGATATCTTACGCTAGGGGACCCAATGCAAGACGCCGTGCGTGCTGGGATCTGACACCAAAGACCCAAGGGCAAAAGCCCGGGGTACATATAGTGCACAATCACCCAGGGAGCTCACAGGGAGTCCGGGAAGAGGGAGGGGCGAAGCCGCACTCTTCCATGTATAGCAGCGTCGCTTAGACGCGAATTACATCATACAGACAGGGCGGGGTATGGCCTGAACTGATGGGGAAATGCGGGTCTTACACAGTTTGCCCGACAGCATCTTTGTGCTGTTGTTTTACACTGTCGACCATTGAGCTGTGCTCAGTAGACGCAGCATTCTGAGCTGATAGCATCAGGACAGACAATACTGGTTAACTAGACCGACAGCAGCCTGGCCTGCAGGGCGGGAACCTCTAGGTTGTAAAACCTTATAAATGTAGACGGGGAGGCCCAGCCCGCTGCCATACAAATATCTTGCAAAGCAATCCCGCTCGACCAGGCCCACGAAGAGGCCATGCCTCTCGTGGCGTGCTCTGACACCCAATGGGCATTGCATGCCCTTGGAGGCGTATGCTAGCGCAATAGCATCAACTATCCATCTGGATAGGCTCTGTTTTGACGCGGCTAGTCCCTTAGAGCGCCCGCTGAACGAAACAAAGAGCTGCTCTGTCTGTCTGAAAGCAGACGAGCGAGACGCATAAGCTCGTAATGCCCTGACTGGGCAAAGGAGGCTCGCGTCTCCTTCCTCATCGGGGACCGGTAGGGTTTGAGTATAACCCTAGAGTCATTAGGCCCAAATTCCATGCACGTCGCGCTCACCGAGAGCGCGTGTAAGTCCCCTATGCGCTTCACTGAAGCGAGAGCCAGCAGAAACAAAGTCTTGAAAGACAGATGTTTCAGATCAATCGTCTGCAAAGGCTTTAGGCCGCTGTCAGTAGCCTAAAAGAGGCCTAGAAAGAGGGTTTCGTTCCGACAAACGGGGCACTAATTTTTCTTTTGCTCAATATGTTCAACGTTACTAAAAGTTCTCCACGCATTATCCTGCAGTTAATGAGAAATTGTAATTTATTGGCGCACTATATTGACTGCATATTGAGACATATAAACTGTTGAGCTAGATTTTCAACCAATCAGCATCGAAAATGTAAGTAGGTCACAGCCGAAATCAAGCCAATATCACTACGCAGATGTAAACATGGAGGAGGACGTAAGCAGCGCATCTTCATCTGATAGCGGCGATCAAGCTCGATTAACACACGTAAAGTGTATTCTTCATGTCGGAAAAGATGGTGGGAAAGGTCCGCAGCCCTTTACTGAAGTCCGATGGGGAAAAATCAAGCATAGGAATGGCTCAAAACGTCGGACACTACGGAGCTAATGTTAGCTATTTCTAATAAACATGTTGCCCTCCTGGACAAACCGGTCTCTGATGTCCCAACAACTACGGGTTTCACCCGGCCTGCTATCGGCGTTTTATAGACAAAAAACGCTTGACTTGTGTGTATGTGTGTGATGGGTAGGTTTAGGGGTCGGGTTAGTGTGTGTGTGTGTGTGTGTGTGTGTGTGTGTGTGTGTGAGTGAGAGAGAGAGAGAGAGAGAGAGAGAGAGAGAGAGAGAGAGAGAGAGAGAGAGAGAGAGAGAAAGAGAGAGAGGGAGGTGGGTAGGTAAATAAATAAATCAAAATTAAATCTTGTTTACAATAATCATTCCTGTGAATATGTAGGCTACATGTAGTGCAGTTACTGCTCGTGTATGCAAATTAACAATTCACCATTAAATGTGTTATTTTTAAAAGTTTTTTTTTTATATACTTTTGAGTTTAACTTGGAGTGAGATTTGGGTGGGTGAGGGGGGGGGGTGCAAAAAAAAACTTGCATCACAATAAGTGTATTGTGATTGTCAAAACATTTTAGTAACTAAACTGAATTGTATTAGGTTTAGTGACAACATGTTACAATGTTTATATGGTACAATTTCTGGTAAGCTAGGTTTTTTTTTTTTTTACAAATTTCTTGAAACAAATTTCACAATTTCAATTCAATTCTTGTGATTTGATTTAATATTGACTCATTTGAATAAATATTAGGTACACAAGATAGGCGTTAATTTTTCTCAAGAAAAAAAATACATAGGCTACATACAGACAGACAGCCCTATCAGCTGGTAGTATTATTTAAGGTTAAAAATAACTAAAATTAAATATAATGCGTTTTTTATTATAATAACAACTTTATTTAATGATATAAGTACAAATATAATAAATATGTACACATATTTAGCAAAATACTCTCATATAGCTCTTTTTCTAGCCAACTAACGAGCCTATATTATGGTCATTAAATGGCTTTCCTGAGGTAAATGTTATGTGACATAATTGTTCTCCAGCTGTTTTATTGACCCCTTTGTTTGATTGATTGATTGATCGATATTATGTATGAAGAATATACATTTCGGTAAGCTTTACTGTTTTTTTCAACATTGTTCATTCGTGTTTATTTACTATTAGCTAGTAGAGATGATCGGGTCACGTGCCGCTAGGGATCAATTACAAACACCAAAACGGTATTTATTGTTTGAATTTCGTAATAAAATTGGCAGAATCTGAGAGCTGAGATTTTTTTTCATATCATAACTAACCTGCTCTGTCAAGTCTGTCGGTCTCCGTGTCCTCTTTGCTTCGCGATTTTTCTGTGCGTGAGAAAATGGATGTGTGTCGTGAGAGCGTGTGAAAAGTGTCAATTGCGTGAGTCTCACGGTGAATGCGTGAGAGTTGGCAGCTCTGTTATTATATTTTGGCTTAATTCTATTTGTTATTCAAATTTGACCTCAAATATTACCTTTGAATTGGAACAACATAATGAGAAGTAATTGGGATGTTAATGCTACAGTAGAAGTTTTCTTGATAATCTTATCATGTTTACTGTCCCTAAATAGCAACTTCAGGTATATCACACATTTCAAACTGGTTTATTTTGTACTTCAAGTGGTAATTCGGCATTTTTTGGTTTATATGATAAACAGGTTTGAAAGTGCAAAATTCCCTATGTTTTCCTTTTTTCAAAATGGGCACCTTTAGCATAATTTTTCTCAAAAACTGCAAGGTTGTGTGTGGAGAACTTTTTCCTAAGAAATCTCTATATATTTCTGATGTTAAAAAAGTAGGTAGTGCCCCACTTGGTGGAAGGAAACCCTATTTCTAGGCCTCTTTTAGGCTACCGGCAGCGGCCTATCTCTCTCTCTCTCTCTCTCTCTCTCTCACACACACACACACACACACACACAGTGACCCCTAAATCTACCCATCACGCACATGCACACAAGTCAAGCGTCTATAAAAACGACGATATCATGCCGGGTGTAACCCGTAGTTGTTGGGACATCAGAGACCGGTTTGTCCAGGAGGGCAACATGTTTATTAGCAATAGCTAACGTTAGCTCCGTAGTGTCCGACGTTTTGAGTCATTCCTACGCACATTGCTTGATTTTTTTTCCCCATCGGACTTCAGTAAAGGGCTGCGGACCTTTCCCACCATCTTTTCCGACATGAAGAATACACTTTACGGGTGTTAATCGAGCTTGATCGCCGCTATCAGATGAAGATGCGCTGCTTACGTCCTCCTCCATGTTTACATGTGCGTAGTGATATTGGCTTGATTTCGGTTTTATCAACAGTTTTATATGTCTCAATACGCAGTCAATATAGTGCGCGAATAAATTACAATTTCTCATTAACTGCAGGATTATGCGTGGAGAACTTTTTGCTTGGATACCTTTTATTAACGTTGAACATATTGAGCAAAAGAAAAATTTGTGCCCCGTTTGTCGGAACGAAACTGAACGATACAGCTCACGTACAGCGGCCTACTTGAATGGGCCACCTTTCATGGCTTCCAGCACCATAGAAAGGTCCCATACGGGGACTGAGGGAGGTCTGGGAGGATTCGGTCTCTTAGCCCCTCTGAGGAAGCGGATGACTAAATCGTTCCTTCCTATTGACTGACCAAGCGTTATACGCTGCTATAGCCGCCACATAAACTTTGAGCGTGGAAGGTGTCCTGCCCTTATCCAACAGCTCTTGTAGGAAGGAAAGCACCTCCGTCACTCCACAGTCTTTAGGTGATACACCACGGGCTGCGCACCAGCCCGAAAACACTGACCATTTCGAGGAGTAGAGGCGTCTCGTAGATGGAGCTCTAGCCTGCGTGATCGTGTTTAACACTTCCTTAGGGAGTTCAACATGTACCCGTTGATGGCCCAGACATGAAGGAACCACAATTCCGGGTGAGGATGCCAGATCGATCCGTGGGCCTGAGAGAGGAGGTCTCTCCTCACTGGCACTGGCCAGGGGGCAGTGCTAGCTAGTTGCATCACAACTGGGAACCTTGGTTTTTCCAGAATGGTGCTACGAGCAGTACTGAGCATCCTTCTTCCCTGATCCGCTCTATCACCTGAGGCAGGAGAGAGACGGGGGGGGAAGGCATAGAGCGGGCGGCGGGGCCATGCATGAGCCAGCGCGTCCCTGCTCTTGGAGAAAAATTCCGGGCAGTGAGCGTTTTCTTGAGACACGAACAGGTCTACTTCCGCTACTTCCAGGTCTACACGCTAGGCGTGTGACTCGTGCTTTCAGCCAGAACTGCAGTGGGCGCATGCGGAGCAGGCCCAGTTGGAGCACTGATGATGCTGAGGCCATGAGACCCAGCATCTTCTGAAATTTCTTGAGCGGGACAAATGCGCCGCAGCGGAAAGAGTTCGCTGCACGCTGAATGTCTACCGCGCGCTGTGGTGATAGTCGCGCTATCATGGACAGCGAGTCCAGCTCTGTGCCCAGGAAAGATATAGTCTGACTGGGGGACAGAGAGCTCTTTGCCCAATTGACTCTGATACCCAAATTCTCGAGGTGATCGAGTAAAATGGTCGTGTGCTCTATGAGCACTGAGCAAGATTGCGCTAGAATCAGCCAATCGTCCAAATAGTTCAGTACTCGCACGCCCCTCATTCTGAGGGGTGCGAGCACCGCATCCATGCACTTCGTAAATGTACGGGGTGCCAGGGATAAACCGAACGGCAGGACTGTGTACTGATATGCCTGGCCCTCGAAGGCGAATCTCAAAAATCGCCTGTGACGTGATGCTATCTGTATTTGAAAATACACGTCTTTCGGACCTATTGACACGAACCAATCTCCTCGGCGAATCTGCGCGAGGATTTTTCTGGTCGTGAGCATCCTGAACAGTCGCTTCACAAGCACTCTGTTCAGTTGCCTTAGATCTAGTATGGGTTTGAGACCCCCGTCTTTTTTTGGTACCAGGAAGTATCTGCTGTATAGAGAGAGGCTCTATGGCCCCTTTGTTCAATAGTTTCGCAACTTCGGCTCGAAGTAAATGTGCTACTTCTGTTTTCACCGTGGTCTCGACACGCGCCGTATAGCGGCGAGGGCGTCGGCGAAACTGCAGCGAATAGCCTCCTTTTATAATGTCTAGCATGTGCGCGAGCCCTGTGTGATGGGCTGTGCTTGTGTGTAGGAATGGGCACTGGGCATTTTTTCTTCACATAAAACACCATCGGCCGTGGCCGGGACACCAGAAAATTCACTCTTATGGGATTTATCTGGGTAGCCGTAAAAGCAGCGTTTGTGTGCAGGCAAGCGTGCTGCGTCGCCGACTTGTTTACTGCAGAATACGCTGGAACAGTCACATTTACTGGAACTGAACGAGCGAGAAGTTGCCATAGAAACAGAGAGCATCAACATGCTGGTGTTTATTTGCAGGCCTGCGTGTATTACAACAGGCTCGTTCACTGCAATATTGACATTTCCAGTCGCCTGAACTTCAGAGGGGAAGGGGTCCATCCGCAGCAGGACCAGAAACATTTTTTTCTCCTTACGCCAGTGAAGCACGGAAAACATAGAAACGGTGTTTGGGTGCAGGCGAGCGGGAGCTGCAAAATACACATCTGCAGTCGCCTTTTCAGGGAACTGACAGAGCGAGCATTAACAGCATAATTTTATCTGCCGGTAGACCCGGGATCGAACATGGGTCTCCCGCGCGAAAGCCTGAGAGTCTGCCACTGGGCCACAGGGGGAGACACGTGGTCATTCAGTCAGCGCGAGTATTATCAGAGAGCGTCAACATGCTGGCGTTTGTTTGCAGGCGTGCGTGTATTACAACAGGCTTGCTCACTGCAATATTGACATTTCCAGTCGCCCGAACTTCAGAGGGGAATGAGAAATGTGTGAGAAATGGAGGTCGGCCCGAGGTACTAAAACACTCTCTTCTCCTTTCGCCAGTGACGCACGGGAACCATAGAAACGGTGTTTGGGTGCAGGCGAGTGGGTTGTACAATGCGCTCGTTGGCTGCAAAATGCACATCTGCAGTCGCCTTTCATGGAACTGACAGAACGAAGCATTGGCGCCATAATTTATATGCCGTTAAATCGGGATTCGAACACCGGTCTCTCGTGCGAAAAACCTAAGAATCCGCCACTGAGCCACAGGGGGGAACACAATGGCTTTCAGATGCACGAGCATATAAGAGAGCGTCAACATGTTTTCTTCGGTGTTTGTTTGCAGGCGTGCGTGTATTATCTCGTTTGCTGCAATATTGATATTTCCAGTCGCCTGATCAGGGAACTGAGAAATGTGTGAGAAATTGAGGTCAGTCTGTCCTAGGCGGGACTAAAAACACTCCTTTCTCCTTTCGCCGGTCAGTGACGCATGAATGGGGCGCAGGGGCAGGGTAGCTTTCTTGTAACGTAAAGAAAAACTAACCCCGACCGTCCGCTTCCAGCCTCCCTTTTGAAAGGCGCAGTTTGCGCGGCTCGAACAGAGGGAGAGAGAAAGATAGCCCCGTGACCGTCCGCTCCTGACATCCCCTGTGAGCGGCGCGGTTTTCGCGGCTCGAACAGAGGGAGAGCAGGTATCATCCCCAAAGCAGGCAAGGCAAGCGGGCGAACCGGCGAGCTTTGCGGGTTGGGGGGGGCGGAGGAGCAGTCTCGGAGAAATATGCCAGATGAGTCCCAAGAGTCATCATAGGCAGTAACTAGCTCGCTGTGAGGGCAGTCGGCGTCAGCGAGCGCGAGAGCTGCGTGATCCTCAGGAAAATCCTTAAAAAATCCTTAAAAAATCCTTAAGATCCTTAAAAAAGACGCCCGGCTCTTTTGGTGCAATGAGAGTGTGTGTCGCGGCGGCGAGCACACACACACACATACACAAAACACAGTAGCAGAGAAAGGATATAACGCCGGATAGCGCAGCAGGGAGGCGACTGAAGGCGGCACGGCCAGCGGCTTCAGAGTGTCGACTCGTCCCGCTGAAAGGCTTTTTCAGACGGCGCGGCTTCTCTCCGGATCCAGCGATGCGTGTGCTTCCTTTGAAGGTTGAAAAATCAGATATTAGCTGCCTGCGAGCTGTATTTATAAGCGCCCTCATTGGGTCTGACGTCATGCCAGGCCTCGCTCGATAGGCTGCTGCAGTTGCCGCAGAGCAGCCAATAGGCGCACGAGCTGTCTCGCCTATGTCTATATGCTGCCGCAACGCGTTTTGCATTATTAAAAAATTAAGGATAATTTTTGGCTTCAATATCTCGCGGAAAAAGGATTTTCCCCTAGCGTAAGATATCTTACGCAGTACGAGAGACCTCTCGTAAGAGAACAAGGATGCACAAATAAGAATTGAGAAGCACCCAATTTGATTAGCCCACAAAGTCAAACATATGTGTCCAATCTGAATTAAATCACATGATGCTCGAAAACGATGTGAGACACTTCCTTTCCCTACCTATGTTTCCCTTTTTTTGTTTCTTTATCATATCGTTAAGAGATATAAAACATATCTTTGCAGTTTAGCATCTTCAGTGTCATTAGCATGATTTTACTAAAGTTTGGTGGCACTTACATAAAAGGAGTCCATCAAAATCCACCAAAAATAATGAGAGGTTTATAATCTGGGTCTGTATTAAAGGTGTTTATAGTGAGAACTGGTGAGAATGGTACACTTGCCATTGCTTGACGATCGGGCGAGAGCGTGTCTGCAAACCTGACGAAAGAGTGATGAAAGGCAGTGAGAAAAGCGTATGTGGAAAGCCATCATATGGAGATGGTTTGGGCGTGTTTTATACAAATGATTAACCTTGTATTTAGAATACTCCAAATTCACTAACATCAGATCGATCTTTAGAACAAATTCATGTGTGTTCGTAAGTGTTGTAAATTAGGCTGAGATTGTTCGTGAAAAGTTCTCCTGTGCGTACACATACGAAAAAATAATCTAAGCAATTATTAATGAATGACACGCATTGTCCCTACCAAAATTCGTGAATATCAGACAAAATTTGTGGCAACCACAATAATAAATAAATTTGGAAATGTTAGGGGGCGCTATGGAGTCACTGGCCAAAACAAACGACCAAAGAATTGCTAAATGTCGCTATACTAAGATGTGACGTGAAAACACTACAGACCACTGATTGGTCAGAGAGAATCGTCACTACCAGTGTTATTGGATTTGCAACACGAGACACCAATCCCGCTAGATTTGAATAGTCAGCAACAGCCACTGCAGTATTATTTGTTCGAAATATATTTTTATAAATGACTTGCTTGAAAAAATTTTTTAAATAAACTTTAAAAAATAAATGGCTGAATCGTGGTGGTGACTGGTCAGTAGACGAGGTGCAGACATTCCTCTCGTTGGTAGCCAAGGAACGGATCCAGCGAGAGCTGGATATTGCGACCAGGAATGAAAAAGTATTTCAGCAACTTTAACGAGCAGTCTAAAATCCCAATCACTTTGAAGCGGAACTAAACTGCACTAAAAAAGCCACCCGAGCCAAGCCGAGCCATACCGTGCCGAGTCATACCATACCAAGCCGTAACCATGCAGTGGAAAAGCGCCATATGAGTACAAATAATTTTGTGAGTTTTCATATATATTCCAAAGGGATCAAATATGCATTTTCAAACTAGGTGGCGCTGTGGAGTTGATGAGGCATGTATCTCCTGAATTGCAGTTTCAAATCAAAATATGTCCATAGGCAAATTTATCTGTTAATGATTCATGAGTTTTTAGTCATGGTAAGACCCTCAAAACAGTGCAGGAAAATGTACAAATTGCACATTCCATCCAAGATGGCTATCTTCCTTTTGGGCGGAGTCAGTTAAAACCAAGTGAACTTTGTCCTATTTGACGTGGTCATCAATGACCATACCAAATTTCGTGCACATCGGATAAGCTTAATTCTGATAACGCCTGCATTTGGGGGCGCTAAAGAGCCCCTCAACCACGTCCAAACACTGTAGAACTTGCAGTTGCAGTTGCAGAGTTCCCTTTCGTGGTCACTACGAGTTACGTCGTGACGACGAATGGGGTTTTGCTTATAAAGCCTCTTACCTTTGAGAATACAAAACGAGCCAATGAGAGGAGACTGCGAGGAGGAGACTGAATCCTCCTCGCCCTCCTCTTGTACCCTCTTTGGACCTCTCAATGGTTTTAATTGCCCTCCAGAGTGCTCCCTTTGAGCCTCTGCAATCAGTGGAACTTAAGTTCCTGTCAATGAAGACAGCGCTCCTGGTTGTATTGGCCTCCATCAAGAGGGTAGGGGACCTGCAGGCATTTTCGGTTGACGAAGCATGCCTGGAATTCGGCCTGGCCTACTCTCACGTGATCCTGAGACCCCGGTCTGGATACGTGCCCAAGGTTCCCACCACTCCCTTTTGAGACCAGGTGGTGAACCTGCAAGCGCTGCCCTTGGAGGAGGCAGACCCAGCCTTGGCACTGCTCTGTCCAGTACACGCCCTCCGTGTTTACGTAGACAGAACGCAGAGTTTCAGGACCTCAGACCAGCTCTTTGTCTGTTATGGGAAGCTGAAGGGAAAAGCTCTCTCCAAGCAAAGGTTGTCTCACTGGATAGTGGATGCCATTGCTTTGGCATTCCAGCAGCAAGGTCGACCGTGCCCCCTTGGTGTGAAGGCCCACTCCACCCGGAGTGTGGCCTCCTCTTGGGCTCTAGCTCATGGCACCTCGCTAACAGACATCTGCAGAGCTGCAGGCTGGGCAACACCTTCATTCGCAGAGCAGAACACATTCGCCAGGTTCTATAACCTCTGAGTGGAGCCAGTGTCGTCTCACGTACTCGCTTCAACCAGCCGGTACTAGGACCCGCCAGGTGTCTTCGCTTGCTCGCCATTCCACTCCATGGACTGGATACATGCGATATTCCCCTTAGGTTAGCCTCCCCGAAAGGCCCTGAGTTCCTCCAGCACTGTCGACGTCAATGCCAGGGTTATGCCACCGGCAGCTTTCGCGTCTGGCTAGGTGCCGCCATGTGCATGGTTCCCCCTCTGGGCGACCCCCACCTGTGTATTTCCACTGTAAGCCTCTCTGAGCATGTGTCTTTCCCTTGGCCACCCGTGGGGTTGAAATATTCCACCTGCGGCTGGACACCCCAGTTATTCTCCATATGCAGCCCCCTCCCGGATCATATGTGTATTCTGTAAGTTTTGTATTCTCGAAGGTGAGAGGCTTTCTAAGCGAAACCCCATTCGTCGTCACGACGTAACGTCTCCGTTCCCTACTCAGGGAACGAGGGTTACATACGTAACCGAGACATTTTCAGACATGTCTGACAAAGGCCAATAGGGCTTTAGCACTTCCGGTGCAGGCTGCTTATAAAAGTGTTCCAAACAACTCGTGTTGCACTCCAACGTCATTCCAAACCTTCTGAAGCCATATGATAGCTTTGTCTGAGGAACAGAGTGAAACTGTTAATTACTGAAAATATTACCTCTCTGTGAACACAATCCCATTTCGTTAAAAGAGACATCTGAAATTTAGCATCAAAATCATTGGCACAACACAAGAGAGCTATTGATGTTTGACATCATTGACGTCATGGTGGCTCTTAGGGGAGCAAATGTAATGGTATTTCCCTAAATAAAACGAAATTTGACAACATAATGAAATAAGCACACAACATAACATAATTAGAATCAATATAAATTCAACATTTGCCAAATGGCATTTCAAGTAATTCACAGAACAATGCAGATTTGTTTACAATTTTCACATTTAATGGAATGGTCAGATTATTAGATTAATTGTTGACAGGCTACAGTTGTAAGGACTGAAATACAACAAAATAGTGGATCTGAAACATTATTTGGTTGGGTGACTGTGCAGCTGATTCAATATGTCAGTCTTGTGAACTGTTGCTTCCATTATCCAGGCTCATTCGGAACAGGTCCACAACTAAATTGAAGGTGACAGAGTATGGCAAGCCGTTTTAACATTTAATCCTTAAAACCAACTAGTCTTTATTTTCATGCTACTAGTATTTGTTTTTTTAGAGACTAGTATCTATACCATTAAGTACTAGTACTTATCCATCAGCTACTAGTGCTTATTCTTTAGGTACTAGTGCCCATTCTTTAGATACTAGTACTTTTTTTAAAGATACTTGTAGTTATTCATTAGATTCTAGTGCCAATTAACCCCCTGAGGTCGGCTATCGCGCCGGCGCGATAGGCTCGTTTTTTTCCTTATCAGTGAAAAATAAATAATAAAAAAAATATTACTTTTTATCTTATATGCTTGTGTTATACATCAATCGATCCTGTTAAGTGTGTATTATTTTTGTGTATACTCACAATAAAAACAAAGTGTTGTGCTTTTCGCCAAATAAAGAAAAATAAACATGATGCGAGTTCTGCCTCCTGTCTGTCAGTGTAGTCCATTCTGAAACGCATCCAAAAATGTATTATTTTTTATTTATTTTTTTATCAGGGACAATGCAGCGCACATTATTACATACATAATTATCATAGGCAAAGCCATAACAAAATGTGTAAATGTGTTGCATAAAAAGGTTTCTAGCCAATAGGCTAATTTGCAACCCCAGTCCCTGGTCAGGCCTTTCTAAAAACATATACCAAATATATAATTTGTAAAAAACTATGTAGTGTAAATTACACAATCATGCGACAAATACCTTATAAACACTAACATTTTACACAATCCCGACCACATTACACAAAACAACACATCACATCCAGCACAGACAATACATTACAACAAAAATGACTCAATGTCCACATATTTGATTTTCTTTCAGCCAGTGTTTCACCTTTCTATTAAATGTTTTCAGGTCGGTTTCTGTTTTTATTTCCGTTGGTAAATCATTCCAAAAATGGGTCCCTATCACTGAAAAACTTGACTGGCCAAAAGTGGTTTTGCGCCCCTCTGCTATGCAGTTGCCACCCGCTGCTCTCCTAGTGGCAACTCTCCTTGTGTTTATTTTTGTCACAAAAGGACAGAGTACGGCTGGAGCTAGATTATTTGTGCATTTAAAAATCAGCTTAAGAAAAGAGAACTTAATAAAACTGTCAAAATTTAAAAGCTTGTATTTCTGTACAATCTAAGAGTGATGCCACATAATTGGTTTCTGATCCGTTATTTTCAGTGCTTGTTTGTAAAATGATATGATGGGTTTGACTGTTGTCTGGGAGGCTTGGCCCCATACAGTAACACAATAAGATAAATGAGAAAGTATCATAGCATGAAAAAACAGCAAAGCTGCTTTGACAGGTATATGATGCCTAATCATTCTAAAACAGTTTAGGTTTGTCCGAACAGTCTTACAGAGTTTGTTAATGTGTATATTGAGTTTGAGTTGGAAATCCAGAATAATACCTAAAAATTTAAATTCCTCAACTTCCTCTATGGCAGGGGTGTCAAACTCAGTTCCTGGAGGGCCACAGCCCTGCAGAGTTTAGCTTCAACCCTAATTAAACACACCTGATCAGCTAATCAAGTCCTTCAGGCTTATTTGAAAACTGTAGTGCTGAGTCCCAATTCGCATACTATCCGTCCTAAATAGTATGCGAAACTAGAATTAGTACGTCCCAAATCGTAGCATGTTGAAAAGAGTATTCCAAAGATACCCGGATGGTCTACTATTTCCGGTTAGAATTCGAAGTGCAGATCAATGCACACTCTAACGGCTAATATTGCCCACAACCCATTGCGTGCGGGAGGGAGGAGCTTTGCGGTGATGATGGTGATGTAAACCTGGCAGTCGGATGCAGCAACGGAGATGCGCCCTCAGTTTTTAAGTGTAAGAATTCAAATGTTTAACCCTAATTAAAGTTATATTTTATTGTCTCGTAATATTAATGGGTTTCTGTTGTGCCAAAAAAGTACCGTGTTTATCTTGTAGGGTCCGATGAAGATACCGAGCGCCTCATTGCAGGCTACAAAACAATAAATAAATAGGCTCTAGTACAGTGTCATGCAAGTGTCTTTTTTTATGTATTTCTTTTTATGTTTGTGTCTGACTTATTTGTAGTAATACTGTGGCTGTACATATGTTAACTTTATCAGTCCAACCAAAGAAACATGGTTACTACACTTTTACTATAGTAAAAGCATGGTTCATTTTCATCGGGGTATTTTTAAGTATTATACATAAGTATAAGATTAAGTATAAAATACGTTAAACAATAGTTACACTATAAACTTTAAATATTTTAACTCAGAAAATAAGTAGCGCTAGCTTTCGTTACACACATTTGCACATGAACGTCAGAACCAGCCGCCTCACAAACGACCTGCGTTTGGTTGATCTACGACGACGCCCTGCTTCACTCCTCAATTTGGTAAACACATTGTAAATGTATTGTGGAAAAAAAGATGGGAATAGTAAATAAAATTATATTGCATATATAAGAATGAATGAAATGTTAAATGTTTTGTTAACAGTCGCGGTGTGCGTAACTAGGCAACCACGTTCAAGTTCACGTTGCATGACGTCATCGAAGTATGTCCCAGAACGTGCATACTTTTTTGCTACACACTCAAAAGTATGTACTTTTTCATCACAAAAAAAGTACATACTTTTAGGTCGTAGTATAAGTAGGCGAATTGGGACTCTAGGTGTGTGTGTTGAAGCAGGGTTGGAACAAAACTCTGTAGGGCTGTGGCCCTCCAGGAACTGAGTTTGACACCTGTGCTCTATGGCTTCTTGATCTATTTTAATAGTAGCCTACATTTAGCTTTTCCTCTAATTGAGAAGCACATACAGGGAAGGTCAATTCAAGAGCGATGCATTGTAGGATAATATGTGTTCACTCACACTGGAAAGTATAGTCCACCATAGTAGATACCGTATTTTTGACGTTAAGCATCAGATGATTTTCTTTAAGCCATTGGGATATACCAGTGGTGCCCAATAGGTCGATCGCGATCTACCAGTCGATCGCAAAGACAATGCTGGTAGATCGCACATAATTTTAAAATATGCTTTTGTTAAATTTGAATAAAAATAAATATAGCATTGTCCTTCCTTCTTTTAGTTTCTGTATAACTTGCACTTGACGAATGAAATTTTACCAGGCGCGATTTTTGTTTATTCGGTTGTCATGACAACTAGCCTGCTTCTGCTTTCCAGCTCAAGAGCTTCGGAGAACAGAGCGCGAAATTGTGAAGCTAGCAGTATTCGGAATCGGTAGCGTACTGTACGGTGTACAGTACTGGTGTTTTGATCATTTTCAAACAGTTTATTTTCAAATGGTTGGAATTTATGAATGAATGAATGGCATTTGTGTACGCTGCGTACACAAGCAGAAGCAGGCTAGTTGTCATGACAACCGAATAAACAAAAATTGCGCCTGGTAAAATTTCATTCGTCAAGTGTAAGTTATACAGAAACTAGCAAGTTATAGGCGGATCTTTTGTGATGTCATTGTTTATGTTTGCTGCGTTGCATCACGGGAATCGTGTGGCAGGAAACACCGCTAGATACCTGTAATTTGATTGTTTTGCACGTTTGGAGGAGGATTTAGAGAAGAGGATGGTTCACTCTTGCTGTGTGGTCGATTGTACGGCTCGTTGGGGGCCTGATAAAAAGTTTTTTCGAATTCCCTCCGAAAAGGATCGCGAAAAACGAAAGAAATGGTTGCGTGCAATTAGGCGATTGAACCTGGACGCTCCGAAGCCTGGATTCCTAACGTTACTGATCGAGTTTGTGAGGCTCATTTTGTTCATGGTAGGCCTAAGTCTTAGTGACTATGTATTTATAGAAGATTGAATAAAATAAAAAATAATAAAACTGAGTCAAATAAACCGAGTCATATGTTTTCGCGTTCTGATTCAGGTGTCCCAAACCGCGATCCACAGCACCCAGACTACCGTATTTTCCGCACTATAAGAAGAGGCGCACCTTCAATAAATGGCCTATTTTATAACTGTTTTCATATATAGGGCGCACCGGATTATAAGGCGCATAGAATAGAAGATACTGCAGTCAAACGTTTGACTGGGTTTGCGTTATGCAGTGGTCACCAACCTTTTCAAGCCTATAAGATCACATCCAAGTCCAAATGTAAACCAAGATCTTCCACTTGCAAAAAAAATATGAAAAAACAAGTGGCTGAGCTGTAAAACCTTGTTTATACTCGACGCGTCCGCATGAGCGCGAAGGTAATAAAAAAACTAGTAATATCCATCTGCTCGGGCAGATTCGGCTTAACAGCGCGCGCGCCTCCGCATCCGCAGATGCATGACTTTGAGCCGAATCTGCCCGAGCAGACGGATATTAGTACATCTCATCATCACACCGGCACCCAGTTTGCGCGTCTAAATCAGTTGTATGGTCTGGTGTTCAGTCTAAAACAAAACAGTTGCGTCAACTATAAATGCCTCGTCTGTTTGGGGAGTTGCACGCACAGTCAGCGGAGATCTCATATGAGCTTTGAATAACTTCGATTTTGTCACCAATACAAATTTTGAGCTTCTCTCCAAACCTCCTCCGGTCTTCAGATGTTAAAGTGCTTATATATTGTGGATTTTGCCCGCTAACTCTCTTGAAAGTGCTCGTCGCGTCTTTACAGCCCGCAATACTGTTTGATTTGTTGCCACACAACCACTCGCGCATGCGTACAAAGATGTCAACAAAGATCCTCCTATACACCGGTCCACCATGACTGATGACAACGTGGAGGCCTGTTTGAGACTAGCTATCAGCAGCTTCTGCCCGGATTATATAAAACTGTCTGATTCCAGTCAGTGCAAGTCATCAGAATAAGGCAAAATGTTGTAGGTATTTTGAGTTTAGTGTTAAAATTGAATATCAACAATGAACATTTATTATTATTTTTCTCTCCTTAATTACAAGATTACATGCAGTACTACTACTGTAGTAGCAACAAGCATTTGAAGTGTTTTTTTTTTGTTTTTGTTTTTTTATTAAACTGTGTTTTTTAGTTGGTAGTTGGTAGATCTCATTGTGTTGATCATTTTAAAAGTAGATCATCAAGCAAAAAAGTGTGGGAACCCCTGGGCTATACCCTCCATTTCCTTGGTAAGGGTCTCTGCTACTATAGTTGGTGTCCTAGCTGATGCATAAATTACTGTATCGTCAGCATACATTTGGCAGTTGGCTGACTGACAGCATGTAGGTAAGTCGTTTATATATAGACTAAAGAGCAGAGGCCCCAAAATGGAGCCCTGTGGAATACCCATTGTGGATTGTAATGATGTTGAGAGTTCGGTGTTTATTTTAACACGTTGCTCTCTATGCTCCAAATATGATGCAAACCAGCCGATAGCATGTTCAGAGAAGTTGAAGGTGGTAAGTTTGTTCAAGTATCAAGTATCTTTTACTGTATTTATGTGTTGGCACAGCTCCCACAACATTACCCTTGTCCAACTTACTCTTAATGTTCTCGGTAAGGTAGCAATTAGCCATTTCTGTAGAATACCCTGCTCTGAATCCAAACTGTTTAGAATTGATAAGTTTGTTACCTTCAAGATGTTCTACTAACTGTTCTATAATAATTTTCTCTAAAATTTTGGATAAAGCCGGCAGTATTGAGATTGGCCTGTAGTTGCTTCCTTGATTCTTTGCGCCAGCCTTGAAAATCGGTGTAATGATGGCTTGTTTCCAACTTTGTGGGAATTTGCCCACTCCGATGGAAAGGTTTACAAGGTGGGTTACAGGTTTAATCAAGGCAGAGCAGTGAGTTCCTCGTTTGCCTTAGATTTATTTAATTTATTAATAATTTTATGTACTTTTTCCTGACTTACCTCTTTAATTTGAAAAAGATCTGATTGGTCAGACTTTTTAGTCTGTGATAGGGTTGCTGGTTCAAAAGTCTCAGCAAGCTCCTCAACAGACTGAATAAAGAAATTATTAAATTAATTTGCAATAGCTGAATTGTTAGTGCTGATAACTCCATTCACTTCCAACTCAGCTATTGTTTTTGTTGACTAGGCTTAAGTTTAGTAAGGCTATTGAGGTGCTTCCAAAGGGATGCACTATTTCCTTCCGATTCCTCAATCAATTGCATAAAATAGGCTGTCTTTGCTTTACGCAGTTCTCTGACTACTGCATTTCTCAATCCTTTAAAGATGAGAAAATCGGTATTTGTTTTGGAGAGCAGCGCTTTTTTCAATGCATAGTCTCTTTTTTTCATTAGCTGATGAGTGTCATTGTTCAGCCATGGTAAGGAGGCTTTTCGTTGCGTGCCTTTGAATGTCTTACTATATTTCCCAATCAGATTTGTGAGGCTTTTCATCAAAGAGTTACAACAATTTTCTAAATCATTCGATTGTAAAACATTATTCCAATCTAAATTATCTAAATCATTTTTAACTTGTGTCAACTTATTTTGGGGGATACCCAAGTTCCCTGGTTTACTTTCGTTCGTAAATTTGGGTAAACGCTGTTTAGTGAGTTTCCGTACAAACATGGTCATATTGTGATCAGAGAGCCCTGTTAGTAAATTATAAGTTCTAATGATTCTCTGTGGTCTGTTAGTAACTATCAGATCTATCATAGTTTTACTCGCTCGTGTGATCCTTGTTGGACCTTTAATCATCTGAATAAGGCTGTGTTTTGACAACAGTCTCTTTAATTTTTTTCTACGGCTTTTCTCTAGCCAGTTAATATTAAAATCACCAAGAAAAACAGATTCTGTGCAAGTATTTACATTTTTAAAAATGTTGTCTAAATTCTCATAAAATGAAACATCATGTGATGGTGGGTTATACAGCACTATAATGTTAAAATTCATCTTAGGGGATAATACAACATTTAAATCCAAACATTCTAATGGTGTATCCAGTTTGATTTCATTACATTTCAGAGTCTGAAAAAATCTGAATTCTCATTGCTTCCTTACTGATTGGATACTGTCACCGTATATGTGACCCGTCACGGAAACCAGGGACACAAGTCGGCAGCACAACTTTCGAGCAAAATGAGAAAGAAGCGTTTTTTTTCCAAATCGGTGATTTTCGTTTTTTTGCAGAATCTCTTAGTTGAGATCACGAAGAAGCCTCTCCATGTTTGAGATAGCAGTATTGGTATATTTAAAAGCGTACATTTTGATGTTGAAATCGTTTTTCGGAGATTCTAGCACGCAGTAGGGGGCGTGTCATTGTCGGTGTGTATTTCCATACTGAATTGCCGGCGTGGCTACTTATTATGCAGCGCTCTGTCTGATTTCAAAATTCAATGAAGATGGACGCCAATAACATTACGATGTCCAGCAATCGATTTAAATAGTAGGTTACATGGGGTCTAATTTGTAGCCTAATGCATGTTGTCAGTGTCAATACATAGATCCGCCTTTAAATGGTTCAGTGGTAGAGCATTCGCCAGCTGTGTAAAAGGTTGTAAGTTTGAATCCGCCCTTGTATAGGTTTTTTTTTTCTCGTAGAGTTTTTTTTCTCTCATCAAGACGATTTTGTTCATCAGTGGTTGTATATCAAGCAGGGACACACAAACGTTTGAATTATTTTGTTATTTCAACAGAACGAATAGAGTATCCACAAGCAACGCAACGGATTGAAGCGCGCGTCGAGTGAAGACAATGCAGTATGTGCGCGAGCCACACGAGTAAACACTGTATCTGCGCCACTGATCGCCGCGGCAACGAGCACTTTGATCACTTGATTTAAAAAAAAACACATTTCAGCGCTAGTATCTTATTTAAAAAACGATCGAAATGAATGCTCTGCCAGTTAACTGGAGATGTTTTATTTAGAGAATTTGTAGAATTGGTACATTCAGGGAGGAGGGGGGAGACGGGGGAGCTTTACAGGGGGTATGACTTATCTAAATGAGATGTAAATGAGCCCTATTGTCATTCCCAGAAGCTGAGAACTTGCCAATCTTTAGAAGCAGATTTCTACCATTTCAGTTTTTTTGAGTGCCTACCTTCAAATGGCCACAACTTCTCCAAATATTATCAGATTTCCATGTGTTACACATCGTTGGAAAGCTTGAATTCTACACTTTCAGAATATGTGAATAACGCAAAATGCCCCAGAACCGACTTGTGTCCCTACTTTCCGTGACTGGTCACATATATTCCTGTTACCTCTGGGAAGACGTCCGTCCGTCCGTCCGTCCGGAGGTCAGCCGCTGCACGCGCAATCCACCCGCCGATGCACCCTCCGGGGAAAGGCCAACAGCAAATGGGCCTGGATTCAATTGTCCCCAGACAGCAAAATCAAAGTCAAGAGAACACCAAAATCATACCAATTGCATCCTCTCTGGTAATCCCGCTTTCTCAGCGTGCCGCGATGGGTGAGTTCAGTTTGTTTGGTGTTCGAGCAGATGGCAATGTTTTGTTTGCTCGGCGTGCCGCGACGGGGGTGATCAGATTGTTTGATGATCGAGTAGATGACAAAGTATCCATGTCCGAAGAAGTTTAATCTCGGTAATCCATTCGTATTTACTGACTGATGGTTGTCAGCCTGGGACAACTGTTTGTTTGCGCTTAGGTGTTGTCCAAGTGGCAACAACAGAAGCCAACAGCAAAGCAGAAATACGCAAACATTTCCTTCATCTCTATAATTATTATTTAACTGGTTTCTT
The DNA here is from genome assembly GCF_964197995.2 of Scardinius erythrophthalmus. Classification (NCBI taxonomy): domain Eukaryota; kingdom Metazoa; phylum Chordata; class Actinopteri; order Cypriniformes; family Leuciscidae; genus Scardinius; species Scardinius erythrophthalmus. The sequence continues at coordinate 27,928,299 of NC_138226.1, read as the reverse complement.
TGTTTTGTTCTTAAACCAGTAACTATTTGAAAAAATGAGTTAGTAGAAAGTATTGGAGTGGAGCCTGACAAACCACCCAACACATCTGCCGCCATTTTTTTCTCTGTTTGTGAGACTGTCCCATAATGAACCATAACTCAGCAAATACTCAGTCAAACAGGCATACAGACACACAGGCATGAAGCTTGAATTCTCTTCTTCTAAATTAAGTATTTTTTATTCAAAAAAAATATTCTCTGTTTATGTAATCTTTATGAAAAGAGAGAGATTTCAGTCATTCTCATCTCAGCTCATTACGTTTTAATCTGCCCCGCCCACGGAGAGCGCGTGCTATTCAAACGCAAATGACTGAGGCAATCCACGCAAACTGTGAACGCCCCCATATCAACTCGAGAAAACACATCAAGATTATTCAGATCATTGTACTTGTTTACACTGTCTCACAGCGCTGTGAGGAATAATAATAATAATAATGTAACTCAGAAGTGCTGGTATTTCGAGGAGCAACGGATGGAATACTGTAGTAAGTTTTTTTCATTCTCATGTAAATCGCGTTTCTGTGTGAATGAATGAACGGCCGAGATGCGCTGTTTACCACAACTCGCAAAAAGACGGTTTAAATTTGAATTGCGTTTCTGTGTGTGAATGAATGTTTCGCTTTTAGCAAACTATTTTGCTATACTGAGTAAAAATCGACTGAAATATGTTGAAATAAAATGTTTTTGTATAAGCAACGTATTAAACTGCAAATTAACATTTATATTCCTTATAATACAAACGAAAGACCTTTATTACAGACATATGAAAGACAACATTTCAATGACTAGTTTTGGATAGATTACACATTTTTACTGTAAAATATCTGCCACCTCAAATAAGCTTTTGTTTGCCAATTTTTGCTAATATGTTAAATATAGTATGTTTTGTCCATGTAGTAGGCTATATTCAAAGTAATGAATCCTTAACTTTGAAATATGTATGATAAAATGTATACTTTAGTTTTTACAAAGAAAGATTACACTTGTATTGTTGTTGTAATTGTAACCTTTTTAATAAAAAAAATATATTTACAAGGTAGATGTAAACAAATTTTAAAAGCCTTTTCTTTAAATACTTTTTATTGTGTTTTATTATTGACAAATTTGGGGAGAGGATACATTTTCCAAAACTGAAAATACAGTATGAGAATTAACTGCACAATTACTAGACATGTTTTCCTTGGATATTATACAATTTGCAAGCACAATTTGTGGAAAAAAGAAAAAAAAAATGAGATGCTTCCAACTGTGAACCAATTTGGTAAAAAAAAAAAAATATATATATATATATATAATATATATATATATTGCTCTTGCATTCTTTATTGTGGCTATAGGTGACACACCTGAATGAATGGCTCATTAAGTATGCGGGCCCCATTGTCTCCTCAGGTGTGAATCACTAAATATGCATTATGGTGTTGGATTGTTGATGCCCCTTGCGCATATTGCCTTTAGAAACAAAAAGTGTTTTACAAGATTTAAATCAATGTATTGTGTTATGTGAATGATTAGGCAGGATGATTTTCACATCATTTTGAAGAAAAAACTCTAGGCAACGACATCCATTAGTCAAAAGTCTTATTGACACATATTTAGTATGTGTTTTGTGGCCTTATTTCAGAAACTTTAGTTTTTTGTTTTTTCAAAAACCATGCATAAACATTATTCTCTCAAAAATACAAACATGTACATGCAAGTTGTTTACATATTATGGTGGCCCTGTTTGTGCTAAATAGAGGGTAATTACACCTTTGCCATTAATATGTTTATAAGCAACTGAAAAAAGCACAAATGTCAGGGCATGTCAGAACATCTCAAGGACACCAAAAACCCCTCAGACCCCAGAGGGTTAAATTGATTTTACTTTATTTGAATGTCCGTCATCACAGATTTGATCACCGTTGGACACCATGACTCACTGAGAATCAATGTAAAAGCTTGTAAAAAAAAAAAAAAATGAATAAACCTTGAAATAAACATACATCAAAACCAAATAAGTAAAGATTAATGACTTGAATATACCTAAACATTATACAAAGCAACAACAAACAATTAATATTGATACAAAGAAAATAAATCAAAAGAAAACATAAAGATAACAGGAAGTCTGCAACTGTACCTTGTTCTCCATTTAAACCAGGAGCTAAATCCTTTTAAACTCCTTTCAAACCGTAAACCTTCGATACAATGACCATGTATGTCTGGGTCTCGTTCCATACATGGATTTCTCGGCGACGTCATCACTGCTTGCGCACGCAACCAAGAGGCAAAAGACCCGCGCTCTTCGTACCGGAGTAAAGGGTTCGGCTAGTATGTGTTGTTGCTAAGTCAAAATGCCAAGGAGTTGTAGCCAGTGCTGGGTGCCTGATGTTCAACATTACTATGGGGAAGCATGGTTTTGCCAAAAAAATGCCTTAAAATCATAAGGCTTGGCTTTAATGCCTTGCCTTTGACGAGCACATCCTCAACACGCAAAAAATCCGGTGCAGCATCAAAGTATTTGACAAGCTGCACATGACCATATTAGCACGTAGTATGCATCAAGGGATTTGTATGCTCTAATCATTTCTCTTGTAGCCTATACTTGGTGTCTGAATAAGATAATTATATCAGGCCATACAATTGCTGGCCACTTCTTGTCATCCACAATCCAAAGATCGTCATGTATTGCATAGATCCGGCAAGATCTCACCATTGCTGAGAGTAAGTTTTTTTAATATAAATTAGGCTAATCGCCACGTTCGGAGGTACTAAGGGTTCCCACATAATCCATCGTCAAATCTTTGATTTACAGTAAAGTAACGTTATAGGCTATGTGTCATGAAATGTTGCAGGTCGTAACGTAAACAAGGCTAACTTATATAAAAGCAAAGCTCTATAGATGCTGCACTCCTAACATTGGCTATTGCATTACTACATTGCTATAGTCTAACGTTAACATGATAATTCATGCATCACAGTATGTCCGGATTTTAATTCGTAAACAGTTGGACGTTTTACATAATGTTATATTAATATAATATAAACACAAACAAACAGATCCAACTCTGAAATTGCAGTTTATTATTGAGTCAGCAAGAAATTACAAACAATGCGAAATCTACGTTAATTACAATGTTCTTTTACAGAACTCGGCATAACAGCTAGCGGTGTTCTGCCTCTTGGATGCGCGCGCATCCGGTATTGTTTGTATACAAGAAACCCGTGTATACTGAAATGTTTGGACCATATGCGTATTATATCCGCCCACGCGAGCGAACGTCAAAATAAAAGACCTCCGTTACCATAACACAAATGAAACCCAAGATCAGAAAATAAAATACCATACAAAAATAAACAATAAATAAATCGTTTAAGGACTATATTATTTACATATTTTCAAAACAGACAATATAAAAAAGTCATTAACAATTGGTACTTGTAATTATTTATTAGATACTAGTGGTTTTTCATTAGTTATTAGTACTTGTTCATTAGATTCTAGTGCCTATAAATTGGTACTACGTATTTATTATATACTAGTACTTATTCATTAGTTACTAGTACTTATTATTAGATACTACCTATTAAATAGGTACTAGTACTTATTCATTAGATACTAGTACTTATTTCAATAGTGACTGGTAACTATATTATTTTGTTACTAGTAACAAATGCAATTTTTTTGCCATTGACTTCTATGGGGATCTGTCATTCAGATATCAACTATTCAGTTCTTATTATTATTATCTGATTTTAAGAACAAATCACGATTCACCAAAATAATTAAATCGTAATAAAATGTATTCTAAATTATGAAAAAAATATAGTAACAACTGAAATCACACATGCAAAAAGCACTTACTCTGTACCGCCTTATCGTGTTAAGAAGTTATTTTTCATCCTAACACGACTATATTGAAGTATGTTGCATTAATTGTATTAATATTATATTATATAATCCATATATAAAATATT